>NW_024351730.1:32579174-33779174 GCF_902729225.1 Pteropus medius | reverse complement strand
CTGTGCCTTGGTGCTATAAGATCTCTTTTGTTTTGTTTTTTGTTTTGTTTTGCTCTGTTTTGTTTTGAAGTATTTAAGCCTCATGTCTATAAATTACTGTCAGTTTTTTTTTTAAATCTAGCTATAGGAAGCTGTTAACTTAGGGGATCTAGATGAAAATATATAAGAATTCTTTGTTATATTTTTGTAACTTTTATCTACATTTAAAATATAAATAATCTCAAACAAAAAAGAATTTTGAAGACAGATGTAATACAGTACTCTTTCTAGTACTTCCACCCGAACTTATAATACTCAAAATTATAACCAAACTAAAGAGTTTGTGCTTTGAATTTCTCTAACTGAAAAAAAAAAAAAAGTTCATTGTGCTGTCCTTTTCACTGGTAGGTATATTCCTGGCATGTTCTATGACCACAAAATTATTTTTTCTTTGCTGGAATGTTAAAAGAAACAACATTTGGTAGTGAACAATTATATTGATTTTACAAGCATTTATAAAAAATTTACTATGCGGTAGTTACTGTGCTAGATACAGAAATAAAGAAATAAAACACACATAATATGTGACATAAAGGATCTTTCAGATTAATAGGGGAGATAGACATATACATGCACAGTTGCAATGAAGTAGTATAAGTGTTTTAAGAGTGTGTGTGTGTGTGTGTTGTAGTCTACCATTGTACACAAAGGATAGATGGGCCAATTCCCATAAAGTAGAGAAAAAGAGGTGGTTAGAAAAATCTTCATGAGACATTGTGTTAACACTGGGTCTTAAAAGATGAACAATGGTTTAGATGGAAAAATGGCTAAAAGGGAATGGGGGCAGTTTGAATGGCATGACAAAGGATATGGACAATAAAACATCCTAGAGTATTAATATGACAGCAAATTGTTCAGAATGGCTAAATCCAAGATGGAAAGTAGCCAGAGTGAGAAAAAATGCTGGAGAGAGGCAGAGGCCAGTTCTCTGAGGGTCTCATAAGACACTGTGACAATCTTGTGGAAGAATGATTAGGAGTTCTTGGCTATTTGTCTGCATCTGTGAATACCTAATTTGTTAAACTATTACATACAAAGCAAGGTGCATTGAAATAAGTCATCCCATACCCGTGAGACAAGGGAAAGGAACAGAGAATGGGACGTTCTGTCATGTGTCATCTTTTTATCTCACGTTATGACATGAGGAATATTTTCATTCTTTCTATTTTGTAAGAGATTGGAGGCGACCTGACTCTCAATGTCCCAAATGATAAAGTTCGAGTTGTAATTGAATGTCATCAGTATCAAATACCTTGCAGTCACTGAGGCAGAGAAATATTGGCTCAGTCAAGACAATAGTACTTGATCTTGGGTACTTCTTTTCTGTTTGCCCCTCATGCATCAGGATGACAAGAAGTCAAAAATCTCTGCTCACAGGTAGCTCCATAGTGTAGTGGTTAGCACATCTGCTTTACATGCAGAAGGTCCTGGGTTTGCACCCCAGGTGGAGCCACAGACCATAACCTGGGTGTGCCAGGCCCCGGATGCACACTTTGAGCGTGTGAGAGGAAACGCCCCACCTTCAGAGATGGTTCTTAAGGGGAAAATGGCAACATCCATAGGTCGGGGGTGGAAGTCGGGAGGTGGGGGGGGCAGTAATTAAAGAAGGGGGAAAAAAAATCTCTGCTCACATCTTTGAAAGAGTTCATCAGTGAAGGAGAGAAACCTTGTAATTAGAAAGTTGAGGAATGAGTGCAGGAAGTAGATGTTAGTTATTTAAGATTATTTTGAGTAAAAACAAAAGGTCTTTAATGAAAAAATATTTCTAATTTACATCTATCTCAGGATTCTGACCCTTTATTTACTCCCATTTAAAAAAATACACATAAGGAAAATGAAAGGCAAGCCAAAGACCAAGAGAAAATATTTACAAAAGACATTTGATAAAGGACCGTTATCCAAAATGTTCAAAGAACTCTTAAAGCACAACAATCAAAAAATAAACAACCCAATTTAAAAAACTAGGTTGGGCAAAAGATCTAAATAAACACCTCACTAAAGATTATATACAGATGGCAAAAAAGATGCTCAACTTCATATATCATTAGGGAATTGTAAATGAAAACAATGAGACACTACTGCACATCCATTAGAATGATGAAAATCCAAAACACTGACAACATCTAATGCTGGAAAGAATGTAGAACAGGAACTCTCATTCATTGCTGATAGGAATACAAAATGGTGTGACCACTCTGGAAGACAGTTTGGAAGTTTTTTACAAAACTAAATATGATCTTACCATATGATCCAGCAATCACAATTCTTGCTATTTACAACCAAATAAGTTAAAAACTTATATCTACACAGAAACCTGCACATGAATGTTTATAGCAGCTTTATTCATAATTGCTCAAACTTGGAAGCAACAAGATGTCCTTCAATAAGTGAATGGATAAACAAACTGGGGTACATCCAGACAATGGGATATTATTCAGCACTAAAAAGAAATGAGCTATGAAGCCGTGAAATGACATGGAAGCACCTTAAATGTTTATTACTAAATCAAAGAAGCCAATTCGAATAGGGTACATTCTGTATGATCCCAACCATATAATATTCTGGAGAAGGCAAAACTATGAAGACACTAAAAAAATCAATGGTTGCCAGGGGACGGGGAGAGGGAGTGATGAGCAAGTGAAGTACAGGGGATTTTCAGAGCAGTATAACGATTCTATATGATACTATAATGGTGGATACATGTCATTTTACATTTGTCCAAACTTATAGAACATATAACACTAAGAGTGAACCCTAATGTCAACTACAGATTTTGGTTGATAATGATGTGTCAATATAGGTTCATTGATTCTAACAAATGTACTACTCTGACAGGGGTTGTTGATAGTGGGGGAGGCTGTGTGTTTGTGGAGGAGAGGAATATAAGAACTCTGAACTTACCACTCAATTTTGCTATGAACCTAAAATTGCTCTAAAATTGCTCTATTAATTAAATATATATATACACACACACACGACTTGGACATTACCAGTCGGATTAAGACCAAAAGTTTCCCTAGAGCTGCCACATTCAACAATTTGGAAATTATATTTAAGTATTTAAATAAATTATATTTATAATTTATTTAAATATAATTTAAATAAATTATATTTATTTATATTTATAAATAAATTTGGAAATTATATTTAATAAATTTTGTGATTAATTTTCACCTTAAAAAAATATTTGGCAACAGCATGGGGGATGAATTGGAAAAGGACAAGAATTACAGGCAGGACCAGTTAAAAGACTATTGTTGAAGAACAGGACAGAAGTCATAAACACCTAGACTAAGAGATGCATATGATAGGCCTAGGTGACTGATTGGATGTGGGAGGTGAGAGGAAGGGAAAAATATAGGATGACTTCAGTTCTGGGTCCCAGGTGATTCAGTGGATGGTGGTATCATTTTCTAAGTTTAGTAAAGAGGAGGGGGAGTTGAGGAGGATGGAAATAATACACTTAAGATGATTGTTCTGTGCTCATTTCAGCAGCACATATACTAAAAGATGTTCATTCTGCCTGATTTGATCACCTTATATAACACTTTTCAGTTTCTGAACTCTACAAGTTAGTGAATATACAATTAGATCGTTACATTCTAAGAAAATATCTTCAGAAATTAAACCAATGCTATTTAAAAATTTGATAGTATTTTTCTTTGTAAGAAAATTAAGAAGAAACCAGGGCAGAGTAAATCACAGGGCTGTGCCCAGGTGCTGGCTGGCCAGGTAGTAAGTGCCTAGTAGAAAGGTCAATGTTGGGGTATAAGTCAGCCTAAGATGCTTCACAAACTGAGAAAATTAGGAAAAGCAGACTTTCAAAAATTTGGAATTGTGACCAGAGTTTAAATAAAAATATCCAGGCCTCAGTTTCCTTTACTTTCACTTAATCACGCTTCTGGTTAAGTCATATTTTTTATATGCAATAATTTTATTGTGAAAGCTACATCACTGGAGAGTGAAATCAAGTTAGAGTTATCAAATTCCTGAGTCTCTCCAACCATGGAAAACATAGCTTCTTATGTTCAGAGTGAAGAACTCTCCACATAGTCCCCACCTTCTTCATCTAAATACAGGGAAAGGCGCCTTTTAAGGGTCATGTCCTTTTACACCATAGACTATTTGATTGACACAATCTGAAGATTCACTGGGAACATATGTAGAGTAAAACACTGACTGATTGTCATTTTGAGAATCATCTCAGTTATTTTCTAAGACCCTATAATAAACTAGCCTGAATACAGATAATACAAAAGTCATATAAGATCACATATTTCAAGCATATGAACTTGCTGCCTTAATTTTCTATCCTTTTCCAGGATTATGGTAAAATCATGTTAACGTCATGAAAAATTCTATTTTAATTTTCATTTAATAAATTGGAAGAGGATATGACCTGAGGGCTGGTAGACTTTTGAAAGAAAAAAATTCTTTCTGATATAATATAAGAACCCTTTCAGTCACTGGAACAGCTAAGAAGAGGGAGAAGGAATGGGAGCGACCTAGAAAGCTTTTTCTTAGGGGAAAAAAACAGATTCATAGGAGATACCCACTGGGTACTATAATGTTCAAGCTCATTCTGGAGCAGGGTTCTCAGCTTTGACACATTTGGGGCTAGATAATTCTCTGGTAAGACGAACTGTCTGTGCATGGTAAGATGTTTATTTAACAACATTCCTGCCTTCTACCGAGTAGCACTACCCTATCTGTAAGAGTCGAAAATATCTCCACGTGTTGCCAAATGTCCCTTGGAGGCCCAAACCATGCCAGTTTGAGAATTACTGTTCTCAAGTCTTGGTACTGAAAGTATGGTCTGAAACTCAGTAGCATCACCTAGAAGCTTTTAAGAAATAAAGATTTAGAGCCACCTATTCAGTATTATCTCAGTCATACTGAATCATAATTTGCATTTTAACAAGATTCCCAGGTGATTCATGCATATTCAAGTTTGAAAAGCACTGTCAGATTATATGGATCATAATTAACCATCAGGAAGGAAGTGGGAAAGAAAGAAGTGTTGGGGGTAGATAGAGGGAGAACGGAGGAAAAAAAAAAGAGATAAAAGCTAAGAAACTTGGTTAAAATTGAAAACGTATAGAACTTTAAAATCAAACATAAAAAAAAGTGGAGCATAGAGATTTTTAGGGCAGTGAAACAACTCTGTATGATACTTTAATATTAGATACATGTTACTATCATTTGTCCAAACCTATTGAACATATGATGCCAAGAGTGAACCCTAAAGTAAACTGTGGACTTTGAGTGATTATGCTGTGTTAACCTATGTTCATCAATTATAAAAATGTACCACTCTGGTGGGGAATGTTGATAATGGAGGAGGCTGTGCATGTGAGAAGGGGAGCAGAAGGCATATGGGATATCTTTGTAACTTCCTCTCATTTTTTTCCTGTGAATCTAAAACTGCTTTAAAAAAAAATCTTTTGGAAAATAATAAATTAAGCATAAATAATTTTCTTTTTGTAAAATTTTTGACAAAGTTGCCAGTGAGAAAAATAACAAAGAAACTTTTAAAATTGAGATTTGAAAGGAGAAAAAAGTTAAAGACAAGGAAGTTAGGACTATAATAGGCATAGTTTTAAATTACTGAGGCCTAGATTAGAACAGTGACTATTAAGATCAAAGCAAGTGAATGCCAGAGGACTTACCAAGAAACAAATGGTAAGAACTGGTGATCAGCTGGATATGAAAGATGGGTAACACAGACTTTTGGTATGCTGCTTCTCACATGGTCACTTTCCAAGGAAGGCTGCACTATCCAGAGGAAAACCTTGGGAAATGGCAGCATTTATAGTACCACCAGATTACTTCCTGAGGCCTCAGGTGACATCAGTTTTGCCTCCTTTTATCCCAATTTTACTTATAAAATCAGAATTTTACACGATATTGTATAGTAAGTTATCTTTCCCCTCCTCAATGCTCTACTTTGAATCCTTGCAGATAAAATATTTCCCAAACTATTTTTCCTAAATATAACAACTCTGTGTCAAGAGGACGATTGTTTTTTTCTTTTTTAATTCCAGGGAAAGTTTATATTTGGGCCTTATACGTTTAAAAATAAAGTTGAGACATAGCATGTAATACACATGAAATATTCTATCAGACTCTAAAAATTAACATAAACTTAAACTTTCTCATAGTCAACAAAATAGTGGCTAGGTGCCGATTTGTATTAGATAAGTTGGTTACAGCATTTTAACGATCATTTTAGTACTTACCAGTCCTCATACTCCTTATTCTTTTTGATAGTTCAGATCAGGGGTTGGCAAATTTTTTCTGCAAGGACCAGTTAGTAAATATTTTAGGCTTTGTGGTCTATTCTGTCTCTGGCAACTATAATCTTGTAAAGTGAAACCTGCCACAGACAACATGTAAACAAATGATAGTGGCTGTGTTCCAATAAAACTTAATGAAAACACGTGGTGAGCTCAATTTGGCCTGCAACCCACAGTTTTTAACCCCTGGTCTAGATTATTCTTTTCAGCTTGAACTCACCTCCCTAATAAAAATTTAAATAACTAATATGTATTGAGTACAAAGTGCCAGACACAATTGTGATTTGCATATATATTATATTTAATTCTCATATCAACACTCTGGGGTAGTTTATCATACATGGTTCAGTACAAGAAAGCTAAATTAGTCTATGTATTTCTGGTATAAAAGAATTAATTCTAGGGAAGCATTTGCTTATAAATTCATTGGAAGAGTTAGAAGAGCACAAACTGATAGCTTGTTCTGGAGTTTTGGGATTTAAGGTTATACCCTCATAGCTGTGATCCAGAGGGCAGGAAGCTGCTGCTGCTACCACGGTTATCACTGTCGCAGCTGCCTTATCCTCAAGATGTGGCTAGGGGCAACATGGATCCAATCCATACAAACCATTTGTCTGTCAGAATCTGCTTGCCAGCTTCCCCTGATGCAGAAAGCTCACCTCTGTCTCCCTTCCGAGTCTCATGTGCATGTTTATTGCTTATTGTTCATCCACAACCCTAGCTGCAAGAGAGTCTGGAAAATGTACTTTTTAGTACATTACTCTCCATATAGGAGAGTAAAATAAAGGTTGAGATAGCCAAAGTAGCTGGCATAGATGGGTACTAATACTATCCCTATTTAAAGTTGAGTTGGAAAGAACTTCCTGCCATTTTCTCTTGATTTCCTTTATTTTAAATAGACAAATTAATATTATGGGGATTGGCTTATCTGGGTACTACCTCTCTGATATGCTTATAGTTTTAGTGACATCTTTTCTTACTTCTGAAATATTGTAAAATATATATGTATGGAATGTCGAAGATTATATATGGAAGCCTTTTAAAATGTGTATATTAAAATGCAGTTTCAATATCCACTCAATTCCATATTGTTCATCCTTCTCTGAGCTGCAATACAGTATTGATGGATCATCACACTCATCTCTGTCAGCAAGCTTCATTTCCTACTTGCAAATTAAAATTGTTCTCATAGATTAAAAAAAAATTATAAAAGGGGATAAAATAGGTGTCCCCTGAGACCTAAGGAAATAATTTGATAGTGCTACATGACCCATACTTTACTAACTTCCCCCCAATCCTTCCATCAGGCACAGGTATCACCCCCTCCTCTGCATATCCAATATTCAGTACAAATTCAACAAATGTTGAATGAATACACAAAAGAATGCACTATCTATATATGAGGATTTTTACTTAACTTCACTCTATGATGTTTAGTCCATTTAAGATTATAAACTTCTTGAAAATCAGGATCATCTCCTTTATATCCCTCCTTTTTGCCTCCTAACAATACTAAGAATATAAGGAAGCGCTCAATATAAATATTCATTGAATTCATAGTTTTTAAATAAATACACCTTTGTTAATTATTAACCTCAAATATTAATTAGTAATATGTATATTTTAAAACTACTTCATTAAAATTTTTTTTAAAAGAGAGAAACAGTTAAAGAACAATTCAGCAATATTCCAACCACCTAAAGACAGCTAACATTTTGGCTTTTATTCATTTTTCTATTCCTAAATTCTTGTTTAAAAAATAATTGTAAACGAACAGAGACTCATGGACATGGACTATAGACTAGTGGTTATCAGAGGGTAGGAGGGAGGGGGCAGGGGGAAGGAGGAGGTAGCCGGGGTAAAGGGGATCAAATATGTGGTGACAGAAAAAAATCTAACTATGGGAGCTGAACACACAGTGAAAAAATATATATGCCTTACTGTTAAAGTGAAACTTATTGGATTTCATTAACCAATGTCATCATAAATTAATTAAATTAAAAAATAATTGCACTCTGTGCATAAAATTTTATTTTTTTCACTTATTATATTTAATAATAATTTCATGTTGTCATGAATTCTTAACACTGTATAATGGTATATCCAGAGTACAGCTCCACTTTCTAGGACAATATGATTGCTAATTTTTTTGTGTCAATTTGACTGGGCCAAGGAGTGCTCAGATTAAACATTATTTCTGGGTGCGCGTGAGGGCATTTCTGGATAAAATCAGCTTCTGAATCCATGGACTCAGTAAAGTGAATTGCCCTCCCCAATGAGGATGGGCATAATCCAATCTGTTAAGGGCCTGAAGAGAACACAAAGGGGAGGAAGGAGAAATTCAAACTTTTTGCTTTCTACCAGGCTAATTAGCTGGGACATCTGTCTTCTCCTGCTATTGGACGGAGATTACACCAACTGCTCCACTAGTCCTCAAGCCTTTAGATCAGATGAGATTGACACCACTAGCTTTCCTGGGCCTCCAGCTTTCAAACAGTAGAGTGTGGGACTTCTCAGCCTCAATAATCATATGACTCAATTCATCATAATAAATCTCTTTCTGTATATATCTAATTAATTGTTTCTCTGGAGAATCCTGCCTAATCCAGACAATACCTGATACATAGTAGGCATAAATTAATAAATAACCAATGCTAGAAATTACATTTTTAAAATATTCTATTATAGATGAGAAATGGAAACTTCTTTGATGTTTGAAATTTGTATTAGTTTACTATATTTTTCATGTTTTTTTGAGCAACTGCACTTTTTCATGAATTTTTTTCACAGTTTTTGTTCATTTATCTATTGGACCCTTGATTCTAATGAATTCATTACAATTGAAATTTATTAATAATTTTGTGGTTTTTGATTCCTAAAATAAATATCACCAAATTAAAGAAACTGGCAAAATAAAAGTAAATCTTTATAATCACAGAAAGAAAAGTACAAGCAGAAACGTTAGTTCAGATATTAAATGATGCCATCTAGTGGGAAATTGATTTAAACTTCTCTTCCGGGATCAGAGTCCCACATTTCAATACCCCCTCTAAATGTGGTATTTATGGGGCTTTAATAGAATGTATATTCTATATAGCCTCTCCTCTGCTTGGAGATTTTTAACTCACTTAATGTATATGATAGCCCAAGAGTTGTGTTTCAATATTATCCACATTGGAAACTATAAAAATTTCATGTCAGTTAAAATTAAGATGCCCAATAATGCATTTTGCTTTCTTTTTTCATCAGAATTTTCATCAAACTTCACCACAATAAGTAATTTTGCTGTGGATAACATTCTCTGAAGCATGTAGTCTGTACCAGTCCCTATGCTAACTGCTTTACTTATATTATTTTGTTTAATCCTCTCAACAACCCTAATAAGGTAGGTCCTATTATGTTACAGGCATACCTCAGAGATATTGTGGATTTGGTTCAATACCATAATAATAAAGCAAGTATCACATTACGGCGGGTTGTAATCTTTTTGCTGGCAGAGGGTCTTGCCTTCAGTTTGTAAAAACACAACACCTGTAAAGCGCAATAAAGCTAAGTGCAATAAAACGAGGTATGCTTGTATTTTATAGATGAGAAGATTAAGGCAGAGAGTTTAAGTAACTTCTCCAGTTAAGTAACTTCTCCAGGTAATATGGTACTCAAACCCAGAGCACATCGCGCTATTACATGTGGGCACAGGGCTCTGTATGGGAAATATCTGTGATGGGAAATATCATAGTCACGCAAACAGTAAAAAAGGACTAATGATTTTACAATTCTATACTGTCACCTATATTCAGCCTAGTATACTACATGCAGAGATTAATTATATTCCTTAATTACTGAGGGCTGATTAGGAACATTTTGCTTTGGGATTTTACAACTTGATATTTACAAGGTTTGGATTAATACATCACACACTCAGATGTTCCTTAAATATTGGAAGTAGATTTTTGGTGCTAAAAACCTGAAGATGTTTTCAATACTTGGCTGTTACTCTCCATTTTCCCCCAGTACTAATATAAATTAAACTGATCTGTTTCAAACCTTTTATGTGTAGACGAACTGAAACTAATTTATTTATAACTGGTTAGAAAACCCAGTTGATAGGGATCTGTCAGCCACGCCAGGCAGTTGAGGTACAAATGAAGCCGGCCTTAAGAATGGGTGCCTGCCCCGACGCACACCTAGGCCTGCCCAGCCTGGTCTGAGCACACTCAGTGCTAGTAGAAGTCAAACTCTGCTTCCCCATACCTCACTGAAACGTGTCTTTCCTATATATTTCACTCCCTCCCTAAGGCCTAAAGTATCAACTAACTACAAACTGAAAAATTAATCCCTGCTACTACCCTAGCAAGAAATAATGTGAAGGTAACATAGGGACCTACCTTCCTGATAACTGCCCTATGCTGAAATCTTTTGAGCATTAGTGAACAAAGAACATCAAATAATGTAATGGATTTTTTTTTCAAAAGAGTAAACAAACAATATAAAAATTTCTCAACTTATTTTTACATTGCTGAGTGAAAGAGAAACTTGAAAATATAATCTTGTATTTGTACCTGTATATCCCTCACTCCCTTTCCTACCTCCCAGGAACTCGAAGTGTGAAATAGTAAAGCCCAATGATGCAAAAAAGGTCCAAGTCAATATTCAGCAAAGTGAAGGAAAAAAAATTGATGACTAACAGGGAATCTTCGAGTATATTTAACTGGGAAGAACAGAGGAAATCAAAATAGCAATAGATAACACTGGGTATTAATTTGTCCCAGACACTTTTCTAAATGCTCTTTGAATGCATTATCACATTTTAATCCCCACAAGGGGATTTCATGAGGTAGGTACAATTATTAATCTTATTATATAGGTAAGAAACTTGAGTGGTTAAGTCATTTGCTGGAGCCATACAGCTAGTAAACTATGGACCTGGAACCAAGCTGTCAGGCCCCAGAGCCCAAGGTCTTACCTGCTACACCATATGAAAGAGTAAACCTGTATCATCTTGGAGAGTCAGAGGCAAACATGGGGCGAAAAATCCATTGAACGAATCACCCCTTTATTTAATGGACATTGCCTGATTACACAGTTATTTAGACTCCTTGCTGTCTTCAAGCTCTTTTATAGAAGTTAATTTAATTTTGACTTATTATGAAATTGAATTCATGAGTCCCACAGGATAAGAATCTGGATGTCTTGAAACGTTAAAGAAGACTAAGCCATTCTTTTCAGGTTAATAATTTGTTTTTTTTTTAAATGAGAGAAGAAAAAGAAAAAAAGCCAAATATGGTTACAGGAACTGTGGTATATAAAGATTTACGTAAAACGAATTAATGCTTTTAACATACCCAATATGACTGAGGGTTTGAAACCTCATTTTGGAGATAAGCACGAAGGTCCAAGTCTGATACTGTGTGACACTGAGGTCCGGCCACTGGCTTTCTGGCCCTGATGAAAACTCAAGGCACTCCGACTGAAGCATTAGTTTTGTTTGTAATTTGTAAACGCGGCGTAACAGCCACCAGAGGTCTCCCGCAGCAGGCCGCGCTCATAATTACGGAACTGTGCTGCGGGAAAAGCAGTCGGGTCAGGAGCGCCCTCGGAACCAAAGCGCCAGCCCCGCCTGTAGGGGGCTGCATTTCCAGAGCACCGAGGGGCGGGACGCGCGGGGATCGGTTAGAGCGGCCCGGCTGGCGGAGCACGCGGAGAGGGGCGGTTGCGGGCTACCAGACCATGCTGAGTGGAGCGTGCGGCAAGCTCGCTTCAGCGCTGCGCAGGACACGCGCGCCCGCATCCGCGGTCGCCCGTAGGTGTCTGCGCGCGTCGGGGTCGCGGCTGTCGGCGGACAAGAGCGAGAGGACTGGGGAACCGCACCGCACCTTTGACCCGTCTCTGCTGGAGTTCTTGGTTTGCCCGCTCTCCAAGAAGCCTCTCAGGTGAGATTAGCCAGCTGCGAGTTTCCTTTCACGGCCTCCCATTGCGGGGAGGGGGCAGATGACCGCGCGGCTGCTTACAGCCATTGGGGAGCCTTTCAGGTCAATCAGGTTATTCTCCGCTGCCATTTTCTGGGGGCCCACTAGCTCCCACGCAGCTCTTCCTGTGGCGGGAAGGGCGGGAGGAGGCAGGAGGGGAGCCGAGCCCCAGGCCTGCCAGATCAAACCACCGACCCACGGGGATGGGTCGCCACTGGGTATGCATTAGAATCACCGGGGGACTATATTTTTAATGCCGATTCCCGGGCACCACCCAAGGCGCCGGAATCAGAAGTCTGGGGGCGGGGCCTGAGCAATTACGTATTTTCTTAAAAGGACCCTAAATAGTTCTGATTTACATTTACAGCCAGGTTTATGAAATAGTGAGATTCAGGATTAGTCCAATGCATTCGTGTTTTTAAGCCAAGATGATGAAAAATACTCTGCTAGCCTCCAGATTCTTGTGAAAATGCCGTTCACAACTGATGGCCTGACGCTCTAACGCGTGTCAGCTAGGCGTAGTGCCCTTTGGATTTTAGTTCTGGACTAGCCGGTTTTTGTAAACGTCTCTTTAACCTTTAACTTAGAGTCCTTGGGATAAACAGCTCTACAGTTCCAGGCTACTAAAACTGAGCATTGACAGCGCGAGTATTGCAGATTGAATGTACTAAACAAAAATGTTATGAGTGGTTATCTTTGTGTGGTAGCTTGCTGGTAATTTCAATTTTCATTTGCATTTCTCTTTCTAGATTTTCCCTATAGTGAACATTATTCAATTTTCTTAAACCTTAAAATTATCATTTGATCTACCTTTTAGCTAATTATGTAACTAGCTCACTGCAGATTGCTGTGTTCGTTTTCTCATTTCTGCCTTTTATCTTTCTCAAACTTTGTGTACTTCGATTTTTCAGTAGTTTCCTTCTAATGAATCAGTTAGATTGCTCCTTAAGCATGTATTCTAAAATGGGGAAGTTGAATTTTTCTCTAGTATCTGTTCCAGTAATAAGTTAACCGGGATGGTTTTGAGGGTGACCAGAGTAATGAAGGAATATTTGGATGAAAAGGGGAGATCTTTTCCTACTGGTATTTTTTAAAAATAAAGGCATAACGAGAATAAAGTGAAAAGGAAAATATGAGAGAAATCAACTAAAATTGGAACAATTAGTGATTCGTTTTCTAAGAGAAATGGTTCAATTGGCTATTAACCGCTTTTAGAATTAAAAGTTTAGTTCTGCTTTTCTACAATTAACTGTCAAGAATTGGATAAATGGTGTTGTTCATTGAACATCAGTCTTCCAAGCATTTTTTCTTTTTCCCCCTCAGATATGAAGCATCAACAAATGAATTGATTAATGAAGAGTTGGGAATAGCCTATCCAATTATTGATGGGATTCCTAATATGATACCGCAGGCAGCTAGGATGACACGTCAAAATAAGAAGCAAGAAGATAATGGAGCAGCACTAGATCATGATTAAAAACAACAAACACAACTAACTTTTCTTAATACCTTACACCTTTTAAAAATTCAGAGTGATAGGTAATAAGTGGGCGAGAAGAATGTTTTTGTCTCTTCCTACGTTGACTGTCCTTATTCCACTGGTCTCATTAGCAGGACTGTTCTACTCAGCCTCTGTGGAAGAAAACTTCCCGCAGGGCTGCACTAGCACAACTAGCCTATGTTTTTACAGTCTGCTCTTACCGATTACCATACCAGTTTATGTGTTCTTCCACCTTTGGACTTGGATGGGTATTAAACTCTTCAGGCATAATTAATGCAACCAAGCCAAAATGGTATATACATTAATGATATGTCTTGAGTATCTAACTCTGAAAGCTCAACTAAACTGCAAGGAAATACTGGAAACCCACTTAATTTGCAGGAAAGATGCTTTACCTTGCTTCTGTCAGAGGCTTAGAAACTATGGAAGCCTTAAGCTGCAGAAGCATCTTTTATTGTACTTTGGTTCTGCATTGTTTGTCAAAGGTTCTAATTTATAACTGCTGTACTGGAAGAAACATTTTAACAGAGTATGTTTTTTGGAAATTAACAGCACCAACTATCATCTGATGACTTTATTTTTTATCCCACTCATCTAAAAGTTAATTTGAAACCTTGTTTTAGAATCAAAGTCTTTGGTAAAGTCACACGTTACAAATGACTGAAATAATTCCAAAGGAGCTATGTTGGAGTAGTTGTAGAGAAATGCATTTGAACTAATATGATATAAAACTGTATAATAAAATGAAATTTCATGGACTTGCAGAAATTCTGAGTTTATAAAATTACCTTCATTTCTTTGGCATCAAATTCTTAACATTAGTAATAAGATGCTGACACTTTTCCATAAAAGTTTTCAGGGTTTTGTCTTTCGTTTTTGGTCAAAGTGTGGTTCTAAGGAAGGAAAAAGGTAAAAATATTCTAAATTTTAAAATGTAGGCTATTTTTAGAGACTCTTAGTACCCCAAAATGAATCATTTCCTCTACCCCTTGGGGGTAGAGGCGACATTGGAAGACTTGTAAATAGCCAACCTTGTCCTGTTGAGCTTATAGCTATGTTTTGAGCCACATTTCAGTTTGTTATTTTGCCTCAGGAGACCTATTTAGCACTTTTAAGGGCATGAGCTCTTGACACATTAATAGTTCCTGGTTTTCCAGAACTTTCAAGACAGAATAATAGTATAATAACGATTTCAGAGGTACAACAAATGTTTCAGTAGTTACCCTGAAGAAACCTAAGAGTTGAATATAACTTGATTCTTACTAGAATCTTAAAGTAGTTTTATAGAAACTTTAGACAGTGATTCTTATCCATCAAAAGAAAATTAACACAGGCTATTAATGCAACTTCTATTGCATTAATTCATTGTATATACTGCAGTACAAATCACATTTTTAAAATTATGGCAATATACAAGTAACCTGGAGGATTATATTTTTCCATTATTTCTTGAAATAGGGGGGAGGGGCATTATTTTTAATTTACCCGAAATCTCCCTGTAGTCAGTATAAATGAAACAATTTTGCTGATAAAACAAGGGCTCTTCTGAAAAGTCAATTGCAGCTTTTGTAAGTTAAGCATTTTATCCTTTTAAAGGAAACTGACAAGCCTACCGCTGGGTGAGTTCAGTATTAACTCCATCCTCACACTAGTAGAATTCATTGAGCAATCCCTTATATGGTACAAACTACACTAGGTACAGTTTTAAGCATGTTATACATCTTTAACCTTATAACCTAAGGGGTAGGGTAGGTAATATTAACACCATTTTACAGATGAGAAAACTGAAGCACAGATTAAATGATGTATTCAGGGTAACAGCAATAATTGGACTAAAATCAAAACCATCTGGCAATGTGGCTTCAGTCTAGCTTCTTAACCCACTATACAGTGCTTCTTTATTTTGAGCAAACTCATCCTAGGAATCAAAATTCTTGGGATTCAAATTCTATAAAGCACCATATATTTTATCTCTGTTCTAAGACTTAACCTTGTGTTGTAATTACTTGTTTTCTGTCTCCTGTCTAGACAATAAATCTTTCATTTTTTATCTAATGCTTAGTGCAGAGCAGGTAATAAGCACTTTCCAAAAGACTGAGCACATGGCCCTGAGAGGCCTTATAATTTCTGGCAAGTTACATAACATCTCTGAGCTTTATTTTTGGGGCTCGAAATCCTTCCCTTGCTTTCATAAAATTGTGAGGAACAAATTAAACTTTACATGTGAAAGCATTTTGTAAAGAACTAAGCGATACTAACTACTGGCAGCATAAGGAGCTGTGCAGACCAATTTCCCAGTGGAACAACCTAATGTGAAAATTATAAACAAAACAACCATGTAGTCTCTGGAAATTGTTCTATGGGCATAAAGCCAAATGTGAAACATAAGATCTAAAACTTGATAAGTACAGCAGTTTGTGACATTTGAACCCGCGTCTTTCTGCCTCAGCTTGGTGACAGGCCACTCCAAGAAAGTGCAGCCAAGAACATGGGGCTCCCTCTTCTCCAAGCTTCTTCTACTTGAGGGTTATGGTGTCTTCCCAGGAGGTGCAGGCCACCAGCAGAGTCAGGGAAATAATGTAATTATAAAAGTGTAAATGCATATTTTATCGTAGCTGATCTGCAGAACAACTGTATAAAACTATGTATAGTAATTGGGGTCTATATAATATTGCCATTAACAGCACAAAGGAAGTAGATGGGAGCAAATTCATTAGAGTAAAGAAATGACACTAGATGGTTAACCTGAATTCACAGGAAAAGGAGAATCAGAAAATGTACATAAGGTTAATATAACCATGCTACAAATGTATACTTGTTCTTTCTTCTCTCAGTTTAAGAAACATTATAGAAAGTAGTAATTATAACAAAGTATTGTTGGGTTCGTAATATGTAAATGAAATATGGGTGGCAATTGCGTAAAAGGGGAAGGTATAGAACTACCTAGAAGTAATGTTTCTGTTATTTCACTGGCACTCAGCAGATCTGCAGTTTTAAAAATTTCTCAGGCCCTCATATACTATTGGTGAGAATATAAAATGCAGCGTCTTTGGGCAACAGTTGGTAGTTCCTCAAAAAGTTAAACACAGAGGTACAATATGACCCATCAGTTCCACACCTAGATATGTACTTAAGGGAAACTGTAAACATATCCACACGAAAACTTGTGCACAAATATTCACAGCTGCATCATAACAGCCAAAAAGTGGAAAACAAGACAAATGTCCATCAAGTGATAAATGGATAAAATGTGGTACAAATATAAGAAACATTATTTGGCAAAAAATAGGAGTGAAGTACTGCTACATGCTATAACAGATGAATCTTAAAAACATTATGCAAAATGAAAGAAGCCAGTTATTTAAGAAATCATTGATTTCATTTACACGAAATGTGCATAATAGGCAAATCTACAGAAACACAGTAGATTAGTGGTTGCACAGGGCTGGCGGGGGAAGGGGAAATGTGGAGTTGGCTAAAGGGTATAAGATTTTGAGGAGATGAAAATATTCTGAAATTGTGGCAATGGTAGCACAGTTCTGTGAATATACTAAATCTATTGAGTTGCACACTTTACATCGCTGAATTACATGCTGTGAATTATGTCATAAGCTGTTCCCCACTTCCCCGCCTCAAAAAACAGTATCTGTTCAGTGAAAGGCTCAATGGTCCCAAATCACCTGCTGGAGGTCAAATGCTGGTTAGAGGTATGGCCAGAAATGGAAAGTAGATCTTAAGCCTTCTAAATTTTGTCCACCGTGATGTGCTACTTCTGGTAAGCTTCTCAGATAGAACACCCTTTCTTGAAAAATTCTCCCAAGTTTTCTAGTGATTCTCTCCCAAGTTCCTCACTAGCCAATCGTCCTGGCTTCCAAAAGTTAATGCAGACTCTTCATCACTAGCTTCCCATTACAGAGCTCACACACATTGCCACGCACACATTGACCTAACCACCTCTGTTCACTGCACTAAAATCCTACTTTGAGAAATACTTATTCACTAATTGGGACTCTTCCCAACTCCTCCTTAGTGATTAGCTAGGACAGGGGATCTCTTAATTCTTTACAGCCTCTAATCTTCCTTAGTTTCTTTATCTGCCATCACTGACAGGAATCCTCTTCAATCATTTCTTGAATAAGATCTTTCCTACCAGCTGAGAATTTCCCACTCTGAGGGAGCAAAAAAGACTTGTCATGACCTACTCTCCCTCTTCCCTTTCTTCCAATCCTGCAGAGTGGGCTTTTAAGGAAGCCCCTCTGAACCAGACTCTGGGACGATACCTACTTCCAGATCTGGTAGGGGTTTTAAGTGAGGTAGAAAATATGAAATTACTTAGTATAGCCAAGAACCATAGTGGATACTCACTAGTGTGTAGTAATGGGGAGAAAGGCTGGTCTCCTTTTCGAGTTTTGTCCCTCTTTAAAGTGCTCCATTTGAAAGTGATAGCTATCTTATACATAAGCCACTAGGTGGCACTTTTGGCTAACTCATGACACCACTGGCAACTAAGCAGAGGACTGCACTAATGAAACACTGAGCTAAGTAGGCATATTCTGCAATCATTAATTATAAAATTATCATGGCATCTACTAGATAGCCATAACAGCTGAAGTGAATCCCAAGAAGCAAGTGGAAATAACAAGAGGGAGAGATGGAATTGAACAGAGAAGGAGAAGCGATACACGTGAAATAAGATCATTCCAGGTGAAGGAAAAAAAAAAAACGTGCAAAAACACAGGAGACTGTGGCCCATTCAGGAAAGTTACAAATGACTAGAATGATGTATGCTATGTATGCAGGGCAATGGTGGAAGATGGGGCTGGAGCTTAGGGCACATCAGGAAGGATTTGGGAGCTGTAATAAGAGTGCTAACAAAACTGGAATTTCCGAACTTCAAATAGTTTAATTTGTGGAGCTCTTAAACACTATGGATGGCTCTTCTTCCCAGAAAAAAAACAAAAACCCACATTCAAAATTACAGGAGTTTTGTATGTGATGGACTCTTGCAGTGGCTATTTGCTGTCCAGTACAGTAGCTGCCAGTCACACGTAGTGATTGAGCACTTGAAACGTGGCTAGTGTGACTGAATTTCAAAATTTAATTTTAATATCCACGTACTGAACAGTACAGCTTTAGGTTTTTTCTCACTACTGCCAACGAACCTTATCTATAGCAGGGGTTTCGCCTTATTGCACAGTGCTTATATGGGAGAATTCCAGCCTCACAGAACGTTCTATTGGACAGTGTTGGTCTAGATACAAAACCAGTTGAGAGGCGATTGCAGTGCTGGGACAGATGATGAGAGCGTGAACTACAGCACTGACAGTGGGGTCAGAGATATTTAGAACTAGAATTGTCAGGGTGTGACTGATTATTTAATGTGGTGGGTAAAAAAGAGGGAGGAAGGGAAGATGATTGCAGGCTTCTGCCTGGGATATTGGTGGTACCACTCCAAATTGGGATACAGGAAAAATGCTCATTTTTCTTCTTGAACATGTTGAGATTAAGGAGCCATGGGGTATGCAGGTTGAGACACAGACTACATAGGAAAATGGCTGTGGTGTTGGAATGTATCATCAGTTCCTGTAGGTCAAAGAGATCTGAGTACCATCAGCATGGAAATAATGGAGTTGATATGGAGTACGTGGAGAGAGAAAACAGGACTGCACTAGCAGCATTTTAGGTCAGGGAAGTATAAGAAAAACATGCAAAGGAGATGGGAAAGAAGCCAAGAAAAAGTCACAGTCTAGCAGTTCATGACAGTTTTGAGGAAAAAGTAGTCAACAGTTTCAAATGCAATCGATATGATTTAAGATAGAAATGGGCAAGTTTCCATTGAAATGTGCATCTGTGACTTTTATTAGCAGCTTGAGTGGGAGAAGCACCACGTAAGCCCTGGACAAACCCCCAGAAGTTAATGAGAGAAAAATAAACTTATTTAATGCACTGTGTTTTTGAGATGCCTTTTTTAACAGCCTACTCTCTAACTAATAGATCTTACATGCAAAAACAGTGATTCTAAACATAATGAATAATTAGCAAGACTTTCATGTTACTAAATTTTTGAGTTAATTTTATTTTTGAAAATATTTCCAAAAAGGGGTAGAATGTCAGGTAGGGTCAGCCAAATCCTCTGTTGTTGTTGATGGCTACCTGAAGCGCTTCTTCCACTCTCTCCATTGTAGAATATTTAGGGAGGTAGAGGACACTAAAACATGTCTGTGCTCTTATGGGATCTTTCTCATTCAAGTTTTCAGGACAGCAAAATGTTATTTTCATGTTCTTTAAACCTTTTACTTGAATTCTGTCAGTTCCTGTAAGAAACACTAAAAAGAAGAATAAAATTGATCTGTTTCACAGATGACCAAAATTTATATAGAGAAAATATTTTTATTCAAAAACACTTATTGAGGGCCCATGTGTAGCATCCTACATTAGACTGCATTGGGGCCCATACTGGGACTAAGTCTGACACACAGTCACTGTCCTTGAGCAGCTTACAGCCTAGCTGGAAATATGAGAGAGATTCTTGCACAGAAAGAGACAAACACAAGAGAAAAATAAAAGGGTGTGAGACAGCCAAACAATTTGTGATAGAATTAAGTGTCTTCTGAGTATAAATGCTGTGGTTCAGAGCAGGGAGAGAGAATCAGGCTGAGATGACCAGAGAGACTTCCAAGAATTTGGAATTAAGCTGGATCTTTAAGGACGAAAAGATTTAGAGAGGCAACAAGGAGGTAAGAGAAGGTTCAAGGCAGGGCAAGGAGCTTCAGAGAAAGCCTGGAGGTGGGAGCGTGTAAGAAAACTTAGGACCTAGATAATTGAATGATGACACAACTACAGAAAAAAAGGATGAAGGAAGACAAATTTTAAAGTACTAGGGCTCAAATCACAAGAAAAAAGACCTATATCAACATTTACTTTTTGATGTTGAGACAACCTGGCATAGGGAGCATTCAATTGCACTGGGAGTGGCTCTTAAACTAAGTATGATTTGTTGCAAATGGTGCCTATGACAAACAAGATTTTCTTATCCCACAAAAAAGACACATGATTATAGATCTACTCCTGATGTAATACTTACCAAGGAATTTCTTCTTTTCCTCCAAAGTCAATTTGTGTAAAGCTTTCCAAAACATCACTATGGTGGGGTGTGAATTGTCATATCCTTGTTCGTAATGAGCATTCTAAAAAAAAAAAAAAAGGCAAAAAAAGGATTCAGGAAATAGAAAATTTTAAATTCGAACTACTGGGCCTTTATGATGTACCTTTTCAAATGTTTCCCAGTCATAATCTGTATTTCCAATAATCACATCTTTCAGTTCTTCAGGATAGAAAAATTCAATAATCTCTTTGTCACATACTTTGTAAAATCCTCTTTGAAATTCTTCATAAACTGCCTTTATAGAGATGTTGAAGATGTAATCGACATACTTAGAAACATAGTCTGTCCTTTAATGAAACAAAAAATGATTTCAGCTTACTGCAATACCCTGAACAAAATGGAGGGGAGGGAAGAGGATAAAAATAACTAGAATACCTAACAATCAAGTGCTTACCATGTATCATGGGCTATTATAGCTATTTTTCATAATTATTTTCATAAAACTCTGAGGCAGATTCTTATGACATTTCAGTGAAGAGGTAACTGAGACAGTGAAATTACATGATTGTTCAGGATCACAAAGTTAAGAGAATTTACAAGTTAAAACTGAAAAAGTTTGGAAAAATAAAACCTGACCTGCTAACAGTCATGTCTAGGAAATAGGCTTGAGTGATGGAAGAAATTTTATTTTACACTTTTCTATATTGTCTGGATTTGCAAAAGTAATTAATATTATTTGTAATTAACACAAATAAAGAAGGTATTTATACGTCTAGCTATGATAGAGTAGCTTGAAGCAAATGCTCCCAGTAAGAACCAGAAAAGGGAAGATAATATACAAAAACACATCTAGCTCCAGGCCTCTGGACTAAGAGAGGAAGGAGCCTCACTGAGGTGAACCCAGCATTTTGCTTGCAGTTTTTTTTCCTTTGTGTGCATTTACCAATTCTTTCAGGGAAAGGGGCCAGGCAAAAAGTAGTTAGGCAGAGAACCTTATATCCATGAATAATACTATGGATAAACTCGGGTATATTTATAAATATACTGAAGAGCTAGAATTGTTTCTTGACTTGTACTCTTATCTGTGTACTCTTTGATACAAATTTTTTAAAATAAAGATTCAAAAAATAAAAATATTTGGCTTAGGCCAGAATACTCACTAGGTAGATATCCCTTTGTGACTGACCAACTATCCAGGGAACGTTCTATAATCCTAAATTCTGTGCCTTTAAATGGCATCCCATAAGGTGTTAGGAAGTCAAGATGTCACAGCAATATCTAATAAAATTAACAAATACTGAGTGTCTGCTATGGACCAGGCACCAGTGTATTCATGGTACTGGGTATACAAATGGTGAGTAAGACAGATCAAGTCCCTGCCATCATGCAGCTCATCACAATGGGGGAACACTGATAAGCAATTAAGCAAATAAATCCTAAAGGCAGGTAATGTATTATATAAAAAGAAAAAATAAAACAGGGTAAGGGGATTGAGAGGTGACGGTATAATTCTAGACAGGAGGAAAAGAGAAAGGCTCTCTGAGAAAGCCACTTCTTTCCCTACCAGAATATAAACTCCTGTCTACACGCAACACACATCAACTCTCTACCTTATTAAAAAATGATTGAGAATGAAAAATTCTTATAACTGCAAGAAATTTTAGAGCCCAGTGAAATAAAAAGTGTATAAACAAAACAAATATTTCATTTTTTTTGTACTTACTTGTTAGTCTGGTCCACAATTATGCAACTTCCATTAGGAATTAAGTCTACACTATTTTTATCCCAATGTACCTGTAACCACAAATGAACTCAGGTAGTCTCTCTCCAAAATAATTCTGAACAGTCTATCATCAACAAATACACTTTGAAGTATACCAATTTTCCTCAGGCATATAGAAATGTACATTTTTGTCTAAAAACTAGCAAGGAATATACAAATAAAAATTACCACCTTATGCAGATTGAATTTTTTTAAAACTTGAATTATCTATTTTAATTGATCATACACTGAAAAAAATTAATTAGATAATTGCCATATCTCAGTATTTACTTTATACAGTATAGACCTAGTATGGTAGATTTGCAAAACTGGCCATAAATTCCTCCCATGCTGGAATTCATGTCTCTTTGCAATGTGACTCTGCAACAACTCCCATCAAGAAGGACAGTCTGTTTCTTTAGCCCTTGAATCTAGATGTGACTTTGTGAAGTACTTTGGCCAATGGACCTCAGATAAGTGAAACATGAAAAGAAGCTTATATGTTGGAACTTGCCATCTCTGTACCCTGAGACCATCCTGTGAAGAAGCCTCAGCTAGCTTACTGGAAGAAAACAAAGATAAGCTGTTCCAGCTGATACCCCATAAACCAACCAGCCTGCCAAGTTTGTGGGCGAGGCCATTGTAGACCATTCAGCCAAGTTAACCCAGTCCAGAAACCCACAGAATTGTTTGTTGTTTTAAGCTACTAAGTTTAGGTGTTGTCTATCACACAGTAAAATCTAACTGATACACCCAGCCCATGAAAAATGAGGGGAAAAATACTTTTGCATTAGCTTAATTCAGAAGTTCATTTTTTAATAGAGTGACATGTTTAGATTAAGTATTTAAAGGCTGAATCAGTTTAAACCTGATCTGTAACCTGATTTTAATTGTTACTCACATTAAAGTGGATACAAAATTCTTCTTCAAAGTCATCACTTTCATCATCCAGAAGTGTTTGCAAACTCCTAAAAACAAATAATTTGATTTTTTAAAAGTCAGTAATCATGCTCACTAGATATATCATCTAAAATAAATGTCAAGTGCATAACTATTCTGCAGGTGGAAGGTCAAAGTACAATTCACAGTACCCATTCCTCTGTGTGATAACAGCCTAAATAGAGCCAGACCTCAACTGTAAGTGTGAGGTTTAGAAGTTTATTTACAATTTTGCAGGTTCCCCACCCGATTCCCAGCTCTCTTCCTACCACCCTAACTTCCTTTACCCAGGGATTGCAGGTTTCTATTTAGAAAGCAATTGGTAACATATTTACAGACACTAAAACTCATTCAAATTGGCTTTACCTTTATTTGAGCTTTGGAACTTTATTTACAGAATAAATAATAGAAATTACAGATCTTTTAAATATCAAGTATCACTTAGGAAATCTGAGGAGTGGTTAGGTGAAAGAGCCTCTGTATCTACGGTCCCAATATCATCAAGCTTAAGACAGACCTGAACTCTGACTACCTTAATTGTGTCAAAGCATCTATGAGAACACAGGTTATATCAAAATGGACAGCAGCCAGTCTTTTTTTGTATTTCCAGCCTCTGTTGTCTTACGGTACTTTGTAAACACATTTAAAGTAATGTTTCATATTATATTATTTGCTCCTTCACTCATCTAACCAATATTTATTAAGAACCTAATATAGCAGGCATAAGGAATATAAAGTTGAGACTAAGACGTTCCTTTCCTGTCAATAAACCCTGAGAATAATAGGTTAAGATATGCTGATGAAAGTCTTATCTATAGTACTGTGGGATGTGTGTAGCCAGAAAGTGTAAATAGTACAGATATAACTTGCAAGAGCTTGGTTAACTCTGTCCAAAGGGATGCATGTCATTGGGGAAGTCCTCCCTCTGGGAGAAGGTGAAAACCAAGTTGTTTCTTTTCCCTACTGGTTTTTTTACTATGGTATTGTGATAAAGCAGACCACATTTTATTCATTGTGGTTTTTTTGGGGGGGAGAGGAGGAGGGAGAGTAATGGGAAATCAACTGACAAAACTGGATGCATAATATTTGGTTCATAACACTCTCATTACATGTCCATGTATGACTTATTTATGGGTTTTTATGAAGAACACCCATGAACCTGTCTCCCAAAACAAGAACTAAAACACTACTAATATCTTATACTTACCGAAGAGGATACCTCCCTCCATCCCATTTTTCTACCAACCCCAAAATGGTGTCTTTGCTCTTTCATTAAGGTATCTCTTGATGAACAGAAAACTTCTTTAATCTTATTGTAGTCAAATTTACCAATCTTTCTAATGTTGGTACTTTTTATGTCTTAAGAAATCCCAAAGGTGAGAAAGATTTGTCCACATTTTTACATATCCATCATTTTTACATTTAAGTATTTTAGCTACGTCAAGTTGATTTTTGTACACGACAAGGTATCTGCTCTCATTTTTCCCCATATGCATTAACTGAACAGTACTTCTGTTCCCACTGATCTAACATGCTACCTCTAACCAAGTTCCACATGTGCATGAGTCACTTTCTGAGTTCCCTCTTCTGTCCCCACTGGAAAACTTGCACCAATACCATACTGTCCTAATTAATGCAGCTTTCTAATAATTCTTGATATCTGATGGGCCACATTGTTCTCTGAAAAAGGAGTTACCAATTTGCACATCCACTAATAATACCTGAAATTAAGAGTGAACCTTTTCCCAAACTCTTGCTAACTTTATATAGCATCAGTATTTCTAACCACTGTCAATTTAAAGTACAAATGAGCCTCTCATTTTAATCTACATTCCATGATCACTAGTAAGATTTTCTTTTTATTTATGTCGGTTTCCTTATTTGTACACTTCGTAAATTTTTCTTTTAAGTGTATAGGAACACTTTAATCTGCAGGGAATGTAGCCCTTTCTATTGTATGTTACCAATATTTTTTGTGAGGTAGTGGCTTGTCTTTTAACTTAAACTTAAGTTTTCACTTTAAAGGTGATAATATGAAATAACATTTGAAATAAAGGTCACTTGAGATTTCACACCAAGGGTAACCTATGCTGTGCCCAGGTTTGTTTCTATTTGAATAAAATTAAAGATTAATGGAAGCACTGAGGACTAATTATATAAAAAATACTTTTCCTAATTTTAGAAAGTTAAATTATTAATCCAACAATTCTTGCCAAAGTTAAAATTGGTTTAAAGTACCCAGAATGCTAGTGTTGAACACAGAAATATTACGGGGGTGGGGGGCGGGGAAGGGTTGTACGCTTAAATATTTATCTAAATATATGTTAGGTAGTGTTCTAAAAAAGTGACTAGGTTTACTTACTTTCCCAAAACAGGACTGAGTTCTTTCAAATCTTCTAATGATGGTGTTTGGTCTAAAAGTTTCTTAAACAGAGCCAGTGGGAAAGGGATGTTGGCAACATTGCAGTTAAACAGGGAAAGTCCACATAGAACCCCAAAGAAGAAATATCTCTTCTTCTCAAATTTAGGCTAAAAAGAGAAAAAAAAATCTTAACATGAATTTTTCCAGTACAATGACATATTTATATTAGGTAAATCTTTTTTTTCCCCTTTCACAAAATCAAATCTCATATTAAAACCAAAACACTTGAGGTAAGACTGTTTAGGGTGAAAAGGGGGAAGGGATTAAAAAGTACAAACTGGTAGTTACAAAATAGTCATGAGATGTAAAGTACAGCATAAGAAATGTAGTCAATAATACCGTACTAACTACATACGGTGTCAAATGGGTACTAAATTTATTAGGGTGTCAGAAGTTATAGAAATGTCTAATCACTATGATGTATACTTAAAACTAATAAAATACTGTATGTCTACAGTAATAGAAAAATAAAAGGTTATTAAAATAAGAAAAAATATTTATATTCAATCACTAAGTCACCGTAAATCCCTGCCAGTTCTGGTTACTAAAACATTAACAGAATGGGGGCTGAGGGAATAGTAGAGATATTTAGGGGGAAAAAGACTTCACCAAGTAGTAATTAAGTCCTAGAGATCTAATGCACAGTAGTAAATATAGACAACAATATAGGATTGTAATCACCAAATATGATGAGACTAGATCTTAATTATTTTAACCACTAAAAAAATAATTATGTGACATGATAGAGGTGCTAATTACTGCTACAGTGGCAACAATATTAAAATATATAAATGCATTAAATCAATATATTGTACACCTTAAATTTATACAATGTTGTATGTCATTAATTTCAATAAAAAAATAAATGAAAGAATTAACAGGAATAGAAACACATTAGGCTCAGTAATCCTTATAGACTAAAGTTTTCACAATTTCCTTTCAAAGCCTTTGTCTTCAAGTTCATCAGGAAAAATAGAACTGTAACAAAAAATGAGTGCCTGAGAAATAAAGGGTTCGTTTTTATCTATACAGTCTGTAAGTAGTCAAAAATATATACTGCTTATAAGTTCTCCAGTGTGGACATGACAACCCAAGGAAAATGGATCCCATTTTAGAGAAAATAATCACCTTTTTAAAATTAAAATTTATCTCCACATTATAACAATAATTCTACTCCTAATATAAAACAGTCTAGACAACCTAATTTTCTATGGTATGTGACATACCCTTTCTGTCAGGAAATATCAGAAGCAAAGACAAGAAGACTTACCCTGGCAGGAAACCACATGTAGGAAGCCTCTTCAGGATACATGAACATCCCATATTCTGGTCGGATCATCTCTTCAAACAAGCAGTGGAAAAACTCTGCCTTGACTCCTCCAAAGTCATGTCCAATTTCTCCAATAAATGAAACCTAAGCAAATAATGCATCACTTCCAGCCTATGTATTGCTATGCATTAAGTCTCATTTAATAATAAGAGCTAATACTATCATAGGCCCAAGTACTTGGTAGGTGCTGTGGTAAACAATTTACTCATATTATCATATTTAATCTCCCATTAATTCTGTGAGGGTGAGGAGGCTATAAGAATTTAAATAACCTTCCCAAGGTTACACAATGGCTAAAATGGTGCAGCCTAGATTTAATCTTATGTCTGTGAAACCTCAGAGCCTCAAGTCTTTACCACTAAACTGACCTCAACTGGCATCATTATTAGTTAAAAGGTATGTTAAGTATAATGAAAATAAACATTAAGAAATATTAGAATTTTTAAAAAACCAAAAAAACCAGAGCACGCATAAAATATTTATTGGCTTGGCTGTTTACTCCTTGAGGAGGCAGCACCAATCCCTCTCCAGGATGATTCTATCATAATTCATCCTTGCTCCTGCAATTACTTGCTCCATTCTTGCCTTTTCTCCTGGAATCCTTCACTTCAGTTTACAAATATGGTAAGATCTCCCTAATGCTTAAAAGGAAAACAAGACAAACAAAACGCTCAATACCATTGTCTCCAAAACAGACAATACTGGCTCCTCTTACCCTAAGGATGCCAGATTTCAGAGAATACTGTTACCTACTTCCAAACCCAGTCTCTACTTCTCTACTTAAATGCTTCTCTCCAAGAGGACCAAGAACCTGGAATCTCCAAATCCAAGGACTTTTTCTCATGTCTCATCTCCTTGATTTTACTAACTCATTTTACACTTCTGACCACCTTCTCTTTCTTAACACTCTTTTCTCCCTTGCTTTCTCTTATGGAGCACTGTTTACGTTTTTCTCTTCTTTTTCCTGCTGCTTTAATACCAGAAATTCCTTTCTGCTCTTTCTTTGGATGCTCATTTTTCCCTTTAAACTTCATTTATCACTTGCAGGCATTTAACCTTCATATCCATCTATCTTCTGTCCTGATTAATACGCACTCATTTCCAAAAGGCCTGTTCAACATTTCCAGCTGGATGTGCCATCAGTACTCCCAACAAGCTCCTTTTTACTGGTTTATTTGGATGAATGCCTCTTCCATTTACAGAGATGCAAATTTCAAACCTCAGTGAATTATTTATAAGCTTCATAAGACCAGGAGTTAAAACTGCCCCACCTTATGAGCAAGTTCCCTAGTCTCACAAAGCTTCAGTTTTCCCACAAGATTGTAAAAAAGAATGCGATAACATGTGAAATGCCTCAATAGTTTAGAAAATAGTAACTGCTCATTGTTACCTAAATTTTAAAAATGGATGAATGAAATATAAAAGTGGAACTAAAATAGCTGAGTAGACTGACTGACTGACACAGGTTAGAATCATGTGAGTTCATTAGATTTTTTAAATGATTTGTGTGTTAGACACATGGAAATGCCAACTCTTAACTGCAAACCCCATTGCAACATACTTTTAAAATAGGATTCTGAGCTTTAGTCAAGTCTATCTTTCTTTAATCAGAGTAGGATAGGTGATAAACTAGGGTCTCCCATCAAAAAAAACACTCTAATAAATATTATCAGGCAAACTTTATTTGGAAAGTCTACGACTGATGGTTAGACCCAAATCCTGGCTCTGATATTCATCAGTTGTCTTACCCTTGGATAAGTCACCTAAAGGTTCTGTATCTCAGTTTCCCCATCTGTAAAATGAGGAAAAAAATATAACCTTTCACACACTGTTGGTGAAAGGGTTACACAAGCAACAGTTCCTGGCACAAGGAAAACATTCGCTATGTCTACCAGTCATTACTATTTTTCTGTGTCAAATATATACTATTAAGATAAGCTACATAGTTACTATGCCAAAGGTCATTTATAAATGTTCAGAACATGATATCTAATTACACCCTCAAAAAACTATGTAGTCAATAAAGAGAACGTTTTCTCTTCCACAGAGTGATACGGGTTCCTGCATGAAAGCAGAAACAAACCCTCAATTCCTCTGTGTCAACCCCATCTCACTGAAACTTTTGAAAGGTGGTGACTAGACCTCTTATGATTAGTACTGGACTTTCCACTTGACTAGGCTGGGGAAGGACAACCATTTGCCAGCTGCTCCAGAGCCCCGGCTATACTGACAAAGTGCCTGCAGCTATCACCTGAAACTCACAGGTAACTGGGGAATTCTAAAATAGGCCACCTCCATGGCAAAAGAAGATAATTTCCCACCTGTAAGACCTGTTTTTACTTTATGTCTTCCTTCTCTTGGCAGCAAAATTATTGAGAATTATACTTTACCATTAATTCCTTCCTCAAATCTTCATTCTCAAACTGATGTAGCTGACTCAAAACATCCTCAATCAAGTGACTTCTTCTCACTGTTAGGTTAAAGGTGGGCAGCCAAGTTAAACTGGACCCTCCATGTTCCACAATTCCGGCCAACTGCATACAAGCTCTAAATTTTTTCTCCTAGGAGAACAGAAATGTTTCAATTCATTTCATCATTCACTCTAATAGAAATTTATAATGTGGAATAAACTGGTTCAGTTTATTGTGAGTACATATCACAAACATTTATAAAAAGAGCCTTATGTATGCCACTGGAGATAAGGTATATATTCAGTATTCACCCTCAGTGAGCAAAAGAAACATGAAACCTAAGAAATGAAAAGCTTTGGGAGCCCACCTGGGTGAGCAGGAAAGTGACCCACAGCAGGCTCTATTGGACCACTTTATACTGTAAACACAAATATTAATACTTCAGTTACCAAAGCTCATGATCATCAATAGGCTAAAGAGACATTGATAAACACCAAAGCAGTACGCTGAAACATAATCTCGTTAGGAAGCGAAGTTCAGAAGTTTAGAAAGGAAGAAGACAGAAGGAAAAATTCAGGTATGAGACCTCTCTAAAGATACTCTATTCTAGAAGGAAAACCGAGACGAGATTTTAGGTGACAGATAATCTAAGAATATGAGAGAGAAAGAGACAGACAAACACAAAGAGACTATGGAAACCAAATGGCAATTTGGGATAATTAAAGTCTGTGGTTCTTAGCAAAACAAAGAGCAATCAAATACCAGTTCTATAAAATTACTACTGAACACTTGGTTTAAAGTCAGGAGAAAATAGTTACAAGAAATGAAGCAAAATAAATTACATAAGTTCTTCCTTTCATTTTTCTTTATTAAATATTTTGTTAATGGTCATACTGAGAACTCATAAATCAATTTTCTATTTTGTTTTATTATGGTAATTACATAATGTGAAAGTATATTTTTATGACATTTGAATATTATTCATACATATACATATACAGATGCATATATGAGAGTAAAAGTGGTAAGAGCTAACACTTTTAACCACTGAGATTATGCAGAGCACTGTTCTAAGTGCTTTACCTATATTAACAAATTTAATCCTTACAAAAGGGTGATGAAGTGCATTTCCCAAGGCATTTTCAACTGTCCAATTTTAAGTTTAAAAGCACTTTGCTGAATATGCTGACAAAACCAATTCAACTGATGACTGTTCATTGAAAAGTGGATACTTTTTACACACCTTTATTATGGCACCATTACAGGGTACAGCCATTTATTTGGGTCTGAATTTGAAGAATTCTGTCACCTCTCTTCTCACTGCTATGCTTTTTTCATAAGATTGGACCTCCTTAAATATTGGTATAATTCCAATCAAGCTCAAGTCTGCTTGCTATGCCTCTTTGAGTGCCACTCAGAAAGCTACAGGTACCAACCTCAATGTAAAAGCCCTACAACTAGGCCAGCTGCTCAAATTCTAGCCTTTCTTACCGAGGCTCTAATATGCCTCAAGGCCAAGCCAACCCAAATTAAGACAGTCTTTCATGCATGTCTTCTTCATTAGAGTATAAGCTCCTTGAAAGCTATGACCACTGGTTTCACCAGTGGGTGGGGCTCCCTTACCACCTCCAAAATATCGTACACTTAAGAAGGCATTTGTCATTTGATTTATTAATGAAGACAAAGAAATAGGCATACTTACTTGTATTTTTAAAAGCGAGTCTGCATACAGTAGTTTAATTTTTGACAGAATATTAAAGATAAATGGAAAATGACTGAATATGACAGGATACTGGATGTCTACTGAAGTGTCCTAAAAATGGAAATGAGAACAATTCTGATAAAGGACAGAGATATTTTACACCTTACCTCATAGCCTTAAATCTCTGATGATTTAAGTTCTCACTACTTAATGGCAAAACCAATTCAAATTGCTGGTCAGTAATACCTGAATGCATAAAATTCTAAGAAAATGTTTAACTGTTCCAATTAAAGGTATACAGACCTAGTCGGTGCTCATTTAATTTAGCAATTAATTATAAACTCTGGATACTTTTCCAAAGAGTCTGTTCTGCTGCAACCTGCATTTCTGAAACGTAAATTAGTTCAAATGCATTTGGTGAACAGGAGAATGAAATAATGTGGGTAGACAGTTAGCTCATATATAATTTTTACCAGGCAAAGGTTGATATGCTAGTAGTAGAATTATAATCTTCAGAGAAAAGGAAAAAAACCTCAGGTCAGCTGCTGAACTGGCAGCAAGAGCCCCTTACCTGTATTTTAAGAACATGAAAAAGAGAAGTACTTACGTACAGGTTACCCTGCTTGAAGTGCAGGCCCCCTATACTGCTGGCCTGTGATGAGTCACCCTGCCTTCTATGCCCACCTTAAGCAGAGCTCAACTTCCATCTATGTTATCTCAAAACCACCAGTCCTCTAATTAGACTGTGGATAGATATCTACCATTCTGTTTTATGCATTTTTCATATTCGCATGGCACTCTCCTCCAAAGTTGCTTGTCTGGTAGATCGAAGCTATATGCCCAGGTAGCAACCACTTTTCTGTTAGTGCTCTGGCTATAAAATTGCATAGGTTTTGAGGGGTATGTCTTGCTTTTCCCATAATCCATTTCTGTTAGGCAACTTTGCAGAGCACAAGGATTTTTGGAAACATGTAGAAAGTTACAGCATAAATGCTATATTAACTCACTGATGGTCAAATTCCCCCCTCAAACACACCATACTTACTGAGTTCATTTTCCAAGAGGACCTTCTATATGCGTCTCCATAAAAATCAAGCCAGTGCGTGAGTTCGTTTACTTTGAAAATATTTTCAGGTGCTTGACATTTAGTCTGGTTTACCTTTAATAAAATATAACCTATGATAAAGTTTTATATAAAGACAATTTTGCTTAATGTTGACTAGATTATCAGAATAAATAGTAAATCATAATGACCAAAATAAAGTTCTACCCAATTCCTCCACTGCCAAAGCCCAAATTTTCAGAAACATAAATACCTAAGATTTAATAATATAAATTGATAATTATGATGATAAACTTTTAGTTTCTTTTAATTCACAGAAGTTTTAAAGAACTTTAAGTCCAAAGAAAAATACAGTGTAATATAAATCCAAGTACTATGGGGCTCAGTACTTGATATGTTCTTCAGATCTTAACAATACACCATTTACATATGTTCCCTCTGACAAGGCATTTATAGAACATTGTCTCCTAAAACGTGGGGAAATTTTCCAGCCTTCCATCCCCTGAGGTGACCAGGATTATTATGATATACACATGAGCACCCTGGCCCAGCTAACAGTCAGTGAAGACACTGAAAATGACATGAGCAACCATCAGTATCTTACGTGGATAGTCACAGTCCTGGCTTCGATGACTAAGTCTCAGGAGGTCTTCTAAAAGTCCCTTTTTGGCTGTGCAAGCTAAGATCATTCACCTGGAGTATTCTTACTTACTCTGGCCCACACCCCAAATTACGTAGGCCTTCCAGTACCACCTCCCGAAGCATGAGGAGGCTGTTTCACTCCTGTGACTGTAGTCCTCTAGACCCTGGTGATCTCAGTCTTACACTGTCTATAGCCTCATGATTGCACAGAAAATGCAAAATCTACCAGTAGATATGTGAGAATTTAGCAAATTCACTAGCTATAAAATCAACATTCAAAAATCAATGCATTCCTATAAACCAGCAGATAATATAATCTTTAAGATCTCATTTACAAAAACCTAAACATATCAAATATTCTGAAATCAATTTGGCTAAACATATCCAAGACTTTCATAATAAAATAACAAAACTTTATTGAAGGAATTTGAAGAAGATCTAATAAGTGGAAGAAATAGACACCATGAAGATTCACAGTAGTCAAGATGTCAATTCTTCTCAAAGTGAAATACAGATTCAATGAAACTCCAATAAATTCCCAGTAAGATATTCTTTGGTGTGTGTAACCTGAGAAGCCAATTCTAAAATGTGTATGGAAGAGCCAAGTGCCAAAAATAACCAAGATAAACTTTAAGAACAAGGTAGGGGTACTTCATTGCCTATCAGTAGGGAAAGGGCAGAATTTTAGTAAGTGGTGCTCAGCAATTGTTTTCATATGGGAAATAATAAAAATAAATTTAAAATAAATTTCCAATTGGAGTAAACACCAAATTGTGAAAGCTAAGATCAATACTCCCTTTGGACCAGGGGAAGAGTGGTCTCTCTGCTCTAGGTCCATGACTTAAAAAATCCTTGCTCTGGCCTTTCTCCTGCCAACTAACCTCCCACAAGGGAAATAAAGGGTCTGCATGGCCAAAGGGACCTGTCTATGTGCAGACCACACTTCCTTTTCTAAACTGAGCTCCAGATACCCAGGACCTAGAAGTCCCTGATCAAATGGCTCCAAGCCAGCTTCCAGGACCTGCACAGGTCTCCTCCTCTGCTTGGTCTCTGGAGAGTGAATTGTGTCACAGGTGAGCCACCCCTAGACTCCAGGGCTGGCTAAGGAGTGGCTGTTGTAGAATGTGCAGATAGAACACAAACATATGGGCTGAGGTATCCATCTACGGACCTGTGACACCCCTGGTCCTGGTGTAGTACAAAACCAAAATGTGAAAAGAAGACAGAGGATCTGGAAGGCCTCTGAGCCTCCAGCTTGTAATGCAGAACTCTATAAGGAGTTTGAGATTTCTAAATTCAAGCCTGGCCTTCTCTGTCATTAGGAAGGTTTATTTGTCAAGGTGGAAAGATAGAGTATATTTATTCAGCAGTTTGTTAGCTAGATTTCCAATGTTTTAAATATTGGATATATGGTATATTGGCCTTTGTACTCTTCCTTTGGTCATCTCTATTAGAAAATTATCTGGGGCAGCGTTCGGGGCCAAATCAGGCCCTCTGCATGTTTTTCTAACATTTTATTGGAACACCGCCACACCCATTCATTTTCATATTGCCAAGCGCTGCTTTCATGCTAGTATTGCACAGTGCAATAGTTGCAGTTGCCACAGAAACCTAATGTCTCACAAAGCCTAAAATATTTACTATCTGGTCCTTTCCGAAAAGAAACTATGTTGATCCTTGATGTAGATAATAATTTAAAACTTGAAAGAGAAAAAGGTTTAACACAAAACACAAAGAATAAAATGATTTAAAAAAATGGACAAATTTATCTACATTAAAATTAAGACTTTTTACCATAAAGTAAAAAGACAAGCTACAAACTAGGATATAATTTACATATTATTGACAAAGAACTAGTTTCCAAAATAAAGAGAACTCCTATAATCAATAAGAAAAAGTCAAGCAAATCATTTAAATTGAACAAAAGTCAAGGACAGATCCTTTACAGAAGAACAAATATTGTTATTATAAACACAAAAATATACTCTAATGCATTACAACCAGGGACATACAATTAAATACAGCCATAAGTATTAATCTGAATGAATCTATAAAACAAATTTGTATAAGAAACATGTATTGTTCATATAAATTTCAAAAACTGCAAAATTAACATAGTATCTAGAGATACGCATAGTCATAAAACAATAAAAAAGAGTAAGGGAACGATTAACCCAAAATCCAGGACCATGGCTACCTCCAGGAGGAGAAGAGGGGTGCAATCTGAGAGAAATATACAAGCATTTCTAAGGTACTGGAAATGCTTTCTTTTTCAACATGGGCTGTAGTTAACTGATGTCTGTTTTACTAATTTTCTTCAAACCATTCATAGACTATATACACTCTTTTACATGTAAGACAATTCACAAAAAAAAAAAAAATTTTTAAATAATAATATAAACTTCATGTTTCATTAAGAGTTTGCTTAAGATTCAGGTCAGTTGAAAACAAGAGAATTTTTATTACAAAATAAGAATATATGGACTTCTAAAAGAACCCTTACCCTGTGCAGCCTTTTCAATACTTCTAGGAGAGCTTTAATGTGATAGTTATTCTCAGCACTTTCAGTCCAATAATGCAGCTGGGCAGTGACGGCTCTTTTAAACATCTGGACCAATTTGGTAAAAGCGGATTCTTGCAGAGACGCCCAATATTCTTCTGAGGGATACAAAAGTAAACAAATGTGAGCATACAATTTCTATTGGAGTCCTAAAGGTAAAAAGTGGTCCATATTTCCAAAACTGACAGAAAAATTTCATATATATCATAGTTACAAAAACACATCTGTAATAAAATTTTCAGCAAATGCAATTGCAATTAAAAGTTTAGAATTTAATGCCCTCAAAAAAATTCCTTGATGGTAACAGGACCGCAAACTTGAAGAATTGTGAAAAAAGACAAAATTAAATTTGTCACATTTCATCCAGATGAACAGTATACTGTATTAAAAACTAGATTAAGAACTATTTGTGACTGCACTTTTTTTGTGTTCCCAGCATGAGTTTTTAACTCTTAAAAAACACCTTTCAGCATCATAAAATAACAAAATGTTTTCAGCTAGCTTTTCATCACTTACAATATTATCTAGATTTAATAAAACAAGAATGAACTTCCTTGGGCTAAATATGCTGTTTATGTATTTAAGGAAAAAAACCCTCATTAAAATCTAATCTAGCCCCAGACTTAACTTCCAAAGTACTGAAAATAGAGGGAAAGGAAGAGACAATCAGACAAATCTAGAGGTGGGACATTCTATAGGACAGGGGATCTAGATTTTTTTAAAAAAAAAGGATATAAAATACTTTTTTGGGACAAGTGCATAAATTTGAATATGGCCTGAGTATTAAATAACATTATGGAATTATGGTTAATTTTATTAGGTGTGATAATGATGTCATGGTAATTTAGAACTCCGTATTGAGATGCATGCTGAAATACTATAAATGAAATGTTATGATGTCTCCAACTTACTTGAAAATAGTTCAGCAAAAATAAAATGTAATCTGTTCATAAAGAGAGAGGAAGCACATACGGCAACACTGACTCTCAAGTAGAGGGTATATGGGTATTCGCTATACTATTCTTTCAACTTATGCGTATGAAATTTTCATAATGAAAAGTTGAGGACAAAGGACTTGATGATTAAGCCACACACAGATCATTACAAGAACTCTAAAAAAATACTAGATAAATCTATTTTGGGTGACCAGAGTAATTATTATAGCATTTTTAGAATACACGAAGAATATGAGCTTTTTAAAAACATGAGTTTACAATTATCTACTTAAGTATTGCCATAACTTTACTAGGCATGTTTTTTCCATTGAAAGGATGGTGAAGTATTTTCAAATGTAAATCTTTAATCTTACCCAGAACCCCTGAAGATTTACCACTCATTTTACAAACAGCCTCTGCAAACGGAACCACCAGGCTCTCCCAGTTGTTAAAATCATGCATCATGGGACATTCTGGGAGAAGGAAGAAAATTTCTAAAGCTTCTTGGTGTGGAGAATAAAATGGAAGATTTTTAAACAGGTTATCCTTGAGACATGTGGTTATCTGTGGTCAAAAAGAATTAGGGAAAAGACACTCAAAACACAGCAAGAACTGGATGCAACTTAATGTAAATAAAGTGTAAATCCTAGAGATTCATTGCACCATGAAACTGGAATAACCATTTAGTCTAAAACCCACATTTACATCCCAACTCACCTACCTTCCCAAATACTTAACATGTAGATATGTAACAAGTATATGTCTGTCTCCCTTACTAAGCCATGACCTTCTAAGGACAGGGAACCTCTATCTTTCATCTTTCATCAGGAGTACTCATTATAGTGCTCCACACGTAGCAGGTATTCAAATATTTGCTAAATAAAAGAATGAATGCCAACAGTGTATGAATCCATATCACAGAAATCTCAAAACAAACATTCAGGTCTTCTGATCCAACTATCTCATTTGAAACAAGGGAAGACTGCTCTGTGATTATGTAGCTTGCTTATCATATGACATTGTTCTGGTACAACCAAGGTTTATTATCAGCCTTAGTGATGAACTGATCCAGCCTCTTCCCTTCACATTTTTGGTGATCTTTTGCAATTAAGTGCTGCATAGACCTGATAATGGTGCATAATTAGGGATCCATTTTACCTCAGACCCCCTAATTGGACCACGGTTCTGCCAAAGTTAACAAAATTAAACTTTCCTTCTTCCCTTGAGATAAAAGTATACAAGAGAACTTTTGGCTAAGATACAGATGCTGATTATCACAGAGCAATAGAGCAGGGGACAAAGCTGAGAGGGAAGGGCAGAGATGAGGACAAGATTGAGAGGGAAAGATAATGAAAGATATAGAAACAGAGAGAAAGACCAAATGAGGCGGGTGGAAAGAGGTAGAATGAGAAAGGAAGGGCGGAAAGGGAGAGGAAGGGAGGCAACTATCACCCCTAGATCAACCAGTACAACAGAATGAGGAAATAAATTAATAAAGGCTGAATCAAGAAAGGCTAAATTAATAAAAGCAGCATGTTTGGAACATCTGAAAGTGAGAAACCTAAAGATAGTAATAACTGCTGAAACAAAGCAGCAACAATCTCAAAAAGAACAAGAACATTCTAGAACCTAGAGAAAATGCAGTGTAATGGAACAAAACACAGAGGAAGAATCTAGGTAGTCCTTGAAGAAGGGGATGTTCATATAAGAAAAAGTATGCTCATTTCTACATTTATGTTTAAAATAATAGCAAATAAAATATTCTTATTCTAGTGTGCCAATCTCAAAAATCCTTTAATCACCTTCCTGAAGCCTTGAGTTGTAAATATTCCCTCTAGGAGTGTGAATATCTATATGTGTATGCATATGCATGTGTGTAGGTACAGATGAACTATTTAGACTATTTTTAACTTACATGACTACTATACCAACTATTTCACCCTAAGTGGGCAAACACCTGAATGTTTTCTGAGTTTAACTTATTCCAGGAACTACAGGGTCTCAGAAAATCTCTCAAAACAAAATATTGCTTCTGAAATTTTGAGTTCTTATAAAAAAATTTTTAGTGTATTTTTTTTTTCCCCAGACAATTTGAAGAATACCACCGTGTTAGTAATCCAGTCCTTTTGGGTTAACTCCTTAAAGGTGTTTCTTGCTTTACTTAAGTCCAAATAAATAGATGTAGTTTCTGCAGCTATTCTGTTGAAGGAAGATATATTTAAAAAACAGATGAATAAGTAAATGAAAAAGCACAGTTCAAAATTAAATATTTTATTAGATTATCTAAAGCTTGCTTCATTTCAATAAAATTATATATTTTTCTTAACTTTACAATAACTATAATAATTTAGCTGACTATAAATACATTTGAAAATATAGTTAATAACATGATTATGTCTAAAATGACAAAAAAACCAAGGCTATATTATTAACAATATATGCTATGTGACTTTAACTCAGATATCATCTTAAATGAGTAATTAATAAATATTTATTTTTCTAGTAAAAAAAGTAGCCATGGAAAAAAGAAAATGGCTTTTCTTGTTTCTGAAAAAAATGGGTATTTCTCCCAGTTACATCAAGTGAAAGCAGAAGCCAAAAGAAAAGGATTCAGGGCAGTAAATTGTTGTATTTCAATAAAAAAATTACTAATAAAACATGTACCTTAACCCATGAATTATATTAATACTAAATTGAATATTGTCATTGTTTAAACAGAAACATTTTTTATAAATCAACACATATATTTAGTGTCTGAAAGTAGCGAACATTCTTTTAAATAAAAAATATTATGGAAATATATAAGAAAAAAGTACAAAGTTCTTCCTTCGTATTACTTAAAAATTCAAAGAAATTTTAAATATTTTGCAACAAGGGAATGTTTAAATACATTAAGGTATGTCCTTCCCCTGGAATACCATGGGGACATTAAAATGATGTTATAAAAAATATGGAATATGGAAACTGAACAAATTGAAAAACGAATATATTAACTGCAAAGCAATGAATAAAGCGATATATAATCCTTTTTTTTTTTTGGTAAAAGAATACATTTACATAGAAAAACACATACACAAATGCTACTAGCTATTGTTCTTAAGTGGTGGATAATGGGTGATTTTCATTTTCTTTTTGGTGCATCATTTTTATAGCGATCATATATCTGCTTTTGTGAAAAAAAGTAATTTTTAAAGAGAGAAACGCATAGCTAATTCTTTTACCCTCAAACCATTTTCTTTACAATCTTTGACAGTATTTTTTTGAGACATAATTAACATAACATGTAAGTTTCAGGTGTATGACATAATGATTCAGTATATGTATATATTACAAAATAATTACAAGTCAACATCCATCACCAGTTATTTATTTTTTTTCTTGTGATGAAACTTTAAGATTTACTCTCTCAGCAACTTTCAAATATACAAGATTATTATTAACTATAGTTACCATGCTGTACACTGTATTTTTAACAAATTAAAATTATATATATTCTATATATTACCTTTCACTTACAAAACTTCCAGTCAGACAAGCAGGAGATGAAAATATCTCTCTGATTTCCCTACAATAGGAATAAGATGATGGTTAAAACAAATCATGAGTATGCCTTCATATAGCATGAGACAAAACAAAATAAAACATCTTAAAATTGTCCTTCAAACTTCTGTCTCTGATTTGTTTGCATATTGCTTTAGGTATCTAAAGGTTGACTCCACTTACTAAATCTCAAAATTTCAGTGGTAAGCATGGTAAATAAGAAGATATGTACTCAGAGAAGCCACAGGGGAAGAGGAAAAGGTTTGACCTAGTGTCAGTATTTTCTTGGACAAATAAAACACTCTGATCCCACCCAGATTTCCGAGTCCTATTCATTTTTGTTCCACTAAAGTAGAAACTAAAATATTACCGGAAATTAAGTGGTGGAGTAGGGGAATATGCTCAGTTCCATCTTAGAAGTAACTGAATAAATAGTTCTTAATTGCTTATGCTCTGCAAATTATGATGTAACTTTTTGTACAACTACTTTTCAGAAATAAAGCCATACCTAAAAATAACTCTAAAAGAAGGTATCTGTAAAAATTAGTATAATCTTTACAGATGGTATGAGTACTGTTGTTTAGAGCAAGGTTGCCCAAGCTGTTCAGCTGTAAACAGGAAGTCCACGAACAAGTGGTTTTAAGGTCAAACATGGTTGGGAAATTGTAGACTATACTTCCTGTTCAGAGAGTCAAAATACACACATATCAAAGGCCTGGAAGGGTTCTGCAGTAAAGAAAGCTGCCCTTGTAGAGCTTACCTGCTACCTGTGTTCATTTTATGTTGCAACTTGCCTAGACCACAGTACTCAAATATTTGGTCAGACACCAGTCTAGATGTTGCTGTAAAGGTATTAGATTAGATCACATTTAAATCAGGAGACTTTGAGTAAAGCAGATTACTTTCCACAATGTGACTGGGCCTCATCCAATAATTTGAAGGCCTTAAAGGAAAAAGGGTAAGGTCTCCTGAGTAGAGGGAATTCTGCCTCCAGACTGCCATGGAACTCAAGCTGCAATATATACTCTTCCCTGGGTTTCCCTGCTGGCTTGCCTTACAGATTTTGTATTTACCAGCCCTCATAAACACATGAGCTCATTCCTTAAAAATAAACTTTCTCTCGATCTCTCTTACACACCCCTTATTGGTTCTGCTTCTGTGGAGATCTCTAGCTAGGAGACCACTTATTGAATCACAAAATCTTATACCTCTGTATTGTGATGAACTAGTTGGGGAAAACACTGTCTTAGAGAGCTATATAAGCAGACAGAAGCATGGGGTGTACCTTTTTGTATTTTGCCACTGCTTAGTCCCCACATCAGCAATCCACCTTTTTACAGTCCCTTCGTTCAATGTAGGAATTTTCCTCCTCAGATTAACATAGGGATTCTGTAAACAAATTTTAAAAAGTAAAATATAATAATTTAGACACAAAATAAATAGGTATCTAACCTTTAGGCACATTCTAATGATAGAGGGTAATACTGATTTTTAAATATAGATAATATAACTCTGGGAAATCATAAAGTGAAATTCTATCAAGAAGTAATCGATCATTTGCCTGACTGACAATTCTCTGCCAATTTGGATCCAATATTAAATCCAAAGTAAATTTCTTTGAGTGCCCCAACATTCAGCACTTTATACAGATATAACTGGATTAAAATGAACATCACATAGCTTTGAGGGGATGAAGATCTTAAAAGAACTGTGTGTAGAAGTGGAAGGAACTTGATTTGCCTTGAAGTAGGGCGAAGATGTTATTCACAAGCCTATGAACTCAAGTCTTTTTTAGTACCGGCTGGAAATGTCATATTAGACTGTCAACCTGATGGCTCCCTAGGACATTGACCAAATGCCACTGGCAGAGAACCTCCCAAAAGGTAAGAATCATCTAAGGAAATCACTAATTAGACATTCACACACACACGCACGCAAACGCACACACAGATTTTTGTAGGTAAATATTTACATAGTTTAGACAATAAAGGATCAGTAATGTCTACCTATTCCCCAAAAATCAGCCTAGTAACCTGATTTCGGAATTCACCAACCTTGGATTCTGGAATCCTTTGTTTTGCTTAAAATACCAAGTTATAGAACATCTAGGGATCTATTTTTACCTCTTTGTTAATCCAGAGCAAAATGCTTTGATTCCCTCCAGCAATTATTATTAACTCCTTTTCTGAGGTACGGTTTTCTGAGAGAGATATACAGAAAGTAAGAGTTTAGAAGTCATTTGGCATAAACATGCACACTCAAACTCAAATAATTTCAGATTCTTTTTAAACTTAGTCCTTTTGTGTTTCTAACAGGCAAAGACTCAGCACATTTCCCGCCCATAAAACAGAAATAATATCTAATTCAGGATAGTGTTTAGTTGGCAAACAGGTGACTCTCAAGGTTGACATGTGGCATCAGTTTAATATACATAATTAATATAAATATTCATATATAAAACAGTCAAAAATATTTTATTAGTTAACTGTTCCCTGGTTTAATTTGGCCATTACTAAAAACTATATTCTACAACTCAAGATTTGACCAATAACTACTGGCTGCAAAGAATGTAAATAAGTACTTCAAACGTCTACGTAAGTGGTTGTAAGAAATCAAATATATGAACTGCTTAAGGAAAAAACCCTACTGTTCATTTTCCTAGAAGAACTGAGAGAATTTTTGGTACTGTAGGTCACCACTAAACTTTCAGAAAACAAGCAACCAAAGTGCTCCAAGGCACTTCTACAGTAGAGGGTTTCAGAGCTTAGACTCTGAGGTTACACAGGGCAGTTTAAATCCAGCCAAACCACTTACAGGCCACTTACCGGCCATGAGACCTGGCTAACCCTTCACTCTCCAAATCTCTGCACCCTCCAGGGAAATGGGACCGAGAGAACACATCTCCTTGTACTGTTTAAGGAGAGGTAACACATGTTAAGTGTTCAGCATAAGTACCTGGTATATGTCAGCTGCTCTCATTCTGAGGGTTTAACATGATTATGAGTCAATTTAACCAGGTAAGAAAACCAGTCATCATGAAATTAATAGGCCCCTTGCAAACTGAAATCAGAAGCTACAGATGCTTCTGAATACATATAGCCTATTTAATGTTGTATCATTTTAAGTCCACATTACTCTTAATCCGAAGGGGTAAGAGAAAACTAATAGTTATTTTGATTTAATAAATTAGACTGGATATTTTAAATTGTTGACAAGTAAAAAAATGAAAAGTGTTTAGCGAAACTCCTTTCATAGTCATACATTTTTCTTTTCTTGCCACATCTCACACACAGAAAAATCAGTTTCTCAACAAAAGAATTTATAACAAATCCTGAGCTCCTACAGAATTTACCAAATTTGAGTTCTTCATTTGATGGCAATTTCATGGGAAGTGGTATCAGCTGATTATGTGTTCCACCGTTTCCCAGTTGTCCTTCTTCTCCAGAACCAAAAGAAAAGACCTTCCCCAAATCAGAAACATAAGCAAGTGTGTGCTGCCTATTAAATAAAAGCACATATGGTCAGTTCTCAATTATCCACAATGAGAGTACACAGCAATATCGTACATTACCAAAAGTAGGTTACCCAGTGAGTGAAACTAGTAAACCAACTCCCAATTCATGAAATTAGCCAACTGAAAACTAAGAAATCATTAAAATGTGGTTGAGATGATTTTGGAACCCCAAAAGTCCACTCAAGGCCATGATGCTGCCCCTTGGCGAATGGTGTTCCTTTCATCAGGAACAAGCATCTCTCTTTGTCTTCTACTCCTTTTTCAAGCCGTGGCTTGAGAATCACTTCTTGGAAGCCATCTAAGCACTTTCTCTCCCCACCCCAGAAATGGAATTAGATGATCCTCTCTGAGTTCCTACTCTATTTCCCAAAGATCTTCAGCACACTGATTTTCTTACGGCTTTGTCCAATTATCTCTCTCACTACATAGAATTTGGCCTTGCTCAAATAGAGGTCTGGTCTTCGTCCTCAGTTCCTGGGAAGTAACCTCTAAATCCTTAGAATTTCCCAAGTGATAGGTGTGTCTTTATTCAAGGCAGGCTCCTGAGACCATACCTAATAGCTTACCTAGGTGGCTCCTAGAGGGCCTCTCTGGGTGCATGTGAGCCCACCCTATAGAGAGGGAGAGGCTGGAGGCTAAACTCTACCACCTGGGCAATGCGTCAGTCAATCACAACTAAGCAGTGAAACCCCAATAACAACTTTAAACCTAGGTGAGCTTCTCTGGTTGGCAATCTCTACACACAGGCATGTATCAGGCTGGGAGGAGGTAACACGGTCCATGGCTCCATGGGGAGTAGATGCCTGAAGCTCATTTGGACCACTCCTAGACTCTGTCCAATGATCTCTTCCTTTAGCTCTAATTTGCATCCTCTTCTTGAAATAAATGTGACCATGACTATAAGAGCTTTCAGTGAGTCCTTTGAGTCCTTTCAGGGAATTCTCCCATGTTAGTAGGGGCATCGCCCTTGGTTACGTTAAGACATCTTTAATGTGACAACTCCTCTTATAACACATACTACTCAGAGGAATGTGTGTCATGAAAAATCCAAAGTGGTGATAACGTGTCTTTGGTTAAAGCAGAGACTATCAAATGCAGAGAATTATACCATTCCAATAATTTGGTCTACCTTAATAATGTCCGTTTATGTAATTTTACTCCAAAATCATTAAGAGACTATGTCTATAGACTAAAAGTACACCAGTTTTTTATAGTAAAAGGTCAGTAAACAAACAAATGAAGACAGTCTACAGATAGTCTGAATCTGCTTAAGTTTAGTGAAGACAAAACTGCCCCAAAGAAGAATACGCATATCTGTGCAAAAACTTTTTAACACCACCAAAACCCAACATCACACTGGCGAGAAGTAGACTGACTGATGTTCAAGGAAAAAAATTAATTAAGTAAACCAAGGAATCTGTTTTTCTACTTTTGTTTAAAAAAAAAAAAAAAAAAGAGCTGTGAAAAATCAAACATCTCAAGGTTGATTCTACTAAAACCACTAATGACTTTGTATTATATTTTACTATGATCACTCTGAAGGAATTACGGTAACAAGTATGATGGCCCTTGAAGGGCTGTGAGAGTGATTACATCAATGAATAATCCTGTTATTCATGTTTTTTTTCCCCAAATAAATAACATTTTTCTTAGTGACAAAAGAGCAAGTGAACAGTTACAAAGGTATTTCACTGGAGCATAAGAAAGTGAATTTATTTGTTCATTAAAAAAAAAAATCAATGAAAACAAATATATATACTAAAATAAAGATTTATTATGATTATCTAATAATGTAAATTAAGCATCTTCACCCATTTGAAAATGTTTAAAACTTTTATCTCAATCAGTAAAACTGGTGGAAATTTTATTAAAGTATCTATCTAAATTTATTGTATTGATTTTATCAACTTTCATAGACACTTTACAACTTACCTTCCACATGCTACCTGAGTCACTCTATTCCCAGCGAGCTTAGTCACCAAACAGGGTCTTAACTCATTCTGGGTTGAATTGTGACCGAGTTGCCCATATTTCCCAGCACCAAAAGTAAACACCAGCCCATCCTAAGGAGAGGGAACTTTATATCAGATTCTAGAGAAATATGACACAGAAGTTGCATTCACCGATGCAAAGGCATCAGTAAATAATTAATGAAAGCACTGTCAGAGCAAAACCCCCAAGTATCAGGAAGACAATCCTGCTTGTAGGAAGTAATGACCTTTCTTCCTGGGAAACACTAAATGCCCACACCCAGATTTCTAGTGCTTTCCCTACTACAGTGTTCTGGAATTACCGTCAAGGAGATAAGAATATACGCACCTTTGTGAGCAGGGCAGTGTGAGAGCCACCACAAGCAAGAAATTCAACTTTCTGATTTTCCAGTGCTTCAATAAGGGAAGGAAAATCTTTATCTATACAAAGGAAAGAATAGTTGAAAGTGACCAAAAGGAAATGCTGAATTTCACATTAGAGTTCTGTACTACTGGTAAGATACATGGACTACTTCCTCTCAGCCTACCAGCAATAGTCCCCAGCACATTCTGTCAGGAAAGGCTCTATGTTGGTATATTTAGGCCACAGGAGCGGGTGGGCCAGTGGTCAAGAATTCACATTTGGGGATGCTCACCTGTGAAAGTATCAAGCAAATTCCCACAGCCCATTCTTCTCATTTTAACCTGACATGATTAACTTTAGTTGCAGGATATCTGATATTTCCATTCCCATCTACAATTACCCTTTTCAATGAATGTATTTTTTCTTGTAAATTTTCTACTATGGTGTCCTGCCTCACTCTACCTCTTTTTCTTTCATGATTATTTTCTTGTCAAACAACTTAGAGATTAAGCAAAAATAGTTTAACTGCCCTTTATTCCTTTCCTTCCTTTGAATATTTTCCTAACATCAACTGATGGGTTCTCCTAAGTCATTAGCACGGAACCACATCAGGGAGAAACACAGTGTTCGACCAGTAACTCAGGGGATAATGTGTACATTTTCAGAGTTGATAAAATAATGGAGCCTACTATACCTGAAAACTCTAACAAGGTGTTTGTGATCATAAGAAATTTTGCCATTTACTTTTGGAGGTAGTTCAATAATGGTAATGACTTTACATGTTTTTTTACATGTTCTTGTATGTGTGCATATGTGCCTACAGATGTAATATTTTACAGAATATGACTAGGATATGTGAGTTTCTAAGATAAAGTTTTAGTATCCTTTTGTCATAATATAATTATATTAATAGACACTTAAGTGTACACATACCTTAAAGGTCATTTCATCTAAACTCATCACTTTATTGAAAATGACAATAAGGTCTAGAGAAGAGCTGTAAGTGACTGAGTAAGGCTGTGCAGTTAGTTAACTGTGAAGTGGGAATCACGACCCAGGTATTCTGATCTCCAGTCAGATTCTCTTTCCCCTTTTTCCACATGGCTCTGACATGTGTTTCAATTATAGCAACGACTTCTATACTATGCATGTCTCTTAGGCAAATTCTACCCTAAAGAGAGTGAGATAACCAGGGAGAACAGTGCAAATGTTCTCCCTGGTGAGTACCTGAACCATTTTTGAAAGGGAGGTCTATGTTAAATTCATCCTTTATCTAACAAATGTATTTGTTGATAATATGAATTTCCAAATGTGTCTATACCATCGGTGTGGCCCAGGCCTAGTTGTCCAAAATCATTTCTTCCCCATGAGTAAATGTTTCCAGATACGGATAAAGCCATGCTGTGGGATTTTCCCGCAGATATCTGAGCCAAGGGGACTCCGGAGAGGTGCTCCACAATCTGTGGTGCCGTAGTTGAGTCAAATATTTTTCCAACTCCGAGCTGGCCGTGTAAGTTCTGTCCCCATGCAAAAAGCTCACCGCCTTGAGAGAAACAAGAAAATGCTGTCTTATTAAGTTTAAAATGCAGTAGACATTACTCTAGGGTGTTGTATATGCAATCAATATTATACTATCACAATCTCTTACATTCAAACTGACAGGACTTCTCAGATCCCACATGCCTGCATCAGAAAAACTAGAAGAATCTTCTCTTTAGCAGTAACAATTATATTCCCTCGCCTCCTACCTCGAAGAGTAACGTTATGGACTGAATGTTTGTGTCTCCCCAAAATTTACATGTTGAAATCCTAACCCTCAATCTGATGATATTAGAGGTGGGGTCCTTGGGAGGTGATTAGGATTAAATGAGAGCATGAGAGTGAAGCCTTCATGAATGGGATTAGTGCCCTTATAAGAGACCCGAGAGAGTTCTCTTGCCCTCTCCATCACGTAAGAAGATAGGATCCTCACCAGACACCAAATCTGTTGCCACCATGAATCAGACTGCCAGCCTCCAGATCTGTGAGAAGTTTCTGCTGTTTAAGCCACCCGGTTTATGGTACTTTTGTTACAGAAACCCGAATGGACAAAGACAAGTAGAATGAAGCTATCTGAACATATTATAATCAAATTCAAGAAATACTTATTTTTAAAAATCCACAGGATGGGCCCATGAAAAACAGAACCGTTATACATCTAGAAAATAAAACCTAAAATCACCCTTTTCCTCTTTGCCCCCCCCACTTCCTTAATGTGTCTAAAGATAATAAATAATACATTTCAAATTATAGTACAGTATCTTGAAAGAGCCAGCATCTTTTTCCATTAATTGAATATATAAAGCATATGTTTCAAAAAAAAAAGTTCTTAGATGTTATCTAATGGAGCTAACGATATCTTATTGGATTCTGAAAAAGTATGTGAGAGAACTAACATTTACCAAACACCTCTTTGCAAAATACTGTGCAAGAGCTTTTACTTCAAACATATTATCATGAGCCTTTTAGCCACCAGGAATATAAATGATGAGTATGCAGTTCACTTTCTTGTTTCCCCAACTTTCATTTTTCCTAGATTGTGATTTACCAATAATAAACCCTGAACACCCCCCTGCCTATATCACTAGGGTTCTTGAAGGTATAGTGTGTCTGCCCCATCTTCATAACTTGAAAATTGTAGATACTCAAAATGAAATTATCTGTTCATGAATGGATGAAGTCAAACAATCAGGCCAATGTTTTTCAATACAAGTTCATTATCTCAAACTTTCACAGAGCCTTCAGTACAGGTGAAATACTTGCTTATTTACTTCCCTTAAGTCCCAGCTTCTATTCAGTTTATGTTTATGTCTGTCCTAAACATTAAAAAAAAAGGTCCTCAGGAACAAATAGAGACTCATGGATATGGACAATAGACTAGTGGTTACCAGAGGAAGAATGCAGTGAGGGGGGGGGGGGGGTTGGGGAGGAAGGAAAGGTGGGACAAAAGGGCCAAATATGTGGTGACAGAAGAAATCTAACTATATATATATATATATATATACACACACACACACATATATATATGCCTTACTGTTAGCGTGTACACCTGAAACTTACTGGATTTTGTTAACCCATGTCACCATAATAAAAATAAATAAAAATAAGCACCCCGGCTCAGAAAAAAAAGGTCTCAACCTTGAATTTCTCTCTGTCATAACCTATACATATCTATTAAACCTATACTGGAAAGGTCCAATTTCTTCTGAGAGTAATCCACATTATAGGTGTCTAATAATAAATAGGAAATAATTAAGAACTAAAAGGATATCCCTGAATTTAAAAAGGTAATCATTAAAAACATATCACAGACACAGAAAAAGCTAATACAAGAAACCAGAACTAAAAGTTACGGAGACTATGCCATGGGAGATGGGAAGCGGGAAAAGGAAAAAAAGATTCTGAAAAAGGGTGTACATATTCTGGTCCTGATTCCAGAAGAAAATGCTTTTCATTATTCAAAATATTTTCATTGTTTCATATTTGAAAAATAAAAACATGAACTGTTGATAAATCTCTCTAAAGCCCAAGAGATTTATTTCAACTGATATCAACAGTACTGTGTTCCTGTAAATGCTCCACTTGACCAGAAACACAGTATATCCAGTTAGCCAATATCAAAACGTCAAGTCAACTCTGGGGCTGTACCTGTGTTTCTTTGTTCCTTGATCTTTCTAAATAAGGTCAGACATGCAACCCCAGACAATCACACCCTGCTTCCAAGTTAGATCTCCTAACACTCTATAATGCTCACCCTTCCCAAAATCCCTGGGGAAGAGTGTCCCACCGCTAGTAAGGCACTGAACTCCCCAATTCATGGATCATTTTCTTTTGAATATAGGACATCAAACTTGTTACTAAATTGATTTAGTTTTGTCATTTGACAAAATTCTATAGGTCCAAGAATTCTCTCATTTTGTAGCTCCTTTAACAATCATGCTTAGAATCATACCAAATTCAAAACCATATTTCTGTCCTATTACAAGGTGAAGCATACACATTCTATTAGTTCTACATATACATACATTTACTCCCTCTAAAAAACAATATTCCAGAAAAGTACCTTTAGAGAGTGCAAGAGAATGATAATCTCCACATGTGATCTGAATTATATTTTTTTCTTGTAAAATACATTGAAACCTAATGAAAGAAAATATATTTATGTCAAACACCATAATGAAAGTCGCATTAATGTTAGATTAACTATTTAACTGGGACTGAAACTCAAGAAAAAAATTTAAACTTATTGCTTCACATTCAATACATCTAAAATTATTTTAAAAAATATGATATATCTTTCAGTTAGTGGTTTAAAATGAAAACAACGTGCATTACATAATTGTAATAAGACGATTGACTTTTTTGCAAAGAATAATTTTATAATGCAGGAATAATACATGATAAAAATAAGTTCTAATTCACATGATCTTCTAGGAGAAAGTCTCACAAATCTTTCCATGATAATGCATTTTTCTACTAGGTTGAAAACTTTTATTTCTGGAAATCTAACATAAGATTAGGGTTAAATGAGATAATGAGGGTTAAATGAGATAATGAATGTGAAAGTCCAATTTGGGGCTAGGTGGACTGATCAATCATTTCCTTCAAATGTCAAAGCAACACATGTGAAGTGCCCTAGGAGACATAAATTGATTTGTAGTTTACTCATGAAAATAACTGGTTGGGTCAAAATTCCTTGCTTACTTAAAATGCCACTATGTAAAGCAGGGACAAAGATCATATAAATTAACATTTTCCTACAAAAATGATGACTGCCTATTGAGTAAAGTTTAAATAATTTTTAATAAAAGAAAAAAGTTCCCTACCTTGCATGTTCTATGCTATAGTTGTACTCAAATGGTTTTCCATCTGAGGATAGGATCAGCATGTGCTCTGCTCCTTGGTCCATGGAATGTATCTTCATTTTTTTTCCTAACTTAATGCATTCTGCAGAGCAAATCCAAACAGAAACTATGAGCGCTCTGATTATTATCCACTATTATTATTTATTTTATTATAATACACTTAAAACACCTGGAAAAATCTCCTAGACACCCTTTGACTTAATGTGAACTTCTCTTTAAAGAAAATTCAAGTACCAAAAGCAGACAAATTAGCATTGACTATTGTCTTGACAATGGATTTTTTTTTAATTTGAAAAAGAGATTCACTGTTTTTTAAAACAAATAAAACTCGATGTTAGATTTTTGTTTAATAAGTTGAGACACAGAAACTAAATTTGAAGAAACAGAAATGGAAAAAGTCAGTAAGAAAATATAACTTAATTTTTGGACAACATAACTCATTGCAGAAGAATATATATTGTGTATTCTGAAATATACTTTCCAAAAACAAACAAATAATAATATGCCCCTCCTCACTGCTTCATTTAAAAGCCAAGGCCTACATTATTAAAATTGTGTTTGAGGGACTATTTCTAAAGAGGATGCTGTTAGAATTTTTATTGGCATTAGTGCATATTTAGCCCTTTCTAAAAGTTAAGAGATTTAAAATTATCCACTAGTTACCATTACTCTTATTTAGTTTCATCACAAAAATTAAAGTAAAATACAGTAGATTTGGGGCCTTGTTTTACTTTTAAGTTCTAACGAAATTATCTTCATGAAAAATCTCAAAGCACAAACCACACTTCACACTACAAATGCCAGGAGAACCAAAACAGTATGGTAATAAAGAAGAAATAGCCCAACCGATTAACAATTTTTAGAGACTCAGCTTTTCAAATCAGTCGAAAAAAAGAAGAGTTATTAAAAAAAAAAAAAAAGGTATTGGGGCAAATAAATCTACATCGTCTACCACACTCCTTAAATCAAAATAATATCCGAGCGTATCAAAAACTTTAAAAATAAAAGCTTAAAATTAAAAAAATAGAAAAAGAGGAGTGTGGACAGTTTTCTAACATAACACAAAATCCATAAGCCTCCTTAAAAGATTAAGTAGACTATTATTTACATCAACTAAAGGCAAGTTGGGAAAAATATTACACGTCTGTGATAAGCGACAAAGGGCTACTTTTAGTCAATATTCGAATAACTTTCAAATCAGTTAAGAAAAAAAATTAACAGCTCAATTTTTAAAAAGCCAGGCAAAGATATGAACTGGCAGTTCACCAAAAAGGAATACAAATGACCAATAGCAAAAGATGCTCGAATTAAAACCAAAACGAACAGCAAAACATCATTTTTTTTTAACTTATCGGATGGGCAGGATTTTTCAGAGAAGAGTGTGGCCATTTGCTTTCCCCCACCTGTAAAATCGGAGTCACAGTACCTGACCTAAGCTCTACGGAGATTACTCCCAAAGAGAAGTGCAACTAAAAGCACTCTTTAAACTGCTTGCAGATGTAAGCTATTGTCATTGAGAACAAGATAACTGTATTCTCCAAAGGCTCACAAAATCGGTCAGATATGTTCTAAAAAGAGGCAAGTGAAACAAACTTTGAACAGAAACCACTGATAACGGACGACTGGCTAACATGAAGTTGCTGCCAGTACACTCTTTCCCTCTGCGCGGTTAGCTTGCGGAAAAGATGATCTAGTTCTCGCCACCATCCCGCAAGCTCGGCGCCAACTAGAAACAGGATAAAGGAGAGCTCAGGGGTGTCTCACCCGCGAAACGCGAAAACCCACCCGGACCCCGCGCGTTTTGCGGCCACCGCGGACCGCTACGGCGCCAGGTCCCCTCCCTTAGGTGCTTCCCTCTCGTTTAGAGAAGGACCGCACACCCACAACTCTGGTCACTCTGGGGAGAGAGAAGCGTCTGTGTCCGCGCGGGCCCGGGCCGCCCCCCCCCCCACGCTCCCTCACACCCCGAGCCCACGGCGGGAGGGGCCCGGCGGGCGCGGCCCGGCCCCACTCACTCGGCTTCTTGGCGCCGTCGCTGCCCGCCGGCAGCTGGTGCACCTCGACGCCGGCCCCGCCGCGCTCCAGCACCGCCAGGCGCCCGCGCGTGCAGCACATCTGGCGCGTCGCCTCAGTTCTTCGGAGCAGCGCGCTGCGGAGCCCCAGGGTGCTGGGGAAGAGCCAGAGCTGCGTGCCCCGAGGCTCCGCGGTGGGCCGGGAAGCGGCGGGCCGGGATGCGGGGGGCGGCCCGGACGCCGAGCGCGCGCCGCCCCGCGACCTCCTCCGTGGCCTCTGCTCCATCGCTGCTTTCCCGGGCTCCCGGGCCGCACCTCCGCTCTCCGGACTTTCGGAAGAGATGGAGCTCCAGCCAGCCGGGAGGCAAGAGTTGAGAGGCAAACGGCCAAGAGCGCCCACTGTGCCCGGACGCAGCAGAGCTGAGCCCCCGAGCCGACTGCTCCGCGGCGTCGAGGAACCACGGCCGCCCCTACCCCGCCCCTGCTCGGACGCCAGCCTCCCAACGTGCGGCTTGGGGGCGGAGCCGGCCGGTCAAGTGGGAAACGAAAGGGATTTCTTTTTTAAGGGGGCGGTACCGAAACGGAAACCGTAAGGGAAATCGAAAAAATTCAGTACTGGCTTGGGAGACGGTCAAAGTAAACAGGGCTGTGGTAGCTGACGAGGTGCGCAGGTAGGGCTGGGAGGGTGTCCCCGGGCGGTGGCCATCTGAACTCCTGGACCAAATGGGCTTCGAAGAAACACTGCAGTTCCATTAGGAGGAGCCCTAACACAGTCGGACTTGCAGAATTTCCGGTCACTATTGTAGTAAGGAAAGCTAAAGTTTGCGATGAAATGAAAAGAACTATATGCCCCCAGATCCTCCGCCCACCCGCGGTGCCTGGCAACCAGGGATTTGCTTTCTGCCAATACAGTTTTTGCTTTTTCTAGAATTTACAAATGGAGTAAATTTAGGCAGGCTTTTGTGTCTGCCTTTTTTCATTTAGCACAATGCTTTTGAGATTCAACCTGTTGTGTTTCTCAGAAGTTCTCTTTGTTGTTGTTGAATGGTATTCCATTCTATGGATATACCAGTTTATTTATTCACCAGTTGAAGGGCATTTCAGTCCTTTAACAGTTTTTCACTACAATCAATAGGGGTGACCTGAATATTTGTGAACATGTCTTTTAATGGACAAATGTTTCCATTTGCGGGAGGAGTAAATACCAAAAAAATGGAACTTCTGTGTAATATGTAAGTACCCGAATATCATAAGAAACTGCCAAACTTTTCCTAAGTGCAATGCCGTTTTGCATTCCCTTCAGCAATTTAGGAGTTCCAGTCGCTCTATATCTTTGCCAACATTTGGTATTGTCAGTCTTTTTTGATTTTAGCAATTGTCTATAGTGATTTCTTATTGTAGTTTTAATTTCCATTTCCCTAATGATTAATGACATTGAGCATCTTTCCATGTGCTTATTAGTGCTAACCACACTTCTTTGGTGACATGTTTATTCACATCTTTTGCCTATTTATTAATTCAATTGCTTAGTATCTAAAAGCTCATTATACAGAGGTCTTTATGTTATTTATCCTTTTATTAGATACATGTTTTGAAATGTTTTCGACCAGTCTGACTTGCCTTTTAATTTTATTAAAAGTGTCTTATAAAAACTAAAGTTTTTAATTTCGAAGTGCTTTTTTCTTTTACATAGTTCATACCTTTTTTTTTTTTTGGTCCTACTTAAGAAATCTTTGCTTAACCCAAGATTACAAAGATTTTCTTAAATATTATCTTCTAGAAGTTTTATAGTTTTAGGTCTTTGTTACATTTCAAATGAATTATTCCTTATGGTGTGAGGTAAAGGTAAATGTTTATTTTTCCTTATGGATTTCCACTTGTTTCAGCTTGCCTTTCCCCAATGAAATGCGTTAATCCATATATGATTGCATTTATTTCTGAAACTTTTATTGTATTCTATTGATCTACATGTCTATTTTTTACTCCAGTACTACACTACCCTGATTACAATAGATTCTGAATAAGTCTCAAATCATTCAAGTGTTATACCATTGTCCTTCTTTAATGCAGTTTTGGGTATTCTGTCCTTCGCTTTTTCATATTTTAGGATCGGTTAATCAATTTCTACAAAACAGATTGTAGGAATTTTGAGATTATACTAAATTAGATCAGTTTGGGAAAAATTGACATGGTAATGATATTGATTCTTCTGTCTATGAGCATATTTCTCTCCATTAATGTAAAACTTCTTTAAGCTCTTTCAGCTATATTTTCTAGTTTTTAGTGTATAGGCAAACATATTTTGTTAAATTTATCCTTTAAAAAATTTACCCTATTTTTTGTTGATACTACAAATGATACTTTTTAAAATTTTAATTTATGATTGCTATGAGTATATAGAAATGCAATTAATTTTTATGTATTGACTTTGTATATTGATACCCTTCTATTTTTTAGTAGTTTTGTAAATCCCTTAGAATCTTACACATAAATGACCATGTAGTCTATAAATAAAATAGTTTTGCTCCTTATTTTCTCATTAGTATAACTTTTCCTTTTTTCTTTGCCCTATTGTATGGACTAGCGCCTCTAGCACAATGTTGAATAGAAGCAATGAGAGGCATCATTGCCTAGTTTCCAGTTTAAGTGGGAAAGCATTGTCTTTAACTAGTAAGTCTGAAATTAGCTGTGTGTAGGCTCTAATAGGTTGAGTAAGTTCTCTTCTGGTACTAGTTTGCTAGGAGTATTTACCATCCATCAATAGCTATTGAATTTTGTCAAATTTTCTTTCTGCCTCTATGGAGGTAATTATATGATTTTTTTTCTTTGTCTGTAATGGTAAAATATAATGGATTTTCAAACGCATCTCTGAACTAAACCCTACTTGGTGACAAGGTATTATCCTTTTTATATTTTTCTGATATATTAAAATTTTATAAAAGATTTTTGTGTCTATGTTCATGAGAGATATTTGTAGTTTTTCTGTAATGTCTTTGTCTGGTTTTGGTATTAGGATAATGCTGGCATCATAAAATTAATTGGGAAGTGTTTCCTCTTTCTCTGTTTTCTGAAAGAGTTTGTAAAGAATATTTAGTAGGGTTCACCCATTTACATTAGAAAAAGTAATGTAATGTTAGAGATGAAAGGCCTGAAGAACACAACCCAAAAGTCAGAAGCCAGGGGATCCTTAAGATTTGGAGATAACCTTTTCCCTTAAAATTCAAAAAGAATACATATGGGCCTTCATTCCATTTGTTGTAGAAACCTGACATGTCCAAAATAACTGAGGATTCGCTGGGGGCTTATGTTTCTACTGACCACCTCACATTCTATTGTCCTTGGTGAATTCTCTCTTTCTGTTCTATCCTCAGGTGATCTTGCCCTCTTTTTACATTAGCACCCCAAAATGGACTGTACTGCAATGTGGACTGCTTTCCATTCCCAAAGTACCATCAATACAAGGCTCTGTGTATGGTTTGAGATAACAACAGGCATTTATAGAATAGCTTACAGTTTAAATTTTAATATCAGATAGAACTGGTCCACAAAAGTCATTGGCCATTTCCAACCATACATATATAAAATATCAAACATATTCAACAAAATATTTTCTCTTCTTTAATTAATTCTATAGCCATGATGGCTGAAACATATTTCAGGTTCTTCACATTTCCCCAATTATAATTAGACAAGAGTTCCTAGTTGGGCTCAGCATTGAACCAAAATAATGATATCTACATTTAGAATGATTCTTGGAACACCGTATTGAGTATAAGTAATTATTCAATGAATTAATGAATCCCTTAACATTTAGATTTTTCAAATAAATTATTCAGCAAATAAATTATTCAGGCTAAAATCAAAACTCTAGAGACATTCCACAATATAAAATATACTCTACATGCCTCAAAATCATGTTGAATTGTTTATATTTTATTTTTTCAAACTTTAATATTTGCAGGCAGTGTTTATTAGAAGCACAATATTTTTTTAAATATCTGTTAGCTTATTTTTAAATGGCAATTGTTCAGGAACTAATTCAATAAAAAGTAAATATTCTAATAGCATGTTTAGGGATCAGGAAATTTTGATTCATTAAAAATATTATCTTGATTCATCACTTTATTGTTTATCTCAACATTTATCAACTAATCCTAATTAAAATCTATCAACCCTTTATACTAATTAGACCTAAAGAAGTACATTAGAATCGAAGAGTGAGGACCTGAGAATCTGAGGCCTCACTGAGATTCTCAGAGGTCAGTATTACTCTGTGACCATGGGTGAGACAAATCCTCTGCTGCTGTTGATGGCTATTTGAAGCGCTTCCTCCACTCTTTCCATTGTAGAATATTTAGGGAGGTCCAGAATACCATGACATACAAGTGATCTTGGGCAATCTCTTTCACTGAAAGTTTCAGGACAGCGAAATGTGATTTTTATTTCCCGTAATCCTTTTACAGTCTGCCTATCATTTCCTGTAAGAAAAACTAGAAAAGAATAATCTTTGGTTAAGATATTTCATAGGCAGAGCAAAATTTAAAATGAAAAGGAAGAAATTAATCACTTCATTCAATAAATATTGAGTACCCTTGTGCAGAAAGAGCTACAAAGGATCGTGTGGAACACAGAAAAATCATAACATTTGGTCTTTGTCTTCAGTGAGTTCATGATCTGCTGGGGGGAAATTACATACAGTTGACCCTTGAATGGCACATGTATGAACTGTGCAGGTCCACTTATAAGCAGATATTTTTCAATAAATACCGTAAAGGTATTTTCTTTATGATTTTTTTTTTGATAACACTTTCTTTTCTCTAGCTTACTTAATTGTAAGAATACAGCATATAATACATATATAAAATATATGTGGTTCGATTTTATGTTATCAGTAAGGCTTCCAATCGACAGTAGGCTATTCGTAGTTAAGTTTTTAGGGAGTCAAAAGTTAAACACAGACTTTCCATTGTGCAGGGAAGGGGTCATTGTCCCAACCCCCATGTTGTTCAAGGGTCAACAGTACATGAAAAGATAATAGCAAGACACAAGGAAGTTTGTTTTAGCTCAACCAAGAAGTATGAGGTGAAGAGTCTAATGAAGGCCCCGAGACTCAGGGCAGGGAGAGATGTGCCAGTCTGGAGTAGGTAGGGAGACTTCACAGAGAGCACGTCTGGCTAGTTAATTCTCAAGGAGAGGAGCTGAGTGAGCTTTCAAGGGGTAAAATCCTAAGAAGCCTGAGGTAGGAAGATATAAGTGAACTCATTGAATGTACAGACATTGGAGCCACTGGGCTGAAGCAAACGTTTCCCATTAAGAGAGAAGATTGGAAAGATAGTTTGGGCTTGTGGAGAAGTAGCTTGGATTTGTGGAGAAGTTGGAATTGCCCTCCAACATCCTCAGCAGCAACAAAAATAGCGAGAAGAAAGATGTGTATCACAGGAAGAGGTGAAAAATGGGGTGAGGAGGTGAGAGAATAAGTCATTGTCCTAAGGAAACAGGGTTCTCAACAAGAGAAGTTTTTATACCCCAAGGGCACAGAGCTTATTGATTAAGAGCCTGGGCTTTGGATAACTCTGTTGAGTTCAAATTCAGGTTCTGACACTCACCAGCTATCTGAACACAGACATGCTACTAAATGCTCCAAGCCTCTTTTTCTTCAGATTTGAAATGGGGGAAAAATAAGTACCTACCCTCATAAAGTTGCTATTAGGATAAAGGGAGGTAATAGATACAAAGTGATCAGTACAATGCCTGGCATAGAGTAAGTAGACAATAAATGCTGTTATTATCATCAGTGGCCATTGCTATTATTATTTCTAAAAGAGTACTGGAGACAGTTTACATCATCCTAATTCCATAGGACTTAGATAATTAAAGGAAGATAGGACTGTAAGGTAAAAAAGCTTGATTATGAGCCAACTAAAGTGAAAAAAGAGGATGCAAACTAAAACTGGAAGTGAGATTAGAGGCTGTGGAGAAGTTAGTAAAATAATGATATATTTATTATCATTTTTTAAAATGGGGAACAGGCTCATGTAAGAGAAAGAACATTGATTTAAAAGGTAGAGAACCTGGATTCTAACCCTTGCTTTGCTGTTAACACATATGACCCACCATTAGTAATGTCTTCATCACAAATAAGATATTTATCTTTTTATAGATCCATCTATTACTGTAATACTTACAGAGGAATTTTCTCTTTTCATCCAAAGTTAATTTGTGGAAAGCTTTCCAAAACATCAGTATAGTAGGATGTGATTTATGGTATCCTTGAGCATAATTTGAATTCTTGATAAAAAGAAGGATAAAATGGTTTTTAGGGGGGATATGTAGAAGGTGTTCAGAAGAATTGGGGGCATTTTAGTCATCACCTACCTTTTCAAATTGTTCCCAGTCATAATCAGTATTTCCAACTATTACTGTCATTAGTTCTTCAGGCTTGAAAAGTCTAAGTACCTCCTTGTCACAGATTTTATAAAATCCTCTCTGAAATTCTTCGTAAATTGCCTTTACAGAAGTGTTGAAAATGTAATCAACACACTTAGAAACATAGTCTTTCCTTGAGGGAAACAAACAAAAAGGCCAATAACATACTTTACTAGTGAATAAAATATTATCTATTCTGCCCTTTTTACCATTTCTATTGCGAATAAAAGTAAATTACTTCTATATAGCATACATCCCAGTACTACCCCAGGGATATAAAAACATCTGATCAACTAGAAGGAACCTTGGAGAGAACAGCAGAAGAATTAAGACTGTTTTGCTCCCATTTTCCTAGCCACAGTCAGGATATTTTAAAAACAAAATCTTTCGATGCTTCTAACCCTTACAGTAAATTCTAGACCTCCTTAGCAGGATCAAAAAGCCCTGTATGATCTGACTCTTGCTCTACTCTGCAGCCTCTTCCCACTTCCATCTGCATCTCTGGCCTCACTGCCTCTCTTGTAGTTAGGCCACGACATGCAGTGCTTCCTCTTTACCTGAATGTCTATCATTCATCAGAGTTCAATATGAACATGACTTTCTCAGGTTTGGTTCTCTGTTCCTCTTTCTCTCTCTGTTTACAATACATGCCACTTGTGTGAAAATTATTTATGCAAAGTATGCCTTGTCCACTACATGATGAATTTCCTGATGGTGCAGTTGCTACTGGAGGTATTTCCAGCAGATACCCACCAGAAACATGAAAGTCTCCCACTCTTTAAGCTTTCTTCTTGAGCCTATCTAAATTAACCCCTCTCGCCCTCCCATGTATCCACTGTGTTGGTAAATGTTTAGCAAACAATTCTCCCAAAAGGAGAAAAAAGGAACCCTTATTTGCAGCATTTACCGATTTCTGTGGTATAAATATTCCCACCATGGTTGATTTCAAGCTACTAACACTTTAATAATAAACTCTCAAATTTTTTAAAAATTTAACAGTCAGGGTCTCACAGGCTGGTACCAGCTGACTCCAGCATACCTCCTCCACCTGTAACTCTATAGTCTCTTAAATGGATTTAATTTTCTTCAGAGTGTTCATCTTTGTCTGACATTCTATTACATAATAATTTGTGTATTGTCTTTCTGTCCTACTGGAATTTAAGCTCCAGAGTTTGTCCTTTTTCACTGCTGTATCAATGGTGCCTAGACTAGGGTCTGGTACAGAGTAGGGACTCGAAAAGAATTGTTGAATGAATAACTAATGAAAAGTGCTGCAAAGGAAATATTTAATTCTGACTCCTTTCTCTCCTTCTCTTACCCTGTAAACTTATTTTTTTTTAAATGATGAGGTGCAAAAATGATCATCTGAGAAGCTAAAATACATTTATAAAGTATAGTGATACAAACATTTTATGTGTATTCAAAGCAGATATTCTAGGTCTCAAAACTTACTTGTTGGTTTGGTCCACAAGTATAGAGCTCCCATTTGGAATTAAATCAACATCATTGTGGTCCCAATGTAGCTGTAATAAATATATTCGGGTAGCAAACATGAAAGAAAGTCTGAATAATCAACTATAATACCATTATTGCCAGTACATTCTTCCCTATGAAATTTTAAATAACTGGGAGCTAAATAATTTATGTAGTTCAGCCTTTTCAATACATATAAGAATTAAAAAACTATCCTATCATATGTTGTACATTGCTTTTAAGAATATATTGATCCATTTAGTTATTTAAACTGATTAAATAATTGCTTGTATTTTCACTTTATTTAAGAGTACAAAGACAAGGTATTAAATGAGGAACAGGTTGGGGGAAAGTCGTATAATACTGAGGTAAAATACTCTCCAAAAAAGGAATCCCATATTTGAGATACTATAATAATTATTTTTAAAAAAGATTAAACCTAAACTATAACCTGACATTCATTAATACTCACAGAAAAATGTATGTAAAGTTCTTCTCCAATGTCATCAGCTTCATCATTTAGAACTTCTTGCAAATTCCTAATGAAAATTTAGGTTCAAAAATTATATTCATTGATCTTATAAAATTTCAAAAGTAATACATTTTCAATTGAAAAATTTGGACACTACATTATAAAATGCCATGTAAATTGCTTCCTCCACCTTCACACTCCCTCTTCTTTGAGTTAACTTCTATTTACAATTTTGATTGGATAGGCCACTGCTAAAACATAGACACTGCTGAGTGTTGGTGGAATTACAAAAAGGAGCCCCTTCCTCAAAACCAGTGATTCAACCAGGGGTATTCTGCCCCCGCCCCCCAGGGGACATTTGCAAAATCTGGAGACATCTTTGGTTGTCACAGTGAGACGAGGGTAGCAACTCCATATGTGGCTCAACATCCCTGCGATGCCCAGAACAGCATTCCTCAAGAAAGGGTTATCCAGCGCAAAATCTCAGCCCTTGCCTTAGACTGCAGGGCGAGCAGTGTAAATCTAGCCAGTTTATTCTTCCATTAACAGTACATGAGAAGAGAATCCTTTTTCCCAATCTATTATCAACTCTGTATTTTATGAAAAACCTTTTAACAGTTGTCAATCTATAAACAGAAAAATAACATCTCATTTTCATTTGTATTTCCTCAGTTACTACTAGTAAGATTGAGCATATTTTCATTTTTTGATTAGCCATATATATACATCTGTGTGATAAGTCACATACATATTTGTATATCAGAGGTACTAATCCTTTGTCTATATATAGGTTGCCAGTATTTTCCTCACAGGACATAGTTTGCCTTTTAAATCAGAACAAGCATTTTCCAATCCTTAAAAAATAAAGTCGATGACATGCTGATTTATTTAAATAAATTAAATAGGATTAAATAAGATTTACTCAAAATGAATATAGCATGCATGATTCTCATTAAGAATATTGTGTACTGTCAAAAGCAACTGTTTCCATCTTGATAAATTCAAGAGACCAGTCCCTGTTTATTGTACCACTTGATAATTAGAGAAACATTTGGCTTTTCTACATTTTTGAAGGTTTACTTGATTAGAAGTCATGCTAAACATTCAAATTCATCTAAAGAGCATACAAATCGAAGACCTTGTCTGTTTGTGTGTGTGCGCATATGTGTGTGCATGTGTGTGCACGTAACATCATTTATGCCTAAACGACTGAGACTTCCTAGATATAGTCCTGGAAAACCATTTACTGACCTCCCCAAAAGAGGACTGAGTTCTTTTAAATCTTCCAATGATGGCTGTTGACCCAGAAGTTTCTTAAACAGAGCCAGTGGGAAAGGAAGATTGGCAACATTTGAATTGTATAGGGAGAGTCCACACAACATTCCAAAGAGGAAATATCTCTTCTTCTCAAATTTAGGCTGGAAAAGGAAATGAAAAAAATCCCCAATGTATTATAAATAATCAATAATAATAATCCAAAGGGATAATTAGATTAGTACAAATTGTTTTTTTGTTCCCTTTTATAAAAGTAACAAATTAGAAACAAAATGAGCTTCAGGAAAGTAAAAATTTGAGGTTCTTGCACAGCCTATAATACAATTTAAAATTCTTCCATAAGTTAAAATGCAAATTAAGAGTTCAGAATATTAAATAAATGAATTTACTTTTTGTAACTAATAGCATATCTGGAATATAAAAATATACACTCAGATAGCCTTATAAACTAAGGTTTTCAATATTTAATACTACAGTCTTTGCCTTCAAATTCATGTAGAAAAGTGACACTGTGGATGAAAGGGTATACTTTATCTATACTTTCAGTGGGCATCAGGTATGTCAGATATGTGTCTGATGAGTGGTGTCCCCTTTGGCAATATAGCCCTCAACCTAGGTGTGCTTACAGGGACAAGCATATGGGTCAGGGAAGGTGACTGATGCTGTTGACTAGGAAGGTGGGTGGAAAGAAGAAGAAAAGAGGCCTGATGAAATTGGCTTCACTCTCTTTTCTCTACTTTGTAGTCCCAGATGAAGGAAAACACTGGCCACAAATGGCCAGGCCATCACTACAGCCCACCTGAGAGATCACTAGCCTACAAATTCTTAAGATTCCGATCCCAGTGACAGCCTTGCTGTTAGCAGGTGCATGACTCTGGAGCACTCACATAACAGTCTGTGCCTCAGTCTACTTGCCCTATTTTCTTTTTAGAGTAATTGATAGGATAAATATTAAAAATACCTTTGAATTTTGAAAATGAGTTAAAAATACAAGTACTCTTCGAAGGTGACCTCCTCTAACCTATTCAGTCTTATTTCCTATAGTTGTAACATATCCTCTGGTTCTAGTGATTTTATCTCTTCACTGAGCCATACACAAGTCAGACTTTTGTCTGTTTTCCATCTAGCAGTATAGCACAATGCTTAAGAGTAAGGGTTTTGGGGTTGGACAGTCCCGAATTCATATCCTAGCTTTGTCACTTGCTAGTTGAATGTCTAGTTTATTTAATCTCTCTGAACCTCAGTTTATTTATCTGTATAATGGGGACAAACTTCCCACCTCACATAGTTGATATGAGGTTTCTTTTCTCTTCTCCATCCCCCATTTACATCTCTTTGATCTATTTTGTCCCTAGCCTTCAATATAAACCTCGGGTGTTCTACTTTTCCATGACATTTTCTCCAATCACTTCAATCTCCCTTGATTTTTTTCTGTCCTAATAAAGAATCCCTTAAATTTGGATATTGCCCTAAAGTTTTCATGGTGCTTTCATACTTGGATAAATACCATATCTTGTTTCATTTTCACAATGGTCCCGTGTAGGCAGAGCAGAAATTATGACAGCTATTTTATAAGTAAGGAAACTGAAAACTCAGAAAACTCAGCTAAATGACACACCCATCACTCAGGACTATAACTCTGGGCTTCTAATTCTACACCAGTGCTTCCTTCCCCATCGTACCATGCTGAAAAATTACACATAGTCAGCAATCCATAATTTAGAAACAATTGCTAAAGTTCCTAAAGTGATAGTCTTATCACTCCATTTACATATGCCAAAAGTTTCAAGAGGAAAGGGATTGTGTCATATACTAATTTGAATCTCCCACAATATTTAATACAATGTAGAACTTATAGAAAGAGTCAATAAGTGCTTGTCGACTGACTGATAAAAATCCTACCACTTGTACACCTTGACCATTTAGAGGTTCATTCTTTCTCAGGAAGATACAAAACACTTTTCAGTACTTTTTCACACCCATTCATCTTTCTCCTCTTCTCAGTGCTCTGGGCTCCAAACTTCTACCATGTCATTGGAAAGAACATTTAGAAGTATATTGGAAAGGGGGGTCAATAAATTGAAGCTCAACATGTGATCCTTTTTAGAATTATTTACTCTGTGTTATTAAAAGAAAAATGAAGACAAGTTTTTGTTACTTTAAGGAAATGTTTACATTTCAAGAATCTTTATAAAAATATAATCATTGCAGAAAGGAATCATCTTATTAGAATTAGCAATTATTTCTAGGATTCTATTAATAATTTCTCTCCTAACTTGAGACATTCTAGATTACTGCCTCTCAAAACTTAGGAAACCACCCAAATATCCATCAATAGGTGACTAGATAAACAAAGTGTAGTACAGCGATACAATGGAATACTACTCAGCAATAAAAAGGAATGAACTATAGATACATACAACAACATATATGAGTCTCAACAAAATTATGCTGAATGAAAGAGCACAGACACAAAGACTACTTATGACTCCATTTAGGTAGAATTTTAGGGAATTCAAACTACTCTATAGTGACAGTAGTTGTCTGGACATGGAGTGGAAGGCAGGAGAGGAACAGAAGCAGTAGAGGTATAGGATATGAGGAAACTTTGGGGGATGATGTATCTGTTCATTGATTGTGGTGAAAGTTTCATGGGTATATATGTATATCAAATTAGATAATTTATGTGCAGTTTATTGTATCTCAAATATACTTCATTAAAGCTGTTTAAAAGTTTAATATGCATATGATTCACCTGAGGATCTTTTAAAATACATGGTCTGATCTAGGGTAGGGCCTGAGATTCTGCTTTATTCACAGCTCCCAGGTGATGCTAGAGGTGCTGCTCTGGGGACCATATTTTGAGTAGCAAGGCTGTATATGACCTGAGTTTACATTATTATGTATAGTTCTCATGTTGCAGTGTATGGTATACATTTTTCGTTCTGAAAAAAATGTAAGAAAATAGGTAAAATACTTACACTGACAGGAATCCACATGTAGGAACCTTCTTCAGGATATATGAACATTCCATATTCTGTCTTTGTCATCTCTTCAAATATACAGTGGAAGAACTCAGACTTTACCCCTACACCCTGAGAACGAATTTCTTTAATAAATTCAATCTGAGGAAAGAGATTTAATAAATTCAATCTGAGGATTAAAATATAATGCTTTGATCTTTAAGGAAAAATTTCAAACCTCCTGCAGTCACCAGAATTCCCAGAATCCCATTCCCCTTACATCACTGCAATCTGTTCTCCCTCAACTTGCTACTAAGATGCCATGAACCTATCTATTATCAGATTATTGTATAGTTAGTGCATGGGTTCTTTACACTGCCACATGAACCAAGTAAAGGGAATTGATTCTAGCATGTTGACCAGCATCTTGAAACAAATTTTGATGTGCTTCAAACCCCTAGGCCACTAAATCCCCTGATTTTTCTATCATGTTGTCTGTCTGCATCTCATCATTTAGACTTCACAACTTTAGCTCCAGTCAGTAACTATTTGGTTTCTCCTGCCTCTCCCCTCATTGGGACTTATGATAAACAGTTCTTCCGGTCAGCCTGAGCCTGGCACCTTTGCAGAAACCATCAGACCTGACTGCCCATAATCCTTTGTGGGAAATCAATATGAACTAGTCCCTCTATTTTATTTATTTTTACTTTTTTATTATTAATTATTATAATTATTTATGCCTATAGCACCTAGTCTTCCTAGGTGGTCTCCCATCCAAGCACTAACCAGCCTCAACCCTGCTTAGCTTCCGAGATCAGACATCGGGCTTGTTCAGGGTGGCATGGCCATAGACCATGGACCATGGCTCCCCTGGGGTGTGAACCCAGGACTTTCTGCATGTAAAGCAGATGTACTAACCGCTACACTATGGAACCATGTTCTAGTCCCTCTATTTTAAAGTCCACCTTTGGGCTTTGTGGTCAAGTACACTCCCAGCTTGCCTCTCTTTTTCTACTTCCTTTCCTGGCTAATTGCTTTTTATCTTTTTAATATAAGCATCACTAAGCTTGACTAAGAGTTCTCTTTCTCTACTCCTTGCCTGGAAGATCTTAACTGCTGCCACTTTGATCAGCCTACTTTTTGGCCAGAGACTATAATCTCCAAGGGCCTGTGTCACATTCCATCTGGATATTCCAATAACAAATTAAGCTTTCTTCTGATTTTCCTATTTCTAGCAAGTCTGCCTTCGCTGTAGTCAGGACAAACTCATCATGAGCCTTTACAGCCTTGCCTCGTTCACAGTCTATATTTTGATTAGATCTCTCTTGAACTTTACCTTCTTACTTCTGTCATTTCCTGTAGACAGAATCATTTTCTATTCATTTCCACATAGTCACAATTTAAAAGAATGGAGATATCGAGGTAGACATACAACTGGAAAGTCTGCCTTATAATATAGTTAACTGTGTTTCCCATTTGAGTCCCATGCTGGGAAATATCCCTCTTCTGTCTGAGTCTCACCCTCCAGGTTCTGGTTTCTTCTCTGAGAACCTAACTCACCCCCTCATGGGTGATATCAGGAAAATTCACTCCCTTCTAGACAGACTCCAGCTCTAATCTACAGAGTTAGTCATTATTTTATGGCCTCAATTGGGAAAATAAGCTGAGGTAACACACAATAAAATTCCTGCAGGCACCCGTATGAGAAGTGGGGCTATTAATGCAATCAACAAGCAGCAAGTGGAACAGATACTTTTCCTACATTTTGGCTCTAGTTTTAGTTATAGACCTTCCACTGCTATATTGGTTCCAAATAGCCATGTGATTTTGCAGTTCCACTCATTATAGAGGCTGAGTATATTACACCAGCCCTTGCTGTAGGTTCAGCCATGTGACTTGCTTTGACTAAAGCAATGTTTGTCATCTGACTGGGTTTGCTATCGTGTACTTCTGGCACTGCTGTGATCCCAGGAAGAATATGAAAAACATAGGAGGCAAAGCCAAACTATTCCATCAGGCCTAGCCTAAATCAGCCAATTTGTAAACATGTAAACACGTGCATACAAAATCTGCTAAGCTACCCAGATGAGTAGCTTTCAACCTAGATCAGCAGACCCTTATCTGAGCTGCAGATCTGTAAAATAAAATATTGTTACTTTTAAGTCATTAAGCTTTGGGATGATTCATTATGCAATATTTTATAGCCATTGGTAACTGTTAGTTAACTCATAATCCCAATGTGCAGTTAAACATCCCGTAGCTTTTCTCTGAAGAGTAAGCAAGGAATTCTGGAAATCATAAGGCTGATAACTATAGTTGTAAATGTAGGCTCTTCCTTTGCTATATTATGTAAATGTTTCCCTCCCACATTATTAAAAATGTCCAGTGAGACTTTTTACCATACCACTAATGGTTTCTGGAGGTCAGTGACTTCAGCTTGGCTTAACTGACGCAGAGCATCTTCAGTTAGGTGGCTTCGCCTGACTCTAAGTGTAAATGTGGGTAATGGAGGGAATTCATTCTCTTTTGGTAGAATCATTTGCCCGTTCATTTTTGGCCCCTAGAAAAGAAATATTTAGGAATCCTCATAGGAATACTAGGAAGTGTTTACTATTTCAAATAAACCTATTTTGTATAGCATAGAATTATGCCTATCATTGCTCTATATACTCATATACTATAATTATTTAAAGAAAAGGGCATCATATCTACACTGTGTAAGATAAAGAGATCGTAGGATCTATAAAACTATGGTACTAGGAATTGTGTACAGGGGATTAATCATCATAGATGTATAGCTAAGTAATCAAGCAATAGCAATATTCAACATTCTGAGACATTCATCCACCAGTCTTAAGCATAGTGTTAGCACAGTAATCCTCTATCATATAAGAGCAATTTAGGAGCTCATGGATAATGTTAGATGTGGGGGAAAAAAGACTAGAGGAAAGACTTGCACAGCGAAGATCCACACTTCTTTAAATAACTATGATCCAGCTACCAAATTTGCATGGGGGCTCCTAAAATTATGCCACTGGTAGCCTCATTTTCTTCCTAGCATTGTTCTCTGTCACCCTACATAATACTTCCATTAAGCTTTTCTGAATTCTCAACATGTCCTTACCACTTTAGTTTTCTTGTTTCTGCTGAAATCCCTTGGATTAGAAACCTAGTGTTAGAATTATTATCCTTGCTTTGACCTTTAACATTCTCTAGGACTTCAGCTATATCATGGGAATAGTAAAGGAGTATTTAGGACTCATAAACCAATATGGCCCTCTTGGGGCCTGTGCTTATCCTATTCTAGGTTTCCAGGCTGGGTGTGGTTGCCCATATTAGTACTCTACAAGCATCTCAGAGAAGTGTGTGTGTGGCACTGGGCTCGGGAAAGCCCTATCCTAGATCCTGGTACCACTATATACTGAGAAATTATATGTGATTCCACTAGATTTTTTTGTGTTTCCCTAAGATGTTCATTGTAAAGAAGCTCCACATTTGTAGGGAGATGGAACAAGTGCCATTTCTGGTCCTTCCTGGTAGTGGATCATCTCCTGGAGCCCAAGAGTCTGCAGCTCTGTGACATTTCAGTAATACTGACTGCTAAGCAACATTTCCTGGGCTCTAAGTGACAGGGGGTAGCCAGCAATATCCTCCACTGACTACAGCAGGGAGAGGTGTATGTGGCCTGCTGTAGGCCCACCCTTCTCTCACCTAACCAAGAATTGGACTAGAAACCTGCATTATATCTTATTTTCCAGTTTCTCTACTCCTATTCTCCATGTATTGATTTCACATTTCTACATTTATGCATTTGAATTGGTAATCCAGTTTGGAACTTACAATTTTGACTATGTCCATCATCTCTCCTTTGGAGGAAAAGATTCTGCAGTCTTTTTTAACCTCACTCATGACAACTGCAACTAAGAGTTTTCTTGTCCTCATACATTTCCCTATCCTTTATGATATACAACCTGCGTAGGTCCACTATCTACTCAACCCTTAGTGACAGAGTAAACAGGTTAGACAGAACATTGCTGTAGAAGAAAATACCACAGAGGGCAGCACTTGCTTAGAGGAAACTTAAGGGGAAGTTAGGTTTGGGAAGGAAATAATCTATTTTCTTCCATTACCAGGGACGTTAGGAAATTTTTTAAAAAAGAGATGGCTGGGAAACAAAAGTGATGTCCAAGTCTAATCTGATGACAGATACTAATAACGGTAACTAGAGGGAGAGTCCTTATCTATGGAATGCTTTTAGCAGGATGTACTTTGCCCATCTAAGATGCTTATTATAAATAGATGTGGAGGCATGGCTCATTGAAAAAAGTCATATAAGCTATGGAATTAACGAGGTATCCTTTTGTGCATGTGATATCCCAGACTTCTCCATGTTTCACCTAGAAGGCCTATATCCTTTGAATTATTAGTAAAAGTCATGGGTATTTTTCTGATTCCTACATGTCTTTAAAGTAGAAACATGATAAATAGATGTGAACCTTTCATGAGGAATGGCCTAGAAAACAAGTGTCAGCAATCAAAAAACATTTGAAAAATTGTTAGCATATGTCTGGGGGCGGGGTGAGCATAACTGAGAACTAAGGCTGATGAGCTGATGATGACAAGAGAGACAAAATAACATGTAAGTGTTATATGGGAATAATACAACTACCAGAAAAAGAACAGAAGAGAGAGAGTAAGTGGAAAATACAATAACCTCACTGATTGATTCATAGGCATTATCTGAAGATAAAAGAATCACTTGGGGCTTACAAATCTAAGACTCTTAAGCAAATCCAAAAATCCAAATACTAACAACTAAGAATACAGTATAGGAACTAAAACTGGATAGAGAAGAGAGAAAGAGCAGTTAGTTGATCATTTCAGTATTGCTCATATAGGAAAACAATGGATATTATCTAAAGAAAGTGAGGACTCAGGCATCATATAATAATGAGAAATATAAATGAAAATTAAACTGAAATAGCATGGTTAACCCATCAAATTGGAAAAGATCACAAAGCCTGATAACACTCTGTATTGATGAGAGTGTATGTAAGAGGCATTTCATACATTTCTGGTAGTAACATAAATTGGTACAACTTCTATGTACAGAACATTTAATAATTTAAGAAAAAGGGTTATGCATCATTCTACCTTCCTATATGAACGAGTTTTTAGAGTAGCCAAAGGGCTCTAATTAATAAGGAAAAGTTCTTTACTTTAAATTTATAAACTGAAACAATTCAGTTTATAATTTTAGAAGGAATGATAAGATTAGAAATATTGCCATTTTGCAAACCTCAAAATAATAGATGGAATTATTAAGTAAATGGTTGATGGGAAACATTACATTGGAAGAATCATGTGGTCACCAACTGAACCCACTGATGAATCTTAGCATGAATAAGAGTGAAATAATGAAGTACAGAGAGTGAAAAGAAAGTGGGCCTGGGATTGGCTTCAAAATACTTTTGGCAAAATTGTAACAACCACAAAAACAGCCCACTTTCATCAAAAGTGATAGATGAAAGTGGGCAAAATGCTGATGACTGCTGAAACTTTGTGATGGGGTTCATTACACCACTATCTCTATCTTGTATATGTTTGAAATTTTACATAATAAAAAAAGTAAGGCATACTTACCTGCATTTTTAAATAAGAATCAGCTTGCCATAATTTAATTTTGGATAGTAAATTAAAGATAAATGGAAATTCACTGAAAATACATTTTTCTTCAGTTATCTAAAAAAAATAAAGGTAACAGTTTTGATAATAAAAAGAAAAGAAGAATTTCATTCCTTTACCTTATCACCTTAAATTATTTCCCTCTATACTTTTTGGAATCTGTTTTTAAACATCCAAATTACTTAGAAACAAATTGCTAAGAAAATGCATTTGTTTTGTGAGTGAAAGCTGTTTAAGTTTTCAATGATCATTTAATTTAACAATTCAGCATTGTAATAAAGAAATGTTCAAATATTGATTAATCAAAGAGACACCTACATAGCTCCTAATGTGTCCCCCGTTAAAAAATGAAAATTTTCAGAAGTAAAAAATGTTACTCTTACCATGTTATTATCCTTAAAGAGCACTAGTTTTCTTTCTCCATAAAAGTTCAACCTATTGGAGAGTTCATTTATGTTGAAAGCATTTTCTGGTAGTTGACTGTTAGTTTTATTAGCCTTAAAGAGAATATGACCCGTAAATATCATTTTCTATCAATAAATGATTTAATCTATTATATATGTGGTTATTATATAGATAATCAGAATAGAGCTCTAAAAACCCTATGCATGTGTCGATGATAGAGTTCTATAAAACTTCCATTGTTTGATCTACAATTTCTCCAATTTTCATAAATATTATAAAAGATATAAGATGTTGGCAGTGGAGATTAGTAATTCAATTCTTAGGGCACGGGTTTACTGGAAACAGTTTCTAGATCTTGAGAATAAAAGCACCATAAAAATCCAACGTACATTTGACAAATTCAGCCCTTTCTCCATTAATTGATGAATATTAATTTAGCACACACTATTTGTCAGGCATGGGACAATACAGAAGCTAAAAATTGTCTTGGCTTACACATTAACTTACTGACTGATATAGTAGTCAGTAAACTCTTTCTTAAATCCAGATAGGAAATATTTGAGATTGCGACCATACACTCTCTGGTGCAACTCTTCAACCCTGCCATTATTTGGCACAAAATAGTCATAGACAATATGAAAACAAGCCTGGATGTGTTCCAAAAAAATTTATCTATAAAAACAGGAGGTTGCTCATGGGTGTAAATTGCCAATCCATGACACATGATCTACTAAGTAAAAACAACAAGTAATCAGGCATCTAGGATACAGTTTCTGATCAGAGAAGGACTTAAAGGGTTCAGGAAAGCCTTTCAGAGGAAGACATGCTGGAAAATCAATAATCTAAATAAGCATCCATCAAATCAAACTAATCCAAAGGTAGAAGGCAGGAAATAAAGAATCTAAGAATATAAAGAGATAAAAACCAGATGTATAGGAGAGAGGATCAACAAATAAAAAGTTTGGGATAAAACTACAGATTGCAATGTGTACTTTTTCTTAATGAGAGAAGCCCACTACAAAACATCTTAAGTCCTGATAAGGTTTCTCGCTTTTTTAAATCTCTAATTACTTTATGCCAAACATTTACCTTTGATACATTATTTTTTAAAAATTTGACTCCACATGATTTATATTTGTCTTCTTAAGACTCCAATCGGCCATTCACAATAGCATCAAAAACAATGAAATACTTAAAAATAAATTTAACCAAGGAGATGAAAGATTTGTGCACTGAAACTGAAGAAAACACAAGTAAATGGAAAGATATCCCCTATTCATGGATTAATATTGTTAAAATATCCATACTACCTAAAGACGTCTATAGATTCAATGTATCCCTCTCAAAATTTCAATGGCATTTTTCACATAAATAGAAAAACAATCCTAAAATTTGTACGAAAACACAAAAGACCCTGAATAGTCCAAGAGATTCTGAGAAAGAAGAACATTTCTAGAGGTATCACAATTCCTGACTTACAGCTATACTATAAAGCCATAGTAATCCAAACAGTATAGTACTGGCATAAAAAATAGACACATAGACCAATGGAACAGATTCAAGAGGCCAGAAATAAACTCTTGAATATTTGACAAGAGAGCCAAGAATACTCACTGGAGAAAGGATAGTCTCTTCAATAAATGCAGCTGGGACAACTGGATAACCACATGCAGAAAAATGAAATTGGACCCCTATCTTACACCAGTCAGAAAAATTAACTCGAAATGGATTAAAGACTTAAACGTAAAACCATAAAACTCCTAGAAGAAAGCATATGGGAAAAGTTCCTTGACATTGGTCTTTACAATGATTTTTTTTTTTTTTTTTTGGATATAATACCAAAAGCACAAGCAAAAAAAGCAAAACTAAATAAATGGACTACATCAAACAAGCCTCTGCACAGCAAAAGAAACAGTCAACAAAATGAAAAGGCACCCTATGGAATGGGAGAAAATATTTGCAAATCATATATCTGATAAGGTATTAATATCAAAAAACATACAACTCATACAACTGAGCCAAAAAAAAAAAATCCGATTATAAAATGGGCAGAGTAACTGAATAGGTATTTTTTTTCCCAAGAAGACATACAGATGGCCAACAAGTACATGAAAAGGTGCTCAACATCAATAATCATCAGGGAAATACAAACCCAAACCACGAGGAGATATTACCTCACACTTATTAGAATGGCTATCATCAAAATGACAAGAGATAACAAATATTGGTGAGGATGTGGAGAAAAGGGAACCTTGTGCACTGTTGATGAGACTGTAAATTGCTGCAGCCACTATGGAAACAGCGTGGAGGTTCCTCAAAAAATTTAAAAATCCCACTTCTAGGTATATATCCAAAGGAAATGGAAAGACTATTTGAAAGAGATATCTACAGCCCCATGTTCATTGCTTCATTATTTACAGTAACCAACACAGGGAAACAACCTAAGCATACATGGATGGATAAATGGATAAAGAAGATGTGATATATATATACACACTAGGATATTTATTCAGCCATGAGAAAGAAGGAAATCTTTACATTTGTGGTGACTTGGACGGACCTTGAGGGCATTATGCTAAACGAGATAAGGCAAACAGAAAGATAAATACTATAAGAATTCACTTATATGTGGAATCTACAGGAAAAAAGTAGAATGATGGTTGTCAGGGGCTTGGGGGTGAGGAAAATTGGGAGATGTTGGTCAAAGGGTACAAATTTCTAGTTATAAAATGAATAAATTCTAGAGATCTAATGTACAACATTGTGATTATAGTTAACAATATTGTACCATATACTTGAAAATTGCTAAGAGAGTAGATCATAAGAGTATCACCACAATAAAGAAATGGTAATTATATGAGGTGATGGAGGTGTTAGCTAAAGCTATGTTGGTAGCCATTTTGTAATATATAAGTGTATCAAATAAACATGCATAAACTGTAAACTTACACAACGTTATATGTCAATTATATGTCAATAACACTGGAGAAAAAAAGAAATATACTACTTTAGAAATATCAATACTACATTATTAGTATTTCTGAAAAGCACTGACTTTTGTACATAATATTTTCTCCTATGGAGATTGATATTGTGTGGTGAAATATGCTTTGATTGTCATTTAGCAATTTATATTTATAAAGCATCTTATTTTAGCTAATTTTTTAATTGAACAATAGCGATTTTATTCTGTTCTTTTATTTAAAATGCTCTGGCTCCTCCCTATGCCGCAACAAACATTACGCTTACTGGTAGCTTAACCTTAGGTTATTTCTACATTATGCTGTATACTCTAATGAGAATGCTGAATCATTCTCATATTTGAGTATTTGTGCATCTAACAGATTATATATAATATGTAATATATTCCTCCAGAGTCTACTTAGTTAGCAAAACAAGCAAAATTTTGAATTATTAAGGGCTGGATAAAATATCCTTCCTGTTGCAAAAAACATAACAAGATTCTAAATGGCTGAGACCTAAGGGATTTTGATTTAGTAAAAGGGTATATAAATTCCTTTAGATGAGCCCTTACCTTATGTACTTCTTTCATGGTTTTTAGAAGAGCTATAACATTGCAATTACTCCGTTCAGTTCCATCCCAATTATTCAGCTGAGCAATGACAGCAGTTTTAAGCATCTGGACCAGTGCACTAAGAGAAGATTCTTGCAAAGATGCCCAACACTTCTCTGAGGGATGTAAAATCAGCCAAGATAAATATATACTTCCCCACAAAAACAAACAAACAAACAAACAAAACCTTCCTCAGTTTTAACTGGGTGCTTTGATGTGAGAAATAGATAATATCTTCTATTTCTGATGGTGTAATCCATAAAATATCTTTTTTAAGGATATCATCCTGGGCAACATTTATTACAGAAAATTTTTTTTCCCTTGGTTAAGTATCATTGAAATTAAAAGCTCAAATTCGAGATTCTGTAGAAATGTGCTGATAAGTCATATTTATGCTTGATTACTTGATTGATTTCACAATTTTCAAACTGAAAATTCTATAAGGTATTTATAAAGTCTGAAAACATACATAGGTGAATACACACATACATATATAATGTTATCAGACATTTTCAGTCTGTAAATATTATCTATGCCTTCAGATTTTATGAACACCTGGTATGTATGTCTATATTTTTAAAATTATCCCAGTAACAATATTTTAATATTACTGAGGTTACTACCTGGATTATTGTACCTTTAAAGGACAATTCTCAGAAGAGAAACCTATCAATTGTTAAAATACATTATCAAGCTAATATAATTAAAATAGTATGACCTAGATGCATGAAAAACAGATCAATGCAACAGAAATTCCATAAATGGATCCAAATATACATGAGACTTTATTATATGATAAAAGTGGCATTGCATATTAGTGGGAATGAAACATTATTCATTAAATGGCTAGGGACCAGTGGAAAATAAAGTTTAATCAAGATAAAGTGTATACATATCAAACATTTAAACACAAAAATGAAACAATAAAAATTCTAATAGGAGCATAGGAACTTCTTTTTTTTTTTTAGTTTCAGAGTAAGGTAGTCTTTTTGAAGTATTACTCACTCAGAACCATAAAGAAAAATGTTAATATATTAGGCTTCATAAAAATGTTCAAAAATAATTATGCATGGCAAAAATGCCACAAAATAAAAAAAATATTTAATAACCTTAAGAAAAATTTGTAACTCATATTATTGATAAAGGATTAGCTGCCTTAATAGTTTAAAAGTTCCTAAGTAAAAAAGAAAAGTACTAGCAACAAATGGAAAAATGGGCAAGAGGGAAGAACTGATAGGTCCCAGAATATGATATATGAATGGAACTGAGATGTAGGAAAATGAGCACAACCTAATTCATAATGGGAAAATTTTAATTAAGAGATTCTTTTTTTCAGAATGGGAAAACCCAGTTTGATAACACTGTCAAACAGTGCATGAGCTAATGCTCTCGTATTTGTTGATGAAGTGTAAACTGATACATCCTCTATTAAGGCTGCCACGTTGCCCAACTGCAGGGGTGCAATTTACTTAGACTACAACGTGAATGTTGGTCACTTAAAGTTGTGCAACATGGTGGCTCAAACTTCTGTGGAGGGTCATCTGGCAAAATCTCTCAGAATTTAAAATGCATATTCAATTCAACCCAGTAATTTTGCTTTCTGGAATTTTCCCTGCCTGTGTAAATTTATATATGTGCAAAGAAATGCATGTTAGCTGTTACAAAACTTTTGCTACTGTTACAATAGCAAAAGTTTAAAAACAACTCTCCATAGTATATCCTCCCAACAGAATACAATTCAGCCATTAAATAGAATAAAACAGTTCTATTGGTCCAATAACAGAACGATTTCCATGATATACTGTTAAGTGCGAAAAAAACAAGTTGCCAAAGAATGTGAATGGTATGCTGCCATTAAAAAAAATACATTTGTGTGTGTGTGTGGTGTGTGTGTGTGTGTGTGTGACATTGTGTGTGTGTGTGTATGCTTTGTATCTTTTAGCTTTGGACCTTGAACACTAGCTCAAAATTGTAGGACATCCTATAGTAGTGAATAAAATAAACAACAAGAACACGAAGCTTAATATTTCTTTTTCATCACCCTTGGTTAAAATGTCTAAAGCTTTAAAGCAACATGAGCAAAAAATTTTAAAGTGTGGCTTTATCTCGACTGGATCCTCTATGGTTATTAAACGAATGTCAGAGCCATTACACATGCTTTGCATGATAATAGTAATGATTATAATAGCTTTAGGTTAATCTATTCACAATAATTCACATACCATGTACTTAAACATTTGTATATTTTGAAATCTTCATAAAATTTGCTATAACTTCTACTTAAAACAGTGACTCTCTATTGAGAGTACAGATAAAGTGATATACAAGTGATCGAACTTACTCAGGACTCCTAAAGACTGGTCACTCATTTTACAAACAGCCTCTGCAAACAGAACCACCATTTCCCAATTTCCAGAATCATGCATCACAGGACATTGTGGAAGCAGAAGGAAAATTGATAATGCTTCTTGGTGTAGAGAACGATATGGAAGAGCTCTGAGCAGATTATCCTTGAGACATGTAGTTATCTGCAGTTGAAAGAGAATCAGGGAAAGGCCTAAGATGAGGTATGGGACCAGGGGTTTCATTCAACCACTTTCCGATTGGAATAATCATTTAGGTTTCCTGAAATCTACTTTTCAAACTCCATCACTCCTTGCATCCTCAATGCCCCTAAAGTAGTATGTAAGAGCTGGTGCATGAAGAAATAAAAGTAAATCACGCATTTATATACTGAGTGAATCGTAGAGGTTGCTCAATTAGAAAGTGACAGATCAGGGATCCATATCCAGATCTATCTGACCTAAAATCTACCATGGCAGAGAAGATGCCATATGTTCACCTCACCAATCTTGTTTTAGCTTCCTCCTCGGTTCACAGAAAGATGGTATTTTTCAGCCTCCCCTGCAGTTAGGTGGGGCCATGTAACTAAGTGCTAGCTAATGAAATGTGAGTGAAGGTGATATATGGTACTTCCAGGCATGGCCCCCTCTAATACCTCTCATGTGATCTTACATATTCTCTTTCCTAATCTGCCAACCAAACATAAAAGATCTGCTAGAGGATTTAATGGCCCCAGAGCCTAGAACTCCAGAAAGAAGGAGGCCGAGTCACTCCTGAGTGAACCTGTGCAGAGGTGGGAAGGGTCTTAGAATATGCCACTCTGGCATGAAGATTATTTTGAGCTGAAGGCAAGTGAGAAAAAGCAGACACAGAACAAGCTCTCTGGTTTCTCTCTATCTACCCGAAAACAGAATATAAATTTTGAGGAGGAAGGTATCTTTCTGCCCTAACTTCCTGTACCAAGAAAGGGATAATGGCCTTATCAGCAGAGATGAGCTGGCACTGAGAAAGAGTCTACACAAACCTTACTAACTAGCTCTGATCTACCATGATTTCCCCATATATTTGCCTTCCCATAATTTGGTACTCCTAGAAGCTCAAAGTTCTTGTCACTTCTCTACATTGAAGCCCTTTCTCCCCGCTCCCTTTCCCTATTAGGTTTGTATATAAGCCCTCATCCCTAGCTGTACTGGAGCCTTTTCATCTGAATGTCCCCACAGGCATGAGAATAAAACTTGTTTTCAGTGCTCTTGTTAATCTGCCTATTGCTAATTTGCGGGCCCCCAAATTCCTAAATTGGTAGAGGGAAAGTTTTCCTTCCAACATAACCCAGAATTACAAAATATTAAATTGGAATAGACCTTAAAGATGAACTCAACTTACAGATAAAGGAAATATGACCCAAAGAGGATAAAAGATGAATCAGTAGCTGATTCATCTCAACTAGATTTGAGATTCATCGCAAAATAGAGACCGGCCTTTTTGGTCTGCTAGTCCAGAATAAGGTTATCCTGCTTCCCAAACTAGTGCTCTTTTCATAAGTCATGCTGGAGGTTATGTACCTCTCGAGCACTGGTTTTCTCATGTTGAAGATAAAAATATTATCATCTACTGTACCTTTAAGTGTTCAAAAAGAAAATTAAAGCCAGCCGCTAATACAGTGTCTGGAATATAGCACCCCCATAATGAATACTAGCCCCTCTCCTATCAGTTCCCCCTCACTCAGCTCCCAACAAAATTAAACTGCAATCATATTGGTTTCTGTAAGAACTTCTTTTGCTCTATTTCTCAAGTAAATATTGACTATTACCATCAAAGAAATCCACTTCTTTTTTGTTAACTTCTCGAAGGTATCTCTTGCCACTTGTAAGTCCACATCAATGGAATTTGTTTTTCCAGATTCTCTTTGGATACAAGAAATATAAAACACAACACACACACACACACACACATAAGAGATGAAAGACTTCATATATCATTATTTAGTTTTCTTTTATTGCATATCAGTTATAAACTTTTTTCTTAAAGCTTGCTGCCGTTTCAAAATAACCAATTTACTTGGCACAAAACAAACAAACAAACAAACAAACAAAAAACACTTATAAAATTAATGTTCTCCTAAAAGAGAGTAGATAACATCTAGTTTGGGCTACAAGTTTGGGCTACAATAATAGCAAAATTTTATCTGCTGCATTTGAGGACTGAAACAATTTATCCCCACACTCAGTCCCACACAGAGACTGAAACCACCACCACCACCACCCCATTTCTTACCCTCACATTTACATTACTTTGGGATTCCACTGTTTCATTAGCATGACTTTACTATTCCAAGAGACACACTTGCCCAGGCAAATGGCTTGATGGTTCATTATAGGAACTTCCTGAAAAGACCTATTAACTCTTCAATGGAAAGCATCGCAGACAGTTTATGCCCTAAAATTCTTTGAATCTCTTGCCTTAAAGTCTTCACCTTGCTGTTTCCATCCATCCAGGATCCTTGTATCTTTTCCTAGTCCTCATCAAGCCTCTGGCTTCTCCCTCCCATATTGAAAAACCTGCCTTAAACCAAACTACCAATTCCTAGTAAATTCCAACCTTGCCTTCCCCTCAGAAACACTATCAAAGCAGTGTCTACGTATCATGCCTCCCTGGGTTATGTTGGTAATATCTGATGACCTTGCATTCTGCCAAACAATTTGTTTTTATAATGTTCTATCAAGAAATGTTTTATGCTTGCTAGATTAACCAATCAATAATAATACCAGGGCTAAAATATTATGCAAGTACTAAATCAAAATATTGTAAATTCTCCCTTAAAATATATTCTCTTTTGCAGCCTTTGGCATCAGAGGAGCATCAAAGACCAAACCTTGAGGTTCATCATTGCTGGAAGGGTACATTTCCATTTTAAAAGATAATATTCTTAGTGTATAAAGAGGCTAGAGTAGGGAAGAATGAGAATAATGCATTGTATGGTAGAGTCCTTGTTCCAGCCTGAAGGATGGCATGAAAAGGAAAGCGAGGGAGAGAAGGCAGAAGGAAGCAGTGTCCCCAGTTTCCCTTCTCCCACTTCTGCCCAGGATATGTGAAGATGAACAGGGATGCTTTTTGGGGCTCCAGGTAGATACTGTCTCATGAGCTGCCAATGGGAAGCTATGAAAGTTAACTTCCCTGTGCTTCTCTGGTTCACAGGTGAAGTTGTTGGAGTGGCTAAGAATGCAGCTGGGTTAAGAACCAATGGGACAACTGTGGGTTGTGTGGGGGCAAGGAATAGCTGCAACAGGGGTTAAGCGAGTACCACATAGTGGCCAAGAGGGGGTACAAAATGTGTACAACTATCTTCTGAACCAGTAAGCCAGCTTGAAGCCAACTCAGCAAGTGAGAGGCGAGACTTGACCTAGAAGAAGGACTGGAATGAGTTATATCGGGCTTCAAGCAGACCAGCAGGGCCTTGGCCCCAGAGAAGGCAGAGGGCAAACTAAGGGTCCTTTCATGCTGCTATCTTCCCTTCTCCTCCTTTATATATTGTTAAATTAATTTAACAAGGAGGCCATTAGATTGCAGTGGCTCTAATGCTGTGGCAGACTACATAAGCAAACCAAAATCTAAGCCTGTAAATGCTTCAAAGTTATGAAATCAAAACCTAAAGACAACCAGTCACAAATAGCCAACAGGCTTTAAACTACAGCCAAATAATTTCCTTTCTTTTCTTCTGCATTTTTTCTACATAAGTCTTTCCCCTGGCTCCTGTCAGCAGAGTGCTCCTAACCACTTCCAGTTTGGCACTGCCCCATTCAAATCAATATTTGCTCAAATAAAAAGTTTAATATGCCTCAGTTTATCTATTAACAGTTCTTAGGCACAGTATTGGCAAGCATAGAAGGAGGAGAAGACATAGTCAACGAAAGGTTGCGTATTTTGCAACTATAGGATCAGACCAAGTGGCAAATCTAATAGGAAAGAAGTTAGGCTTTCCTCTACAGTAGTAAGACTAAAGATAAAATAAATAGGATCTATTTTCCTTATTGATTCCATCACAATAAGAACTACAAAGTACGTCCTAGTACTAAAGCCATGTTAGAATGAACTAACATTCATTTGTATCACTTGTAGATACAAGGATCCTGAAAAAACACCATTCCTTCTAACTAGATAACAGAGGAGACAGGGCAGAGGAGGTAAACGATGTGATTTACGAATTACAACTTAATAGTGGTCTAATAGAAATGGAAGGATTCTGTAACAACCCATGGGTTTTCTACATTGGACTTTAGTTCGTAAATAGCATAATTCACAAATTAAAATGACTGACTTGAAAGATTTCATTAAAAAAATTTCCCAGTGTTTTAAAATGAAGGTAAATATTACCTTTTCTTTAAAAAGCTTGCAGTCAGACAAGCAGGAGATGAAAATATCACTCTAATTTCACTGCAAAAGTAATAACATAAGGGTTAAGTTATAACATACTATAAAGCAGGGGTCCTCAACCCCCAGGCCATGGACCAGCACCAGTCCATGGCCTGTTAGGAACTGGGCTGCACAGCAGGAGGTGAGCGGCAGGCAAGCCAGCGAAGCTTCATCTATATTTGCAGCCTCTCCCCAGCGCTATTATCACAGCCTCAGCTCCACCTCAGATCCTCAGGCATTAAGATCCTCACAGGAGCACCGGTCCCTGGTGCCAAAAAGGTTGGGGACCACTGCTATAAAGCATGCCTCCTTTTTTCTCATGTCTGAATACATAACAGGTGATATGGAATCATTATCAATAAAAATAACTACTCATCAAAGAATCCTCTAAATGCTGGTTATACTTTGTATATGTGACTGCTAAATCTCACCAACGCCCTTCATAGTTGATTTGATCAAGTCCTAGATTTAAATAAAATCCATACTTCTGAAAATAGAAACTCATGAAGCTCCAGAGAATGAACTATGGAAGATATAAAAACAGTCCACTTTTGTGAAGGCTTCGTGAGTCAGAGAGTATTTATGATTCACTCCTACATCTCCCTCATCTATCAAGGTACCTGTAATATTGTACATCCTCAATATACCTCTGTTAAATCAACAATGAATGAATAAGTCAATGACTTTGAATTGAGAGGTGGCAGCAGAGAATCATGGTTAAAATGCAAATGCCTTCACCACAAAGCCAAACTATTTTTCTTATGTCTAGGATAGAATGACCATAACTTCAGAACCAAATAAGTGGTTTATGATTATCAGACAGCCACCTCTTAGCTAATTCATGTTGAGTATTTCCATTTGTCACTGCCATCCATTGTTCCATGAGGGGCTGGTTAATTCGGCTTATTTCTGGCAAGGTCTTCTTGGAAACATTTGTAGAACTGGTTTCCTTTAAAGAATTAGAAAAAAAAGAATGATCAGGAATACACACACATGTGCTGAGTAAAGCTTGTGGCACAGGTGGTAGACAGGACTGGTCCTCAGACAAAGGGGCTAGTGGGAGGGGCTACGGCATCAGACTGGCCTGGTTGTTCCAGTTCCTAGTCTTGGCCACTTTGCTTGGTCTGAGCCTCAGTTTCATCATCTCAAAACCAGGATAACGCAAAAGTATTAAAAACAGGGACTCTAACAGATACATATAGGCCAATATTTATCGCAGCACTATTCACAATAGCCAAAAGATGGAAACAATTCTTGTTAACCGACAGTATCAACAGATGAATGTGGTATATACATTCAATGGAATATTATTCAGCCATAACAAGGAAGAAAATTCTGATACATGCTACAACATGGATGAACTTTAAAAACATTATGCTAAGTGAAACAAGCCACATACAAAAGGACAAATATTATATGATTCCACTTACATAAAGTAGTCGAATTTATAAACAAAATAGATTAGAGGTTACCTGAGGATGGGCATAGAAAAAATGGAGAGTTATAATTCAATGTTTATAGAGTTTCTGTTTGAGGTGATGAAAAAGTTGTAGAGATGGACAGTGGTGGTAGTTACATTCAACAACAACATTGTGAATACAATGAATGTCACTGAATTGTTCACTTAAAATTGGTTAGAATAGCATGTTTTGTTATCTATATATAACACCACAATAAGAAAATGAAATAACAATACCCAACCCCTGGGATCCTGTTACAATGAAATGATATTATGTATACAAAGCCTTTAGACTATATAGTATGTACTTAATAAATACTAGTTTCTAGGTCCTCTTTTATCAGCCACAGATTTTTAGTTTTGTATCACCGCTTTTCAAACTTCAGCATGCAACAGAATCACCTGGTCATCTTGTTAAAGCATAGATTGTTGGGTGCATCCCCACAGTTTCTAATTCAATAAGTCAGAAGTGGAGCTCAACAATTTCCATCTAGCAAATTCTCAGGTAATGCTGATGATGCTGGTTTGGGGACCACACTCTGAGAACGATGGTTCTGTATAATAGTTGAAACCAAATAGCTCAGCCAGAGGTGTCAGAAATCATCATGTGGAAAGAAAAAATCTGTCTTTAATGCAGTCCTCCAAAGATATGAGTGCTCTGCTCCATATTATACCTCTGCCTCCACTGAACTTGTAATGAGTAACTTGTAATGAGTCAGGAAATTCCGCATCATTTTTTGTTTAAGGCCTAAATAAAGAACTCTTGAAAAAGATGTGTAACCATGATTCCTAAAGTTCCCTCCAGCTTCTTGACTTGAGTCCCGAGTGTATCCTGTGGTTAAATCATGAAGAAGCTTTTTTTCCCCTCCTATATCACAGGAAACTTAGGACAAGATGCTCCCTACATACCATGTCTTTTATTTTCTTCTTCATGCATCATAACTTTCTCCATCTGAACTGGATCATTCTCACTGGCACAAAAACATACCTTAATATCACCTCTCTAAACAATAACAAAACTCTTCCACTATTCCCTACTCCCCTCCACAACAAGACTTCTCTGAATTGTCCCTGTCATTGTTTCCACTTGCTCCCCTCCTATTCTCTGTCCATTTCACTAGGTCAGGTTTCATCCATTCTCCCCTGCAAAGCAAAAATAAACTTTGTGCCCGTTTTACCTGAATAAACTCTGTTTGTTTCTTTCCTATTAATCTGTTGTTTTTCAGTCTAATTTGTAGGGTCCCAGCCAAATGAAACTGAGATGGGTAGAGGAAAAATTATTTTTTTCTCCCCTACAGCTGCCCCCTATCTCCAACTCTCATTGGGCTATGATGTAGGGGGAAAAAAAATCTTCATTGTGTTAAGAAGTTGTTACAACAGCTAGCAGTATTTAGTCTATCTAATATCTTAGATACTTTTAACTACAGTGTCTGCCTCTACATGTCATATGGGTTAAGTAAGATGGTATATGCAACAATTAACTGTAAAGTACTATATATTATTACATTAATGTTCTTATAATGTATTTTCTCAGATGTCAGAGGAACATGATTTCTGTGGAATGCTAGTTGGTATATCACAAAATCAAATAACTTTGAGAAAAACAGGGTCATAAAGCTAGATTTTTGAGGGTGGATCCACCTGAGACTAAGTTTTTTTCATTTGTAAAATGGAGGAAAATAATCTCAAGGATTAAATGTGTTGATTCATTTGGAGTACTCAGCTTGGTGCTGAGACATAACTGTTATTACCATCAGTATTCTTACTTAATAAAAAGTTAGTGGAAAAGCAATGAATTTCGGGTCTCATCTACTAAGAAGCCAAATGAAGAAGTGAGAATTATATAATATTTTTAAGCATTCTATGAGAGAATCTTACTATTTTAGTACAAAATTTGAATATATACAAATGATACAATATTTCAAATACTGCTCTGAAATCTAGAGTAAAATACTGTTTTTTAAAAGAAACAAAGTATAATAGATACCTGATATGTTGTCACAACGTTGACATACGTGCCAGCAAAAATGTGTTTGACTTGAACATCCACAAGATCTAAAAGAAAGTCATGAACACATGCTTATTGTTTTTATAAGTAAAAATTAAATCTGTCACTGTAAACCTACAACTGCTCTTTAAAAAGGTCTTAAAAACTCTGATGTAGCCAGGACATGAAAGCAACCGAAGTGCCCTACGATAGATGATTGGATAAAGATGTGGTACATATATACAATGGAATATTACTCGACTATAAGAAGAGATGAAATACTGCCATTTGTGGCAACATGGAATCATGCTAACATAATCATGCTAAGAGAAATAAGTCAGACAGAAAAAGTTGAAAACCACGTGATATCACTTACATGTGGGATATAAACCTAAAAACAACAGACAAACATGACGGAGTCTCATGGACATGGACAGTAGACTAGTAGTTACTAGAGGGTAGTGGGGGAGGAAGAAAGTAGATGGGGTAAAAAGGGGTCAAATATGTGGTGACAGAAAGAAATCTAACTATGAGTGGTGAACATATAATGCAAAATATATATGATTTGCTGTCAAAATAAAATAAGTAAAATTTTAAAATTTTAAAAAATAAAAATAAAAAGCTTACTAAAGGTTTTCACACAGGAACATGGGCTATAGAGAAATTAAATTAGCCAAAAAGTTTTACCTTGCCTTAAAAGAGCTTAATATTCAATTAGGGAAATAAGAATGTCACGCACATATACCAAAAAAAAAAAAAAGGAAGGAAAAACCAGAATAAACAATCATTTGACTGTAACAAATAAACAAACAAACAAACTCAGATGTATTACCAAGGTAAATTAATCTATACAGGCAATTTATATTCTTCTAAGTGAATTTGACTACAAACAGCAGAAACGATTAATTTTGATCAGGTTGCATGCAATATATTCACTTAGCTGAAAATTTAGTTTTTCATGCACTTTTGTCATGAAGCCAGGCTGATATGCTTTAGAAGAGGTTTGATTAAATATATAAAAGTATATTGTTCTGATGCTTAAGTAAACAATTTAGTATCTTCTTTTGTATTACCTTAATCTTTAGAAAAGTTTACCCAATACTCCAGGAATCAATGCATAAGAAAAAATACATATTATACAAATGAAAAATAACAGTACTAGATGAACCATAGTTCATGCACTTCTTTGAGAGGAAGCAGAATAATATTTTTCCTCCAGTTGCATCAATTAACAGATAATCATGAATTAGTGGTACCACTCATACCATTAGCAGAAATCAGGCAGCTAATGTCAAAGTTCTCCATCTGGGCCTCTGAATGGGTTGGGCTGCTTGCACAATTTCGTCCACGACCAAAAGACACCACCTCACCAGTGGTGTAGACATATGCAAGGGTGTGATAACTGCAGAAGAGAGAATACATATAATGAGGACCAAGATACTCAAGTTTTTGAGAAAAATGATATCTATTAACACAAAATAACAGATTTATCTCATACTAAGTACGCAGATCCCTTATCACAATGGCCGAGTTAGAGAGTACCAAATGATGCTAAACAAATAGTAGGTGAATATTAACTTATTACTAACCTTAAATATATACTATTATTAATGGGTTCGTACTATGGTTTCTATCATTTATGTTTTAAAAGAAAGTTTTTTTTTATGAATTAGGTAGATGATACTCAAACTGTCCTCATAATAAGGTTATGCAAAACTCTGAATATATATGCAAATATATATCATCTTCTACATACAAAAGCATGAGATTAATTTTGTTTTATCAACTCAAGTAGACAAACACCACTATTTTTGTTGTAAACCTACCCCACCCTCCAGCACCTAGTTAAGTGGTCTATAAACAGTAAGCTTCCAATGAATTCTTATTAAATAAGTGAAATGCCTTGGGTGAAGAAGAAAAAATGGAAAAATTAAACCATATTTGGAAGAAGTAAACTTTCAGAAAGGAAAATGATCTATAAAAAGAATAGTCACATATTTTAAGGTTATAAGGTTTGATAATATTCCATATGAATCATTTCTAATAAAATATAACACTTTCCACTCATTTAAAAAAAAAAAAAAGCCTATTACCTTCCACAATCTATCTGTGAAACTAGACCATCAATTCCTTCTACCTGTTGTGGACCTCTCTTTTTAGCAGTGGGGTTGTATCCCAGCTGTCCACAGCTATTGTCTCCAAATGTGAACACTTCTCCATTCTGTTTTAGAAAAAAGAAATCAGACTAATTTAAAGTTAAAAAAAAAAAAACTAAAAAGGTAAGATTAAGTATATAACAGTTATATAAGAGCACTCTGTGAAATATAAGACCTGTGTAAAGGGGAGGGGTCCTGTACTTACTATTTCTAATAGTGAATATAGAGTTAAAACATTAAACAAAAAAATTAAACAAAAAAATCATTGGCATTTCCTTACAAACTAGGCACTTAATACATGTTTGTAGAATGAATGGATGGACAAATAAACAAGTTCAAAAATAACACTAACTTTTAAGCATAGAGTTGTTTTATTTATTTGTACATTACTCAGAAAATAATCTCTTTTCAAAAGATGATTCTTTTTTTAAATTTGTTTTTCAATTACAGTAGACATGCAATATTATCTTAGTTTCACGTGTATAACATAGTGATGAGACATTTACATAACTCTGAGGTGATCACCCCAGTAAGTCTACTACCCATTTGACACCATTCATAGTTATTACAATATTATTGACTATATTTCCTATGCTGTACATTATATCACCATAAGTATTTTTATAATTAGCAATTTGTACTTCTTAATCCCTTCCCCACAACACCCCTCCCATCTGGCAACTCTCAATTTGTTCTCTGTATCTATGAGTTTGTTTTGTTTGTTTGTTTGTTTTTTAGATTCCACATATGAGTGAAATTATATGGTATTTGTCTGTCTCTATCTGACTTATTTCACTTAGCGTAATACCCTCTAGGTTCACCCGTGTTGTCTCAAATGGCGAGATGTCATTCCTTTTCATGGACAAGTAATAGTCTGCTGTATATATGTACTACCTCTTCTTTATTCATTCCCCTATCGATGGACATTTAAGTTGTTTCCATATGTTGGCTATCGTAAATAATGCTGCAATGAACATAAGGGTGCATATGTCTTTTCAAATTAGTGTTTTGGATTTCTTTGGATAAATACCCAAAAGTGGAATTGCTGAGTCATATGGTAGTTCTGTTTTTAATTTTTTGAGCAACCACCATACTGTTTTCCAATTGGCTGCACAAATTTACAATCTCACCAACAATGCACAAGGGTTCCCTTTCTTCACATTCTCGCCAACACTTGTTGTTTGTTGACTTGATGATAGTCATTTTGACAGGTGGTAGGTGATGTTTTGTTGTGGTTTTAAGTTGCATTTCCCTGATGATTAATGATGTTGAACGTCTTTTCATGTGCCTATTGGCCATCTGTATGTCCTCTCTGGAGAAATGTCTATTCAGGTCCTCTGCCCATTTTTTAATCAGACTGTTTGGGGGTTTCTTGGCATTAAGTTGTATGAGTTCCTTATATATTTTGGATATTAACCCCTTATTGGATATCTTCCAATATCTTCTCCTATTCCAGGTTGTCTTTTTGTTTTGTTGATGGTTTCCTTCACTGTGCAAAACCTTTTTAGTTTGATGTAGTCTTATTTGTTTATTTTTTTCTTTTGTTTCCCTTGCCCAAGAAGATATATCCAAAAACGAAAGCAAACAAACAAACAAACAAACAAAAGTATTGCTAAGAACTATGTCAAAGAGTTTACTGCCTATGTTTTCTTCAAGGAATTTTATGGTTTTGAGTCTTACATTTAAGTCTTTAATCCATTTTGAGTTTATTTTTGTATATAGCATAAAAAAGTGGTCTGGTTTCATTTTTGCATGTATTTTATCATTTTTCCAACACTACTTATGGAAGAAACTGTCTTCGGTTCATTGTATATTCTTGCCTCCTTTGTCATTGATTAATTGACCATATAGGCATAGGCTTACTTCTGGGCTCTCTATTCTGTTCCATTGATCTATGTGTCTGTTTTTATGCCAGTATCATTCCGTTTTGATTACTATACCCTTGTAGAATAGTTTAATATCAGGTAGGGTGATGCCTCCAACTTTGTTCTTCTTTCTCAAGATTGCTTTGGCTGTTCAAGGTCTTTTGTGATTCCACATAAGTTTTAGGATTATTTCTTCTAGTTGTGTGAAACGCCATTGGTGTTTCGATAGAGATTGCATTGAATCTATAGATTCAATAGGTAGTATGGACATTTTAATGATGTTAATTATTCCTATCCATGAGCATGGTATATCCTTCCATTAATTTGTATCTTCTGCAATTTCTTTTTTGAGTATCTTATAGTTTTCAGAGTACAGACCTTTTACCTTTTTGGTTAAATTTATTCCTAGGTATTTTATTCTTTTTGATGCAATTGTAAATGGGATTATTTTCTTAATTTCCCTTTCTGATAGTTCGTTATTAGTGTATAAAAATGCAACTGATTACTGAATATTAATTTCGTATCTTACTATACTGAATTCATTTATCAGTTCTAATAGTTTTTTGGTGGAACCTTTAGGGTTCACTCTATATACTATCATATCATCTGCAAATAATGACAGATTTACTTCTTTTCCAATTTGGATACATTTTATTTCTTTTTCTTGTCTGATTGCTGTGTCTGGAATTCCAAAACTATGTTGAATAAAAATAGTGAAAGCGGACATTCTTGTCTTGTTCCTGATCTTAAGGAAAACGCTTTCAGCTTTTCACTCTTGGGTAAGATGTTAGCTGTGGGTTTGTCATATATTGTCTTTAGTATGTTGAGGTATGTTCCCTCTATCCCTATTTTGCTGAGATTTTTTATCATAAATGGATGTTAGGTTTCTTCTAAAGCTTTTTCTGCATCTATTGATATGATCATATGATTTTGATTCTTCATTTTATCTGGCATATTATAGTAATTGATTCGTGGATATTAAACAAACCTTGCATCCCAGGAATAAATCTAATTTGATCATAGCCTATAATTTTCTTTTTTTGTAGTATCTTTGTCTAGTTTTAGTATCAGGTAAATACTGGCCTTATAAAATGAGTTTGGGAGCCGTCTTTCCTCTTGAAATTTTTGGAATAGTTCAGAATTATAGGTATTAATTCTTCTTTGAATGTTCGGTAAAATTCACCTGTGAAGCTATCTGGTCCAGGACTTTTGCTTGTTGGTAGTTTTTGATTACTGATTCAATTTTGTTGGTAGTTATTGGTCTGTTCAGATTTTTTGTTTCTTCCTGATTTAGTCTTAGAAGATTGTATGTTTTTAGGAATTCATCCATGTATTCTAGGTTGTCTAATGTGTTGGCTTATAATTATTCATAGTATTTTCTTATAATCCTTTGTATTTCTGTGGTGTTGGCTGTCACTTCTACTCTTTCACTTCTGATTTTATTTATTTGAGTGTTCTCTTTTCTTGATGAGTCTGGCTAAAGGTTTATCAATTTTGCTTACCTTTTCAAAGAATCAGCTCTTGATTTCATTGATCTTTTGTTTTGTTTTGTTTTAGTCTCTATTTTGTTTATTTCCACTCTGACCTTTATTATTTCCTTCTTTGTACTTACTTTGGGCTTTGTTTGTTCCTCTTTTTATAGTTCCTTTAGGTTAAGTTGTTTATTTGAGATTTTTCTTGTTTCTTGAAGTAGGCTTGTATTGCTAGGAATTTCTCTTTTAGAACTACTTTGACTGTGTCTTATAGATTTGGGGTCATTGTGTTTTCATTTTCATTTGTCTCAAGATATCTTCAAAAGATGATTCTTGATTAAATTAACTCTAGCTTTCTCTTGCCAGCTAAGAATAATATATTCCAAACATGCTTTTAAAATAAGTAATAAAAGTTATTTTAGATATATAGTTTTTAAATAAACATTTCATCTACATAGTTTTCAAGTCTATTCCTTATGGCAATGGAGCAAATCCATCACATTGGAATATACTATGTGCTAGTATAAGAAAAGGAAGAAAACATTCAGGAAGCCAGCTTGTATCTGTGCCTTGCAAGAAACTGAACAAAGTATATTCTAGTCTGTAATAGGGGTTATTGAAAACTGTAAAAATTACTTTGTTGCTCCTGTAATAACTTTCATCTATAGAATCACATTATGAATAATTGCTAAAAGGATTAGCTCTTATATTAACCTAATTTAATCTGTATCTAAAAACATAACCTAAAAATGATATTAGCTTTTATTATAGGATCTTCAAAATTTCATGGTTTATATTGGGTTAACTTCTTCTCTTAAACATTTATACACTAAATGAATGTCTTGAGAGATTGATCCACATATTGCTTTCATCAATAATCAGTACAAGGTACATTATGGTAACATTTCTCTGGGATTTAAAAGAATAGCAAGACATTTTGGATTACCTGGGTAAGCACTGCAGTATGTTCATAACCACAGCTGATATAAATCACATCTAGACTCTTCAGTGCACCAATTGAATGAGGCTTGTATCTTTGTACTGTTGAAAAAAAGCAGAATCTCTAGATTATAAGAAGTAGGCTCAGATAGCATGAGTTCTTAAATTTTTTATACTTTTTAATATTTTTATTATAATTCATTATAATTTTTAAGTGAAAAGATAATCAGAGGTATAAAACAGAAGGAAAGCTCTGCTTTAGAAAAGAAAAAGCATTTAGCATTTATTTCTGGAAACTATTTAAGCTTCTGGAATTCCTAAGTCTACTGCCCTAGAAAGCTAAGCTTTAAGATTCTCATCCCAATAATGCTACCATCATGTTGTATTCATTTCTGCCACACAGTAAGTGTTCTGCAAATATGTAATAATAATTGAGAAAATAAAAAGACCTACTTATGTTGAGAGTTAAATGAAATGAGGTATAAGTACTCAGCTTGGTACTAGCACTTAACATATGCTAAATACATGTTAGCCAAATGTAAAGAATTGATCAGAGGAGGATGGGGTCCATTGGAAAACTTCACAATAAATTTGTTTAAAGGTTGCTAGAGGAACTGGTTGTTTCCCCTACTACTAGCAGGCTTCTAATCCAGTGGTTCCCAAACTTTGCTGCACATCAGAATCGCCCATGGGATCTTTGTTAATGACTGATACTTGGATTCCATCCCCAGACATTCTGATTTAATTGGTATAGGGTCCAACCTGGGCACTGAGATTTGTAAATGCTCTAATGGTAGACAGAATAATGGCCTCCTAGAGATGTCCATGTCCTTTTCCTGGAGCCTGCGAATATATTAGGGTACATGTCAAAGGGGAAGTTAAGGAAACAGATGGAATTCAAGTTGCTAATCAGTTGACCTTACAATAGGGAGATCACAAGGGTCCTTTAACTGAAGAAAAGATGGGTAGAAGAATCAATGTCAGAGTAATGTGACTGGAGAAAGAGTTAACCAGTCATCGCTGGCTCTGAAGAAGAAAGGGGATTGAGTGAAGGATTGCAGGTGACCCTTAGAAGATAGAAAAGGCAAGAAAATGGTTTCTATCCTAGACCCTTCAGAAAAGAACAGAGCCTTGCAGACATTTTGATTTAGCTCAGTGAGACCTGCACCTGGCTTCAGACCACCAAAACAATAAGATAAAAAATCTGTGTTGTTTTAAGCCACTAAGTTTGTGGTAATTTGTTACAGCAGCAATCAAAAATTAATAAAGCCTCTAGGTGATTATAATGCGTCAAAAAATTTGGGAACCACTGTTCAAAACGAGACTGCCCTTTGCAAAGTTGGTCTTCCAACCAGAAAAAATAATGATTTACTGCAAGAATAAAACTATCTCCTTACCTGGGGTATTATTTCCACTGAGGGCCAGCTGCCCTGTGTTGTTGCTTCCCCAGCCAAATGAAGTACCAGAGAGAGACAGGGCAAAGCTGTGGGCTCCTCCTGCAGCAACCTGAGCCAGAGGGATCCCCTCCAGGGACCTCACCCACTGTGGGCTGGCTTGGGAGGGGAACTCCTTCCCCAAGCCCAGCTGACCTTGGCTATTCTTTCCCCATGAATACACTTGGCCATCTGCAAAAATACAGAAGAGCAATTGAGACTTGCACGCACAATGGAATACCAAATTCAAGTAGAAACCACCACCCTAATTCTAAAAATCTTGAAATAATAAAACAGGGATAAAAGAGGTTAAAGTATTCTGACTAAAGGCAAGGAGGACGGTCAAGATCATCTTTATGAGTCTCTTCTAACAACATCCACTCCTCTTCTCCTTCCAGTTAAAGAGCAACCATGTTATTTCAAGTGCTCAGGCCAAAAAGCTCAGAATCATCCTTGATTCCTCTTTTTCTTTTATACCCTTCAACCCAGCAGATCCTAACACTTCATAGTTAATCTAGAATCTAACTACTTCTCACCTCCCCACTGCTACCACCTTAGGAGCCAAGTCGCCATCATTTCTGTCCTGGAGAATTACAACAGCACTTCACTAGGCTCCCAGATTCTACCTTTGCCCCCAGCAGTCTGTTCTCCGAAAAGCAGCAAGGGTGATCTTTTAAAAATATAAGTCAGATCGAAGCCTTCGAGAGTTTGGTATCCTACTCAATAAAAGGCTGATTCTTACCAACAGCTCACAAGCCTTACATCCCCGGTACTCCCCATGACCACTTCTCAGACTTCACTTCCTCCTTGCTCATTTCTCTCCAGATCTCCTTCTGTTGCTGAGCACACTAGTGGGCGTGCCCTCTACCTCATGGCCTTTGTTTCTGGATCATTGTGTCCCTCAGCATCATGTGTCCCTCCATTCCTTTTGATCTCTGTTCACATGTCGCCTTATAAGAGATAGCTTCTCTGACCTCTTCTATAAACAGAAAGACCCCTTTCCTCCACCCAGGTATTTGCTCTCTGTCCTCCTACCCTGCTTCACTTTTATTCGCATCCTTATCTCTATCTGTTATATCATGTAAGTATTTGTGTGTTTAAGTTTCAGTTTCTCTACTTTCTTTCAGAATATAAACTCCATGAAAGCAGTGTCTTAAGTTTGTTCACTGCTATATTCTCTTTGCTGGAAACATTGTAGGCACTTGATAAATACTTGTGGATTGACTCTCCGAGGGAGAAAAAACAACATTTTATATTGAATTTGACCAGAGATAGATAATTAATATTAGGTTAAAAATCATGCTTTTCTAATGATTAATTATTGAGCCAGAGAAATGCCAACACATCTCAGATTTTTGTGTTATTATATCTAATTTTTATTGTGAACCACTCTATGTCTACTACTGAAAATAATTTTTGAGAGTGTACTGGAAAATGTCAAACTCTCATGAAGGTCACCATAGCAAATGTATTCAGTGCTGGACTCTACATAGCCTTAACATTCCAGACCAATGCAAAAACAAATCAATAGTCCAGAGAAATAATTCAAATCATTTCAATAATCAAGAGGAAAGACCATTCATGGCAACATGGATGCACTTTGAGGGCAATGTGCTAAATGAAATAAGTCAAAGAAAGACAAATACTATATGATTTCACTTATATGTGGAATCTTAAAAAAAAAAAAAAAAAAAAAGCTCATAGATACCAAGAAGAGATTGGTTATTGCCCGGGGCAGGAGCAAGGTGAGGGCAAAATGGTGAAGGGAGTCAAAAGGTACAAACTTCCAGTTATAAATAAATAGGTCATGGGGATTTAATGTATAGCATGACAAGTCAAATAATACTGTAATGCATATTTGAAAGTTGCTAAGAGAGTAAATCTTAAAAGTTCTCATTACAAGAAAAAAAATTCTGTAACTACGTTTGGTGACAGATGTTAACTGGACTTATTGTGGTGATCATTTCGCAGTATATACAACTATCGAATCATTATGTTGTATATCTGACAGTGTATAATGTTGTATGTCAGTTTTACCTTGATAAAAAATATAAATAAAAAGTTTGTAATTTTAAAAAATAAGAAGGAAAGTAAAGCAGGAAAAGAAACTAATATTTATTATACCCCTATGCTATCTGCTGTGGACTGTACAGGATATATTGTGTACCTTCTCTCACTGAATCTTCTAAAGAACTTTTAAGTTAGGCATCCATGTTCCTATAGGTGAGAAAACTGAGATTCAGCAAAATTAAATAACTTACTTTATATCAAATAGCTAGAAATGGTAGGTAGAAGGAATCACACTATAGCCATGGGATTGTCCTGCTTGCATAGCCTGTGTGGTACAGTGATTAAGGTTTTAGGGTTGGGATATAAACAAGTATAGATTCAAATTTCACCTCTTCTGTTTCTTAGTGTGTGACATTAGGCAAATTATTGAAAGTCTTGGAGCCCAAATGTCCTTCTGCGTTTTAGTACACGAGACAACACATGTAAACCATTTAACAGAGTAGCTGGAACACAGAATGCAACCAAGAAATGTTGGCTGTCCATGGCCCCTGTGGCACAGTTGCAATTATGCATGAGAAACCACCTGAGGGACATGCAAATATCAGACATTTCGTGAAGGGAATAAGAATATGACACTTTGGGATAAGGGTTATTTTGAGCTGAAGGTAACTGAGAATCAACAGATTCAGAAAGAATTCTCCACTCTCCCTTAATCCACCCAAAAGCAAGGCATAAATTTCCCTTGCGAAGATATCCTCCTCTCCTGTACCCAGAATGGGAGAGGGACTCATGACCAGAGATGGAGAGTTAGCATTGACATTAGTCTGCATAAACAACCCTTACTAAAATAACCCTTATCTTCCATTGGTTTCTCCCCCACATTTCCAAGTCACTTTCTTATAATTTATCTCTCCTGGTCCAAACCTCCTATCCTTTGTTAAAATGATATATAAGCCCCAAAATCTAACTACTTCTTGAGTTTCTTTTCTGTGAACTCTCATGCATGGAAATTATCAATAAAAATTGTGTGCCTTTTCTTTTAGTAAACTGTCTTTTGTTAAATTTGTAGATCCCCAGGTACTGAACCTAAGAGACCCCATTGAGAAATTTGGCCTGAAGATGGACAAAAGATGGGGGATGTTGGTAGAAAAAGTATAGAGCCACAACTGTGCCATCTTGACTTTTCTTTCTTTGATCTAAGTAAAAAAGACAAATAGGCCTTTGTCTGACTTTACTAGTATAGACAAGCCACTCAGCATACTGGGCAAAGTGCTGGAAATAAAGCCACTACTGCATTCTGAGCGTCAGCCAATCACGTCATGTAAACAGAGATGGTTCTTTATGGCAATATGAATTAGGCACTACTTGGAGTATAATAAAGACAAAGAAAATGGGGAAATATGAAGAACAAAACATCTTATGAAATTTGGAAGTTAAAATTTTCTAAATGCATTAAAATAAACTCCAGTGTTATTAAAAATCAATATCATTTATATTAAAAAAAAAAAAAAAACTTCTTAATGACACTTAGGAGATCCAAAAAGCCTTTTTTACCTTCTGATAATGCCAAGGAATGGTAGTGTCCACAGGAAACTTGTATTATTTTTATACCAGTCAGGGTTTTTATCTTCCTATAATAAAAATGATATAAAATCTATTAATTATTTTTTTTAGAGTGGATCACCAAGCAGACTACAGATATTTAAAACATTTGGTCTAGGAAAACAATTTATGGTCTTACATCTCTGTAGTACCTTTATTCTAAAGCTCTGAACTGTTTTTAACATAATATCAACATGTACAAATGTATAGGGCAGAATCCAAAACAGTATATAATGTGAAAATGATGTTTACTGGACTTTTAATGCATTATTTGACTAACTTTTATCTTATATTTAATGGCCTAAAAGAAAAATAAATTTCTTCATACACATATAGCACAGGGCTTTAGAATTTATAGAGCACTGTCACCTACATTACCTAATTTAAGCCCTGTGAAATAAAGAAAGCATTGAGTTGAATTGCCATTTTTGTGAGTCAGAACATAATTATCAGCATTTCATATGGCTGAACCTAGTAGAACTCAAAGAGGTCTAATATGTATCAAACTGTAGAACTAGACTCAAACCTTGATCTTTTCATTCCAAGTTCAATGCTCATTCCCCAAAGCCACAGTGATTTCTCACACGATTTAATGGCCATAGGAAGTAACAAGAAGTAACTTCCTAGTATTAAAAAAAAAACATGCTTTTGAACATTTCCAAAGCATGTAATTCGTGAACACAAAATTCAGACTGCTTGTTGTATCATTTGTACTAGAAAGCTGTTTGTGAGGATATGATTTTTTTCTTCCACTCTATTAAGTAAAATATTAGGACCCATTAACTTATAAAAAGCCAAAAAGTTATGTTGGGAGAAAAAGTTTTCCAATATGGGTACAGTGATTGGGGACCTGCAATTAATTGACAATAGATTAACAGGAGAAAAGACAAGATTTATTTATATGTACACAAAGGAGCTCCCAGTAATAAAAAATTTATCGAATAGCCTGAGTAAAGGCTTATATATGTCAACTTAAGAAAGCAGGAAGGTGGTAGCGGAGGTTAGGTCTTCGATAGGAGAGCATGGAAGGCTCCATTGGGTTTTTTGATGCTGATTGGTCAGTCACTTCTACCATAGGAGGGTTAATGGCAGCTGAATATTAGGAGGCTCTACTTTAGTCAGATAGGGAAATTCAGAAAAGATCGCTTTTGGTATCTTCAGTAGCTCAAATGTTTTCATTTTAATCTGTGTACCAACTCTAGAGGTCCAAATGGTATAAAGTTCTTTCTAATAGATAAGATTAAGATCAAAGGATAACATGTTCTCTCACTTCACTGTGCCCTACTTTCTAGGACTCTAAATAATAATTGATATTAAAAGTTTTTTTTCAGCCTCTTTCCCCTCACTACACTGTAATGGTTGAGGTTAGGGGCTGTGTCTGCCACAGTCATTTTGTACCCCGGTATCTTGTATGGTACATGGCACATGGAACTCAAAACTACTGAATGAATAAATGAATTAGAATACTTACTTAGGTGTAAAAATTTTTTCCTTACATTCTTCAATCCCCAGCTGTCCTTCAGAACCAGCTCCCCATGCGAACACCCTCCCTTTGTGACAGACAGCCAGGGAATGTTCCTTTCCACAGCTCACGAGACCAACGGGTAGAGTTTCCAGTGCCTTAATTAGTCCTTTGGGAACAAAGACAAAACAAAACAAAAACCCCACAGATTATTAATTTACAGCAAGTTTAATAAGATAGTACTTTCCTTCAAAAAGAAGGGTCACTCAGATTTCTCATCTCCTGCAATGGCTTTTTAAATCAAGGCCTAAAATCCATGCTAAAGGTGTGAAGGAAATACCTCAATGTGCGCTATGCTGTCTTTATGGGAATATAACTGCTATTTAAAAGGGTGGAGATCTTGGAGGAGGGGAAACTGTAGGGACTATGGCACTTGAGCTACCGTTTCTCTATGATGGTGGTAGCAAAACCCAGCAAAATAAAGGTGGCTACAGAGAAGATGAGATCGCCTCCACTCCACTCTTTTGTCTTCCCAGCCTTGAACAGTAAGAACAGGAAATCCCTTGCTCAGAAGGAAACAAGCAGGGAGCATGTCTCATGACTGTGAGAAGCAGATGCTAGAACTTCTCACAGTGAAGAGTGTAGTAACACGCCTCTAAATGGGCCAAATGTGCCCACAAATGAAAACCTGATCACATTTCCCTACAAGCCAATCTAAACTGTTTTCCCAAAGTGTTTGTCTCCAAATTATTAAAAGTTTTCAGTTAAGTACATCATTACTAGTAAAGTTTTTGTTAACACTTAAGTTTTCTTTTTTATGAATCTTTCTGAACTTACTCTTTTCAATGATTGCCTTTCAAACTATACAACAATAAACAATTTCCCAAAGAGGTAGAAACTGGTAACCACCTTTTTGGAGAACAATTTAGCATTAAGGATCATGTTTGCCTCACTTCTACCTGCAGGGGATCAGGGTATGCCACCCTGAAATACGCCACTTTCGTATAAGGATTATTTTGACCTTAAGGCAACTGAGAATCAACAGATGCAGGAAGAGTTCTCTGCCTTTCCTATATCCACCTAAAAGCAGGGCATAAATTTCCCATGTGAAGGTATCCCCTCTCCCACACCACGGAGAGTGACTCTTACCACTAGAGCTGGCACTGAGATGAGTCTGCATCAACAACCTTTACTAAAATAACCGTTGTTTTTCACTATATATTTCCAAGTCACTTCTACACGGTTGATCATCCCTCAAAGCCTAAACTCCCTATTTTTGTTAGAATTGCAATATAAGCCCTTGAATCTCACCACTCCTTGAGTTTCACTTCTTTTCTGTGAAGTCCTGTGCACATAAAATAGTAATAAAATTTTATGCTTTTTCTCTTGTTAATCTGTCTTTGTCAGTTTACTTTGCAGGTCCTCAAGACAAGAACTAAGGGTGGAGGAAAAGTTTTCTCCTCCCAGACGCAACTCTTATAATTTATTCTAAGTAATCGGAAATTTTGTCAAATATTTTCCTACAATAATGTCAATCATAGTCTTATGAATAAAAGCCCCTAATGAGAAAAAAACTAATTTCCACAAAAAAAGGATTAAATTTTACTTTGAGAACCTGGAACAATTTATGCAACAATTTAAAATGTATTTTCGAAATTACATACTAAAAGGGCAATATATTTATAATATGTTTGGTGAAAATGCAATTTATGTTTGGTGAAAAAAAGTTGTATAGTTAGTATACAAAACCGTATAATGACATGATTTTATAAAGATTAAATATATTATAGGAAAAAAGGCAAAAAAGAAATGCATCAAATTAGAAGCTGTATTTGGGTGTTGGAATTATTGGTGATTTTCTTTCCTATGTTTCTACACTAGTTAATAATGGTAAAAAATGCTATTACATATATTTTTTAATTAAAAAAAAAAAAAAGGCTATTTCGGAAGGAGTTACAGGTGTCCATTCCACAAACCACGTTTGGAAGGTCACTGTTCCAGAAAGATTCAAGAAGGCAAGGATTGGTCTCTGAAAGGCAAGACCACATCTCTGTTCAGAAGAGAGCGGTCCAGCTCAGCTTGGCTCACAGTTTCTCTTTCAGTTTTTCTTTGAAGAGGAATTGGAAACCGAAACAAACCTAGCGCGTCTGGAAAACGAAACTGCTGCAGCTGCGCTCTGGCAGCGCCGAGCAGTTTCCCATCTTCTGTAGCCCCAGCGGACCCAAGGCTCCCAACGCCCCATCCTGCTCCGCCCGGTGCCCCGCACCTGTGTCCTGGCGCTTACCTGGCCGCTCCTCGCGCGGCTTTCCCCTCCGGCCCAGCTGGCCCTGAGTGTTGTCCCCGCACGAGTGAACGGTGCCATCGCTCAGCAGCAGCAGCGAGTGGCGCTCCCCGCAGGCCGCTTGCCGCACCTCGGCGCCGCCCGCGCTGGTCGGTACTCGGCGCAGCTGCCCCCCGTTGCCCCAGCAGAAGTACATCCCGCTCGCGCGCCCCGCCGCCTGCCGCGGTCTGTCCGCTTCGCCTCGACCGGCTTCCAAAGGCTTAATGGGCTGTGTGCTGATTTCCCGAAACCCGGAGGCTACGTGGGCCAGCCCCACCCTGGTCTCTCACTGCGGTTGGCCTCGCCCCCAGAAGCGCTGCCCTGGCGCCGCCTGACGATAACGGCTTTTGGGGCTCAAACACCGCGCCAAGCGCTGAGGAGCAGAGAGGGACTCAAGAGGTTTACAATCCAGCTAAGCCGATTGTGAGCTGTGTGGCTTTGGACTAGTTGCTTAACAATTCTGTTCCTCATGAAATGCGAACAGTAGTACGGCAAATCTAATGTGTTAGAACAATTTAATAGACAATTCATAATGTCAGAATAACGTCCAGAGTGCTTAATAAAAGCATCAGAATGCCGACCGTCGTTCAGACTTTTTGGCACTGGAAATGCAAAATCCTCCTTGTGGTTATATTCTCCTACTTATAAACAGATAAATACTTAGTATAAGGTCAAGTGGCAACATGAAAAAAAAAAAACTAAAGGAATAGAGAGAATGGGGGCAGAAGGAACTAGTATTTTTTGATAAAATATCAGGGAAGATATGAATTGACATTTAAGTAGAGAACAGAAGGAACATGAGAAATGAGGCAATGAGTCATGGTCTTAGGGCAGAGGTTGCAAGGGAGCAATTAGATTTTGAACAAAGTGACATGATCTAACTTAATTTTAAAAGAATCATTCTCAATTGCCACGTAGAAAATAATACAACAAAAATGGAAGCAGAAAAGCCAGTTTGGAGAGGCTGCTTGTAGGAGGCCAGATTAGAAGGATGATGCTGGGACTAAGGTGATATACTAGAGGGAAGGAGAGAAGAAATGATCACATTCAAGATGTTGTGAAAGTCAGATTTGCGGATGAATTGGAAGTGAGAGAAAAGAAGGAAAATGATTAGGATTACAGGTCCGCCTGAGGATCTGGGTGAATGGTGCTACCCTTTACCGGGAGGAAGAACTGGGAGGGAAGCACCACTTTGGGGCGATTGGATCAGGAGTCCAGTCTGGTAATAACTGAGAGATGCTTGTTGTGCAAGGAGGCAATAAGATAAATGATTTTAGAGTTGTGGAGAAAAGTCGGGGCGGAGTCATACTTTTGGTAGTCATCAGTGTAGAGATAATACTTAAAGCCAGATGGCTGACTGAGATCATCAGGAGGTGAGTGTGGCTAGCATATAACAGAGGACCAATCCTAGGAGGAAAACTAGAAGGACAGGTGTGCACCAAACAAGTGAAGAATAAGGGAACGATCAACTTTGTCAACTGTTGGTGGAGCAGATAAGGACTGAGTATTGATCTTTAGATTTGGCAAAATGGAGGTGATTGGTGACTTTGACAATGTTGGTCATCAACAGCATTATTGTTTTATTTTTACTTTTATAGTATCCATTTGTATACTCTCAGCTCACCTCACTTTACTACCACATTTTAAGTTCTCTAAAGTTGAGAATAAATGTTATTTATTTTTCACTCTTACGAGCACCTGGCACATGGTAGATACTAATAAATATGTATTGGACAAACGGTTTGATGAGTGGTAAGTAAATGAATTGCAGTCATACTTATGGTTCCATTTCACCATATACTATATGTAACCTTTTTCTAATTTCTAAATTTTCTAATTTCTAAATTTCCCAAATGTTTATTGCTTTCCTCAGGTACAAACTGTAATAGTTTGGTATTATCATCCTAAGACATTGAGCCCTCAGGATATTAAGTTATTTCTTTAAAAAAAAAATCTACTGGAGACCTAAAATGTAAATATCTTATACTCATTTTGTGTCCCCACCACCTAGTACAGTGTCTGCCACATTAAAAAAACTCAATAAATGTTAGTGAGATAAGTAAATAAAATGTAAATTAAAGAAGTTGACCATACTTTTGTTGCAGAAAAAATACATACAAAATCTTTTGTGTATATATTAAGGCCTTCCGTGATCTGCTTATAACTGATCTTTCCAGCTGCATTGCGTGCAAACACACACACACACACACTGAGGCTACTGTCACAACAAACAACTTGCCTTTTCCTACTTGCTTTTTTCCATATCCATGCCTTCATTCATTCTATACCTTCTGCCTAGAATTTCCTTTATCCCATTTCTGTTTACAATAATTTGTATGTCTTAAATGACTTATCTCTGTGAAGCACTTCTTGGATTCCACATCAATTATTCCTTTCTGGGCTCCTATAAGAAAGAATGTCCTTAGTCTACACACACTCTCCAACATGATACTAATTACACTCTGTATTGCTATATCATTCCATCTTTGCCCAACCAGCTCTGTGTGGGACCCTAGTTACCTTTGCAACCTCACCCAATTCTAGCAAAGTGTCTCTTACACAATGCATGCTAAATAGTGCCTGGCTGAAAGAAGTGGGTGAGGGATGTTCAAGAGATATTTAATCGGTACTCAGTGGCCATGAGGTGAATTAATTAGGTAAAGTTCATCGTTAAGATATTTTTTTAATTTTTACTGAATGTCCACTATAGGAATAACATAAAGCAAACAAAATATAATAATTATCATTCACTTTAGTATTTACTTTAGACTTTACAAAATCCTTCCAGCTACTTTACTTGCAGTGTCCTCTTAAGCTTAGTGGAAGCCATGAGAGGGAACATGGTCCCTATATCACAAATGAAGAATTTAGGATCAGAGAGTGGAAGTGATTGGTCTCAAATTACAGGTGGTTAAGTCCAATAGCCCCTGGCTTTTCTTTCCACCATACAACCACGTCTGATGAGCGTCCCTTTCTCAGAGAACACTCAGGTAAAAAATAGACAAGTGATCAAAATTGACTGTCATGTTAGCCTTAAGATCATATGTTGAAGGTTATTTATACCGAATAGCTCATACAAATAGCTTATTTTTCTTTTCAAGTAATTTTTTCCTAATGGTTATTTAAGGAGTACAGGAGAATGAGAAAAGGGAAAGAAAATAAAATTTTCTAACTACCTACCTCATGCCAGTTTCTCTCACCATACATTTCCCCACTTAAGCTTTGCAACCACTCCCTGAGGTCCATATTACATAGTCCATAGAGATAAACAACTTGGGTCTTAAAAAATTGAGGTGACTTTCTCAGGAAAAATAGTAAGATAAATGGGGGACCCCAGGTCCAAACCACACCTCCCTTCACTACCTTCTTTCCACCAAACAGCACTGACTCAAAGTGAGGTAAGAACAATGTTGGAAAGGGGGTGAGAGAGACGAAGGGCTCATAAAAAAGGTCATTCTGGAGCACACGGGGTTGAGGAAAAATAGAATAAATCATTTAGGAGCGGGGTAAATAGGCCTGAGGTCAGTCCTTAAGGATCAGTTGGAAAGACATCTGAGAAGAACTAGAGACATTGCAATTTCATTGCTTTCCTCTGCCATCCTCTTCCTAGACCCACTTCTGCTTTAACCTCCATGCTTCTGAGGTCAGAGTCGATCCTCTGTGTTACTTAGCCAGGACAGCCCTTAGACTAGACAGATGGGAAGTGGAACACACTCTATGTATTAGTTCGGTTTATGAGGATCCTTCAACTGCCATCCCAGTTACCTCCAGGTGGCTCCCTTGCAAATGTCATCCGGTGGTTCTTCACAAATGGACAAGACAATTAGGATAGCCAGTACTAGTCTCCCTGTAGATAAGAAATGGTAGTTTTGATTTTTAACTCTAGATGGCAGTATTTGTCAACCAAATCTCTTTAATTTTAGGAAATGACCTATTTTTATGGTTGGTAGATTAATGGTTGACATCTCCTTTCTATAAGTAGTCTAGTAATTATTCATAGATTTTAATGATTTTTCTTTCCCATGCTCATTGCAAGATATTGGTATTTAAATTACTTTAAAAATACAAAATGCTGTACTCATTGTATTATTACTATATCATCACCATAACACATTACATCACAATACTGCATTTCTCTGGAGTCTATCGGCCATCTCAGAGCTCCAGAACATAGCCCTGAACTTGATAGAAAGAGGAAAATGCCTTTGAATTTTAGAAATGGTTGCCATTCAAGCCGGGGACTTCTAAACATGTTAATAACAAACTGAGGACTGCCTAACTCTTGTATTTAAAACATTGTTTAACTTAATTTGTTAATCTATGTGACTAGTGGAGCATTCCCTATAAATTAGAATTAATTTCATCTGCATAAAATAAAACTGCCAAATAATAATGGTTTAACATGATACAAGTTTATTTTTCTCACGCATAAAAAATCCTGAGGTAAGCAGCCAAGGGCTCATGTGGCAGCTCCATGGTTTTTCAAGGGAATCAGGCACCTTTTGTCTGCCTCATTTGAGAACCAAACTTCCATCTTCAAGGTCATCTCACGTTCCAAGATATCTGCTGGAGTTCTAACTATCACAACTCTATTCCAAGCAGCTGAAAAGGAGAAAAAAGGCCGCTATCCCTAAAACCCGTACAATGCTTTTGCATACATCTAATTAACAAAAACTTGCTCAAGTGGGTATAGTAACTGCAGAAGATGCTGGAAAATGTATTTAGCTGAGCACCTTACAACACCAAATAAAATTGGAGTTCTGTTACCAAGGAAGGAGAGAATTATGAGGTGGCGATGAGCAGTCTCTTCACACCCAGCAAGAAATTTGAGATGTTTGACCCAAAGATATACGGCAGGCAGAGTGGCTTCATGGGTCTGTGACCAATGTTGTTGACTGCACAGGGCCCTGCTCTCAGAAGACCCCATACTTAGTTTAATGTTCTGCTGTCTCTGTCTTGAAATTCTTAACAACTTTATCTTTGAACTTGTGTTTTGTAAGTGAAGTTTGATGGAACACTGAAGCCATAGTGTGAGCAAGGTAGATATATGCAATATTTCTGCTATTTCTTGCCACCCTATTCACATATAGTGTTCAAGGTACCCCACGAGCCAAAATTCCATCAAATCCATGATATATGGGAGTTCAATGAGACTCAAAGCTAGCATAAAGTAAACAAGTTACATCTATGACTGAGTAAGCAAGGATACTGATAGTCCGCAGAGGCCACACTTTCCGTAGGAACCAGAACTTGGCTTCCAACACAGAAAGAAGGCAGTGCATTCTGAGAAACAAATAAGCAAGGAACCCTATCACACCTTTTCTTACTCCTGTCATTTCTCAGTATTAGCCAACCACTCGTGCTGAAAATAATGATATAGAAAGAAAAAGAAAGATAGGGCAACCTATAACTCCTTTTCCTTTCGGTTCTTCCTTATCATTAGACTAAAATTAGAATGTTAGTAGAACACGAAAGTATCAAGAAGTAGCAATAAAACAGATGAGTTAGTTTTGTGGAGTGTTTCCACTATTCTGATAAGGATGAAACACACACGCATATAAGAGCTTCAAAATATAAATCACGTAATTTCGATGATTTTGCTTACAAATTAATAGCTTATATCTGCATTTAAAACTGGCATCGCACAATGTAAAGACGAATGGTAAAGTTCATGCTAATAATTAAAAATTCTGATTTTCTTTATTTAGAACAACATTAAACAGCATGTAAGAAAACATGGCAAATTGAAAAAGAGATTGTGGAAGAAAAGAAAAAGCTTTAGATTTTAGTACCTTTAATATTCCTTTTTCTTCTGTTTTTGAACAAGGAACTCTACATTCTCATTTTGCACTAGGACCCACAAATTACGAAGCTGGCACTGATTGGGAGGGTTTAATAATTCAGTCAGACTATGCAAAAACATTTATTTTCTAGAACTTATCTAAACTTATTCTCAAGCCTCTTGTTACAGTCAGTGGGCAGGGATCTTAAACTTATCGTTTAACTCTCTCCATCTCTTCTTGTTTGAACTATTGTTTTGCAGCTAAGTACTCCATTTTACAGACATTTTCTTCCTTCCCACTCACCCAGTTCTGTATCAATATGGGAACTACAATGAAAGGTTGGAGAGAAAGGATAAAGCAATGTCTTCAACTTGAAATAAAAGGCTGTTCCTGTTATAGTATTCACCAGGAAAGTTCATCTTTGTGTCATTAAGTTTTATGAAAATTTACTTCACAATCATATCCTTAACCATCACTAGTTTATAATATGTAAGAAAAGTTGAATCAGAATATAAAAATTCAGATGGTTGAGTTATGGAATACCATTGAAGGGATATAGTAAACTACCTCCTGTTGAAGTCTGAGAAACTCAAACCATGTTACATCTTCTCTTGCCCGCTAGTTAACATTTATTAAATGCTTTCTAAGTGACAGGTACTGTCAATAGAAATCCACATGAATTATTCTGTTAAATCATTACAACAACACTATGAAGTAGGTACAGTTATTATCCCTATTTCACATAAGATGGAACCGAGAACTTAAGGAGTAAAGTAATTTGCCCAAAGTCACACTATTAAGTAGTGGTATGGCTGGTATATGACACCAAACAGTTTGATTCCAGCACCTTCATTCTTGGTACACTCTAATTTTCTCAAGGAAATAAAAAATTTATTTACAATTAAATGAAACCTAAGGAACTTATTCCCATTCGTGAATTGCCTTGATTGTGATGGAATCTTGAAGACTTGCGGAGGCATTTGATGGATGTAAAATCATATCAAAAAAGAGTCATAAATGAGTCACAGTTTAAGTTTGTGGGGACTCCCATGAGAATTCAAACTTCAAGATGCACTTCAGTCTTCAAACATGTGGGGAGCTTTGGACTGCAGGCAGTTCTGAAAGGGACAGTGGATCCCAAGAAACTACAGTAACCCTGAAATCATAAGGACGAGTATTGGAACTGCCTAGAAATCCTAGTGTTTCTTAGTTTTCTAAACATTACCTTATTTTTCCTTAAACTTCTTTAAAACAAACAAACAAAAAAACCAACACTAGGAACCACCGCTCATGAGATAAACCTGGATTCAGGATGGAAATATATCCACATGTCCTGAGAATAATGGGGTCTTTCAAACACTACGAACTGTGTTGACTTGTATAAAATTAAACTCAGACTCTGTAATTCTGCATAAAATAGTGGATTTCTAATAAAATATGCTACTATTTTTAAAAAATTGAATGCCAACAATGGCACACATTGAGATAGATGTGTAGATAACATAATTGTCCTGTTACTATATCTGTACTATGCTCCTGACTTCAATTTTTTCTGTTTACTCTTAGTTGCAGGTTAGTGAAGAGAGCAGGATATGCCACCCCAAAATATGACTGTAGGAGTTCAAGAGATGTCACTTCAAAATATGTCATTTTGGCATATTATTTTGAGCTGTGGGCACTTGAAAAAGAGCAAATGCAGGGAGAAGCTTTCTCTGAACTCCTAACTGCTTAAAGACAGATCCTTCAAAAGGAACTCAGTTGTCATAAATCCCCTTCCTGGAAGTTTCATCGACCAGGGAGGACTGACTCTCATCACTGGAGCGGAGACTAGAAATGACACCACAAGACAAACCTTGTCACAAACTATTACACCTCCCATTTATTCTTCTAAGAGCCCATTTATCTTTCCTGCAAATGATTTACTCTCCCCTAAGAGGCCTACATCCTCTCTCTGTTTCCCTATTAAGATGGTATTTCAGCCTGAATTCAAAGCCACCTCTGAGAGTTATTCATTTTTACTTGGGTATCTCCCGCATGTTAACGACTTTCTTTTTGTTTTTCTCTTGTTAATCTGTCTTTTGTTATAGGTGTCTCAGCTAAGAACTCACAAGGGTAAAGGGAAAATTCTTTTTCTTCCTTATATCAACTCATGACTCAACAGGACAAATTATGATGCTAACTCTCTTGGCCTCTGTAGTTGATTTAAAAAATGGACACGAAACCCAAATCAGGCCAGTCAGGGTATTTTTTCCTGAGATTTAAAAACTTAAAGCTGGGAGAGAAGGACTCACCTCAGTTGCCTGCCTGTAAGGAACCCTTAAGTAGTTGAGATTACATGTCCAGGGGCTGCCCTTAACTAAGTAAGGAAAAGATGAAAATAATTCAGCTCCCTCAACCTGATCAGCATAACTCTGAGGAATCACCTAGATCTGTTTTGTCCAATACATGTGGCTCATATATGTGGCTCCTGAGCACTTGAGATGTGGCTAGTCCATATTGTGAGATGCTGAAAGTGTAAAATACAGACTGGATTTCAAAGAATTAGTATGAAGAATGTTAATAATATTTCTACTGATTACACATTAAAGTGATAATGCTTTTTGTATAGTGTTCAATAAAACATTAAAATTAATTTCACCTCCTTTTTAAATGTGAATACTTCAACATTTAAAGTGACATATGTAGCTTGTCTTATATTTCTATTTGACAACCTTGATCTGTAGTGTCTCCAGGACTTCCTATAGGGTTGAACTAAAATTACTCTCCATAGGACTTTGCTCATTTCCTCTTTCTTGGCCTCCTTTTCTTTCTTCCCAGTTGCTCTTCCCCATTCCTGTAGAGTTTTAGTGGGAATATATCACATGTCACTTTCACACCCTCAATCAGAAGCTGCTTGCAGAAGACCCCAACAGAGGCAGCACCCGTCCCAGGGAAGAGATAGAAAAGTAGGGTTGGATTTAAAAACTCATTTAAAATGAGTTATATATAAGAACTAGTGCCTTCCACCTTATGATCAGAGCCCAATTTTTTCCCCACACTCTTGTCATCAGAAGTAGGTTTGTGTTCCCCTAGGTTGTTACATCAGAAGCTGGGGATTATTTCTTCTAAGACTCACCTATTTGAAGCAGGGGTCTCATTATTATTTACTCATCACTTTCTTCTATTTTAAGAGTAATGCTAAGGATTAAATATTCTTGCAGCCAAATGAGCTGACAATGCAATGGGGATATTTTGCTTTCTCATTGTTAACATTTGCAGTAAATAAACAGGTTGACACTTGTTCTCGTTTTCTTAACTACCCAGCAGAACTTTAAAATATTTCCCTCCAAATTTCAGATTCCATCCAAAATTGTTTTCTAGCTAATGAAAACAGAATGACTCTCTAGTTAAGGAAGTATTGGCTATAAGTAACTTATGGAGTAGCTTAAAATCTTTTTCCTAAAAAGGGGAGGGGACTACCAATATTATTTTTGTGCTCACTTTCCATTCATTCAGTTTAATTCCCACTTACAGAGTAACCACTTATACAAGGCACCACTTGAGAAACTTCACAAAATTTCTGCATCAAGATGATTAAATCTAACAGACCAGATTAAATATGTACACTAATAACTATAGTAAAGGCTATATGGGAAGTCTGTCACAACTTGGGAGCAAACAAAGGGTCTAGGCACTCAGAGATGGAACGGGAGAGATCATTTTTTTGCCAAGGAGGTCAGGGTACATGTCATGGAGGATGTTGCCTCTGCAAAATACCTTAAAGAATGTGGAGGGGGATTTCAACTGACAGAAATAGACGCAAAGGAATTTGAAATAGAGAAATGGCATGAACAAAGAAACAGATAAGGCTAGATGTGTAGAGTGCTTTCCTAAATAATAAGCTTTAAAATGGAGTTAAAAGAGCCACTTAATTTTAAAGAGGTATGTAGAGGTTGGGGGATAGAAGTGGAAGAGAGTAAGAGGAAGAAGAGATGATACTTTTGGAGTGAATATCATGTGTCAAACTCTGTGCTATGAGCTCTACACATTATCTCAAAATATTAGTTTGGTATGAGTGAGGGTAAGAGAGTGAGATATAGAGATGAAGCAAGCACAGGAAAAGAGCTGACTTTCTCAGTCCTATCAGTAAGGTTAAACTTCAAATTCCTTTACAGTTACCTCCTGTTTTGTTTCCTTTCTACCACTTAAGCTAAGAGGAGTTATTGAAATTTACTGAAACCCCACCCCCTCATCTGAAAATCAGTAATAACATTCCTACCTAATGTAAAATTCCTAGCAGACTGCTTGCCATCTAAGTGGGTGTTTAATAAATGACTATTCACTTTTCCTCTTCTATTAACTGAAAGTGGTCTAACAGGTTGCTCTTTAATCTGAGGGTTTCCTCTTATAAATTGGTGAATCAGAGTATGCTGGCAGTATATCACAAGGCAATGGGATAACAATCTTAGAAGTGACATGAAACAAAAATGCCACTAATCACAGGTTAAAGGAGACAATCTGTGCCTCTAATCAAAATGACCACCCCCAAAATTCAGAGGGCATATGCTAAGAATGCCATCAGTCCTGTTTGACTATTTGAAGGTTGATTTTAAGGGAAGATATAATCAAGCTTAGTATCTTGATTGGATATAATCAAGATAGTATCAAGCTTCTACCATGTGCTCAGCTCTGGCCTAGGTAAGGAATCTCATCTGGAATACAATACATATACATGTAAAACAGAGAAAAATAAGGATACACAAGAATTAAGAGCTAAATGGAGTATTATTGACAACTGCTGTAGTTCAGAGAAAAAGAGGAGACCTCTAGTGGTGGGTGGAGTTAGAAAAGGAGAATGACCTTGCAGGGATGTTGAAGAGAGAAGGGAGGGCGGATCTGAGAGAGAGAGAGAGAGAGAGAACATATCTTCCCATCATCTCACATATTATTCCTATGCTAATAATTATTAAAATCAAAATATCAAAGTTATTTTTCTACAAAGGGAATAATTAATATATGTATTATTTCAATATGTCCTTAAATAATCCCCCAGATTTCTTGGCTATTAATTTTTCCCTGTGTGTGTGTGTGTATGTATATATATATATATATATATATATATATATATATATATATATATATATATATATAAAATAGTTACCCTGTCCATTTAATAGCAATAATAGAAATACAATCAATTGCCTAGATCATGGGTCAGTAAACTTTTGTATACTGAGAGATTAGATAGCAAAAATTTGGGGCTTTGCAGGCCATATACTCTCTGTCACAATTACTGAACTCTGCTATGGTAGCATGAAAGTAGCACAGACAATGTATAAATAAATGAGTGTGGTTGTATCCAATAAAACTATTTATACACTGAAATTTGAATTTCATATAATTTTCATGTGGCACAAAATATTATTCTTTCTTTAAATTGTTTTCAACCACTAAAAAATATAAAATCCATTCTTAGCTCACAGGTCATATAAAAATGGGGAGGAGAGGGTTAGTCAGATTTGACATATAGGATATCCTCTGGCCTAGGTTTAGAAGTTACACAAGACGATAACCTTGGGATGTGTTCCCTGGAAGTAGAGTCACATTTTTAAGTAAGTGTATTTGTACAAGGATGTTGATTGAAACTTTCTTGGATTTTCAGAGTAAAAGAGAAAACTAAATGAAATTTGCTTTAGTAGAGGAATGATTCAATACGTCAGAGTAAAATGATTGTGGAATAGTCATACAATGGAATAGTATGAAGTCATTAAAAAGAATGAGTTAGATCTATACTAGTATTCTTGGAGAAATTTTCAAGATATATTTTCTTCTTTCTTTTTATAAAATAATTATTTATTTTACAATTACATACAATATTATATTAGTTTCAGGTATACAATATAGTGATTGGACATTTATATAACTTAAGAAATGATCATGCTAATTCATATAGTACTCATCTGACACCATACATAGTTATTACAATATTATTGACTATTATTCCCTATGTTGTACGTTAGATCCCTGTGGCTGTTTTTATAACTGGCAATTTGCACATCTTAATGCTTTCTTATTTTTCAGCCATCTCCCCAACCCTGCTCCCATCTGGCAACCATCAATATGTTTTCCACATCCATGAATCCATCTCTGCTATGTTTGTTTACTTCATTCTTTAGGTTCCACATATAAATGAAATCACAGGGTATTCATCCCTCCCTGCCTGACTTACTTCACCAGCACAATACCCTCTAGGTTCACCCATGCCATTGTAACTGGCAAGACCTTACCCCTCCTTATGGCTAAGTAACATTCCACTGCATAAATGAACCATATCCTCCCCATTGATCTGTCTATCGATGGTCACCTAGGCTGCGTCCACATCCCAGCCATTATAAATAAACACGGAATGCACACATCTCTTTGAACCAATGCTTTGGGTTTCCTTGAATAAATACCCAGAAGTGGAACCAGTGGGTCTTTCTGTGTCTCTTGTTATAGCCTTTGTTCTAAAGTCTTTTTTGTCTGATGTAAATGTTGCCATTCCAGTCTTTTTTTTTTTTATTCCATTTGCACGAAATATCTTTTTCTATCCCTCTACTTTCAGTCTGTATATGTCTTTTGATCTGAAGTGAATCTCTGTAGGCAGCATATGTAAGGGTCTTGTTTTCTTATCCATTTATCCACCATATGTCTTTTGATTGGAGCATTTAATTCATTTACATTTAAAGTAGTTATTACCATTTTATTATTCACATTTTTAATTTTTTTCTTCTTCCTAAAGAAGTCCCTTTAACATTCTTGTAATACTAGTTTGGTGGCAATGACCTTCTTTAGCTTTTTTTTTTTTTTAAATCAGGCAAGCTCTTTATCTGCCCTTCAATTCTGGGTAGAGTAATCTTGGTTGTAGATCTTTGCTTTTCATTACTTTGAATATTTTGTGCCAATCCCTTCTGGCCTGCAAAGTTTCTGTTGAGGAATCAGCCAACAGTCTTATCAGAGTTCCCTTGTAGGTAACTAAATGCTTTTCTTTTACTGCTTTTAAGGTTCTCTCTTTGTCTTCCACCTTTGGGATTTTAATCATGATTTGTCTTGGTTTGGGCCTTTTTGAGTTTTTCAACTTTGGAATTCTCTGTGCTTCCTGGACTTGTATGTCTATTTCCTTTGCCATGTTAGGAAGGTTTCCCATTATTATTTTTTCAAATAGTTTTTCAATTCCTTGCTCTCTTTTTTCTCCTTCTGGTATCCCTATGATGTAATATTGATATACTTGATGTCGTCCTTGAGGCCCCTTAAACTATCTGCATTTATTTTTGGACTCTTTTTTCTTGTTGCTGTTCTGATTGGGTGTTTTTTTGCTACCTTTTCTTCCAAGTTGCTGATTTGATCCTCTTCTTCATCTAATCTACTGTTGATTCCTTCTAAGGTATTCTTCATTTCAGTTATTGTATTCTTCATTTCTGACTGGTTCTTTTTTATGTTTCTTTCTCCATTTTTATGTTTTCTATCTCTTTGTTAAAGTTATCACTGAGTTCATCTACTCTTCCCCTAAATTCATTGAGTATCTTTATAACCAGTGTTTTGACCTCTGCATGTAGTAGATTGCTTGTCTTCATTTTGTTTAGTTCTTTTTCTGGAGCTTTGTTCTGTTTTTTTTCATTTGGGACATGTTTCTTTGTGTCCCCATTTTGGCTGCCTCTTTATGTTTGTTTCTACGTATTAGGTAGGACTGTTATGTCTCCTGGTCTTAGTAAAGTGGCCTTATGTATTTGGTGTCCTGTGGGGCCCAATGGTTCCAGTCTCCCTGGTCACCTGAGCCAGGTGCTTCAGGTTTGTCCCTTGTATGGGTTGTGTGTGGCCTTCTGTTGTAGTTGAGCCTTGATTGTTCTTTGCACATCAATGATGGGGATTGATCCTTAGGCTGATTGGCTATGAGAAATGGCCAGTGCTATAGCAGAGGAAATATTGTGCATGAGCTGACACCATGGAACAGGATTAGCTTTAATAAGGCTCTGGTGCCTGCTGAGTTCACCCTTTGGATGTGTCATTTATGGAGGTGGTTGAGTGATGTTCTGGTGTGATGTTCTGTGTTCTGAAACTGGCCACTGGATGTGTCGGTTCCGGAGCCTCTTGGGAGGGGTTCTGGTGCTGGCCAAGGTCAGCATTGCCTGTGCCCAGCCTTGGGCCACCTGGATGAGCTACAGAGTGATCTGAAGATGGTTGCTGCTTGTGCTGAGCTTGGAAGAAACTGGGAGAGCCTAAGCTGTGAACCAAGGCAGGCTGCCACTAGTTTTAGGGTAGGGGCCACTTAGCAAGAGGTACAGGGCAAGTCAAGGCCAGATACTGATTGTTTGGAGTTTGCGAACCTTTGATAAATTTTAGAAAAGTTTGCAGCATGAGCCAAAACAGATTATTTGTATGTAAAATCCACTGGAAGCAGCTTGGGTGGGCCTACAAGTTGGATGTGATGGGGTTTCAAAGAATCACTTGGGTAGAGCCTATGGTATTAGCCAGGTTGAGGGAGACTCAGACATAGTCCCTGCCTGCACCTTCAGGCTGTGTGGATGGAGGGCTCAACAAAGGAATGAAATGGCAGAGAGAATTTTCTCTCTAGCCCTCACTCTGAAGCAAAACAATTCAGTTCTTCCTCGTATGTTCCTGATGCTTTTTGAGTTGCTGCCTCAGTACTGGAGCTCAAAGTGAGTGAGTTCATCAGTGAATAAATCTGTACACAAGCCTTTGAAGAGGAACACCTTGGACTCCAGAAGCCTCTGTCTCACTCAGCCATAATCCCTGCTGTTATTCACAGCTAGAAGTTATGGGGACTTCTCTTCCCAGCATTGAAACCCTGGGTTTGGAAGTCTTGTCAGGGCTGGGACCCCTTGCTCCTCAGGGGAGAACCACTGTGGCCAAGATACACCTCTTGTTTCTTAATCACCATATCTTGAGTGTGGGGCCTGCCTGTTCTGTGTCTCTGCCCCTCCAATGAGTCTTGTCATGTCTTCTTCTGTAAATTCTTAAGTATAAGACTTCTGTTTAGCTAGTCTTCAGGTGGTTCTCGATGATGTTTTTTCTGTAGTTTAGTTGTAATTTTGATGTGGTCATGGGAGGAGGCAAATGCAGCATTAACCTACCCTGCTGTCTTGAGCAGAAGCCTCTCATGATGTATTTTTAAGTGAGAACAAATTGGAGAGAAGTTATTTCTCTTTCCTATTTTTGTAAACTAAACAATCCCATTTTTATAAAATAAAAAATGAACCTCCTGTCTACTTCCATATATAAGATTAATTGGAGTGGTAGGGAATGGAGAAAAGAGGCAGAAACATAAGAGTCCATTTATGTGAAATAATATATGGTGTACATGTGTGATTGAATAAAAAACCATAAGATTGTGAACAGCAAAATGTTAATGGTAAGGCAGTTATTAGAGAGTAGTAGAATATCAAATGATATTTACCTTCTCTCTTACAATTTTATGTATTGCTTGATTTTTTACAGTAAGCATATATTACTTATGTACTCTGAGAGAAACGATAATATTACTTTTACTTCAAAGAAACAGTTTAACTTTAATGTTCTTCAAAGTGCTATTTCTAATATTTTAAAAATATCAGAAACAAGCAGAAAATCCAATAATAGAGAAGGCCCCGTTAAGTATTTTGGTATAGTTATACAACAGAATACTAATTGGCCTTTAAAAAGATGTTGTCAGTGATAGAGATTGCTGGTGTTAAAAGTGGGTAGACCTAAGTGTAAATCCAGACTCGCACATACCAGCTAAGGATCTTAAGAAAGTCTTTTCACACCTTGGTGGATTTTCTTCGTCTGTAAAATTATAATAGAAATGTAATTTTGTTAGGTCAGCATTGAACATATAGTAAAGTTCTTTAAATATTATCTATATAATAGTTATTTGGGCTGCTGATATGAAATTTAAAAAATATTCAGTGAATACATATTTCTTCACAATACGAGACGAGAATTATTTTTTATTATAATGAGTTTACTTCACATAGAAATGTTTACTAAAAATCATAGTCATTATGGAATCTACAGCAAGGTACCTATTGCTGTATAAAAGAGGTCAGGCTCAAGAGAGAAGGGCTTACAGATAATAGTAACAGTGAAACTTTCATGCCTGTGTAGAGCATCACAGAGAGAAGCATTGGATAGGCCGGACTAGGAAAGGAGAGAAGACGGAAGAGATGCTAGGTGGTATAGACATCAGAAGAAAATGAGTCCATTCTCCAGGAAGGCAAAGGCAGGACACACTGTACCTTGGCCAATCAATAGTTGTGGAATCAATGTATGGATGGTTGTCCAGGTTATGCATTTATGATCAGATTGTCTAGGTCATAGAGAATGAATTAAGAAGAAAATCTTTCACTCTACACTGTTGGAGAGGACACTGAATTGTGTAAAAAATATGATAGTTTGAATGGTGTGATCCAATTTTTCATTCGGTAAATAAGTATTTATTGAGTGCCTACATTGTGCCCGCATTCATGATATACCAATCACAGATCAAGATGTGTTCTGTTTTGAATCTGGATAACTTTGCCATCTGATCCCAAGGTGTATGATGTCTGTGTTCACAATGTGTTTGGAAATTTAAGATGACAGTTTGAATGGTTTTTGGCACTTACCCAACTAGATGAAAGGCTATGAGTTAGAATCAGTAAGAAATCATTAGTGGTGCATAGGCAGTGTGGTGCATCACATAAAGGTGCGAGCTGTCGCATCAGACTACTTGGGTTCAAAATCTGTCTCCTCTACTCACTACTCAGCATTAGGCAAGTTTCTTTATCTCTCCAAACCTCCATGTTCTCAACTGTAAAATGAGGATAATAATAGCATTTACCTGAGAGATTTCCTTTCTCTAATTAACAGTTAGTGAAATAATATATAGAGAAAGCATGGCATAGTGCCTGGCAATAGCAAACACCAACACCCAATAAATGTTAGCTATTATTATTATTTCACCCTTGTGTAGTACTAGAAAGAAGGAGCAAGTTAAAATGGAGCAAACTAGAACCAGACCTGAGGAAAAGACAATCAAAGGAGCCAGGATAACAGCTTGTCTGATATCTCCTAGTCAAGACAGACATCAATGGCTAAACTCTCCTGTGACAATTCTTCAAATGAGTATTACTGTTTTGTATGTGTAAGTTTGGCCTTATTGAGGAGCATGTTTTCGGAACCATATGTCTACTAGAAATAGTACTCTTAGGGATGACCTAAACATAGAGAAGGGATTAACCATCAAAATCCTGAAAAAACTTAATAAGGGATCTATGGTCTGGCAGAGTTTCCTTGAGAAACACCCATTCTTACTCACACAGGTGCTGCTATTTGGCAGAGGAGAAAGGTATCTGTGGACAATGTCGGAGAGCCCCATTGCCTTGGAACTCCTCTCAGAGTACAATGAGATTCCTTTTCTTCATGCAACTCATTTATTGAATACCTGTTTGATGCCAGGCAAGATGTTATGGGCTAAGGATACAGCATTAAGGGGGAGAAATGATCCCATCGGCCCTGTTCTCATGGACTTGCAGCCAAGAGACAGAGAAAAAAAAAGTCATGTGAATGCCTAAATAAATGTAAAAATATAATTGTGATAAGTGCTATTAAGGAAAAGTGTATGTTGTTATGAAATCATGTAAGAGAAGGACTTGATGAAGTCAATGAGATCATGAAGGCCTCCTGGAAGAAATGATACCAGTTTATGATGGGAGGAATTAGTGCTCCAGTGAACACACTGTGCAAAGGCCCTATGGTGGAAGGAAATATAACACCTATGAGAAAAAATGTCAGTGACTGAAAGAGCTAAGATGTGTTAATAAGAGCTAATATTTGTTGAGTACCTACTACGTAAGTTTTAAGCACTTTCCACTGATCTTCACAACAATCCTAAGTGAATGATATTAATATTATTCCCATTTTAAAGATGAAGAAACTGAGACACAGAGAAGTAACTTATCCCAAGGCTATGCAGTTAATAAGTGGTAGAGTAGAAATAAGATTGGAGAAGTAGGACAGGACCGGAATGTGCAGTGATTCATAGGCCATGTTAAAATTTTTGATAAAAGAAAAAGGAAGGCACTGAAGTTTTAATGAAGGATGAAGGCTGTGTGTGTGTGTGTGCGCGCGCGCGCGCGTGTGTAACATGAACATATTTGCATTTCAAAACAGTCACTTGAGCTGTAGTATGAAAACTAGTTGAAAAGATGGGAAGAGTAGATATTGAGAAATCAGTTGGTCCTGGAGGACAAAGTGGATACGTTTTGAGATATATTTTGGGGAGAAAGTAGATGAGGTGTGTTGAGGGGACAAAGAGAATAATGTTTCAATGGTGATCCCTAGGTGTCTGCCTTGTGTATCAGGGTAGATGGTGGTGTCATTCTCTGAAGCAGAGAACACAGGAAGAGAAGCAAACCTGAGTACAGGGGAAAAAAAAGTCATGAATTTGAGGTATTTGGGGGACATAGCCACTTGGCAATGTCAAGAACGTAGTTGTATTGATGGATCTGGAGTGCAAGTAGGTCTATGCTTGAGATTTATTTTGGGAGTTATCTGTGATTGGTGGTAATTGGAGACATGGAAATGGATAAGATCCAGTAAGGAAAATGAGAAGAGATAAGTGCTCAATACATGGTGAGGAAGCCCAAGTTTCTCTTGGCCTTGATTCAGCCCTTTACTTGTTTTTCCACTTACTGATCCAAACCCTCTCTTCTGTAAGAGCAAAATAAGTTCAACTAGTAGTCAGAAGAATCATATCAAAAAATTGATATAATAAATTGAGTTAATACTTGGGATTTATTCTTTCTTTTTATCCAGTTTGAAGCATTCCTTCTAGAAGAAAATAATTAACCTAGCAATTATATTATGTCTTAACCTTTTTAGCACGTCTTTAATACTCAAAAAGCATTTGCGCTATAAAATGAAAACTTAGGTTAAGCACACCCAGAAAGTAACTTGCCAAATCATGCTCCCAAAGGTCTGGAAGAATTATTTCAGTTTATACAGGAGCTTGTCTTACAGATATAAAATAACTACAGTACTCAGAGAAGATGGCTTTCTTTTTTTTTTTTTTAAGTGTGATTACCAGAATTATTATTTTATCCATTGCGCTGAACATTCACCAAGGGAAAATACATATCTACCTCTAATATCTTCTATTCATGCTGTTAATAAAATAGCTCTAGCACAGATACTTATCTGACATGAAATTTCCATGAGATAAAAATCTGAACTTTAAAGGAAAGCAAAACAAACTCTTTTAGTTCATAAGTGATTTAGAATGAACTTTATCACCTAAATTCATGAGTGAAGTTTCTCATTCTGACAGTGAATTGTGAAGTAACTGAGCAATGCAGTGATAAATACTAGGTGAGCAGGGTGAGCTGTGCCAGTGTTTTCTGGATCGTTCAACCATCAGTAGCAATAAGGCAAATAGTTATAACTCCGGGTTTTGTGACAATCTGGTTACATTTATTATGTAGAGTCAGACACATCCAAGCAGGAAACAGCAAACAGATGTTTGCTCAAATTAGGGTAATCCAAATGGGTTTTTCAAGAGGGACAAGGACAGAGCAGTACGCTAGGGCCATTATCCCATGCCTGAAAGGATGTGTAAAAAAGAGAAACTCAAAAAAGTTTTGTGGAGAAATTCACCTTGAGAGGAGATATGATCCTTAATGAAGGGACACAGCCAGCTTTAAGTGATCCTGCATGGAGGCAACCAGGAGAGTAAAATACCCCCAGTTCATGCTTCTTCCGCCTTAATGGGGGCCCTAGCAGCCATGAGCTGATTTAGTTCATTCAGGCCAGCCTCCAGGGTCAGAAAGCAGGATGGAGAAGGGTGGGGAGGAATTCAATAGAGAAATAGAATATAGTGAGCACAAAGGAAGAATGACAAATGAACAACTAAAATCAGTGGATAGAAGTTACTGCAGTGGGGTGGGGTGGTGGCAATGGTAATTTATAGGGAAGCCTGAGAGGCTGGCTCAAAAACCTACACATTAGTCTTATGTGTCCATAATGAATATGGCAATAGTGATTCTAAAACCAGCGGAGTGGTCAGACTAAAATTGAATGACTGTCTCTTGGAAATCTTACAGAAATTAGGCAGAACTGTTAATTCCAAGGCCCCTTTTAGACTTGTGTACTGTGATTCTATGTTTGTTGAAGAGAAGGTCAATAAAGTTGATGTCTTGGCAAAGATTCTATAGGGATTCAGAAAGAGCCACCCCAAGATGTGCCTCCGTGGTATGTGAATTATTTTGAGCTAAAGACCACCAAGACCTTGTGCGCTCAAGAGAAACTTCTGTCCCCCACCTTAATTATCTAGAAGAATTTAAATTAAGAGCCCAGCCTGTGATAAGAGTTATCACCAGAAATGACTTTTATTGTCTATATGACAGGACAAATTAATAATTACTGAACATGTGCTCTCCCTGCAGTGACCTACCGAAGCTCCAAGACACCTTACCTCATCCCTAGCTCAGGATGTCTTATACACCCATGTGCCCTTTCTATCTCTGAACCTCTCCTACATATGGGCTCTCTGACTCCCTCACGTATGAGGGGTTCCCATCCATAGGAATGTATGAAATCTGGTTATTTTCTCTTGTTACTCTGTCTCATGTCTATTTGATTATTAAACCAGCCGGAAGAACCTTGAGGATGGAGGAAAGTTTGTTCCTCCCCGACAGTACTAAAAAAAGGTATGGGTTTTCTGGGTTTTTAGTAAAATGGGTATTTAAAAGCCCACTTGCCAAACTGAAAAAATTCCTATATACAAAAATTTTCATCACAGCAAAGAGCAAAATGCTGTTAAGAAAATTATAGTATGTTTGTCAGTGCTGGATCGATTATAAATACAAGGAATCATGAAACATCATAAAAAATGCATATGACTCAATGTCAGGTAAAAAAGAATTTTAAATTTTATATATACTACTCTGCTTATAATTTAAAAAATACACATGAAAAAAGATGAATGAAGTTATTGGAAATTAAAGCGGTTTTATTAAGGTGGCAAAACAATGGATAATTTGTTTCTTCTCTTAATTTTTCAAGTTTTCTGTAATGTTTTATCACATTTTATTTAAATATTTTAACATGTCAAATACTTAAATGTTTCATTTGTTTTAATTTCAATTTAAATATATTATTTTAAATGAAATTAAAGTATTTTTTGGAGGACTGAAAATTTTCTACATCTTGATCTGAATGAAAGTTACCTGGGTGTATACATAATAAAAATTCTTTGAACTGCATATTTATAATTAACACAATTTATGCACATCTATACATGTACATACATAAGTTATACCTCAGGAAAAGAGCTTTTTAAATTATAATCCACAACATATTATCTAAAGTATACTGGATAAACCACAACCATTTCTGTCCTACACCCATCCCTTTCTTAACCCTGGCAACCACTAATCTCTACTCCATGTCTATAATTTCTGATTTCTAGAATGTTACAGAAATGAATGATACAATATATAACATATTATGATTGGTTTTTCTCACTTGGTATGGTTCTCTTGAGATTCTTTCAGATTGTCAAACGAATCAATAGTTCATTCCATTTTGTCTCTGGGAGGTGTTCCATGGTATGGAAGTACCAGTTTGTTTGACAGTTTATCCATTGAGGAACATCTGGATTGTTATTGAGAATAAAGCTGTTATAAGCATTTTTTTTAAAAAAAGCATAGCTGGAAATGAAGTTGACTGTTCTTTCTAAATTTACCTCCTCTATTTGATCAACGCAACACAGCATGATATTCCCGAATTTTAATCCCCAAAATGAACAAAAAACCTTATAGCATTCCTATATATCTATTTCTCTTTACTGGAAAACCTTTGCCTCTGGATACAGTATCATGCTATCTGTGTGTGTGTGTGTGTGTGTGTGTGTGTGTGTGTGTGTGTGTGTGTGTGTGTGTGTGTTGTGTGTGTGTGTGTGTGTGTGTGAGTGTGTGTGTGTTAAGCTGCCATGGGTGTGAGGAGCTGGGGCACTGCACAAAATATGGAATGCTTCACGAATTTGTGTGTCATCCTTGCACAGGGACCGTGCTAATCTTCTCTGTATCATTCTAATTTTAGTATATGTGCTGCCCAAGTGGCACAGTGCCATGCTATTTTGATTGACCACTTGGAAGTCAGTGACAACAGGATGATAAGTAAGCTCATACGATTTCTAGTAATAGCAATAGAAATAAAATTTTAAAAAAGCATCAGTTGAGACTGGGAGTAAACTGCAATTTGAAAACACAAATGATCTCTATTTATATTACCATCGCTTGTCATTTTCATAGTACTTTTTATTTGCAAATTCTTCACAGTGGGAACCTCTAGGACATAGACAGCATTGAACATAATTGCTATCATTTGATTCGCAGGTAGCGGAGAATTTGTTTTAGTGAAATCGAATGCTATGCTTGTCAGAAATTAGCAAAGCCAGAGCTAGAACACAAGTTTTTGAAACACAATTGTGAGACTCAGATGTGCTAGCTATTCTGTGTTTCTTTAAAAGTCTAGGTCTTAAATATATCAGTCTTCTCAATGGAAGCTGGTTTTTTTTTTTTTCATTTAAATTTCCAAGCTTTTGATGTTCATTTTAATTTTTTAGTCATTGCTGAAGAAAATATGTCTGATATCTCAGATTATGAGTAGCAGTCTCTTCCAAAGGCTGCTTGATGGGAGATATTTCCTGATGAATAAGTATGTCTTAATTCAAAGAAAATCTAAATCTCAGGAATTGCTTTCATATACAGCTTAGTTTACTTTCTACAACCTGGAACAGTGCCCAGTTGGAGATACAATGTGCAAGCATAATATGAGAAGTATTGTGTAATTTCTCCAGTGTTCTTTTGGTTTGATTTCCACTGTAGGGATAAGACTTTTTCACTATGAGCTCGTAAGGCAAGTCACTTACTTTCCTGTATTTCTCATTCTTCATGGTTACTGCATAAGATGTTTGAAAATACTATCAATAATATTGTTTAAAGACTCTATATATGTCAAGTGCTCCATTTTTTACTCGATTTCTTTTTTTCCCAGCTCTAAGGAGATATTATTTACATATAACATATATAAATTTAAAGTGTATAACATGGTGATTTGATACACATATATATTGCAAAATGATTACCACAATAGGTTTAGTTAACACCTCCATCTCCTCACATAATTACCTTTTGTCTGTGTGTGTATTCTCTGATTTTTTTTTAAGCCAAATATATGGGGAACTATATAATTATAATTTAAAATATCTTTTCAAGACTTACACAATTAAAATATAATTTAATGTTTATCATTTTAATTAAATACATATTTTTTCAGAAAATTAGAAATGAAAAAATTCAGATGATATATTTCCTAATGGACCAGTCTGTCTTTCGACATTTGCAGTTCTCCCCAAAGAGGTTGATTTGTATTCAGAAGAGGGACGTTCCTTTCACTGATATCCTGTTACCTCCTAAAGTTATAAGCCTCAAACTTTAGAGTTCATGATTAGTATCTGGGGTTGCTCTTGAAGGGTTACAGAATATATCACCCCAAAATATGACTGAAGGACTTCAAGACATGCTGCCTCAAAATATGCCACTTTGGCATATTGATTATTTTGAGCTATAGGCACTTGAAAAACAGCAAATGCATTGAGAGGCTTTCTCTGAACTTCTCGAATCTGCCTAAAGACAGATCCTCCAAAAGGAACTCTATTGTCCTAAATTCCCTTGACAGAAGTTTTATCAACCAGGGAGGACTGACTCTCATCATAGAAGAGGAGACTAGACATGATACCACATCCAGACAAATCTTATCACAAAAATAAATCAGTCTTTTCAATGAACAAACCTTGTCAAAAATTATGATACCTTCCATCTATTCTAAGGGACTATTCATCTTTCCTAAAAATCACTTACTCTCTTTTTGCACAGCAAAGGAAACTATCAACAAAATGAAAAAGACAACCTATGGAATGAGAGAAGATATTCACTAATGATACATAAATAGGAGTTAATATTCAAAATATACAAGGAACTCATATAACATAACACCAAAAAAATTCAATTAGAAAATGGGCAGAGAATTTGAATAGACATCTCTCCAAAGAGGACATACAGATGGACAATAGGCATATGAAAAGATGCTCAACATCATTAATCATCGAGGAAGTGCAAATTAAAACCACAACGAGATGTCACCTACCACCTGTCAAATGGCTATCATCCATAAGTCAACAAATAACAAGTGCTGGCAAGATTGTAGAGAAAAGGGAACTCTCATGCACCATTGGTTGAATTGTAAATTGGTACAACCACTATGGAAAACAGTATGGTGGTTCTTCAAAAAATTAGAAATAGAACTACCATATGACCCAGCAATTCCACCTCTGGATATTTATCCATAGAATTCCAAAACACTAATTTAAAAGATATATGCACCCCTGTGTTTATTGCAGCATTATTTATGATAGCCAAGATATGGAAACAACCTAAGTGTCCAGCGATAGAAGAATGGATAAAAAAGAGGTGCTATATATCTACAATGGAATATTACTTGGCCATAAAAAAGAACAAAATCTTGCCATTTGCAAGAACATTGATGAACCTAGAGGGTATTATGCTAAGTGAAATGGGTCAGAGAGAGACAAATACCATATGATATCACTTATATGTGGTATTTAAAAAACAAAATAAACAAACAAAACAAAGAAACTAACAGATACAGAGAACAAATTTATGGTTGCCAGATGGGAGTGAGGTTGAGGGAGAAGAGTGAAAAGGAGAAGGCATCAAGATTTACAAATTGCCAGTTATAAAAACAGTCATGGGAATGTAAAGTAGAGCATAGGGAATATAGTCGAAAACATTGTAATAACTATGTGTGGTGTCAGATGGGTAGTACTTACTGGGGTGATCATTCATAAGTTATATAAATGCCTAATCACTATGTTGTGCACCTAAAACTAATATAATATTCTATGTCAGTGGTAATTGAAAAATTAAAAAAATTTTTTAGTCATTTACCTGAAGAGACCCGCATCCTCATCCCCCTTTCCTTACTAAGATGATATATAAGCCTAAATTATAAAGCTACCTCTCTGAGTTAATTTAATTTTTGTCTCAGCTAAGAATCCAGAAAAGTAGAGGGAAAATAAGTTTTCCTTCCCTACATGATATAATGCAGATTTCTGGGCCCAACCTCTAAAGAGTCTTATTTAGTAAGTCTAGGTGAGATCCAGGAATATGCATTATTAAAACATGCCAAGAGATTCTGATGCAGTTGGTCCTTAGATTACCCTTTTCCAAATATAGCCTTTGGTTCTCATATAAAGAGCTTGCACACTTAATTAGTCACCGCCTGAGGACAACAAGCAAAAATTACCCCAAGACATACACAAACACACATACTCGAGCAAAGTTTACACTGATAAAGCCCTAAATTTGGGTTTGAGCAGAATGCAGGGTATATGTTGGACAATCCCATGCTTCTGAGCCCTGTTCTAGCCAAATGCAGAGCTATGCCTTTGGCTACATGGTGGCCTTGTCCATCAACATAGCACTGGAGTAAGAGATAGGCAGAAATTTTCATGTGCAAACATTTTATTAAATAAGGAGCAGCGGTTTAGAGGAATTTAAAAAAATACTTAACAGATTCTAAGATTCTAGAATTCTTAAAAAGATTCTAAAAACCACGTTCTGAAGGTGGAGGAGAACTTTGTAGAAGCCAGGTATATTTTGTCCTTCACGATCGAATATTCTACAGATTCTCCATCATATGATCTTTGGGCTCTACAGGGACACCCCCCAGAAACGAGAAGTTCAGGGAATCCTGAGGCAGCTTGTTTTATCTCTGATGGTCCCAATTACTAGAGTTCTGTACTGCGGAAGAAACTCAGTCTGAATTTATTGGCCTAATTTTTGCCCTGATTCCCGCCCACTTCAAGTATTTGAAGACAGTTTTATTCTGTATCCAAATCTTCCTTTCCCAAGCCAAACTTTCCAGTTTCTTTGATTATTCTTCATTTATCATGTTCTCACACCTGGTTGCCAGCTTTTGAATAATTTAATTTATCAATATCTATCTCTAAGTGTGCCTCAGAGTGGAAGATAAGGCATCAATATCAATGTGTGGAAGTCTTAAATGTAGTTACTGATTTTCTGTGACCGTCTTAGAGAAAGTATGGGAAAAGAGAACAGTTTTCCTTATGTAATTATTATCGTTCATTATTTACCCATTTTTTCAATAATTGTATGTCAAGTACCTTTTCTGCAAAAAGAACCCCAGACAGTAAAGTAGGTAAGAAAAAGATTATAGAGTGAAGACGGCTAGAATAAAGGTAAGCATGGGAAACTCTTATATATTTTCTTAACCTAAAATATAAGAAAGTGTGGGAGTCTGGAAAAGATGATATCTAGTCTAGAATATTCTCATTTAAATTGATTAAAAACTCATTCATGCACAGAACTATATAAAGGCTGTTTTGACAGAGGGATTTAAATCATATCCGTGCACAAGGCTTCTCTGAAACAGAAGTCTGAACGATCCTGGGCCATAATTGTGAAATCATACTTAGCATATTTAGCATTGGCATGGAGAGCTAGGGAAAGCCCAAAACTCAAAGTTATTCACTCATAATGTCAAGTGGTAGAGGGCAACATAAAAGATAACTGTCAGGATATCCTGTTTACCTATTATGAGCTAAAGAAAGCAAACTAATTTGTTTAAATTTGAAAGAGAATTGATTGACTTAATACTTGGAAGCTCAAGGAATGAACTTCAGGCTAGGTTTGATCCAGGCACTCAAATGATGACTTCAGGACATTATCTTTCTCACCCATCTCTAGGCTCTACTTTCTTCTTTGATGGCTTTGTTCTCACACAACCTTGAGGTGTCTTCAAGTTATAAGATTCCAGTTCTGCAACATCAACAAAAAGAGCTTACCACAGGGCTAGGATTGACACTCTCCTCCACCCTCCGCCCCAACTCAGCTTGACTTACATGCACACTTCTGAACAAACAATTGTCGTCATGAGAATTGTTACTCCTCCAAGACTGGCCTGGATAACATTCCCACTTCTAGAGACAAGAAGATTTAACTCTATCTGAACTACATAATGTAATACTTGGAGGAAGTACTTTCTACACGGAAACAAGGAAATTGAGGTGCTTTTAGCAGAAGTAGGACTAAACTTTGGCCATGCAAAACAAACAAACAAACAAACAAACAGTTGTCTAAAACGTAGAGATTAAGAGAAAACATATTTATGTTTCTGGTATAGTCAGCTGAGTTACCCATTTCAAGGTTTATTGGGTACCAAGCACTAGGTGCTGCAAAAGATGTGAAGATAGGCAAGACAAGACACAGCCCCTACCCTTTAAGAAGCAGTTGTCTTAAAAAAAAAAAAAAAAGGCAGTTGACTAGAACTTTGCTCTCAAACTTTAGTATGCATAAGACCCCTTAGGAACTTAAATGTAGGTTCTGGGCCCTTTTTCAGGCTTATTAAATGAATTTTTGGCCCTGGGGGTCTCTTTTAAAGCAGGTGATTCTATTATAGGTGATCCTTGAACAATACTTTGAGAAACATGTGTCTAGCTGTTAATACATAACATATACACAAAAAATGATAATGCAAGGCAGATATGGAAATAATTGAAAGTTTCAAGTTGTGTGTGCCAAGAGTATAGATCAAGCTGGGCTTAGTCTCAGCTGTGAGAGATTAGTGAAGATCTGGTGCTTGTAGAGAAATATATTCAGGCTTTTAACAGGCAAATTAGAGAGCAAAGCTTTCTAAGTGGAGGAAGCAGTGTGAGCCAAAGCACAGGTCTCAAGGCCCCCAGGAATCCTTTCTTGGAAACAGTCTGAATAGGATAAGAATTGCATTTTTGGCAATAAGACTACAAAAATAACAATATCACTAAATTGTACACTTAAAAATGGTTAAATGGTAAATTTTGTTGTGTACATTTCACTATAAATTTTTTTTAAAAAGTAAGTTAAGACCAATTGGTGGAGGGATTCTCTCTGTACTGTGGAAATCTGGTTTGAGTCTGGAGGCCTTGGTAATTGGAATCCTCTCAACACTTAAAACATGGCAAATAATCTAGGTCATTGCCTTTATTGGCAGGAATGATATGTAAACATTTGCTCCCTGTTCTGGCATAAGTCATCAGAAAGGACCGAGGGGCCCTGTCACTGGGGCTGGATTCTGGAGCCTTACTTCAGTGGCACCTGAAAACTTGCAGAGGTTCCAGGAGTTGAGAAGGGCAGCTAGTGTAGTGAAAAGGCACTGGGGAGCTCAGAAAAGCAACTGCTTTATCAGCTGAAATGGAAGTATTTCAATATTTTCAGGTCTGGTCTGACTATATTGGTGTAAATTGGCTGAATGCCAGCAACGTTCATGGGTGTTTTGTGTTCCATTCTGTACAGATTTACCTGCAGGGAATCAATAAAGAAGGCCAGATTTGACCTTTCCTATCCTATATTACAAAACTTTATCTCCTCTAATGTTTCCTTTTCCTCCTCTCCAGCCTTCCCATCTGGCAACTACTCTTTCTCATACACACACCTCTAGTCACCCAGTTCCCATGAGTATACTCTGATTTCCTTCAATAACATAACTTGAATGTGTTCCTCCCTAAATTTGCAAACCAGTTCTTCAGCATCTCCCTTACACACCTACCCAAGCTTTTCCTTTCTATCCTCATGCCTGACCACCCACCGAAGAAATGGACCTGATAAATTAATATGAAGGTTTGCACTTTTAATGAAGACATATGGAAGCATCTGTTGTCCAGAGTAACAAGCAAGTCCCCGTGGCCGTAATTTCCAAGAGACTGATTGTTGGGTAGAAACCATTTTTGAAAATGTAGTCAAGTCTGACATCACTCATCTCTCAATTAACAGCATAAGGTTTTCCACTCACAGATGACCTTGGATACAGCCACCCCTCAATGCGTTTGCCCAAAGGAGGCAGGATGATTAAGTAAAATCACATTCACCAAGAATCCCAAAACTCCAATGACTGCAACTTCATTTTGCTAAATGATCTTGAATGTATCAGTATGTATTCTGTCTCTAACCCCTTTCTCTTCCTGGAGAGGCAATGAAACAATGGAACTTAAAAGGTGAAATAACTAAATGTAATGAAGTATCTTACATGGGATCCTAGGACAGAAAAAAGATAGTGGAAAAACTGTTAAAATCCAAATAGAGTCCATAGTTAATAGTGTTGCGCTAATGTTAATTTCTTAGCTTTGACAAACATATCATGTTTGTATAAGGTACTAACATTCAAACCATAGAGGAGGATGGGTAACGTGTATACAGGAACTCACTGTACTAACTTCACAACTTTTCTGTAAATATAAAATCATCCCAAAATAAAATGTTTATTTTTAAGAAAGATCAAGAAGGAAGAGAATCTAGTCCATAATTAGCCTATAATTAAGGAATGACTGCATCCATCACTGACACACCCTGGATGTGAAATCTTCCTCCAGCTTCTTCAAAGCACAGAAAACTGGCGTTCTAGCGTTTTAGCAACATTTCAACATATGTAATTATTAAAAACATTGCACGAAAAAGCAGTCTGAAAAACCATTAGAGGCTTGGTGGGTGTGGACCTGGTACCTCTTTTTTGAAGCTGCCGCTGAGGAGACTCTGGTGCTCCTCACAGCCGAGGAAAAGCCCAAGGAATCATCAAGACTGAGAATAACGATTGTATTGATTTGAAGGCGGGAGGGCATTGATTCTCTCATCTGTAAAATGCTGTCTTGCTTACTTTATGATAAATATTGTGAGGATTAACCGAATTAAACCTGTTCCATAACTGAAACAATGCTTGACTATGTTGTAAGAGCCACATACCTATCTATGTATGAGTTAGCTATTGTTTTTATGGGCCTCATAGTCAAACTGATTCTACTAGAATGCACCCTGAGAAGATTCTGGCTCAAATGTAATCTTGTAGAGTTTGAGATACTTTTTCGGTTGTCACCACTATCCACCCAGTCACCCAATCACTCCTTTCTCTCAGAATTAAGCAGTCACTAAGTTCTTCATCTTCCTAAATATCTCCCAAATCTATTCTCTCCTCTCCAATGCCCTAGTCGACGCATTGACTCTTCCTTAGATGGCTGCAATAGCCACCAACCTGTTTTTATTTTCCTCAGGATCTTCTAGTTTTGGTATCCTTCGAAATGATGCCAAATTCTCTAAAATACAAAACATATGCATTAATCTCCAGCTTAAACCCCTTTGAGTGTGGTCAACAGCCACTCTGTCTCCAGCTTAACCTCTCTGATCCTTAAGTCCTTCTATGTCCCTCTGACCTACATCATCATAGCCAGCCTACACTTAGCACTGGCATGAGTCCAGGCCTTCCCACATGTTCTCTCCTTTCTCTGGAATGATCTTTCTATCATGCTTTAACTAATGAATTTCTATTTAATCTTCAAGACACTAATAAAATTTTTTCTCTTTTGTGAAGTCTTTCTCAGCAACCCCAGGCAAAGTTAATCATTTTCTCATCTCTGTTTTCATTTTACTTGGTATGGTACATAGTCTTGTCTATGCGCTTAACAGGTTGAGCTAGAATTATGTGTTTATGGGTCTGTCTTTCTCAGTAGACTATAATTTACTTAATGACAGAGACTGTGCCTAATTCTTTGTTAGCCCAGAACCATGCCCATATGTCTGTCACATCAAAGATGTTTAATAACAGTGTGTTGAGTGAGTGAAATAATAAATGAATGGATTAGTATAACACCTCAGGTGAAATATACATTGGTAGGAGAGTATATAGGGTAAAGGAGAGGCAATTAGTATTCACCACTGTAGCCAGGTGATTTTGGACAAATTTCTTACTCTGTCTGTGTCTCAGTTTCCTCATCTACAAAATGGTGACAATAATATCTTTATAGTTATGCGAAGACTAGTTAATAAATGTAAAGTGCTTAGAAGAGTGGCTGGCATATAGGAAGTACTCACAATATATTAGTTGTTGTGCTTCAGAGAGACAGAATCACTGTAAATTCCATGAGAGATAGGGACTATATTTTGACTTACCATTTAATTCCTAACATTTGCCATGGTGCCTCATACAGAATACTAACTCAATAAAGATTTTTTGGATGACTATCAGAATAATAAAAAGGAGAAGAGAAGAAAATGAAGTTACAGGGAGTGATGTCAGAGGCGTGGTGGCCTGAGAGGCCCCCTTGATCTCTCCCCTTGAAGTTACAAGTTTAACAGCTATAATTGAACAAAGGATTCCTTCAGAGCACACAGACACTTCTGAGGGATCTACACATCAAAACATCTGAAGATGGGAACATGAAGGCTAACAGGGGAGCAGAGATGAGTGCCAGATGCAGCCTGGAGCTCACTGCAGGTCTCCAGGGAGAGGGGACGAATCAGGCTGCTAGTGTACTCTCTGTACCCTCGAGCATTCCTGCCTGAGTGATCAGCATATAATGCGGCTGAATCCAATGATCAGAGACAAGGTACAGAAGCTCTACAGCTGTGTTCTAGCAGCCGCCATTGCCAGGCTGAAACAAAGCCACAAATATGTGGAGATTAAACCACATGCTACTAAAGAAGAAGTGAGTCAAAGAAGAAATAAAAGGAGAAATCAAAATATACGTAGAAACAAATGAGTATGAAATTACAACATATCAAAACTTATGGAATACAGCAATAAGAGGAGAGTTTTATATCATTACAGGCCTATCTCAAGAAATGAACAAACAAACAAACAAACAAAAATCCCAAATAAAAAAACTAACATTACATCTTAAAGAACTAGAAAAAGAACAAGAGAAGCCCAAACTTTAAGTACTTACATACTTACCTATAACCAGATTATATGATCATGACTTCAACAATCATTTGTCATCTGCATTGCAAGGACAGAATCAAAATGAGATATGTAAGAAGTATGTGTTAAGTCAATTTATGCTACTAGAACTAATGACCATAGACCCAGCAATTTATTAGCAATGGAAAGTTATTTCTCACAGTTCTGGAGGCTGAATGTCTGAGATCAGAATGCCAGAATGATTGAGTTCTGGTGAAGATCCAATTCTGGATTGCTGACTGACTTCTCACTGTATTCTCATACGGTAGAAAGAGAGAGCCAGATCTCAAGCTTCTTCTTATAAGGGCACTAATATCATCATGACGGCTCTACCCTCATGACTTAATTGTCTTCCAAAGGCCCCACTTCCAAATACCATCACATTGTGGTTAGGGTTTCAACATATAAATCTGTCAGGGACAGGAGGGGAGGACACAAACATTCTTTGTGTAGGGAGGCAAAACTACCTCTATCCATTTTATGTTTTTCGGCCAAGGGTCTTTAACAAAAAGATTAATAAGAGAAAAACAGGGTGGGTGGGTGGCTGAAATGAGTAAAGGGGGTCTAAATTACAAACTTCTTATTACAAAATAAATAAGTCATGGGAATGTAATGTACAGCACAGCAACTATAGTTAATACTACTGTTTTGCATATTTGAAAGTTGCTAAGAGAGATCTTGAAAGTTCCCATTACAAGACAAAAAAATTTGTAACTATATATGGTGACGATGTTAACCAGATTTGTGGCAATTATTTTGAAATATATACAAATATTGAATTATTATGTTGTACATCTGAAACTAATATGTTATATGTCAATTATACTTCAAATTTTTTTTAAAGAAAACTTTTTATTAATGTATGCAGTGCACATCACGTGGGAGAAACTTAAAATAGAATGACTCAAAGTAGTGGTTTAGAACTCTGGATTATAGAGAAACTTCAACAAAGAGCAATAAATTTGTAGAGAAGTGAGTGGTAAGACAAAAGAAAGTGGTTTTAGGCTTCTGAGGGTGGTAAACTGTGAGAAGGTAAATAAATATATGAAAGGAAACTAATGGAGTAAGGTTTGTTTACAGAGTCTTCTGTGCAGTCTCCGGGCTGATGAGAGTCTGTCTCCAAAGAAAGAATTTATATCCTACTTTCAGGCAGAAAAGAGGGGGAACTCAGAGAGATTTTCCTGTTTGCTGCTTCTTAATTGCTTTCAGCCCAAAATAATTTTTATGTCAAAAAGGCATATTTTGGGGTGACGTATTCTGGTTTCCTTCATTTACTATTCAAAAAGGCTCTGGGAAGGAGAAAATGAATAGGAAGAATAGTTTTATCTAAGTTCACTAGTTTGAACCACAAACTATAAAAATAAAGAGGAAAGATATGTAACCAGACTGTAAGCTCCATGAGGAGATTGTCGAAGTATAATTGTCAATAAGTTAAAAATATCATTCACATATAAATACGTAATGAACACATGAAGGATCTTTTTCAATGAATTAATTGAAAATTGTAGGAGCCAGCAAGATAATACAGCTGGTTTCAGTTTTATGACATACATTTTTTTTTTTTTTTATCGCCTACGGCACCTGATGTTCCTAGGTGGTCTCCCATCCAAGCACTAACCAGGCCCAACCCTGCTTAGCTTCTGAGATCAGACGAGATCGGGCACATTCAGGGTGGCATGGCTGTAGACCAGCTGGTTCCAGTTTTAATAAAGAATGTTCAAATAAGATTGCTAGGTTAGATGCAAAACTGTTTAATGTTCTTCAAAGCAATCAATTCTAACCTTTGGAGTTATTTTCTCTACTGGACAAAAATTATTTGCATCATTATGGGGGAAAAAAACGTGTGACTTCACTAAGATTTGGACTTTTACTCAAGAGTAAACAATGAGATGAACAAAGTATATTCACCTGAGATTATTAAATAATCCTCGGATAGGCCTGATAAACAATGTCCTCCTGTGACATTGAAGAGACACGCCATCCACATTTTTGCAATATTTTCAAGTTTTAAATAATATTTCTTAACAGGATGGATTTATTTTTTGTTTTCTTCACTGCCGTATTACTAGCACCTAGAAGAGTGCTTGAAACTAGTAGGCTCTTGAGAAATAGTTGTCAAATGAATGGTGATGTTCTAAGAAAGCCTTTGTTGGTTGGTTGTTTAAAACTCAGAATGCATTTCCTTCTAAAGTAATGTTAGAAGTTATGGCAGTTAGCACCCCTAAACCTGAAGGGATGAAAGTAGGACAAGGATATTGGGAGGAAATGAAAGGGCTGCCTTAAAATGAACTATGTACGACCTTTGGTCAAAGGACACAGTTATTGTGAGGAGGGCAACAAAGAGAGTTAATACACTTATTCTCTTCTATTCTATAAGTCCTAGGGCTTTGCATTGGATGAATCCAACTAAAGCCAGAGGACAAGGGAACCCTTTGGTATTATTTGTACAGGTGAACCTACTAAGACAGGGAAGGGTGAAGAGTGGATTTGGAGAGACAAACAGAAGATATAGAGCAAGAACACTGAAAGTAAACTGCAAATAAAGCAGTAAAATAAACTCATGTTTGTTGCGCTCTTTTTTGTTCATTCTGTCATTAGCTGTGGTAGCCAGCCTCCATGGTAGCCCCCAGTGGTACTTGCCTCTTGATATTTGTGTTGCGGAGATGATGGAGGGTGGCTTTCAAGGCTGGATCACATTGAAGCCTTTACCTTCTCTTCCTTGGATTACTTGCTCTGGGGACACCAGCTGTCAGCTCACAAAGATACTCACATAGGTGCATGTGGTGATGAGCTGAAGCCTCCACAACCACCACTCGCCAGATGTGGAAAGGAAGCTTCTTGCAAGAGATCCTCCAGTCCTGGTCAAGCCATCATATTACTGCAACTCCAGCTGACATCACGAGAGACCTCAAGCAGAACCAACCAGCTAAACTGCTCCCAAATTCCTTACTAACAACTAATAAATGATTATTGTTGCTTCAAGCAGCTAAGTTTTGGAGTAATTTGCTATGCAGCAATAGATAACTAATTGTGAAGGTTAATTTATGTGTCAACTTGATTGAGCCACAGAATGTCCAGATAGCTGCTGAAACCTTAATTCTCGGTGTGTGTGTGTGTGTGTGTGTGTGAGAATGATTCTGGAAAATATCAGACTCTGAATGGTGGACTGAGTAAAGCAGATGGCACTCCTGAAATGGGTGGACATCATCCAACATATCAAAGGCCCAAATAGAACAAAAAGGAGGCAGAAGGTTGAGTTAGCTATGCCTGACTACTTGAACTAAGATCAGTCCTCTACTGCCCTGGGCGCTCCTGCTGGCAAGCCTTCAGACCTGGACTGGATCTACACTATCGACTTCCTGGGTCTCAGGCCTTCGAACTATATCTCCGTTTTTGACTTTCCTGGGCCTCCAGTTTGCAGACAAAAATGACAGATTGTAGGACTTTTCAGCCTCTATGATCCCTCGAGCCAATATCTTATAATAAATCATACATATATACCCCTGTTTTTCTAGAGAACCCTAATACATCAGCATAAGCAGTTAACCCTAACTAACCTCTATGCATTACTGATTATGCCTTCATTGAAATTTTAAGTTTAAAGCTATTTATGTTCTTCCCATAAATAACTAGAACATGAGCTATTACTGTGAGCTTTCCTATAGCATATATGAACATTACAGAATTTTTAAAAATCTGAATATTTTCTTGATATATCAAAGGCCTATGTTAATAATAGCTTTAGGAGCTATTTGTAACCAATTCTTTAAAAGCTACAACTGTGCATAATAAGTGAATTCACTATTGAGCAATCACAGTGTAAATAATGACCATTAAGTATATTCACATGGTAAAACTGAGCAAATTTTCTACATTTAGCTCAAAAATTTTACTGTGTAAAGTTATGTTTGTTCATGGGTTTCACTCTGAACATATCTTTCTTTAGGGATCACTTGAGTTTTAACTTGCCATGTAACTAAGATCAATATCTGGATATTGCTGGATAAGATTTACCAGAAAGTGATTAGGAGAAATAGATTTTTTCACCTATGCCAGATACCGTCAACCTTGGATAAGAAGAATTCAATGCCCAGATTGAAGTTGTCATTAGAAAGTTACACTGAATATTTTCATCACTTCATCTTTGCCCACTTATTGACCATTTCCTTAGAATAAATTTCTTAACAATAAGTGCTGTGTTAAAATTTAAGTGTTTTTCTTCTTTTTTTCCTAAACTTGTGTTCTGAAAAACATTTTAAAAGCGAATAGTGTAATAAATTGCAATGTACCTTTCACCCAGTCTAAACTGTTTTCTGACAACACTTTTGACACCCAATGGAAATCCTATAATTTAATTTACTTCAGACCCTAACTACACAGAGATAGCACCAACCCCACAGGTGAAGACCCCAGTCCCTCAAGACTGCCCCACTTCAGATGGCAGTCACAAGTCCTAGGTACTCACCTGAACTTTTGATCGACCGGCTATAAATGGAGGGGTTCCCATGATCCCTTCTTAAGGTTCAATTATTTGCTAGAACAACTCAGAGAACTCAAGAAAATGCTTTACTTACAATTACCAGTTAATTAATCAGTTCAGGCTACTATAACAAAGTACCATAGATATACATAAACATGCATAGACTGGGTGGGTTATAGACAACAGAAATTTATTTTTCATAGTTCTAGAGGCTGGAGGTCAGAGATCAGGGTGCCAGTTGGTCAGGTTCTGGTGAGAATTGTCTTTTGGGTTACTGACTGTGGACTACTTCTTGTATCCTCACAAGGTAGAGAGAGGGTGGAGACAACTCTCTGAGGTCTTCTCTTACAAGGGTACTAATCTCGTCACGAAGGCTGTATCCTCATGTGCCAATAACCTCCCAAAGACCCTATCTCCTAACAGTCACATGGAGGGTTAGAATTTCAACATGTAATTGAGGGTAGGGGGGAGGACCCAAACATTCAGTCTATTGCTGGGTACGACTCCAGAACAGCCAAATAGAAGAGATTCATAGGGCAAAGTATGGGGTAAGCGCACAGAACTTCCATGTGCTTGCGGAACCCTACTCTCCCAGCACCTGGATACATTCAACTGTGAGGTTCCATTAAGTAAACATGGTGGATTAAATCACTGGCTATTGGTGATTAGCTCAATCTCCAGCTGAATCCTCTCTCAGGAGGTCAGGAGGTGGGGCTAAAAGTTCCAACCCTCTGATCATGCTTCGGTCTTTCTGGCAGCCAGCCCCAGTCCTGAAGCTATTAGGGACCCACCAAGAGTAGCCTCATTAGGATAAAAGGAGCTCCTATCACTCAGAAAGTCTCAAAGGATTTAGGAGCTTTGTACCAGGAACCAAGGATGAAGAGCAAGTATAGATTTACCTCTATTCATTTTTCCTCCACCTCACACCAGACTATTTTGAAGCAATTCAAGTTATAAGATTTTCATTCATATTATTTCAATATTTATCTCTAAAAGATAAGAACTATTTAATACAACAACAATACTATTACCACAGGTAAAAAAAGGTTTAAAATAATCCAAAAGATTCATGCATTGTCATTGTTGTTACATGTCACTTATTTGCTCTCTTAGAAGGGTGCAACAATTTGCCCTTCCACTTCCTTTACAGCAGTGCTAGCCCTCATATTATCAATCTTTTTCGTCTTGTTCTCGATATCATTTTTTTATTATTATTAATGAGATTGAGCAACTTCTCACTTCGTTTTTGGCCATATATATTTCTTCTATAAATTGCCTATCCAACTGCTCTGTTGATTTTTCTCTGCATCAATCTTACTTGATTGATAAGTTAAAATAGCAAGAATTTTATCACATCGCATCATCTGTATTGTGTATGATACAAAAAAATTTTCAAATAAACTTTATTTTCAAATAATTATTTAAATTACACATGGCAAATTCATATCATGGTACTCCATACAGCCATTAAAAAGTATATATTTGTCAAAACCCACAGAATGTGTAACACTAAGAAGGAGCCCTAATGTAAACCATGGACTTTGAGTGACAGTGATGTGTCAATTTAGGTTCATCGATTGTAACAAATGTACCACGCTGGTAGGGGATGTTGATAATGGGGTAGGCCGTGCATGTGATGGTGGTGGGGTCATGGAGTATGTGAGAACTGTCTATACTTTCCACTCAGTTTTGCTGAGAACCTAAAACAGCTCTAAAAAGCAAAGTCTATTTTTTAAATAAATGTTTAAGGACAGCTATTGTCTAAAATTATGTATTAAATTCATATTAAGATCATTTCTCTCATTGAGTACACTCAATGTTGCAGGTATCATAGTACAATCAGATTCAGTAACAATTATTATACTATAAAATCTATAAACATGTATTTTAAATTATTCAATCATATTGTTGAATTAATGTAAAGTTTTTAAAAAAATAGATTATGTTTTAGAGCAGATTTTGGGGAACCACAAAATTGAGGGCAAGGTACAGAGATTTCCCATGTGCTCCCTACCCCCACACATACATAACATATTGACATTGAAAGCTATCCATTATATATATGTTGAATAAAAATGCATAGAGTAGGCATGTACATATGTTTCTTGTTGCTTAGAAAATACTTAGAAAGGATAACTGACACATTTTATTATTATTTCTATTTTTTTTGTGGGAAAAGGGAAGCTCTGAGTAGTTAAATGACTTAACCAGGAGCAATCAGCTATAAATGGTGAAGCCAAGAGATGAAACCAAGTCTGTCTGGCATGGTACTGAGCTTAGTCCATTTTAGCATTAGGCAGGAAGGTCTGTGAGAAAATGCCAGGAGCCACTGGTAGAATGATGCAAAAACTAGGGTTTTGAGTAACCAAGGAGTTCTTTTAAGGAAATTGTACCCATAGCTGGGTTGGTAGAAAAGCGGGAGGGCATGCCAAAGAGCCACTGAGGAAACCAAAGAGCAACTGTGGAATCAATGGTTCAAGCTCAGTTTAGAGCAAAATCAACCATTTTCAATTTCAGAGAACCAAGGTTTAAATTCTGTTTTGGAGAAACCACCCCTGACTATTATTAACCCTTAAACTAGTAAAAAAACTAGGTTGCGGGCCAGGATATGGGTCTTATTGCAAACTCTGTTACCTTATCAATAGGGTTCTTTTGGTTGATCTAGCTCTAGGTCATCTGATATAATCTCCCATCCTAGGCAGGAATCTCTCCTACAGCCTTACTGATGCACATTTAAAAAAAATCTTCTCTAGCTCTATAAAAATCCTGACCTGTTATAAGGCATAGAAAGAGGAGACTGTAGGCATAGGTTAATTGCCACTTTTATTTGAGTAGGCTATCTTTTTATTTGAATGTATTATTGCAAAATATATTGTTTTATGTGTGCACATTTTTAATTTATGGAAAGAGTATTGTAGTATATATCTCCTTCTGGTGTTTACATTTTCCAACTCAACCCTATGTATTTAAGAGTCACCCTTGCAGCTTTGCCTACATCTAACCTGATGGTACTTACAGAGGCATTAGACTCCAGCATGTGCGTCACAATTTACCTGCCTACTCTCCCAGGGATAAGAGCCCAGATAGATACCAACTCCCTTCCGCACTAGGCCGTGATGCAGGAACATCTTTGCACCTATTCCCATAGAGACCTGTGTGAAAATTTCTTTGGAATTTATATCAGGAGCAGAATTGCTGGGTCATAGAATAGATGTTTTCTTCGGTATTCTCAATTATGCCAGGTGACTCTCCAGAATGGCTCTACCAGTTTAGATGCCCACTAGCAGTGGAAGATAGTATGTTCTTCTTTTCCCCACATCTCTTCCAACCCTTGACAGGATCCAAATTTCTGATTTTTTTTTTTAGGCTGAAAGGTATGAAGGTATAATTTGAATGATTTAGTTTGCTAGCGATTCATGTTTATATTAAGAGAAAGCTCATAGTAGAGTTGATGTACTGAGAAGGGTCAGATTGATCCTGTTGTTTCAGGTTCCTCTTGCACACCTTGTTCTGTTCTTTAGGTTAAAACAATATCATTTTTTAAACAGCGTTATTGAGATATAATTCACATACTATGTCATTCACCCTTTAAAGTACACAATTCAATGGCTGCACAACCATCACTACAATTTGTGGAATCAATGGTTTGAACAAGTGAACAACCGTTTACTGAGCAAATAAGGGGAGAGGGTTTTTATTGAGGAGAGGAGGGAGAAGAGAGAGATCTTGTGAGCAAGAGATAATATCAGAGACAAGCAAGCTCAGAACAAGGTAGGGTTCCAGGCAATATCAAGGACTAATGAAAATTCCTAACATTTACTAGGTTGTCTAAAGCCAAAAATGACTCTTATTTTTACCATTTAATCCTTCCCAAAAGCATGATTTGAGGAATACTACCGTTTCCATCTATATGTGAGGAAATGGCACAGGAAGGTTAAAAAACTAGTCTACGGAGACGATTTGTAAATTCCAGAACCATATTCTCCACCACTATATTACATGGCTTCTCAGAAGAGGCAACTATGAGGCCACTGAATATCACCCAGAGTCAATCCTAACTGCAACCTTAATGTTTTTCTACAGGTAGTGCAGAAAAAAATATATCTAATTTTGCAAAACTTTGCTACAAACTGGCATGTCTTTGATAGAACCCCTGGTTTTGTTACCTGTTTTTAGGAGTTTTGATTGCATACCATGTGAAGAGGTGGAATTAGAACTTGCCTGGAATGCTTGAAATTTGGCCTATAATCCCAGACTGTAGTTACCAGCTCTGAGGTCTTAGGCAAATCTCTTCACCTCTCAGAGTTTACATTTAATATTCTGAAACATGAAGGGGAAGAGGAGGAAATGAGTTCAAAGTAGCTCCTAGCTCTAAAATTGTTTGATCATGTTTACTTCTGGACAGGCAAAAAGACTTCTGGGGGCCTTTCCTTTCCCAAGCTATAAGTTTAATCAGTGAGGTAAGAAGGAAGAAGTGATAGGTTCCCCGGTGGCAAACACTACTTTATTATGATCTTTATCTACAGAAAACATGTAACACTATATGCTCTGCCTTCTCATGAACCCCATTGGACAATCAAGCCTCCTTCTGGAATAAAGCTTTCTACATCGGTCACTCAAAAACAGACTGATGGTAAATTCACCTCTTTCTCTCTCATTCTCTCTCTCTCTCTTTCTCTCTCTCCCCCACCCTCCCTTCATATACACATATCCCTCTGGTGAACCCTAATACAGTTAGCAATTATTATTTTTGTTTGCAGCACAAAGTGATACCGTATCCTGGTTCTTTCTCACTCAGTAATTGCATGGCAATCTTTCAATTTAATCCTCCCAATTCTAAAGATTTAAGACAACTGAGAGGAGAAAATTAAGGTTTGCTTTGAAAAAAGGCAAGGAAACAAGAGGTGAGAATGCTCGTGGCAGGCTTAGGAACTAGTAAGTGTGGGCGCAGTGAGGGTATTTTTAGGGAAGTAGTGGGTTATAATGTTGGTGAAGGGCAGGAGCAGACCATGGAAAAGTTTGAATACCAGCCTTAGAAGTTTAGGAATTTTTCCCCCTGTTGGAAATGGGAAGCTTTGTGAAACAATACTGTAAAATTAAAAAAAAAAAAAAAAAGTATCAGTGGGTATAGGATTCTGAGTGGGAGAAACCAGAGAAAGAGAGAATAGGTAGAAAATATTATGTAGCCTTGCATTATGCAATTACACACAGTTCATTACCAAAGAGCACTAAGCATTTGTTTCCTTATTGTTTTCCCTGGGTCACATTTCAGGCCATATAGTGGTCCCTAATGTGGGCAGGCTGATGTCCCTCTTTTGGTCCCCTTTCCTGTTTTTCTTTCCCAGGTTCCTGCCTCTTCCCTATGGTCTGTATAAATGTGGGGTGTGGATAGGGAACACCATTTTTGTTGCCCTTTGTGACCTGGGGAAATTTTTCCTCCTTTCAACCTGTAAGGAGGACTGTGAATTCTTGTTTTCTTTAACAAAACCGAGCTCTCTTGTTTACTTTTCATAGTATAACCATTATGTGCTATTAATTTATTTGAATTTTAAAACTTTTTTCTTGGAGCATTTCTGTATATAAAATCTAGATCACCCAAAGCCAAAGTAACAAAGTAAACGCTAACTCTTGTTTTTAAAGTCTATATTTAACACTGCCAGGGAAAGAAACACAGTTGGATACTTTCCCAGAATATGCTAACTAGCTGGAAAAAGAATACTTTATTTTCTGCCATTGGAAAAGAGAAACTGACCAACAGAAAAGCAGTTCAGCACCTCCTCCTACTCTGTGTACAAAATAGGGAGGTGTGTTTGTACATGCCAGTAACTCAGGCTTTTGGCTGCCTGACAAGTAGTGACAAATGTGTCTTTCATCATCTCTTACACTGTTACCTTGAGATTCTGAATTCTAAAATAAAGGAGACTAGAATAAAAGAAATGAGTTTAGAAAGTTAGATATCATTTCCAAAAGGTTAAAAGTATACACACATTTCTGAAATTACAGATTTCAAAGACAATGGCAGTTTTTCTTAATACTGCATTCATTTTTCTGTTGTTTATACACTTGTTTAAAACAAGTCCTTTGTACATTCACTTCGTTTTACTGACAAGAAAAGTACTGAATATTTTTATGAAGATTATAAGGGAATGTTGGGCCTATTTCGGCTGTATCCTGATAGTAGTACATTAGCAGGTATTACCTGGCAATAAACACTGAGCTTTAGATTCTCGAAGGTATAATTTTCACCATGTCGTTCTGTACCATTTCCACAGCCAGAGGGTACAACCTTAATTTGTTTATATGCTGCTTTCTAGGTGTTGTAGCCGCCAGCCCCCGAAAGACACACAGACCACCAGAAATCAGTGAGTCATAGGATACAAGCTCTTTATTCAGCCAGCTGGGCCTGCCAGGGGTACGCAGACCCCAAGTTAAGCAGCCCCGAAACGTAGAGGTACAGGGTTTTTAAGCCCTAAATCCCATTCCTCATTCTGTCTAAAACACAAAGGTCTATTTTTCTCCTATTCACTACCTGTCAACCCACAGGTCAGGTGTGCAAGTCGGGGTACAGAAGCAGAAAGCTTATTGTTAGAATGTTATGTTCCCATCGGTGATAGCCTATGTTCCCATAGGCAATAGCCAAGAAGTAATTTTCTAACCAGCACATTCCCCATTGGCCTTAGCAGAAAATCAAATCCTTGATTCTTCATGTGGAATTTGTTCATAGCCTCTATTTTGTAATACTAAAAGTTTAATAGAATTAATTCACTTCCTTATATATACAAACAAGAAATCAAGGAAACATGGGCCAAAAGTTAACAAGAAGGGGAGGAGGATTAAAGGTCCAGCTATAGCAGATAGAAGGATTGTTAGCCATGGGGACCAACTGAACATCCTATAAAACCGGTTTTCTGATTCTAGTCTTTGTTTTTCCCTGGCATCTAAATTTCTCTCTGCTAGTCGTAAGCTCTCTCTAATTACTCCAGAGTTATTAGCATAGAAGCAACAGATTTCACCTAGAGCCATACATAATCCATCTTGTTCTAAGAATAATAAATCTAAACCTCTTCTATTTTGGAGGACTACTTCTAGTGAATCGACTTGAAGTTCTAGCCTGCTGAGGTCAGTTAAGTTTAGGGGAGTTCCTACCCTGACATAGGTTTAGGCACGACCAGCAATCTTGTCCTATGTCTGAGGTGGTCTTATTTAAGACCTGGTGTATTGTTGTTAACGAAGTTATTAATGCTCCTCCTGGTCGTGGCTGGTCAAATGCCTGGGCTAAAGAGTTAAAAAGGAAGAAACAAAGGGTTATACTTATGTATGCTTGAGTCTTAGTCTTAAGGGCCCGTCTTCCTGAGCTGTCCACTCTCGTGCTGCCTTCACGTGGGAGTGATGAATCCATGATGGGATGCCGTCTACTTTAACTGCAGTGGGCGTCGTCAGGTAGACAGTGAAGGGTCCTTTCCAGTTGGGTTCTAGTCCCTTGGAAGTGAACTTCCGGATCCACACAGAGTCCCCAGGCTGAAACCGATGGAGAAGTCTGTCCCCCGGGGCTGAGTGGGCAGCACGAACCCCAGGCCAAATCTCCTTCTGTACACTTTGAAGGGACTGTAAAGACTTAAGTAAGACAAGGTTACGTAGTTCTGCCTTTTTCTCATCTTCTATTCTAGGTACTAAAGGTGGGGGTTTTCCGAAGAAAATATCAAATGGAGTGAATCCATTAATATATGGAGTACGCCTGGCTCGGAGAAGAGCAAAGGAGAGAAGTTTAACCCAGGTCTCACCAGTTTCTAATCCTAACTTGAGTAGTGTCTTTTTTAGGGTCTGATTCATTCGCTCTACTTGGCCCGAACTTTGGGGGCCGGTAGGCGCAATGGAGTTTCCATTGCAAATTTAGGTAGCTAGCCAATTGTTGTGATACCTTTGCTACGAAGGCTGGCCCGTCATCCGACCCTAAAGTTCCAGGGAGACCAAATCGAGGGAGAATTTCTTGTAGTAGTTTCTTAGTAACTACTACAGCAGTCTCTTTCCTGGTAGGGAAGGCCTCTACCCATCCTGAAAATGTGTCTATAAAAACAAGTAAATATGTGTAGCCCCCCACAGTCGGGGTTACCTCAGTGAAATCAACCTCCCAGTGGTCCCCCAGATAAGTTCCTCTTTCCCTATGCTTAGCTTCTTCTATTTTCCCCTTCTTTGGATTAACTTGAGCACAAGCTGGGCATCGTGAGGCAATCTCCTCTGCAATTCTTCTCCCTTCTAACAAGTGAAAATAGGCATCTAAAACTTGGAGCATCTTAGTTTGCCCTAGGTGTGTGGTCTGGTGTAGTTGGTGGAGGAGAGTCCTTCCAAGGGCCATGAGAGCCGGATTTTTCCATCTGGGGTTGTTGGTTCCTAGTGGCTCCTTTATCTTGAAAATATATGTTCTCTTCTGCCGTATAGGTCGGAGACAGAGGCAGTTCTGGGTAAGGGATAACGGTCAGTAGATGTGGTGGGGGCCCCACTGGCCTTGTGTCCACTGTTCTTGTCTCTGCATTGGCTCGTCGATTTCCCTCAGCCTCAGGACTATTCTCTTTTTGATGCTCTTTACAAAGAACAATAGCAAGAGTCATAGGCATCTATATGGCTTCAAGTAAGGCTAAGATCTCCCCCTTGTTCTTGATGTCCTTCTCAGCTGAAGTCAGAAGCCCTCTTTCCTTGTAGATGGCTCCGTGTACATGTGCAGTGGCTAAGGCATATCAGTGTATATTGTGACGCCTTATCCTTTCCCCATCTTAGTGCCTCAGTGAGGGCGATGAGTTCTGCCTTTTGAGCAAAAGTCCTATGGGGAAGAGCTTGTGACCAGATGGTGCCAGTTAGAGTTACGACCACTGCCCCAGCATACCTCCTTCCTTCCTGCATGAAGCTGCTCCCGTCAGTGAACAGAACTTCATTGGCCTCACGCAGAGGGAAGTCTTTGAGGTCTGGCCGCGAGGAACACACAACGTCAGTGAAATCTATGCAGTCATGAACGGGGTCTCGGGGTCTGGATCTGGCAACAGATTGACTGGGTTGATGACAGTAGCTTTGGATTTTAGCCATATGTTTGGGATCATCCAGTGCCTCCCTGTTGTTGAACACCTTCTGGGCTATCTCAACAAGTTGAGACAGGTTCATTCCTGCAAAACCTTCTAATTTTTGCAATTTACACCAGATATCAGGGGCTGCCTGAGTAGCAAAGGCTATATTAATTGCCCGCTGGTTCTCAGGGGCCTCAGGATCAATGGGGGTGTATTCCTGAGGTCCCTATATAACTTCAGTTACCTTAGAAAGGTTAGTTGGCTGACGAGCAGCCATCCTAATTCCCCCAATTAGAATCTGGTGGTATCGATCTAATGCTGTTCTCCCTGCCTGAGAATTGTGTCCCCAGTCTGGGCGGGTGGAGGGAAATTCCTCCTCAGTCTGTTCCCTGCTTCCTCAACTCTCCTCCCTCCTGCAGCTATCTTTTATGTTTCACTCTGAATGCATCCGCTTTCTTCCTGCGTGAAGGGGGTAATTAAAAGCTGTTGGCAATCGTCCCAGGTGGGGCGGTGAGTCTGAAAGACACTCTCTAAGAGTCCCATTAACGTTTGGGGTTTCTCAGAGAAAGGCAGATTCTGTGCCTTCCAATTGTACAGGTCACTAGTTGAGAAAGGCACATAAACCATAAAGGGCCTGTCAGTATGATGCCCCTGGAGTGGTGCTTCTCCTAAGGGGAGGATGGCCAGGGTGGTGGTATTGGCTGGTGCCCCGCCCGGAGCGGGAGCAGGAGGCCCATAGGGGTTACCTGCCTGCATCTGAGGAGGTGAGGCGGTGCTATTTGGCTTTTGTTGTCCTGGATTATAGGGTGGGGAAAGGTCATTGTCCTCCAGTGGAGATTGGAGGACTGAGGGACTGGGCTGTCTTGGAGATTCAGTTGCTGCATGTTTCGGGGCCCACAGCTAAGACTCCCGCCCCTAGAGAGAGGGCACACTGGCGGAGCCAAGGAGGGGGTGTCTGAACAAGGTTTAATCATTGATTGATGTAGGAAAACTGATCGGGATATCCTGGGACTCCTGTGACAATCTTCCAAACATTCCTCACTAAACTCCTGTCAAAAGAACCCTCCGGAGACTAGTTTACATCAAAAGACAGCCACTCAACTTTACACAATGTTTTTAGTCTGCCTAGAGAAAACTTTATGCCATAGTCAGCTCCTTCTACAAACCCTTCTTTGAAGTGTCGCAGGAGACAACCCAAGGGTGTCTTCTGTGAACTCAGGCTTCCCCCCATCTCTTGCGCAGAAAACACAAAACAGACACTCAGACAAGAACAATCAGACACTCAGACAAGAACAATTACTGGGGTGTATGTAGGTGGACCCAGAGAAGTCCGCCACCTACAATCTAGATAAGACCAGAGACAATAAACAGAACCTGACAACAGGGCACAGGAGACGGCGTCCCGCAGCCTGGCCATGGTCCGGGAGAAGAATTGCAGAGGAGATTGCCTCACGATTCCCAGCTTGTGTCCAAGTTAATCCAAAGAAGGGGAAAATAGAAGAAGCTAAACATAGGGAAAGAGGAACTTATCTGGGGGACCACTGGGAGGTTGATTTCACTGAGGTAACCCCGACTGTGGATTACAGTCTATTATAGTAAAAAGATGTAGCGAAGTCATGATATTCTCAAATGCTGAGCATGCAGATTGCAAGTGCTTAAAAAGAATGTCACAACAACACACATAATTCAAATGTTTTAGACTAACAAGCTTAAAATTTCTACATTAACAGTTCCTTGTTGTTGCCAAAAGTTTTCACATTTGTGAAAGCAAAGGCCTTCATTATTGTCACCAAACTTTGGTATAAATGGTTAAGATATTGTATCACATGGTGCTACATTAATGATGAATTAATTCAAGAATATAACTTCCTGTATTTAAAACTCAGCCATCAAAATGCTCCATTGAAAGAAAAGGGCATCACCAAAAGACATGTACTGGAATGTTTGTGATTAACACCATCTCTAATAGCGTCCAACAGAAGAATGAATTAACAAATTGTGGTATATTCACAGAATGGAATAAAAGGAATGATCTACAACTATATGCAATGATATGGAAGAATCTCACAAATATAAAGTTGAATAAAGAAGTAGAACAAAAAAGTACATACTTTATGATTATGTATATAGAGTACAAAGACAGGCAAAACTAATCTATGCTGTTGAAAATCAGGATAGGCAATGACTAAAAGGCAGTATGATGGAGTTCCTAGCTGTTAATAATGTTCTATTTTTTGATTCTGGGTACAAAGGTGTGTTCAGATTGTAAAAATTCATTGAGTTTGGGATATGTGCACTTTCCTGTATATAGACACACACATATATAATTCTTCAATAAAAAATTTAAAAAGAAAATTTCAGAAAGCCCATGAAAATTGAATTTCAACACATAATCCTCAAATGTCATTACTAGAATTCGTAAGTCGTCAGTGTGAGACTCACTCTCTAAATAGAATATTCAAAGAACTGGATTCAGAATAGCAGTCTGGGGACCAAAATACCTAATATGTCAAAAATCTCCAATCTCTCTGCTTTTTTCTACCTGCAGTGATATCACCATAGTTTAAACCAGGTCATTTCCTACCTTGAGTTTCATCTGATATAGCTTCCTAACCACTCTCTCAATAGCTTATTTTATCTGTTCTCAACAAATTAACCTAAGTGATTTAAAGTCTAAATCAGATCATTTTAGTTCTTTGCTTAAAATGTCTCAAGAGTCCCATTAAATTTAAAATTAATGCACACTCCAACACTTGGCTACATGGTCTGGCTTCTGTCTACCTCATCAACCTCATGTCATGCTGCTCTCCCCCTACCTCTACATTGGAGCCACATTGACCTTTCTGTTCCTCCAAAATTTCAAGCTGTCCCACCTCAGGACCTTTGCTTTGCTGTCCCCTCTGCCTGAAGAATCGTCACTTTCCTGTTTTCTTACTCTCAGAGTCTCCGTTTAAATGTTATAAAGTTCTCTCATAACAAGCCTCCCTATGTCACATCAACCTCCTATTATTCTCTATATCCACACCTTGTCTGTTTCCTTCCTTGACATGATTTGTTATTTTATTTGCTTGTTTACCTGTTTGTTTTCTCCCTCTTGCTCCTCATTAGACTGTAAGCTATATGAAGGCAGCTATCACTTCTAGTCTATTCGAGTCGGGATTGCATCTCCAGTGCTTAGCACAGTGCCTCAAATACGAAAAAAAAAAAAAATCCTACATAAACGGAAATACTTGTTGAACGAAAAAATCGACAATCTCAGGGGATCACAAGATGCCTGTTAAGTCACGAAGAATGCTGCACTTCGAGTTTTTCAAAGAATAGCAATGAACCAGATGCCTTTCAAGAAGCCCTTTGCCCAGGTGTTGTTAGCATTCCTTTTTTGGTTTCCTAGTTGTCACATCTACAGCCCCCAAACCCCAAACGACACCTCTCCTTCCCCGCCCCGCCCCCTGATGATGGACTCGCTGGCTAGGAACAGTCTCCCGACCCCGCCCACTGCCGAGGCGCCCCATCATTGGCCCGCGCGCCCAGGCCTTCGGGCGGGTGGGATGTCACCGCTAGCCTCTACTGGCCCAAGTCGATGTCGGTCCCTAGCGCAGTGCTAGAAGTCGGCCAAGTCAAATTGCAGTTACAGGGAGGCTCGTTCCCTTTGGAATCTGTGATTGGTGCGCCGACGGCCAGCCTACCGCCTTTCTCAGCGCAGATTGGTCAGGGCTGCCGTCAGTCAGGGGAAACAGCCTTCCCTTTTCCATCTGGCCCACTGCGGGAGTCAAATTCTCGAGAATTTCCAGGAAACTAACCAGTGGCTGTTCTAAGTGCTTGCTCCAGAGATCAGAAACATCGGAGAAGGCAGTCTTATTTACCGACCAAGAAAGCACCTCCTCCGCCTTTCGTTAGCTAATTAAAAAATTTCCAGGAACCTAACCATCACGAGGTAAGAGCCTAGGGAATTCACTTTATTTTGATTTCTGTTAATTTTTTATAATATCATTTATAGGCCGGGTCGCATCCCACCGCTCCCAGATCGTAGAATGGATAGTTAATGGGGCAGGGTTTCCTAGGACGCGAGAGGAAATATAGGTTGCATTTCCTCAGCCTCCTCAGTCCGAGCTCCACGGTCGGTGACTGTATTCTCTGTGCGCCGTTTTCTTTCCTTCTGAGGTCAGGGGCAGCTGGTCTGGGCTTCACTGCAGGCTGAAGGCGTTTTCTGTTGAGACTCCTCGAATTTGACCGCAGGCTGGAGGCGCCAGCTCAACAAGTTGGGTCCGCCGAGGCAGAGGGAAGAAGGGACCGCGGAAGGGACGATGGAAGGGAGGCAGGGGCTGCCCCTTGTGTTACCCTTTAGCGAGGCCCCGCGTCGAGGATGCTGCAGGAGTCGACGCGGCGTCGTCGCCGCAGCTGCAGCCGGGGAGAGGGAGACGTAGGCGACACCTGGGATCCATATTTGGAGAGGGTGGTTGGGAGGTAGATACCCGGCGGCGGTAGGTGCTAGGGGAAACCCAGCCATCTGCAGTGCTGCGCGGGCGAGAGGGTGTGCTTCTTCCCCTGTATCACACTAGGCGTTCATCTGTCACGGCCGGGGAGACGAGCCCAGGATCCTGAATTGTGCAACACAGAGGTTTTCAGGGCCTCAGAATAAAGAAGGATGCAGAGCCTTGGTTGGTGTCGATGTGAGGGTTTTGCTCTTTTCCTAGGAGAGCATTGTAATTAGGCTTTGTGGCAGCCAATTTCTGTAGATTAGAGATTTCACAGGAGGTGACAAAGACGAGATTCCGGATGGAAATAGCCTGGGAATTTGGAATCTCCAAAGCTCCATTTAGCCTTTCTGAGCTTCAGACTGGAAATGTGCAACAAGGCCTCTTCAGTCCTTTGCACCCTTCGCCAGGGCAGAGGAAAGAGTGAGGTTGTCGGGCGGTTTCAGAATAAGCGACTAAAGTGACAAATTATAATGGTCTTGAAAAACAACAACGGTGTCGTTATATTCCAGGAAAAGACCAGATGCATCTCTGTGTAATAAAATACCTTAGGCATAATTTTTGAGTAGTGAGATCTCGGCTAATGATTTTTTTTCTTGCAACCCTTAAATCACTTTCTATTGACCACTGACACAGCCACCTCCCTTGACTGTTAACTGAGAGATGAGGAAAGAAAACGGAGAGGTGCTGGTGATAATATAGAATGTAAAGGAAAATTCTTCCATGAAGTATGAAGGTATAGGTTTGGAATAGTCTGTGAATTGGATCCATATTAAATAAAATGTTTTAAAAGACACTGACAGAATTAGAATAATGAGTACTTTTCACTGCTCTCATGTTCTTTATTCACACACCTAAACACATGTTTCCATCAAACCTAAGGGGAATCGTTTGGGGTTTTTGTTGTTTTTTCCCTCGTGTAGACTTTCTTTCCCTTCCTCCTAGCCAAGGTACTGATAAAGAAGACATAGAGTCCAAATTTCCTGGAACACATTCTGGAAGCGACCATACTATTAGAATTTATTGGGATGCATTGATTGTTTTTTAAAAGTTGATAAATATTTGGTTTAAGAATATTAAAATTACCTTGTTTCCATTATGGAAGTTACTGATATAAAGATACCCGAGTGCCACTTTATCATAGGCAGATATGAATACTTATTGTCGTTGGAGGAATAAATCTAATATTGTCGTTGGAGGAATAAATCTAAGCAGGTGTCAGTAATATTAATTTTTAGAACTCCTGAATAATTTGGCATGGGTTTAAAACCATAACGACAAACTTATGACCTGCTTTTAACAGTCAAGAGCAGTTTTACTCAAGTTTCCAGTTCAAGCTCCTGCCAGAGACAGTGAGTGTCTCCCTTTTCCAAAAATAAACTTGGATAGCTCTGAGGTTTTAAACCCATTGAGATTATAAAATGTGAGTAAATGAAATGTAAACTTGACATAGCAATCTTGTAGCTATGTGGCTTTTTATCACCCCCCCTTTAGTTTTTAAATCAAGTATGTACTTCAAACTACAAACCAAATGCATTTTTTTTCCTTATGATGTTTTTCACCTGAGATTTCCTACTCTGAAAATGTGGGTTTTCACCAGTGATCTTATGTAAATCTCTGTGCCTGTTACAACTTAAAATATTACAATTTAACTCTCTTTGCTGAGACACTCCTCCCGCCCCCTGTCAGAATTGTTAAACCAGGGCCAACTGACCTCACTAGTCAGTTTTGTTAGGACTTTAAAATATCAAGTTAACTAGTTAAAACTTTGAGGAGGAGGAAGATGGAGAAGGTCTGGTCACACAAATCAATATGAAAATGATGAAAAAGAAAGTATTTTGAGGGTATTTATTGACAGTATATAGAATATGTAGGGTTTTTTTATGTGTGTGTGTGTATGCCTATATGTGTGCGCACTCACATTTTTAAACATTCATGTAATTAAAGTAAATTTGTGAGATACATTTTTGTTTTGATTAGAAAATAAGAAGGAATTTGGAGAACAGTGTGGTCTAAGTGGAAGATTGTCCATCCTTTCCCCACCCCGCTTTTGGATTATGACTGTCAGTATAATTTAGGTTGCTTATATAACCTGTTATGTAGCTAGGATTCCAATCGAGTTGTTTACTTTCTTGCTTAACATAGTTTTTAAATTTTGTTCTTGCTAGTAGAACATGATGTGTAACATAATATGTTTTTGTACTTTTAGTTCATTTAACTTTTGCTCTGACGTTTTTGTGTACTCAAATGTCTTTCACCCTTTGACCCTTTTGGATGATTTCGACTTTCAAAGATTGAATATAAATGTTAAAATGGTTTATAAAAATAAGCTAGGCTTGATTTCCGTTTGAGAGATTGACAAAGGATTCCTGAATAACTTTTTTTAACTAGCAGAATGATAAATACATGCCGATTTATAATTTCTGAACTGACAAATAATAAAAATATTTTTTAGGTGTTTGTCAGTTTGTTCTTCACTCTTCTTGTTATAAAGAACACTGCTCCACCCTCCCCCTTTTTTTGAATGCTTTTGCGTGTTTTTCATGTCAAAAATTTCTTCTCTTTTGTCTGCTAGTCAGTGCAGAGACACTTCTATGGGCATCTGGAGAGCTGGGGGCCTATGATGGCTGATTCCTAGTTTGAAGCTATGGAGGAAACTTTTCTTGATCTGTGTGTGAGTTTAATTCAAAGTTGTTATTTAGCATGGGAACTCAGGTTCCCTTTGAATTTTTTCTTCAGGAATACAGGGGAAATTAGTATGGGTTAGTTACATTGCATATGGAAAAGGAGATGAAACCACATGTACAGTCTTTTGCTTGCATGAGTGACCCTTACCTAGTAATGTAAACTAGCTATATATTTGCCTCACATTTCATCTATGCCAATAGCAGGCCTTAAAGAAAATGTTTTTCTATGACTATTCTGCTCGCTTTCTGAGGTGATTGTGCAAATAATAGATGAGATGAAGCCAGGTCGATGATTGGTTTTAGTACTTAAAGGCTTAAAGAAACTGCTCAACTTGCATAGTTTCACTCTTAAATAATGTTTCCAGTGGATATTTGTTCCCTGCTGAAAATGCAGCTTTTTATTTTATTTTATTTTCATAATTGGGGGATGGAGAAGGGGGGAGCAGGACAAAAGTATCTTATAAAAACTGCAGAAAAACTTTTTCAATATTTGTTTGTAATGTTAGAACTTGTTTAAAGTAGGTACATGACTACACAATGACCCAAGGCTGAATATGGCATACATGCTTTCAGATTGAAGTCAAAAGAATAGTACTTTGCTAATTTCTGGTGCACCCTTCAAATGCTAATGTGTTTTCTAATCAACTCACTTAAAGTTTTATTTTTTTTCTATGTGGTGTTAATCTGCTTTGTGAATCATCTCCAACAATAATTAATACTTAGTTCTTTCACTTGCTAGATTGCATTATAGTTTGAAATTTCTTCACACATCATCAGCTTTATTTGACAGTTATTGTTGCTGAATAAAATATAACTTCAAATAGAAGCAAAGAAATTAACACTTCATTTTTTTTGTAATGGAATGTGTTACTTCTCTTTGATGCTTGATAACCAGAGATGCTGTGTCTCTACCATCTCCAACTTGTCATAAAGGAAACGAGTTTCAGTCTTTCATACATGATATTAGCTAAAAGGCCAAGAAGAAATGGCCTCCTAAGTATTTCATGATAACAATTCAATGTTAGGGGTGCCATCTTTATTCTAAATACAGGGCTCATGTCTTTCATTGCTTAAATAGCTGAGAGTAATGTCTCTTCATATACATAGCTACACTGATTTCCAAAAATTTATTTGAAAATGATTGTTTGAAATCTGTAATGCATTTTCTCATAGACGCACACAAGCTGGGGTTTTTTTTTTGTTGTGTACGTTTGTGCCTTTTGTGGAGATATATTTTTTCAAGCTCATTTTTTTTATTGTGAAATAATTCAACCATACAATTGAGAATAATATAACACCTACATACCCACCACCAGCATTATTAAATTTTAACATCATGCGATATTTTCAAATTGGTTTAATTCATAAAATAACAGAACAAAGTACTATGGAGATGAATTTTTGCTTAGGACCTATTTGTATGGAAAACTGCCAGAAACAGCCCTTCCTGTGGGGCTGTAAGAATTCCCTGTCACCACATCCAGAGGAGGCTTTAGAATATAGCTTTGTGGCAGAGTCTAGAAGTAGGGCAGAATAATAGTTTCAAAAAACTGTAGTCTTGTCTCTGGTGCTGTCTCCTGTTGGAGTTGTCAGCAATGAGTTTAAGGTATGGGTGGGCTCCTGGGGTTGTGGGAGAGGAGAGAACTGCAGCTGTTAATGTAAATGCATAGATCAATAGCTCATAAATCAGGGCTGCTTGTCACAAATGCAGTGCCACCCTCCATATGAGTATCGACCACAAGATAAGCATCAGAATTGGCTCATCCATGTGCCTGTGGGAATGTTTGCATGAACCAGTTTACATTAACCGTGGTAATATAGTGTGTAAAGTTTAGTAAGTTGAGAAATCTTAAGACAAGACAGAATTCAGATCCTAGGTGTGTCTTTGCTAAGACTGAGACACTCTGAATACAGAGCTATCATAAAAATTCTATTAACCAGTTATTTTTTTCTTCTCTAATTTCTGTCTCTTATAAGAGACTTTGTTATCATTATTGTTAATATATGTACCTTTCTTTTCTTCAGAGCAATGGAGTTAATAAAGAGAAGAATATTTATTTATTACCTATATTCTTTCTACTGAAAGTATCAGCCTGCCAGACCCGACAAGGCATTACCTGGGACCTCGTTAGAAATGTAGAATCTCAGACCTCACCCCAGACAGACTGGATCAGAATCTACATTTTAACAAGGTCCCAAGGTGATTTTAGGTTAAAGTTTGAGAAGCAGTTGTTCTATATGAAATGTGTACATAGTCAGATTTTTATATGACTTAAATACTGTGAATGGGATAAATAAATACATCGATTCATTTTTTTTTTTAAACAAAAATCATTGGGGGTGACATTGATCAACAAAATCCAATAAATTTCAAGTATACAATTCAACAGTATGTTGTATATATATTGCATTATGTGTTCACCACCTATATATAGTTAGACTTCCATCTGTCACCAAATATTTGACCTCTTTTACACTTAATCTACCACCCCTCTCCCCCTCTTCCCTCTGGTAACCACTAATCCACTATCCAAAATCAATTCATTTTTGATTCACTAATCTTAGAAATTGGCTGTTAGGTGTGACATTCATTAATGCCTTCATTTTTGGTAATATCTAATAAAATAATATATCCATTATATTTGTAATTACTGATAGAGTCCTTCTCTCTTCCTTTCTCTCTCTCTCCTTAGTTGCATCATTTCCCCTGAAGATATTTCATTATTGTCCCTGATTACTGAGTCTTCTGGAGCTGAGATATGTCAACAACTGCCTTAATTACTTTGGTTAGAGGAGGTGGGAACCAGGTGAGAAGAAGAGTGCTGCTAAGCTCCCGCCTACTGCAGGATGACAGGTGGGTGACGCCCACATGCCACAGCTCCACTTCAGAGTCCAGGTGCTCTCGGTTTGATCCGGATGGTAGTGGGCATCCAACCACCTGGGATAATTTCGGGATCTGGGATAACCGCATCGATGAGCCAATTCTGCTGCCGCCCAGCATTAAGTATGGCAAGCCAATACCCAAAATCAGCTTGGAAAATGTGGGCTGCGCCTCACAGATTGGCAAACGGAAAGTGAATGAAGACAGATTTGACTTTGCTCAGCTGACAGAGGAGGTCCTGTATTTTGCGGTGTATGATGGACATGGTGGACCTGCAGCTGCTGATTTCTGCCACACCCACATGGAGAAATGCATCATGTATGTACAATGACTTTAACTCTTGACTTTGCAGTTTGCCTTATGCTTTGTGTTTAAACGTTCTCCTTTTGGCTGAGATGTTCAGTCTTAACATGGCTATTTGAGTGGTGGTTTTGTGCTATTGTTTTATGAATGAGCAGTAGCTCAAGCATGCCATTTATTACTGATGATGATTATTATTTCAGAAATATATGTTTTAACAACTCCCCTGGTGAGAGCATTAAGTATGTTAAATGACAAAAATGCAATGGACAAATTTTAAAGATCTAATTGGCTTTTTTGAATGATTCATGATTCAGGCAGCATCCTGTCTAACAAATAGAAAAGAACTCTGAGAAGCTGAACAAAATTAAAGTCTTATTATATAGGCAGAGAGGGAGAGGGTAAGAAAAGAACAGATTACCTCATCTTTGGGGGATGGAAAGGGCCTATGTGACAGGTTACCTCACTGTTCCTGACCAGAGAATTCCAGACTAACTTATTAAGATTACATTCCTGGAGAAAGTTGAAACTTCAATTAGGTTAGGCACTAAGCCGTGGTTTGGTGACATGGAGTTAGTACAAGTGACTCGATTTTGGGCTTATTGGTTTTTTTTTAACGAGCAGAATCTACCTTACGGGATTTGTGATCATTTCAAGTGAATTAACGTAAAGTACATGACCTTATGTGCTATGGGAATCTATGAGAAGCATTTACCCCTATCAGTACATGGCACGTAGTGCTTCAATAAATGGTATTTATTCCCTCAAGTGGTATGAATAGCTTTGAATACTTGTTGAAAATAGCTTTAGATGACTGGCATTAGTATGGGGAAAATGCATTTAATGCGGCTGTTTTGGAGCCCTTTTCATAGTTTATTTACTGCAATTTCTATTAATGTATTTTTGAGGATTATACTGCTTTTAATACTGCTAGTATTAAAAGACAGGGAGAACATGGCCATATGACTATTGTTTTCCTGTGTATAGTTGTTCATACTGTTCATTATTGTATGCATGTATATTTTGCCTTATTCCGCAGAAGAACTCAATGGTTTAATTTAACACAAAGGAACTCTTGACCTCTCAGGGTTGCAGTACTGAGGATTAATCTTTTAAGATTAATCTTTTAAGACTTTTATTTTAGTGTCCTTAGAGACTTATCATTATGCTTGTTACCTAGTAGATACTTAATGAGCATCTGAAAGTCAAGCCATGGAGGTCCATTGCATGGAGTGACTGTTAACTAGAATGACCTCTAGAGGAGAGGAAGACTGAAACCTATTGTACAATTATTGCTTGGGGCTCTTTTTTCTCCCCACAAAGGGATTTGCTTCCTAAAGAGAAGAACTTGGAAACTGTGTTGACCTTGGCTTTTCTAGAAATAGATGAAGCCTTTTCGAGCCACGCCCAACTGTCTGCTGATGGTAAGTAAAATAATCGCATTTCTTAGGGTCCTGAGGAATGTCATGGAAACAATTTAAGTCCTTTAGCATTTGGGAATTGGATGTTTATGTTAAAAATTATTTTACATAAAGAATCACTTTAAATGCTGTTTGCATCCAAACTGATGTTAATACCTCACTTTTAAATGAAATACTTTGGAGAATTGTTCAGAAATTGAAGATCTAAAATGGGTCTGATATTGAATTTTAATTTTAAAAAGATTAAAACATTTTGAATCTTTTGCTTGTTTGATGGACAAGATGTCCATGCTATGAGATGGTTTATTATTCTTTTTTTTTTCTTTTTTTCTTTTTTCCCCCTTCCCCCAACCCCCTCGAGGGTTTATTATTTTTGTTTCTTCAGATAAATCTGATGAACAAATACTGAAATATAGTATAAGGTAATCTCATCTAGCCAGGACAATAATTGTTCAGGCAAGAGGAAAAAAGCTAATTGATTCTAGAAAGGAAAGAACAATGACTAATATACACTGAATACTTATTAATTGTATAATTAGAATGAAGATATTTTTTCTCCCACTCTCAAAAGCTTGATCTTGCAGCTTTTCTGTGGTAATGAGTGATATTTTGGTTTTATTTGTTAGACATAAGGTGAATTGAAAATTTCGTGTACTATGTGTCCTTAAATTTTGAAAGTAAAATGTTTCTGATTTTGACTAAATTTATCAAAACCATTTCAGGAAAATGTAGTGAATGTTTTCTAGTTAGCTGGCCCCAAAATATTTTGCTTAAAGCTTAATCTTGAAAACTTGTGCAGCAACCATGTAAATGTATGCATATAAAGTGGAAACGAATCATGCAATAATTATTAACCATTGTTTGGTTCATCCTCTTGTTTAAAGAAGCTCAAAGTGCACCACCGGAATGTCATTTTCACAATTTTCAGTTGGAGTTCCTAGGCATGGAAATTCCCCCCATTTCCCAAATAAGGAACTGAAATTCAAAGAGAGGTAAAGGGCTGTTGCTGGGTTTTTTTTGGCACCCACTGCAGCCTCTCTCGTGGCGTATTTAATGATGAGGATTAGACTAGATGACTCTAGGATGGCTCTTTTTGCCATCTCTAGGTTTTTCCTGCTCTTTTTGAGAAACTTTCCATCATCATACTCCTCAGAAAAGCATTAGAGTCCGTCTCTTTGTTCAGGAATTTATTTTCTCACTCGTAGATCATCTGGCCCATTTTCTTATCTTCTCCTTCATTCCTTTGGACTTTTTTTTCCTTCTAGCTGGCCCCTCACCTTATCAAAATAGGGGCTGAGAGAGGGCACATTTTAGGCATAAGATTTATCTCTTATTCCTAATGGGTAGAATATATGAAGGAGAAGAGAAAATTAAAACACTTTCTTATTTTATTTTTATAACTCTGAATATTGGTGTCCATATCAGCATGCTTATTTCATCCATACCAAGCTTGGCTGTATCTCACATCAAGATGTTTTTTGGCTGCAGTGCAGGTGGTGTGCCCTAGCTGTTCTATAAACATGCAAAGCTTACTAGGCCAGGTTTTCATTAAGTGTTTTGAGAACAACTTTAAAATTTATTATTAATAAGTTGCTAAGGCTTTCAAAGATGGTAAAAATTGCCTTTTGATATTTGGGACCTATTTTATCAAATGGATTAAAGCCACTAAAGATAGGATGCTTTATGTTGTTTAACTTTTTGATTTGTGGATTAAAAAAAAACAGACCATTTCAGATTTCAAAGTTATCGTTCAGTTTTTTTCTAGTTTTTAGTAAGAACTGAAGTAGTATCAGTATTAGAAGAGTGTATAATATTCTTTTTGGCATAGATATGAATAGGACCAGTGTCAGTTAAATAAAATTGTGAAGTTAATGCAGTTTACCCTCTCCAGTTTCCTTCTGTCAGCCCCATTTCTCCTCCTTGAACCAACTCTTCCTGTGAATAGCTTATTCAATTTCAAATCTCCATTGTTCAGCACTCTGCATAGAATCTGGAAGGTGCTCAGTTGGACTGAACTGATGTCTACTGCCTACTTTATCTCACCAAAGCTATTATAATTTATTACTTGATTATCTTATAGCTGATTTAACATGATTATTAGTATAATGTATATGTTTTAATGAGTTATAGCTCATGAACAGATTCGAATTTAAGTACGAGAAACCTGAAAAAAGATTGGTTAAACCATAGACATGAGTCACTAATGGCGGAATTTCAAGTATAAATGAGAGGAGTGCCCCTCAATTATATATTAGCTTTCTTAAGAGAAAGTGAAAATATAATAAAGTGAAAATAAAACATTCTCATTTTTTCAAGACTTTAGTCCAAAGCTGTCACATCTTCATAAATTACTTCAAATTATCCCATTAGCATTTAAAATATTTACTATTTTAGTTTAAATTGGGGGTGGTTTGAGGAGAATAAAATCAGAGTGCCACTTACTAACAAAAGGAAAGAATCTTGCCCCTAAGAAATACCAGCTATATTTATTGACTTGATGAATTTCGAATTTACCCTTATTTATAAATAGCTAATTTCATCATCATCTTTGAATATTTTTGTATTCAATTTATGCCAGTTATATATTTTTATAATTCACCAGTCAGTAAATTCAAATGGCATTCCATCTGTCTATTGCTTATGAACTAGTTGTCACTTAAGCAGAAGGTAGAAAAATTAGATTATAATACTATATATCTGATAAACTTCATAGTGTTTTTAGATTGCATAAGATTTGAAAGCAACAACATTTTTCAAGAGACAAATGGATAAAAAAAGAGAAGACTTGCTCTGTCTTTCAGAGTTGGAGATGGTGACAACAGTGTGAGTCTCATCGGAAACTTCTGTGCTCTTCATATTATGTGATCTCTTTATAGAAGAATTAAACTACTACACAACCAGTGTTAGAAACACCATGTTTTTGAGTATGCTTCTTATGCTGGGGGTAGCCAATAGAAAAAATGAGGGAATAGCATTGAAGAGAGATTCTTATTGTGCTATTACTGCTCTCAGCTTATTACTTTGATTTTGGGGTTCATGAGTCATACATGTCTGTAAAGCCCATTTTTAATAAATATTAAAACAGTACTGGTTTTATACAGTTGAATAATTACTGAGGGGAAGAAGATTAGACTTTGAAAAGCATAGATTTTTCTCTTTCTGTTGCCTTTCAAATTCTCCATCATTTTTCTTCTGATATGTGGACTTGCAACACTGGGGGAAAGAGAGAGCTGCAGAAACACCCATTTTATGCATTATATAAAACTATAAACATGCATTAGAGCTCAAGAGCCTTATTAGCCTTTAGTTAAACAATTAATCATTCTACTAAAAAATGGCTTCTAGATACTGAATCCTGCATTGAACACCGGAACAAGTGTGTTACTCCTTGCATCTGATTTTGGACGTGCTTTAATTCCTTCTTGATATATTTAAATCCCAGTAATTTGGTGGTATATTGTAGTTCACATCCTCTCTAAGTACTGCTTGTCAGATACGACGAATATTTTGTTAAGCTCATGAAATTTCCCTTCTGTTATTGAGACAATTCTGATATCGCTACCAAAAGAATATACAGTGCATTTTTTTCAAATCAATAAAGGTACTGATTTACTCTTAAGGCCTATTTGAGTGACTGTGTGTGTGTGAGAGAGAGAATATAAGTATGTAGATGTGTGTCTGTGTCACTGAATGTTTTTCTACACATGCATTGTTATATAGTTTTTCTTGCTTTGGGAAGCCACAAAACTTAAGTGTTACTCTGTGATGAAAAATAGACTCAACTACAAAATACCATCAACTTGGGCAAACTGAGTTTTGGAATCTTTGATTTGGCATCCCCTGGAATATTATGTAATTTGCAAGTGAAATTTTCACCGAAATAAAAACCCTTCCCCTTATTTTGCAGCTCTTTCTCTGCCCTCCCCTGTGTTGCAGGTTTGTAATGTTTGAACAAAACTCCTGGGTGAATTTCCTATTTGCCTCTGTGCGTGTTATTTGTGGCAGAGAACTGTGCCTGGTCAGCAGCTCTAGACCTGGAGCCCGTGGACACTATATGCTGGGCTTCAGTGGCAAGAGAGATCTGCTTAATTTTGTCCCAGGTGGAGGAGTCCAGCGGTTCCTAGCCTGGACTACTGGAAGGTTCCCACATCCTTTTTGTCCCATTAGTTGAGATGACTTGCAGTAGAAAATGTCCAGTGAGTGTTAAGAACTTATTGAAGATGTCTTAGTTTTATAGTTTTGTTGTTAGGACAAAAAGTGAGAATTTTTACTTCTATGTTAAATGAAAATAAATGTTGACTTAATATTTATATTATTAGATGCTTAGCAAACCAGAATCAACAATTTTGAGAACTTTCCCATATATCCTGGGATTTTGGAACTGTCAAGTTGGGTTGGTAAAAATTTAAGCTCTTTCAAATTTTTAGGTGACCGAGCCATGAGTTACAATCCTAAACAGCTACTCTTGAAATTTTCATTTATGAAATTTTAACTCTTTTGATGTAGCCAATTAAAAGCAACTTTTTTGAAAAGCTGCTGCTGACAGTTTAAACACAGGAGAGGAATTCTGAACTCCCTGAGCAGCTATCACCTGAGTAAATGCTGTCTTCCCTTGCCTGGCTCCTCTAGTCATTTGAAAATGTTACAGAAGATAGACTGTCAAGAGTCCATTGTATTGAATTTTGGGAAACTCAAGAGTTAACATTTGTAATGTAAATATTACTGATACTTATGCTAAACATTTCTGTTGTACATTGACAAATATACTTTCGCATTTCCAAGATATTGTTGCTTTGGCATAATAGTTCCAAAATCAAGAGACAAATGGGAAGACAGTAGAACTAGAAATACTATTTTTCAATAAAATCAGCATGGATATAAATGATTAAGTAGAGTTTATTCATGTTTTTCTATTTTACTTTTCTGATTAAAGCAGGCATTTTTATATGCTGATTGGAAAATATATTTTTATGTATATCTTTCCAAAATGCATTACTGGTATAGTTTTTTCTAAGTTGTTTCTTTTAAAAAAATTTGGAAATATTGAGCCTCAATCAGTCAAATCAATAGCACTTTGTTTTTCCTAAATCTTCTTTGAAGTCAGTAGTCTTTGGATGATAACCTGAATATTTGATTTAGATGCTTTAGGGAATTAACTATGTTATAGAAAATAATACCTGCTTTAAATAAGTTATTATTTTTTCAATTTCTTCAATTTGTTTACTTTTTAGACCATAAATTCACAGTATTTCACTTTAGCAAGGCTCAATCACCTTAATTTTTTTTTTTTTTTTTTGACAAGTAGTAAAGAACTGAAGGCAGACACTGTTAGAATAGTTCAAAGGAAGATGTAAAATGCAGTTTGGATTGGATGGAGGAGATAGTGGTGACCTCAGGCCAAGTAACATTTAATTTTATTCCTTATTGGTCTGAGAAAATTAATATTCTTGGAGTGCTTTTGGCCCAGGGAATGACCACAGGAACAGCACTTAGCTGTACTATCCCGCATTTGGATACAGACGGAGTGTATTAGATCCTTGCGGAGCTAAAAGTGTTAACTATATCAAGCTTGTGGGAAACTAGAATGAATATCATTCTCTACCCCGCAAATTTTCTCCTAATATAATGATAGTTGCAACTTTGTTTCATGTCTGAGAACAACAAAGATAAACAGAAAAGAATGTGAGCCTTTAAGCACTTTAGAGTTTTTTGGTGAGTTTGTAGAATGAAAGAATATAAAATACAGCACTTGAAGGGCTAATGATATGCCCTTGGCATATCTTGCTTAGCCCATTAATTGATAGTACTTTCATAGGATAGGAGTAAGAAATGGAAGAAAAAATAATAATCTTCTGAGTCCATAGATTATAGAAAAGTCGGTTTGCCTGAATGGCTCAGTAGACCTAAGTCACCCTGCCATATTAGCTAGTCTAATTAAAATGTAATACTTTTAATCCTGACACCTGATAATACACACAAAGGTGTCATAATAATTATTATAAATTTATGTCAGCTGTACTTGATATAAATTGAGGCCATTTGGAGACAGTGATGCATTGTTTACGAAATTAGGAAGTAACTTTTTCTGTTTGCATGGAGCCTTGTTACTGAATTAAATACTTCTTCCTATGCATGCTCTTACTTACATAGTTCACTTGCCTTTTATTTGCATAGCTCTAGTTAAATTAGAATGATACATTTCAGCGTTAGTTTAACTTGCCTGTTTTATTTTGTAATAAAAATTCAATACAATCATTTGACTGTCAATAACTTGTACTCTTCTTCATAATGTTTACAGCAACCCTTCTGACATCTGGGACGACAGCAACAGTAGCCTTGTTGAGAGATGGTATTGAACTGGTTGTAGCCAGTGTTGGGGATAGCCAGGCTATTTTGTGTAGAAAAGGAAAACCCATGAAGCTGACCATTGACCATACTCCAGAAAGGAAAGATGAAAAAGAAAGGTACCACCTCTAACTGATCAATTATTCTGAGAATGTTGTTTATATATAGTTCATAGAGATGAAACCTTGTATTTTAAATTGATTTCATGCTTAAGTTTAACTGTGCCTTGGTTTTCTGGATTTCGCATCAGAGTCTAACTTTTTCTTGACCAGGATCAAGAAATGTGGTGGTTTCGTAGCTTGGAATAGTGTGGGGCAGCCTCATGTGAATGGCAGACTTGCGATGACAAGGAGTCTTGGAGATTTAGATCTTAAAAACAGTGGTGTGATAGCAGAACCCGAAACAAAGAGGATTAAGGTAAGAAAGGACTTGAAAACACTTGATACACATACAAGGAATGAATGCAGTGTTGTCTCTGGCTGTGAGCTTTTTTGGAAGCCTTAAGTGAAGCCAAAATGATTTTTTAAAGGGAGTAATTAATGGAAGAATAGATCAGCTTTTCAGACAAACTAAGATACTATCTTCCAAGCCTAATGTATGTTTGGTTTTTGTTTCACCCAGCTATGGAATTCTGGTGGAATGGCTCTCCCGCCCTTCCTTACCTGTAACTGATCATTTAAGTGTCACTTCCATTTGGAAGCTGACCCTGACTTCCCTTTTCCAGCAAGCTGAATAATCGTGATATCTTTTGCATGCTACTAATTAATATCCACACTTCCCCCAGCACACATCCAGTCGTGAGCTGACACCTCCCTCTCTGCAACCCCTGTACTACTCTAGTGCCTGGTACAGTATAGTATAGGTTTCCAATAATGGCAGCAGACTTTATTAACAGAATGACTTCATGTCTTATAGATAGCCCACTTTTATTCATTTTATCTAACAAATACTTATATAGGATTTATTATGTGTCAGGCTCTGTTCAAAATAGCTACTGCTATCCCATTGCACAGAGAAAAAAATCTAAAGCATATAGAGCTCAATTTAACTATGTTTGCCAAAAAAATAGAGACAGTTTTCAAACTCAGGAAACCTGGCTCCAGAGACAGTGTTCTCAACCATTATATCTCGCTGCCTCTCGCATTCAGCAATCTGACTATTTCCCTTTTAGTGTTCCTAAGTAAATGTTAGGTTTGTGCTCCGTGGTTGATGCCAAATCTTGCTACTTTTGCCCTAAATACAGGCCTTCCATTTTCACTCTGTTTGCTTATTAACTGTTAAATACAGATGACCACTCGGCAAACAGATAAAAATCTTTGAATTAAGAAGATTATTCTAATGCCAAGTACAGTTTATAATCCTGTGCACTTGGTTCTGACTGCAGCTACAACATGCCGATGACAGCTTCCTGGTCCTCACTACAGATGGAATTAACTTCATGGTGAATAGTCAAGAGATTTGTGACTTTGTCAATCAGTGCCATGATCCCAGTGAAGCAGCCCACGCAGTGACTGAACAGGTGACAGCAGAGCTTCTGCTAGAAAAGTCCCAAGGTGGGGGAGGAGAGGAGGACAAACCTGAGTATAGGATGTGGTGCAGGCTGGAGGGACTACCACAGGCTTGAGATTACTTCGAAATCTTGTCTTTTAGCTTCAGTTTTACAATGAATTTTACACTTGACTCCATAATATTTCCAACTTAAAAACATTTTTTTATAGTTCTAAGTAGTTAAGAAAAATTAGTATGCCAAGGAAATGTATTGTTTATTTTTTAGCTTTGTACACACATCTTGAAATAATAATAATCGCAATAGTAAATTATAATAATAGTAAATACTAATATATCCCTTACTATGTGTCCCTCTTCTGTTGATATATATTTGACTCATGTAATAATCACTATAAAACCCTCTGAGGTTGGAGCTAGTAATATCTCTTTTTCATGGATGAGGAAGACTGAGGCACAGAGGCTGAGAAGTGACTTCAAGATCACAAAACAGTTAAGCTGCAGAATAGTTGTTGCTTAAACTTCAAACTGACAGCCAATTTCCCGTTTAACTACTTAACCATTAAATGAGACTGCTCCCAAGTAATTACCCAATATAGAAACACTACAGCATAGTCAACTTCTGATTTCGAGAATGGGTGTGTGAAAACAAACAAATACAAAAAAGGTGTATGGATGTTTTGTGTGTCACTGTGTCAGTCAGAGCTAAAATTTGGAAGCTGGATAATACCTAGTAAAGAAAATGTAAGATTTCCATGTGTTGTTTAATATTCTGTTTGGATAGGTAGCTCTTTTAAGTTATAGCCCACTGATCATTAGAGGCAAAGTTTAATTCAAAAGCTATTTTTCATTTCCCAAGTTTTACATTTTCAATTCTGGAGGTAAATTTTGCCTAAACTTTTTTTTTCTTACACTTTTTATTTTATTTTATTTTTTTCAATTACAGTTGACATTCAGTATTATATTAGGTTCAGTTGCTAGTATTTGTAATTAAGATATAAGACATTTCTTAAAAAGCATTATTTATTTGAAAATGAATGGGCAAGCATGAATTATGTTCACTTGGATACTATGTATGCTCATGAGATTAAGGAAATGGGCCTAGTTCCATGGATATCACTTCTTTCCTTATTTTAATTACCTATCTTGAGATACATGTGCTCTAATTCACAAGGTCAATAATATTTATAATGACTGCATAGGATTCCAATATATTTGTATACATTCATTTAACAGTTCCCCTTATCAGCAAATTTAGTTTATGTTCATTTTTCCATATTATAGGAGGAGCACTGTAACAAACATTTTTATATCTATTTGTGCATATCTATTTTCTTCAGACTTTAGGTTAAAGTCTTAGAAGTAAAATTGCTAAATATAAGAATACACAGCATTCTAAAGCCTTTATAAGTTTGCAAAATTGCTCTCCAGAAATATTATTCTAGTTTACACTTAGAAATAGTATTTCATAGCTTGTATTTCTCATCTCTACAGCTTGTTTTTTTCCATTATCTTATAGGCATGTTTGTCTTTTTATGGTTATTATAAGAACTTCCCGTATATTAAGTATATTAGTAATTTGTCTGATATGCAATTTTTTTGTGTGCGTCTTTCAATTTGTTTTAAAATTTCTTTGTTTTCTGAAGCTTTTTACATGTGGTATTTTTTATCAATCCTTTCCTTCAGAGGTTTCAGCCTCAGGCTGTGAGGTCTTTTGAAATTCTTTTGTTCTTAAATATAATCCCAAGAACTCTTACAATGCTGACGTTTTGAATTTTTGAATTAGTTTGAATTTACTGTTTGAATTAGGTCCTGAAATTGATTTGCAGTTCTCCTACTGTAGGAAATTGTTTATGCCACTTTTCTATTTTGTAGGGTGCATAATAAACTTTTCTGTAGTTATAGCTTTATATATATCCACTTTTTTAGGTTATTTTTTAGGCTAAATTCCTAGAAACAGAAATACTAGGTAAGGACTAACACTTACTGAGTCTTTACCTTGTATTAGTCTCTGTGCTAAATGCTTTACATGTATTTTCTTCTTCAGGAGTTGCATATCTTATATCTTACTTAGTCCATTGGTTGTTTCTGTTGCCAAAATAACTACAATGGGATATAGTAATGTGGTTGTTTTGGATAATCTATTATGCTGTGTGCAATCTAATAAATTGTGTGGATATCGATATATGGTGAAAGAATCACAATCCAAACCACTGTGACATAATTTGGGTTAGTAACTGTTAAATAAGTTTGACCTTCCAGAGGAAGGATGATTTCTCTTTGTACGGACTCTGATTTCCAGTGTTTTTCTCTTCCTTCCTGCCAAATTTTGCAGGCAATACAGTATGGTGCTGAAGATAACAGTACTGTAGTAGTGGTGCCTTTTGGTGCTTGGGGAAAATACAAGAACTCTGAAATCAATTTCTCATTCAGCAGAAGCTTTGCCTCCAGTGGACGATGGGCCTGATCATTTGCTGAGACTTTGAGTTTTTGTGCAACAGTTATTCGGTAACTAAATCAAGAAATTGATTAAATCAAAAAGTTAACTATGTCAGAGTGACCCTGTGACTCACTAGATCAGTATACAAGCCAGTGTAAACCTAATAATCCTTTACATGATAGTTTTTCAGAAATATCCATCATATTTATGTTCAACTGTATATACTTAGTGTAAATATATGTGTAATACAACTATTGTGAGTCTAAGTTGAGTGAGCAAATGAAAAGTGGTTTTGATATACATGCTGAATGTTAAATTTCTAATTTTTAAAAGTCTTAGGCAGCTATGAGTTTCTTTTGTCCACATTTGTTCTTTATTCGTTTGAACAGGTTCTTACCTCCAGGTTCTTCGAAAGTAGTATGTTGATAGCTACTCAATGTCCTTTCAGGAAGTGTTTCAATTTTTGATAACTGTATCAAGAAATAAATGTGAAACTGAATTCTGTTATTATATTTTGTATTCTGGACCACTTACTGGGAAATATAAAAATGTGAAATAAATTAATTCAGATAATATGACAATGCTAAATTATACATATATTTGTAAACACTGCTCTTATATATTTCAACTATGACACCAGGTTCCCTCTCCCCCAATTCATTCCTATTTTGTAGGTAAGAATGCTATCGATATATGACTCTTCCTTCATATCAGAAAAAAGTGCACAGGCTGAGTCCTTTGGTCAAAGCTATACAAAGTTAACTACAAATGGTATAAGTATCTTGTATAAAGTTTGCATTTGTTATCTCTGTTTTGTATATAGTATGCTTATATCACTGTATAGAGTAAGCATGTTGGATAATGTGTTAGTAAAAACAATACCACATCGACTATTGGTACAGACATAGCTTGAGGTTTACGTCTCCTTTTTGCTTATTTCTAAGACTCATAATAAAGATTAAATCAAAAATATTAAAACATTCTATATTTCAGCGTGGTAAGTAATTTGGGAGTATAAAACTATACTTCCTTATATTTGCAGGTAGGTTTGCTGTTAAAATGTAAATCTCTAAATGCGTGTTTGGAATTATATCTGCAGTTTATTTCTGCAGATAGTGTAAATTTGTTATATGTGTGAGTGTATGTACATATGTGTATTTTGGAGTAATAGAAAATTAAAGGGAACAATCCTGAAAACTACGTCACTAACCAGTTAGCTTTAAATTATTGGTATGTTTATACTTAAGGACTCTTGACAAACAGGGACAGTTTTATAGGAGAGACCCAATGGTTATTGGCAGATCGGGAAATAGAATTAAAATGGCTGTAGAAGATATTTCATGGTAGGTAACTTATGTGGGAAACCCAGGAACAGAACCAGCATGTTGAAGCTACGCTGTTGCATAATGGTAATTTGCATGTAAAAGTATAGGCTGTGAGAAAAATATTAAGCGTGAAGAATGGAGGAGTTTTGTTGTAGAATCAAAAGAAAAAGAAACCAAAAAGATAAAGTTGGTATAGTACATATCTTCAGCTCTCAGTTTTCAGGGTTAATTTTTTTTCCCCTTAAGTTTTATTTAAAGCTTAGTAGAAGAAAGAGGGCCCGAGATATATATTCACATCTTTTCCTCACTTTTTTGGGAATGAAAGAGAAGAAATATTAAGTTTTCCAGCCTATATTAATCAGGAGTTACCTTTGGAAAGAAAAAAGAATAAATATTTCAATTTTTTTTATTCAAAGAAGTTTGGTGAAAGAAAGAAAGACATTATAGGAAAGAATATAGTCTTATATTTGTTATTTGAGAAGTGAGGACCGAAAGGTAGCCTAAGAAAGCTGGAAAACTTTCTTGCTCTTTCTGAGTCAGATCCTGGAACATAAATATGGTAGCTACATTTAGGAGTATGGAGAATTTCCAAGCTAATAAGCAAACAAAAACTAAAGCACAAAATGACATTTAAAGATATAAGTTTTACTTTTGGTTTGAAATCTTCACATAACTATTCCTTTTTTACTTTCAAAACTAAGGGTAGGAATGTTGTTATCAAGTTCAAAGATCTGAGTCACACTACATTAAGTTGGATTGCCAAGATTGACAATGAGGAATTTGTAGGGTATATAGGTGTAGGTCAGAGGCGGGGCCTTGCTCTGCTTCACCTCAAAAGCTTTTAAAACCCCAAACCAGTTAACTTTGACTAAGGCATAAAACATACTGATGTTTGTTTTAAAAGCCACACTGTTGAAGAATAACTTGTAGATTATTATAATCCATAAAAGGTAAACATACATGTATTATGCTTCTAAGTCAGTCTATTGCTGGGAATTATGCACAAAGTGAAAAAAAGGACTGTTCTAAATATAGTTTTTTAGTTTTATCTGAATTTGCCATGTGGTTATTACCATGTGGGTATAGGTATGGTGTCAATTACATTAATGTAATTAAATTTAAATTAATTGTATTTATGTTTGCTTTTCATTTATATGTAGTATATAAATCATCTTTCTAAATGTGTGGCCAAACTTCATTTGCCAATTTTTTTTTGGCAAAATTATCTTGAAATCATGATTTTCACAAGTATAAGTTGTTAAGTACCTTATATATTCAAAAGTAAATGCCATCCTGCTTTCTATCAGCTGTTCGTTTGTTATAGATCTTTGTGTTTAAGTGCTTCAAAGGCTGATACATTTTTTAAAATTAGTTTTGGAGGGATCAGTTTTGAATCTCTGTACTCTATGATGTGAACTTTTCTTAAGTTCCAGTCTTTTAAAAAATTACTTACTTTGAAGAATTATTAACACATAATCTAAATAGAAATTATTTTTTTTTCAAAGTGGAATTTTGATTTTTTTTCTAAGAACCTTGGCAGAAAATGTGTAGGCCCATGCTATTTCTTCAATATCAGAGAAGACATTTATTTTCCTTTCTAGGAATGGACAGGGATTTAGTTTCATGGTAATATGACAGTAAGAAAATGCTTCAAAGCAGGGTGGGAGGAAGAGATGGTTAAAGTTTACCATCAAACATTTAAACGTATAATTTTCTTTAGCACCTCAGTTGTTCACATACCCATATCTGTGAAAAGTGACATAAAATTTTGGTTGAGTTATATTTTATTGTATGTATTAGATTCACTTATCTGGATTACTTAAGCAGAAATAAAAAGTCATGTCTTTACAAGCCAAATTGTGATGATCTGCCTGTTGCTTTTGGCATCTGGAATGAGAACACTTGACTCTGGCAGTTCCCATTGATTGTTAAATGGTTGAAATGGTCCATTGATAGTCACATTGATTGTTCCGGACTATGAAATCATAGAGTTCTTCCACCTCCAAGAATGACTCATCTGCCATTGGCTTCCAGTACAGAATTTAGCTGCTTGGTTTGTCCAAAATGAATTTAATTTCTGCTGAGGCGCTCTTGTACATGTTTGTTTTATAGTATACCAAAATTCTACTTGGGCTTATAGCGTTTCCTATAGTGAGCTGATGTAATTGCGGCTTTGATCATTTTAAATGTATGTATTAGAGTAACTGTGAACAGACTAAAATCATATATCTCAGTGTACAAAACACCATTTTAATAAAGTGTATGCATTAGACATTTTCTAAAATCCAACTGTGTTTATTTGGCATAAGACTTTCCAGCATTTATTACGTGACACTGTGAACACTAATATAAAAGAGTCAGTGAATGGTTGGAAATTTCGTTTAGTAGCCAAATTCTGGCTCTTTGCAAAGTTAATGTGAAGAATCTTTGAAAAACGTATATGCACTTATCTATTCAATCTATTTAATTTGAAATAAAATTCATCTCTTTCATTTTCTTCTTGGTACATCAGAGGAAAATGGTCATGATGATTTCTACAATATTGTGCCTGTAGTGTATTTCACTGCAGTATCTCCGTATATTAAAAATTAGAAACGGCTGTTTGGAAATGATAGTGCAGAACTTTGCATTATGCATTTAACATAAGCAAATTTTAACGTCCTATCATTGATTAAATAAAATATAGTAGTTGCAATCTATTAGCGCAAGGGTCTCTTCTAGAATATATCCCTTGATGGTAACTTGGCAAACCATGGCAGCAGAGATCTGTCCTGTTTTCTCCAAACTTTATACCTAGTATTTTTTATGTTTAACAAAGAAGAAATGCTTATTGGATTGTTAATCATTAATGTTTGCTGAATGAGTAAGTTAATGTATTGAATTAACTTTTATTAATTTTATTAGTGGGGAAATGGGCATTAGAGATCTTAAATATTACGTTAAATATGGTATTTAATGGTGAGGGAATGATATCTTACTTATTTTAGTGTTTCCTTAGACAATGATCAGTTAGGCCTTTATAAAGTATAAGTTAGTATGAAAATCTTGTTCTGAACAAAACCTAAAAGAGCAGTGCTGCATGAAGGACCCTAATATTGCTTCTTTAGAATATGGAGAAGGGAAAATAAAAAATTAAGGGTCTCTTATGTGCTCTTGTATACATTATCTCATTTATTCACCACCACCACAAGGTAGCCTTTTTAATTTTTGCTGATGAGGAAATGGAGCCTTTGGGCAGCTAATAAATAAATAGCAAGACTCAGTCCAGACTCCTTTGACTTCAAAGTCTGTTTTATTTTGCCACACCTCCTTAACATATTAGCAAAATCAAAACTAATTTACTAATTTACAAACATTATCTATTAACATCCATCTGTAGAAATACCTTTGGTGGAAATGAAGCAGTACATAGAAATGATTCAGAAACTCTAACTTAGTAGATGGACGAACATTAATTAGAGATAGTAACTGAGCATATGTCACCTAAATAAACTAAGCTAGAGAACTAAATTATGTCCAAGCCAAATGAGTATAACTGGGGAGGAAGTGTGAATGAATGAATGCAAAATGACTGCTTTAAACAGTACAGGATTTAGATGATCACTTATGGAAGTCCAATAAGTTCGTCTTTCTATGAGCAACTATTGCATATGTCTAATAACAGGGTGGGTCTAGCAGGGCCTAGGGAAGGTAGTGGTTGATTATATACCTGAAAGAGCTTTGTCCAGAGACAGAAGAATGAGGAAAGTGAATTATACCAGAAAGATATCAGTGTTCACCTGGACAGGTGAAGCAAAGATGTTTGGAGGCAAGAGAGACATAACCAATGAAGTCACTGAGCCTTTGGTCACATGTTAAGAGTAAGTTCTTTCAAGGACCAAAAGACATGTCTAAGGAGGCAGGTGGCCAAAGGCAAGGCCAGTTACATATTTTACGAAAAACAAAAATACCAGCCCCTTATTCAAAAATTGTATGGGCCTAGAAGGTGGCAGAGCTGAAATGACTTGTGCCATAGAAACTGGCAGTGACATAATTTTGGCAAGGGCCCCAGGCAGGTTAGGAAGTGCGATATTGCTCCAGAAGTTTCCCACATATTTGGAGCTTATGGGGAATCTCCCCACTGTGTTCAGATGTGAGTTTCAACTTCAGAGAGATGTCTCTCTCCCAAAGGCTGTCCTCCAGCATCATACTGAACAAGGATACAGCACATTCCCTGCACATCTATGGTTTTGCTCCATGTGAAACTTCCTGGTGCCAGATGAAGTGAGACTTTAGGCTGAGGGCTTTCCCACATTCACTGCACTCATAAGGTCTTTGTCCAGTGTGAACTCTGATATTCAATAAGGCTGGAGATTTGACTAATGGATTTTCCACATTCACTGCAGTCATAAGGCTTTTCTCTAGTGTGAACTTTGCATACAATAAGGCTAGAGCTTTAGCCAGAGACTTGCCCCTGTTTTGCTGCACTTATAAAGCTTTTCCCCAGTGTGAATTCCTTGGTGTTGAAAGAAACTGGAGATGGGGTGTGAAGAATTTCCCCCGTTCCCCGCATTTACAATGCCTTTCTCCAGTGAGACACTAGTGCTGAACGAGGTGCTCTCTGGTGCTGGGCCCTGGTCGGGAAGGGTGCGGTGTGGGGCTGCTGCCCAGGATTCATGATTTTTTCCTCCTCGACCAAGTCGCACCTCCACCAGGAGAGTGAGGGCTCCGCCAGGGCGCCCTGCCTCCCCCACCCAGGCGTGAAAAGCTTGGAGGGCGGCTCTTTGCCTTCTCTTGTCCCGCACCAGGGCACCACTGGTCTGGCTGCGGTGCCCTTATGAGGGGCCGCGAAAGACCCAGACCTGAGGCGCCGGAGAACTTTTCCTTTCAGTCCCTTGATGTATGCCGGACAGCTAGTTGCCTTTTCCCTCCCGCCTTTTGTTTTCTTGTTCCTTCCTTTCTGGGGGAGGGGGGGAGAGGGAGGGGGGAGGGGGGTGGGGGCGCAGCCCCACTGAGACAGAAACCCGCCTCAGATGCCAAAACTAAAGTTGAGAGAACCCCTTGCCCAGCTCTTCCTTCGCGCCCCTGGTGGGCTTGGGGGAACAGGCCTTCTTACCCCAACACCGGTCAGTCATCGGATGCAGGCAGTCTTTGGCAAGAGGACATGTATGTCGGCAAGGAGGCTCTTCCGCCCAGGGGAATACCTGTAGAGGATGGCAGGCGATAGCTGTCCCCTGGTGGTGCAGCTAGGGGAATATTTCCTTCCGTCCTGAAGGTAGATTCTGAGCAACACAGCACATCATCCACTTTGCAGATGAGACTGGAAAAATCAAGGCCTTTGTCCAAGGTTCCACAGGGGTTTCTGTCCAGCTCAAACCCTCATTCCCAGGAACTCTGCTCTGTTCATTGCTCTTGCTTAACCGTTTGGCCCGGGTTACCATGTTTATAGCAACAGACAGTTCTTGGTGTTTGGACAACATAATCCTGAATAGAGTTAATCTTTAGTCAACAGTCATCAGATTCTCTCTTTAAAATATATACTAAGAGATGGACGGACTCTCTAGCCGTATAGTGGGAAGAGCTAGAATTGCGAGATCATATTAAATTGACATGGCCATTTCTAGATAATGTGCATACTTTTGAGTATGCAAAGATTAGATACCCAGAGAGGGGCAGAGAAGTGTAGGGAAGAGCTGTCTCCATCTAGCAGAGTCTCGATAACAACCCACTGCTGATTTGAGAGGATTTCTGTACAGACCAAAACTCCTGCAGACAACAAAATACAAAAAGCAACTACCTGAGGACTGGCTAGGGATTGAAACCCAGCCCTATTTCATCCCAAAGTCAGTTATTTTCCATTTCAGAAGTCAGATAAGGTTATAAGTACTTGTACATTAATAATTAGATGGGAAAAAATTCTAGAAGGAACCTGAGAATGCTGCAGCTATTCACTGGAAACCAGGAAGAATAAATTAATTGGAAAAAGTGTCGAGGATAAAGGAGAGAACAGAGTAAAAGCACATCAAGACCGAAGCCTAAGACAAAAACAAAAGTTAACCAAAGTTAATCAGATCAGACTCCTGAAGAAGCATTCATGGTTCCCATTTCTCTTTCTCTCATTCACTCCTCAGTTCACTGCATTCTGCCATCTGACTCCACCACACTGGTGAAACATCCATTTCTAAGGTCCACGATGACCTCCTATTGGATAAATACAGTGATTCTTTTTAGTTTTTATATTATTTGACCTCTCTTCGTCATTCAACATTCCTGGCGCCCCTCTCCCATTGAAACGGTCTCCTCTCTCAGTACCTGTATGATTTTCTTTCTATGTATCCAGCAGCTTCTTCTCAGTCTTCTGGTTGTTGGTGTTCTCCAGGTCTACCTCAATTCTTTTCTCAGGGTGTACTCTCCTGGTGCAAGCCAATACATTCTTTTTCTAAAGTCTATATGTCTTCATGTTTAATATAATTTGTTTGTAAGTTTATATTGTAGGGGACTGAAGTTTCTCTTGAGACTATAAGGTCTCCATTGCCTTTAGCTCAAAAAGTTAATACATTTTATGACCTGTACACTAATGACTTCCAACTGTACTCTTGGCCCAGATTTCTCTCCTGAGCTCCAAGTTCAAATATTCAGGCATGGACTGTAAATTTCCGCTCAGAGGTCCTGTGGGCACTCAACTTCAACATATCCAAAATGGAATTCTTATCCAAATCTATTTCTTTTAATCCATCTAAATTGATGACTCACTCAGACCCCTTTCCTCCTTTGTGTTTGTAATTTGTCTCCTTTGTTTCATCATCACTGTCTTTTCCTTAGATACAACTGACACTGTAGCTTCCCAACTGATTTCCCTGCTTTCAGAGTCACCCCTCATCCATTCTCCACACCCTGAGCACTGCACACTCATGTTTGCGTTCGTTCAGTCTCACCTTCTAGATAAGTTAAAACTCCTTAGCGCTGGATAAATGACTGTTCCTTTGCGGTCTATTCCGTGCTACTCTAGCATAATTTCATCCACTTCCAACCTTCCCGCCTAAGCTTTATCACAGTCTGTGTACATTTTTTTCTTTCATTGCAACACATCTCCCCACTTTTCTTTCACTGGTTAACTTGAAAATTCAGGGATTATTTCCTCTGAGATGTTTGTTCTGAGACTCCTCCAGTCTGGATCAAGTTCCTCTTTTATTAATTCCTATGGCACCTATTCCATCCAAACATTTACTACCTTATATCATAACTCTTGATTTGTTTCCTTTTCTTCATCTTTAGCTTGGGAATTCCTTGAGAACAGAGACTAAGTTTTCGTTTTTGTTTTTTTTCTATATAGTCCTAACAGTTAGAACAGGGCACATAGTAGGCATTCAAAAAAGTTTGGAATGCATAAATGACATACTTAAAACAAGAAAAGATCTATTTTTGAGCCTCATTTTAACACTTGAAGGTACACCCTTCCAAAAAGATGATTTCTAGAAAGAATAAAAATCACTGTGTTACCAGAGAAATGAAACCTTCGAATTTCTTCAGTTATAGCCAAACTGAGTAGGTAGGTCCAGCATCATTATTTTAAGATCTTGTCCAATTAGTTCTAGCAAGCTATGCTGGCATAGCTGAGAAAGTATGACAGTGGTGCTTGAAACAAGACACAATGATAACATAAGAAGATCCAAATGTAAGAGTCTTCTTAGGTCCTACCAAGAATGTCTTTACACTGTTATATTTCCCTGATGCTGAACTTACTCTTATGGATCAAAGAAATGTGAGAGACATGTTTAATTACAAAGCCTAAAGCCATGTTCATTGGAGAGAATCTCTGCCCCAAAGTTCCTTTATAGAAACTTAGAAAAGAGAGGAATTGGGTTTTCTAATCTAACCTTATCTAATTTTATTTTCAAGATAATACAGTTTGTTAGATGCCAAACCAGGGACTGGCTTCCAAGCTGTACCCTGTAGGTCACTGTGCAGTCCTTTGAGGACAGGGGCCAGGTAGCTTTTACTCAATCTTTCCCCCACCAACTCCCCCCGCCCCATACACACACTACCTATAACAATCCTGCCATAGTGGGCACTCAATTTGTTGAATGAATGAATGAATGAATGAATGTGTTCCACCAGAGTGATGTAGATGAGAGGGAAGAGCACCGTCATTTCTCCAAAAGTGGACAACTTTACAATTTATTGGGGTAAAAAATATTTATTTAAAAAATACTTTATCAAAACAAAGGCAGAAAAAATGTTTCGGGTGTCAAAATGATCTATGTTAAGTTGCTGAATATATGTCACTATTTCAATGGATGGTGGAAACCTGTCTTCCAGAATTTTGACATGTCTGCATAAGAAGCTTCAGAGCAAATGCTTGAGTGGGAAGTTAGAAATGGCTTGAATCCTGCCCTCCTCATCTAAACAGCTGAGTAAGTTATTTAGATAAAAAAGAAAACCATGATATTACTCATTTTTGTCATTTGTAAAATGGGTATAATAACACAATATAGGGTTGTTGTAGATATAATAACACCATATAGGGTTGTTAATATACAACCTACACAGTAATTACCCATTTTTCTGCCACTACTTTCTGTCTCTCTAAGTATCAGTTTTGCTTTTTCAGGAAATGTTCCTCTCTGTTTTTTTTCTCCCCTCTCCCTTATGTGCCTTCATTTTTCTCACTACCTTTCTACATTTTTCTCTTTATTTTTTCTCTTCCTGCCCAACTGAATTTTTTCATAATGGTCTCATACCTCTTCCTCACTCACTTAAAAAATGACCAATGGCTATGAACTTTAGTAAATTTACAGAACAAGAAATTTAATAACTATTAAAACCTTATTTTCTTTTTTCCAAACTGATTTCCAATCTCTGCCATATTCATGCATACTTTTTTTACAATTCAAAATCAGTGAATACTTTCATGTTATTTTAGTTCTGATTTTATCCACCTATTTATAACTTTAGATTGAAAGGGACCAGGATATGCCACTTTGGCATAAAGATGATTTTGAGTTGAAGGCAATTGAAAATCAACAGATGCAGAAAGAAGCCTTTAAGCTTTCCTTATCTGACTAAATGCAGAAACTTCTGAGAAATGAGACTGTCATAAATTCCCTCTTTAGCATGAGCCTACTACTAGGAGAGAGACCAAGAGTAAAATGACCATAAATCCAGCACTGGGGGAGTTTCATGGTCATGAAGAAGATGAAGAAGGCCACTCTCATATTCGTAAACACATACTATCATAAATTTTTTTTTATCTCCAGGTTGTTCTCCCAAAAATCCATTTTTCTTTCCTAAAGAAATTTATTTATTCTTCCCATGGAAGCCTTTCCTCCACTCCCCTCTCTTTCTTACTAAGTTAGGCAGATGTGCCTCAAACTTTAACCACTTTGCTACTAGCTACTTCTGTATGAATAAACCTTTTTCCTCCTATTAATCTGTCAGTTTAATTCATAGATCTCCAAGAACTATACCTAAGAGGTAGAGCAAAAGTTTTTTTTCCTTTCCAGGAGTTCATATGCCATGTTTCAATATAGACCATATACTTGTAGATTTTTATAATTATGATATCATACGCCATAGTTTGTCACATTCCTCTCTTATGGGGCACATTGTTTCTAATTTAAAACATTTTAAAATCTCTTCTTTCATTCCACTTTCCCTTGCTTTCTCTGCAACAGAAGATATATACAAACATTGAAGTGCATGATTATGTAAATATATAAAATTTGCTATATTTGTTGTCTCTATCTTAATTAAGCCTAGTGAAAAAGAGAAAAATCAGGCAGTGCTGCCTGCTTTAGAGTCTGTTTTCTCTGTGGAGCTGATCTAGGCACCAGTCATAAACTTTATTGTACTTAGATTTCTCAGACTCTAAACGTTAATAAATGTTAATAAACAGCTGCACAAACGTGTCAGGCAATAAAGAGAGCTGAGGTTGGTCTACCTAATAAAAATACTTGCTTTGATTAGAACTTCCCTCTCCTAGAGCTTCTCGTGTCACCTGTTTAATATATAGTAACTATTAAGAGTTGACAAGGAAAATCTGTCACTTACTAATTTTCTGTCGTGGTGTTTGGCTTTTAAAATTCAGAAGCAGCCATTAAAGCAGATACGGCATTTCAAAGTTCTGCCACAAGTGTGATTTTGTTTTAACTAATGTTTAGAGGTTTGGTTTATATTATCATTTGCTTTATAATGCTAATTATAATGTCTTGATTAAATAGTTACTATGTGAACAGAACCATACTTATGGACTACAAAAGCCTAACATGTAGCCCTTAACTCTGCAAAGTTTATAATATAATTGGCAAAATGAGAAACACAAACTATAAGTGCTGAGGAGCTTATAAATAATCATCGTGAGTCTTGATAATAAAGATATGTAACATAGAAAATTTGACACTTAATAAACAGTTGCTAAACCTTGACGTTTCTTCAAAGCCATAAAGAAATTTTTGAGCAAATTTTCCATACTCTGGAACATAGGAATAGATTATCACAAATTTGTATTGATTCATTCTAGAGAATTGTGAAGATTCCATTATAAACCAACACAGGCTGGAAAACAAAACAAATTTAGAGTACTAGAAAAGGCCTTCCATAATTTTAAGTGGCTAAGCTAAGAAATACTCTGTTACTACCTCTTAGAGCACCGAGGAATGGTCAAAGCCAGAGGAACAGTAAGACTGGCAAAATATTTGCCTGAGGCACTGGGGTACAGATCATGCCTTTCCTTACATAAAAATTACAGTCTATGGAAGGACACATTGTAAATAAACAAAAGTCATGACAGTATACCTTCCCTACCTCCTCGCCTTGTTTATTTGAAGTGGCTTTCTCCATTCTTCCATGCTGCTAATTCTGATAAAAGTCACCTTTAGCTGAAGGACTTCACCACTTCTTGAAGTAGGGGATGAAGCTGGCTGTTTAAAACCTTTCTTACTTTCCTGTTTCAGAGAGTTCAATATCTCCTCAAACAAGACTGGGGATTAAAATTTCATCTACATCCTTAGGGATTTACGTGTTTTTTTTTTTTTTTTTAAGAAAATAAAGGATGCCACAAGAAATTAATAAACATGATTTTTGCTATAATTTTTCACCTTTGATACAGTGATGACCTTATAAGAAATAAGGGGCCTTCACTGGCCCTTTGCCTCTTTAAAGAAATAGCTGGGGATTTCGTGGAGATTTCTAGGAACGATTCATTTATTCCTAGTTGTTTGGAAAAAAAACATGTTCCAGGGTAAGATAATATGCACTGTTAGCTAGTGTGCCTAAGTCAATAGAAGGCCTTCCTTTCTTTCCTATAAAATCTGTCTTATTTAGCTTTGAGCTAAATAAGGTTTTTGTATTTTGTTCCACAGAACCCAGGAGGTTCTCAAATATTTTATTCTAACTTTTTAGAATTTGTTTTTTATTTGAAAGATAGGTGGTCATCTTGGTTATTAAAAACACTAAGCAAAAAATACATGAATATTTTCTTCTAAAGAACTGTGAATTGGTTAATACATTTTATCAAGCACCTACTGGTATATCACATAATTCTAGGAATTAAGAATTTGTCAATAAAGCAAATAATCCATGTCCTCATAGAGCTTACATTCTACTGGAAAGAGAAAAACTAGCACAATAAATAAGGAAATCACATAATATGTTAGAAGGTGATAAGTGCTCTCAACAAAAATAAAATGAGGCAGATCAAGAATGCTAGTAGATGGATTGCAATTTTAAGTTGGGAGGTCAGGGTAGGCCTCATTGAGAAGTTATCATTTGAAAAAAATCTTGAAGGAAGTGAGGGAATGAGCCATATAGATAAATAGGGAGAGAGCATTCTAGACAAAGGGAACAGCCAGTGCAAAGATCCTGTGGTAGGTGAATGGATATATAGTTGAGGTATAGCAAGGAGATAGGTCTGGCCACATTAGAATCAGTAAAGGGGAAAATGAGATCAGAAAAGTAGGTGTAGGAGATACTGACTGTAAAAGTCTTTGGCTTTTACTCTAAGAGAAATAGGAAAGTATAGGAATACACACAGGGAAGTCTTTAAACAATAGAGATGTATGCTTTCAACATAGAATCCCTACTTCCTAATCCCATACTTCCCAGAGATTGCTGGTATTTTGGGTCATGTCTTTCCAGAGGTTTTTCTGTGTAACTACACACAGAGATGGGTATATATGGAAATACATAGTTTTGCGATAGTGTGTGTGGGTGGGTGTCTGTCTGTCTGTGTGCATGTGTTTTAACATTTGTATGGTTTGTGTTAATTAGCAACTTGCTTTTTATAATTAATATATCTTGGATAGCTTTGTCAAGACAGTACATATATTTCTATTGCATCCTTTTTAACTGTTTCATAACATTTCATTGTATGCATATGCTACATTTTATTTAACCTTACTGGTAAACATTTAGGTTCTAATTTCTTTCTTCTTTACCTTCTTTTATCCCTCCCTTTATCTATCCATCTTCCTTTTCTTCTACTTTCCTTCCTTTTTTCCTTCTCATATTGAATTACTATTGTCTTAAAATTATATTTAATAATATAAAATAACATTTAATATTTAACAAACAATAACATATTTAACATTTCATAAATAATAACATAAATAGATATTTAATAACATGACATGTTACATGAAACATGGGAGGAAATTTGAAAATTAGTTTGTGTTACCTTCTATCAGAAAAAAACAATGTGTTCTCTAAATTGGAATCACTTAGCTTTGCCTCATTGGAAAAGAGGTTTTGGTTACTTCTTAAGCAAGGGATTGTCTAATATTTATTGTTCTGGAATAAATGGGAATCACGAGGGCTTGAGCCTAGATACTCTGAGCCTTACTAAGAGTTCACTCAGTTGCTTTAGCCAAGTCAGCCATAGGTCTACATCAGTGGGAAGTAAGGATTCTACATCCACAATCTGCTGCTTCTATGCTGGGCTCTCCTCCACTACTCCAGCACTGTTGTTAGGTCATATGTGTTACTCTTGTCTTCCTAACCTTGATGTTAACCCTAGGAGGACAAGAACCCTGTCTTACATTGCTTTTTTTCCACGAATAGTATCTAGCTGATTCTTAGAATCATGGTTATTTATTTATTTTTAATATATGTTTTAATTATCCTTAAATGTGTTATTTGCCAGGTTAGCTTTATTTGGTTTAGAATAAATCTTGGAATAAAATTTCTGTCATCTCTATAGCTATGTCTGCACTTCTTTTAAATATGCCATTGATTAGGAAGTTTGTAATTTTGGTTGGGTTTTTCCTCCCAGGGCTTGCTTATACATAGACGATTGTGCTAGTAGTATAAGGTACACATGCCTTAATCAATTAAATTGCAGGGAGGTACAGGTACCTCTGCTTTGCCCATGCTTACGTCACAACAGAATGGTCAATTGTGCAATAAGTAGGACAATTATCACAGTAATATCACATAAATAATTTCACATTTATTCATGCTTATGATAAAGAACGAGATGAAATTAGAGTCTTTGTTGGTACCCATGGGTATCAGTAAATGCTAGTTCCTCTCCTCCCTTCAAAAAGAAATAATTAGCCTTATGAATTTAACCTGTTTTAAAAGGTAGAACACATTTAAAAGAAGTTCAGATATATCCACAGGGATGGCAGCAATTTTATTCCAAGGCTTGTGCTAAATCTTATTTCTATCTGGAATAAAGAATAATCTTGCATATTTCAAAGATTTATTGTATTTTGTATGATTAAAGCACAAATTTATATAAAAGAGTTATCTGTGTTATTTTTGGCATTATGTATATTCTCTTCTGGAGTACTCACAGTGCTACTACTACCATGAGGGAGGAGGGATCCCCCAAATTAAAAAGTGATCCTCACATTAGAAAAAACCCTGGAGGAGTTATTTCTTAATGAGTACATTGTGAATGTAGTTAATGCCACTGAATCGAATACTTAAAAATGGTTAAAATGGCAAATTTGATGTTATAAATATTTTACCATAATAAAAAAATAATAAAAATAAATAGATGGAATTTCTTAACTTTCATTTCATTTTAAGAAATATCTGTTGAATACTTGATTCATACTTAGGTATGCACAGTAGACAGAAGAATCAGGATGGTGATTTAAAAAAGAAAGAACTGACAGCACGGCTAATTCAATAATCAGCGTTTCACGTGTCTCATGATATTACCATGCGAACTCTGTAAGGAAGGCGTCACTGTTATCACCATTTTGTAGCTGGGAAGGACTGGATGAAAAAAACTTGTCAGGCGAGTAGAGTGGGACCAGAAACTCTTCATATATGCCATATTATTTCACTTGACATCATTATGTTTTCAGAATATAAAATTTAGAAAAGGAGAACATTGAAAAGGATAGTGTGTTCTAAATATAGCTTTTCTCTTCAAGTCTCTGGCAGATCTTTACACTGAAACCTAATGCTGTCTTGCTTTGGTTTTTTGCACTCCCTTTCCCAGTCTGTGTTATCTTCCTGCCTGTACTTTTTTTGCTAGAAGGCAGGGCCTATGAAAGGAGCCCCCCTCCAATTACGTCAGAGCTAGTCAAAGACAGGAAGTTTACACTGAGCAAAACTATTTGCTAGAATTGGTTTTGATCCTTCCTAAAGTTGGTAGCATTGAGATGCTGTCATCAGGATTCTGTTGCACAAAGAGAAAGATATAAAAATATCTCTCCGACACGTGAATTTCCTCCTGTTCCCCACTCTCTTGCCAGGAATGCCGGAACAGGAGCCCAGGCTGATTCGTTGTCAGTTTGAATCCTAGTGGATGAGAAAGAAATTGGGTAATACCCAGTTAATGGAGTAAAAAGGAACTCAAGGAGAGTTGGGAACGGTTCTTTTCACTGTGGACATTTCCTCAAGGCCAGTTTATTTTTGGAAAGCCTCAGTCCTCCTGGTGTTTCAGGACTAGCCTGGGCTGGTAAGTTTCCTCTAATTCTTTCTTTTGCCTCCAGAGAGCTGGCAAAAGTTCCTGGACTTTAAGGGACATGGATTTTGGTTGAAGCCTCTATAAGAAGACCTACAAGTGTATCATCACTGCTTGTCTACTAAGGTTTGGGTTGCTTTCCTTCCAACATCACACATCATAATTGAGGTGAATTATTTGCCTGGTTTTGTTTTTTCAAATATTCATATTGAGTAGAGTATCTTTATTCTTTTTTGGCATGTGCTTTAACAAATGTGTCACTGAAATCAGTACTTCTCCTATTTTAATATATGAATCACCTGGAAGTCTTACTAAAAAGCAGGCTCTTCAGAATTTAGTGGGTCTGCGGTGGGCTTGAGATTCTGCATTTTTGACAAGATCCCAGTTGACCTCAGAGCTGCTGGTCCAGGAACCATGCCATGAGTAAACAAGGCCTTAAACACCCCAAGTTTTTTGCTTATTGGGGGAAGAGTTTGGGAGAATGCAGGCAGAATGAAAGCATTTGGTTGAGCACATGATTTATGCAGAACGCCTGAGAGGAAAATATGGCATCCTTGGTTGTACCTGTCCTGGTTGTACCTGCTTTGATGGAGTATCTCTATGTGTGGGGGTTTCTGTTCAACAGTACCTAAGTGTGATAAACCAAGTCACCCCAAGTGAGAGAAGATGTGCTACTTCTTAGATTGCGTGGGCCACTTTTAGCAGAGCCAGAAATCTTGTTGTAATTTTTGTAATTTGAGTACCGAGTATTCATATCATGCCTCACACGGGCATGGTTAGTGATCACTGAACATTTTGGCTTCAATTAAAAATTATGCATGCTAGAAAAATAACTGGTGTCTTCCTCCTACTACGTGGAAGTGAAGACTATAAAGCATATGAATCTACTGTATTGTTTAAAATCAATTTTAGTAAGAAATATAACTAATATGTTTATCTTCTTGTGAGAGGCCTATGTTCCTCTTTAAACTGAGTAGTTCCTTGTCCTAAATAATACATTTTAATCTGAAAGTAGCTCTTAATCCAAAGAGACAAACTGAGGGGAAACAAAAACAATAAATAGGTAGGAAAAGGGTACCAATTCTGTCCCTAGTTGAAGGGAGAAAATAGCAATGGGAGTAAAAAGGGGAAAGAAAGGAGAGTGTTGGCTGGGGAAGTCACAGCTTCACAAAACGAATAAAAGAAACACCAGCCTAGAAATAGAATTCTTTCCCAAACGTGCGTGGCAGTTCTTCCGGAGCAGGAGCATGGGTTTTCCTCAGCTGAAGAAATGTGCTAGAGCCAGAAGAGGTAAATGATAAATCGTGTTGTCTTAATAAACATGCTGAAGCCATTTGCCATTATTCGAAGGAAGTAAAGGCAGAGGTGTGAAGTAGGCCCAGCATGAACCCGTGAAGTCATCTCAAACAGAGGGGAATTGCTTCTGTTTGAAATAAGCTTCCAATGACATTCTTTTCTTTCACTGCATATAACCAGGATGTTATTAGAAAATTTAACAGCCTTTGGGGCATGAGCATTGATCAATCAGAACAGAAGCTATTGTAAATATCCCACATAATACAAACCATTGGTAGGCAGTAAGAATGAACAGGGCTGAATATTATATTAAGCTATTGAAAGTTTTAATTAAATTTTTTTGGTAGGAGAGAAATTGCAAAGCTTTAGATGAGTTCTGAGACATATACAGTAAGTCCTCATTTTGCGTCACTGACAGGTCACTCACAGGTTCTGTGACTTTAAGCAAAATTATGTATAACAAAAACAATTTTACCATAGGCTAATTGACATAAAGAAGAGTTAAGTTTCTATGGTATCTCATCAATGTTATAATGAAATAATGTTGAGCAATATGACGTTAGAGGACCTGGCAGATGGTGCCAAGACTCTGGCCCCATTCTCTTAGGTGGGGCCACTCCCTCTCTTCTCAAGCCCAGAGCAACCCCTCCTTCCAACTGTGTATCTTCTGCAACCTATGCCATAGAAATAGGGTTCTCTCAAGTCACTGCAAGATTCAAAATCCTATCTTTTCTGAAGTAGGATTAGGGAAAATGCGTATTATTCTTTTGTAAAGAGTTACAGCAGAAGAAACTTGATCACCACACTGTCCTTCCATACAAAGCATTGTCACATATATTATCCCACTGATTTTTCACAACCATTACGGGGCTCAGGTCTAGGTTATTATTTTAACCTTTCAATGAAGAAATTGAGGCTCTGGTTAAGTAATTTGCTAAAACACACACAGCTGGTTAGTAGGTGTGCCAGATTTAACATTAGGTCTAATAGCTCTAAGTTCAGGTTGATCCTGTACTTCAGCATCCTCCCAAGACCTCTAACATCTATATTGTTCTGTACGAGGGTTTTCTTTTTATGTCATAATTTGAAACTTTTGTGCATTGAAAAACATTTGTTTTTAATTTTTTTCGTCAAAATTATACACTTATTGTCTTAGCTTTGCCTCCATTGAGAGCTTTAATCTCCAGAAACGAATATTTAAGAACGGGGCTTCTCAAACTTTATCATGCTTAAAAAATCACCTTGCTGAAAATCAGCTTCCTGGGTCTGACCTCCAGAGATCCTAAATCAGTAGGTTGGGGCTTGAGTCTGAGAGTTTACATCTCTGACAAGCATCCAGATGACCTCAGTGTCACCATCTGGTGGCTGCGCTTTTAGACTACAAACTCAGCTTCAGTCTGTAATTCAAAATTGTGTCTTTATGGTTTAGTGAGGGGGCTTAGTGTGTTTAATTACAGATAATGTAGCTAGAATTTCTGGGTTTGAATATCGATGCCATCACGCATGAAAACTGTGTGATCCTGGAGAAAGTAACTCTTCCGTGCCTCAGTTTCCTGATCTATAATATTCAATGATACTGCCTATCCCATAAGGTAGTTGTGAGGATTAAATGACTTAACAGCCCTTGGCATAGATTATCTCCATATGTAGTTGCTCTTATTATTACTAAGTCTTGTTCAGTTCTTAATCATATGTTATGATAGAAACACCACCAATAAGAATTCACACAGATACTACATGCTCTTCGACGTAGGTATTACCCCAGAGTTTAATCATGAGTCAAACATGTTCTTATGTTTGTGTGTGAGTAGATATTCTGGGTGTCAACTAGCATTTACCACCAAAAGGAGAGAGAGCAAACGATGCTGAGAAGCTGGAAGGGCCTGATTATACAGGGCCTTACCTGTATGATCTGTGAACTTGGATTTGACTCTGACAGTGATGAAAGCCATCAACATAGTTTGAAACTGGAGAGTGCAATCAGAATTGCATTTTAGAAATGTCTCTTGCTCCACTAGGGGGCTGGCTTGGAAGGAGGTGAGGCTAGAGACTGAGACCTGTTTGAATAGACTGTTGCACTTTTCCTGGAGAGAATTAACACAGGCTTGAACTAGGGCAGGAGGACAACGCAACAAGCAGGTGATGCTGGAGAGAGCAAATTCTCCAATTAGGGGGAACTCAAGCCCTGTATTGAGAGAGAAGAGGGTTCTTAGTGGAGCATAAGAAAGAATTCAAACACAAGCCAAAGTTAGAGTCAAAAGGAAAGTTTATTAGAGAAGGAGAAAAGCAAAGACAAGAGAAAGCAAAGACAAAAGGCCTAGACAAGGGAAAAAAGCCCCAGGTGGGGGAGTCCAGCATATATGTCATTATTTAGTTCCTGTGAGTTACAATTTAAAGACTTTGTTTATCCATTTTCCTTTGATATGGATGGACATATAGGGAGGAAAGATAAGAGTATGTGGCCTGAAAGGCCTGCTGGCAATTCCCAGTCTTCTTTCCATAGGTTCCCCATGTTTTAGCCATAGGAAATGAAAGATTTTATTTTTCATAAGGTGCCACCTAAGTACTCTGTTTTTTCTTTTTTCCCTTTAGGGTGTGGGAAAATGGATTGTTAGCATCCCAGCAGAAATCTTGTGTTCTACAGGTTTCCTCACGGTCTGCCTGCAGGGCTGATCAGCATATTACAGTCTCTGAATATAGCTTGATTTAACATTTCAGTTCTCTTGCCTCCTCCCTACGTTACAGGGATCCCATGGTTCAGGTGATGAAATGGAGCATATGCCATGATTCGGAAAGAAAATATAACACTGTATTAAGACTCCTTAGCTTACACCTCTTCTCTACATCAAAACTCTGTGAGGCTGACTGAGCCTAACTTCTATGTAGTCAGAATCTCTAGCTCCTAATAGGTCTTTGATGGATGTTTGGTGAATGAGTGGGTGAGGGAGAATAAATCAAATCCTCCTATGGTCTTCAAGTCTGTGGGTGATCTGACCCCTACTTATCTCTCTAGCCTCATCTCCCTTCTCTCTTGTGTTTGTTCTTATCACACTGGCCTTCCTTCAGGCCTTTGAAAATGCCCAACTGTGATCTCTAGTACAGAGGCTATTAAACTACTACCCCCGGGAAAAATTCGCCCTGCCACCTGTTTTTACAGATAAAGTTTTATTGGAACACAGTCACACCTATTTGATTGTCTATGGTCTGTATTGTCTGTGGTTACTTTAGTGCTATAATAGCAGTGTAAAGTGATTGTGACAGAAACCAAATGGCCTGTGAAGCCCAAAATATTTACTATTTGGACCTTTATAGAAAAAGTTTGCTGATCCTGTTGGGGAATAAGAAAGATAATGACTACTTTTCCTCCAATCTTTTGAGTTCTTCTAGCTGGGCTAATAAATTAACAAAGATTAACAGGAAAAAATCAAGGTTTTAATATGTGCATATGGGAAATTCACATAAGCATGAAAATTTCAAAGACAGCAAGGCAACATTAGCCATATATGACATTTTTGGACAAAGGAGAAAGAGAGAATGGAGTATTAGATTTCAGAAGTGAGAACGTGTGATTCACAGGTAATTGAGGAAGAATGAAACATACATGGCAGGCAAATTCTTGCTAGGCAACTCAGAAGCCATGGGACATGGGGTACCAAGCTAACAGATTTGTGCTAGAGTGTAGATTCTTAAGGTAATTAGCCAAGGCTCCCTTCCTAAAGTAGGTTTTCCTTTCTGAATCTCTTGGGCAGAAAAGTGGTGTGTGTGTCATGTGTGTGTGTGTGTGTGTGTGTGTGTGTGTGTGTAAGGTTCCTTCTGAGTCTTGTTTCTTAAAAAACAGCTTAAAATCAATATCCTTAAAAAGCAGCTTCAGGGTGGTAAAATTTTGGTCCTCTTTAATTGCTACTCCAGTGATATTGGTATAAACACAGACATATAGACTAATGGAATAGAATAGAGAGCCCAAAAATAAACTCTCATATGTATGGTCAAATGATTTTTGACAAGGGTGCCAAGACTATCCAATGGGGAAAAGACAGCCTTTCCAGCAAATGGTGCTGGGAAAACTGTATATCCACATGCAAAAGAATTAAGTTAGACACTTACTGTATATCATATACAAAAATTAAGTCATAATAGACAAAAGATATAAACGTACGAGTTGAAAGTATAAAATTCTTAGATGAAAACATAGGGAAAAAACTTCATGACATCAGATTTGGTAGTGAATTCTTGTATCTGATACCAAAAGCATAAGCATTTTTACTTCTGGGTATATGTGAAAAGAATCGAAAGCAGGCACTCAAAGAGAGATTTGTATACCCATATTCATAGCAGCATTATTTATAATAGCTAAAAGATGGAAGCAAAATTTAAGTGTCCATCAACAAATGAATGTCACAAAATGCCGTATATGCATAGAATGGAATATTGTTATAATATTTCACCTTAAAAATTCTGACACATGCTGCAACATGTATAAACCATCATGACATTGTGCTAAGTGAAATAAGTCAGTCATCAAAGGACAAATACTGTGTGATTCCACTTATACGAAGTACCTACAGTAATCAAATTCATAGAAACAGAAGGTAGAATGGTGGTTATGTTTAATGGGGAAAGGGGAATGGGGAGTTATGTTAAATGATACAGAGTTTTAGTTTGGGAAAGTGAAAAAAGGTTTGAAGATGGATGGTGGTGATGGTTGCAAAAAATGTGAATGTACTAATGACATAAATTATGGCATTAAAAATGCTAAATTTTATGTTATAAATATTTTACCACAATCAAAGAAAAAAGAACTCTACTTTCAGGTCTTTGCATGACTATTTCTTACTTATTCTCCAGTTTTCACTAAATTGATATCTCCTCAAGGAAGCTTCCCATTACACTGTAATTTCATTATAAGACATATTACTATCTGACATGATTTTATTTATAAATTTCTATACACAGTTATCATCTGTCTTCATTAGATTGTTAGCCTCCTGAGAGTAGGCTCTTTGTCTAATTCAAAGCTGTATTTAACACTTAGTTCTTGGCACATAGGAGATGCTCAATAAATATTTGTGAAATAAACTAATAGAAACAGCTTAACGAGAAAAAAGAAAGCGCTCCACCTGGAGGTTGTATTAATAAATGTACACTGTGAGAATTTTATTTTATTTTTTCTTTTTTTGCTGTGGGAGTTTTATTTATTTATTGTTTTATCTATCTATTTATTTATTTATTTATATAATTTTTAAATTAAGTTTATTGGGGTAACATTGGTTAATACAATTATATAATTATCAGGTATACATTATAATTTGACATCTGTATATTCTATTGTGTGTTTATCACCCAAAGTCCAGTTTCCTTCAGCTACCATATATTTGATCCCCTTTACACACTTCACCCTCCTTCTCCTCCCCTATATTTGACCCCCTTTACTCCATCTACTCCCCCTCCTTCCCCACACCCTACCTTCTGGTAACCACTAATCTATAGTCCATGTCCATGAGTTTCTGTTTGTTTGTCCAGTTCCTTTGTTGCTTTTAGGTTTATATCCCACATATAAGTCATATCATGTGATTTTCAACTTTTCCTGTCTAGCTTATTTCGCTTAGCATGATTATCTCGAGGTCTATCTATGTTGTCACAAATGGCAGTATTTCATCTCTTCTTATGGCTGAGTAATATTCCATTGTATATATGTACCACCTCTTTATCCAATCATCTGTCATAGGACACTTCAGTTGCTTCTTTGTCCTGGCCACTGTGACTAATGCTGCTATGAACATCAATGTGCAAATATCTTTTCGGATGTGGGTTTTCAAGTCCTTGGGGCAAATACTCAGTGGAGGGATTGCTGGATCATATGGTAGATCAATTCTTAGTTTTTTAAGGAACCTCCATATTGTTTTCCATAGTGGCTGTACCAATTTGCAGTCCCACCAGCAGTGTATGAGAGTTCCTTTTTCTCCACATCCTCTCCAACATTTGTTATTTCTTGTGCTGTTGATAATAGCTATTCTAACAGATGTGAGATGATATCTCATTGTGGTTTTGATTTACATTTCCCTAAAAGCTAGCGATGTTGAACATCTTTCCAAATATTTTTTGGCCATTTGTATGTCCTCTAGGGAGAAGTTTCTGTTCAGGTCCTCTGCCCATGTTCTGAATGGATCATTTTTTTTTGTTGTTATTGAGTCGTATGAGTTTTTTGTATATTTTGGATATTAGGCCCTTATTGGAGGCGTTGCTTGCAAATATATTTTCCCATTCGGATGGTTGTCTCTTTATCTTGTTGACGATTTCTTTTGCTGAGCAAAAGCTTTTTTAGTTTGATGTAGTCCCATTGATTTATTTTAGCTTTTATTTCCCTTGCTTTTGAGGTCAAATTCATAAAATCCTCTTTAAGTCCAAGTCCTTGAGTTTAGTTCCTATGTTTTCTTCTATGCATTTTATTGTTTCAGGTCTTGTATTCAGGTCCTTAATCTATTTTGAGTTAATTTTGGTGTGTGGTGATAGACAACAGTCTAGTTTCATTCTTTTGCAGGTGGCTTTCTAGATTTCCCAGAACCATTTATTGAAGAGGCTTTCCTTTCTCCACTGCATGTTTTGGCATTTTTGTTGAAAATTATTTGCCCATATAAATATGGGTTTACTTCTGGACTCTCAAATCTATACCACTGGTCTGCATTTTTTGCTGCCAATACCATGACGTTTTGATTACTGTCGCTTTGTAGTATAATTTGAAGTCGGGCAGAGTGATGCTTCCAGCCTCATTCTTTTGTCTCAGGATGGCTTGGGCAATTCAGAGTATTTTGTGCTTTCATACAAATCTGATGATTATTTGTTCTATTTCTTTAAAAAATGCCCTTGGTCTTTTGATGGGGATTGCATTAAATCTGTATAATGCTTTAGATTATATGGTCATTTTAACTATGTTGATTCTTCCAATCCAAGAACACAGAATATCTTTCCATTTCTTTGTATCTTCTTCGATTTCTTTTAATAGGGTCTTACAGTTTCATTATATAGGTTTCGTTAAATTTATTCCTAGGTATTTTATCTTTTTTTGTTGCAGTTGCAAAAGGAATTATTTTTTCCATTTCTTTTTCTGACACTTCATTATTAGAGTATAGAAATGCTATGGATTTATGAACATTGATTTTGTATCCAGAAACTTTACCATATTTGCTTATTATTTCTAGTACTGTTCTTGTGGAGTGTTTAGGGTTTCTATTTACATTTGGGGTGATTATTGAAATATGAGGTCTTCTCATAGCCATTTTATCTTTTGCTTTCTGGTAGCTCGGTGTTTCCATTGCTTCCTTGTCATTGTGTTTCTGTTTTCTTTATTTTGGTTGGCTTTTGTGGGTTTTCCCTCTGGTCCTTCTTGTTTTATGTTATATACAATGGTTCTGAATATTTGGCATGTGGTTACCATTATAAATATGTAAAGGATAGTTATATATATACAGTCATCCATTTTCTTCTGCACATGCCTTATCTCCATTCCCCTTTGCGAATTTGGATCTTTGAATCCTCCCCTTTTCAGTCATTGTTATCTCATTTTGTCCCTTTGTATGCTGAACGTGCATACTATCTTGCTATAGCAATTCTCTTCTTATTATTTAAGCTTATAATGCCCTGTTCTTAGTAAAGGTTGTACTCCTCTGCTTCTATTTGCCTGATAGTCACTTAACTCCTAATTATGGTTTTTTTGTTTGTTTGTTTTGGTTTGTTATCTTGTTTTAGGTGAGCTGACCCCTTTCAGTATTTCCTGTAGTGCAGGCCTTGTAGTGGAGAATTCTCTTAAGTTTTGTATGTCTGGAAAGGTCTTAATTTCCCCTTCATAGCTAAAGGAGGGCTTAGCTGGATACCTTATTCTAGGCTGGTAGTTCCTTTCACTTAATAGTTTAAATATTTGATTCCTTTCCTTTCTGGCTTTTAAGGTTTGCGCTGAGAAGTCCAAGGATAATCTAATGGGTTTTTCCTTTACAAGTTACCGTTTTCTTCTCCCTGGCTGCCCTGATAATTCTCTCTTTGTCATTGATTTTTGATAATTTTAATACGATGTGTCTTGGTGAGGCCTTTTTGGATTGAGATAATTGGGTGTGCTGTTGACCTCTTGAATTCCAAGTTCCAGCTCATTTCTTAGATTTGGGAAATTCTCATCCACTATTTGTCTGAAAATGCTTTCTAATCCCTGCTCATTTTGCTCGCCTTTTATTATGTCTATTATTCTTATGTTCTCTCTCCTGATGGCATCAGCTAGTTCTTGTATTTCTCCTTCATTATTTTTCATTCCTTGGTTTCTCTCTTCTTCCTTCTGATTTATTTCTAGATTTCTGTCTTCAATATCACTGATCCTTTCTTCCATTTGGTCGACTCTATTTCTCAAACTCATTATTTCATGTCACCTCTTGCAGTGTGTTCTTCATCTCCAGAAGTTCCATTTGGTTCTTTTTGAGGGTTTCAATCTCCTTGCTCTGCTCATCTAGATGTTTTTTCAGTTTCTGAAATTGTTGATATGACTCGTTTTGGATCTCACTGAGTTTTTTCAGAAGTACCGTCTTGAATTCTCTGTCATTTAAGTCACATATTTCTATGTCTATAAGCTTATTTTCTGGAGATTTTTCTGTTTCTTTCTGAGATGCCTTGTCACCTTGGTTGTTCATGGTGTTTAATGGACTATTTCCCCGCGTGGGCATTAATGGAAGTGTATTCTGCTGTTTTTCTAGAAAGAAGATTTATTATATAAAGGTCTCTCTTCAGCCTGCTGCAAAGAAGATGCTTTTCTTTTGGTTTCCAGTAGGTGGAGTCTAAGCCTCTTGGATCTCTGCTTTATATAAAGCCTTAACAATGCCTTTTTATTTTCTGATAGATATTTAATCACACTCGCTACCCTCAGTTTCAGTACCTGTCAGTGTCAGCAACAGTCTTGGCAGCATTTGCTAAGATTCTCGTGGGGCTCTGTGGTGATTGGTCTTGGGGGCATGGGCGTAGGAGCCCTCTGGGTCGAGAATAGGGGCTGCAGCTCAGCCTCAGTTTTGCAACCATGGCCAATAAAACTGAACTGTTGATTCTCTGCAATCCCATCCCTCTTCTCTGTTTTCTGCTCTATGGCTGGGTCCTGCCGTTGGCTGTTTGGAACTCACAAAACTTCCAGGCAGGGCTGTTCAGCGAAATCGCCGCACCTTCACTCCTCCCCATCCTCCTGCAGGGGGCTCCGGCGGCTGCGAGAGGCAGCTTCTTTATTACTCCCAGTCCACTGCCCGACACCCGGGATTCTGACCTGTGGTAGCTCTTATGCACAGATTCTACACTCAGACGTGCTGGTGTTCAGTTTGGGTGTTTTTTGTTGAGTTTTACGTGTTCAGCTTATTGTTGTTTCAAGGGGAGAGATCTGAGGATGTCTCTCACTCCACCATGTTTCCCAGAATTGCTGTGGGGGTTTTAAATGTATAGTATTCAAAAGTCAAAGTTGAACTGAAAACGTAACTTCACTAGTATTAGCTATGAGGGTGGAGTGAGAGAGTATGAAGAAAAAATAAATCAAATATATTTTTGTGAAATATTTCCTTTCTCTGACTTTCCATATGAACTCCCTCTCAGCCTCCCAGTTCCTAGGACTTTAGCTACTCCTCTCTTTCCTCTCCATGTATGACCCATCCATTTACCTACCATCTATGGTTGCTTTCATACTGCAAGGCCAGAGTAGAATGGTTGCAACATCAACTGTATGGCCCACAAGCCTAAAATTTGTACTATCTATCCTTTTACAGAAAAGCTTGCCAATCAATCCCTAATGAAGATAAAGACAAATACTAGAGATATTTTTTTTACTCTTCTTCAAGAACTTGTATGATATTTATTCAAGTCAATCTAGAATATTTATTGAGTTCCTACTGTGTTTCAGGCACTTTCTTAGGCACTGGAGATAGAACAGTAAATTAATAACCTTTCTTTTGTTAAACTCACCTTCTAGTGGAAGAAGACAGATACTAAAGAATAACCAAGTAAATAATAAGTATGTTGGAAGGTGAGAAGTGCTAGAGAGAAAAGTATATTAAGGAAAAGTGTAATCAGGAAGGCAAAAAGAAGTTTTTCAACTTTAAATAGAATAGAGGAAAGCTTTTGGGGAGAGGAAATAGAGGTCAGATATGTCTAACATGTTAGGGAAACACCCAGGAGGCCAGTGTGGATGAAGGGACCATTTCTTTCTATGATTTCCAAGCCCTTGCATTTGGCTCTATTGGCTTCTGCTTTAAGATGTATACCTTGTGCTGTTGGACAACATCCCAGTCTTGCATAGTGTCCCAGCTGGCACTATAATTGAACCTTCAATAGGCCAGTTCACTGTTCTATCAAACCAACTGCTTCTTCATGATGAGGGTTTGTAGTGAGTTTTGAAAACATGAGCCCATTTTCAAACCTCCTTGCCCATAGCGTACGTGCATGGTTAGAGACTGTCATGTTGGATATCATGACTATAGTTTAGACATTCTGTAACTTCATGGTAGCAGTGTTGGCAGAAGCTCTGCAGGCAAGGAAAGTAAATTTTTATCCAGAATATGTAGCTATCCCTGAGAGCATAAAGAGCTGTTTTCTTTATGATGGCAGGAGTCCACCATAATCAACCACTAGTAGGTGGTCACCTGTCACCCTGGACAGCAGTGCCATATCATGGCTTAGTATTGGCTTCTGCTGTTGGTAGATTGGGTATTTAGCATTAGATATAGCCAGACTAGCTTTGGGGAGGTGGAAACCATGTTATTAGCTCACACTTCCTTCCATACTGCCATGATCACTTTGTATATGGACCTGCTAAGCGAGCGCTGGGATACCTGGAGAAGGAGGCATCCTGACATTCACAAAATGTATCCTTTTGATCATCTGATTTTTGACAGCCTGCACTATCATGGATACTCTCTACTGGATATATACACAACACACAAATATTCTCACACCTTGTGCCACTACAAGAAGCCCCATACATAGTACATTTTGTCACCAAGTTTTCAAATAGTTCTTTCCAAGTCTCCAACTAGCTAGCCAATTCAGGAGCTACTTCATGTAAATTATTATGGATCTTAGTACCTCAGGCCATGAAATAAACAACCAATACACCCTTCACAGTTCTGTCCTATTGGAGGATTTACCTTCAGATGGTCTTCTGTGGGCATGCCTGAGTGGGTTAAAGTACAGTGTACATCCACTTTTGTTAGCGTAGCATCATTTGCAGATCCATCTGAGAACTAGACCTAAGCTTTATTCCTTTCTGTGAACTGCTCATTGGGAATCCCCCAAGAGAACACTCGTATAGGTTGAGGAAAAGGTAGAGTAATGGCAGGAGAAGGTACTTGGAAGTTAGAGCCAACTGGTCATATATATTTCTTTTGCCTTCTGGACCTGCTGGGACCTGGTCTCCTATATACTGCTTCCATGTTATGATGGAAATGTTGCTGTGTACATCCAGTTTTGTGGTTCATGATGGGAAGTTCAGGTTGCATGGTCACTTGGTGCTGCATAGTCATGTTTTCAGTCTCAAAAACTAGGCCAGTAGCAAGTCATGAGCTGCTTTTCAAAGGGAGAATATTTGTCATTAGAGGAGGATATGGCCTTACCAAACTCCTAGAAGTCTGTGCTGTGGTCCTACTGCAGCTTGCCTCAAGCTATATACAGAATCTCTCTCTGCAACAGATATTTCTAATATCCTTTGGTCTGGGAGGTCCCAGGGCTCAAGTGTCAGAACAGCTTCTCTTGAAGCCTGGAGGCCTTTCTAGTACTTGCCCCACTCAAAAATCATACCATTACAAATTATCAAATGAGTGAGTCAGAGCAGTATGCTCAAATATTGCATAGGTTGACTCCAAATTTGAAAGAGGCCCATCAGGTATGGTGTGTTTTTTCTCTTCATGGTGGGAAGTGCAAGGTATAGCAACCTGTGTCTCATTTCAGAAGGGCCGTCCTAGCATGTGCCAGACAATGGAGGCCTCTACGAATATCACCGATGGAATAGACCCATAAATTTTTGTAGAATTTAACTCCCACCTATGTGTGTGTGTGTGTGTGTGTGTGTGTGTGTGTATACACACACACATAATATGTATATTATATACATACACATATACACACACATACATACATACACATATATGTGTATATATGTACATATATATACACACACATACATATATATAGTTTTGATGCTTGTTTCTTTCTGCTTACCTTATCTAATTGGCATGACATTAATATACAAAATCAGCATGATATCTTCTGAGATATCAAGACAATCAAGGTCCCACTTAACTATGTTATGATGGAAGGAGAGAGGACATAGCCTTGGGACATGAGCAATAATGGATACTGTTGTTCCTGCCATGAAAATGCAAATTGTGTTTGGCTTTTCTTATTGATGGAAAGGAAAAGAAAGCATTTGATTGGTCAATAGCTTCATATCAGGTACCAGGTGCTGTGTTGATTGTTCCTACTAAAGATATCACATCTTGAACTGCTGCTGAGATTGGCATCACCACCTAAGATCATAATAATCTAATGTCATTCTGTATGACCCATTGGTCTTTTGTATCAGTTAAAAAGGTGAGTGAAATGGAAAGATTGAAGGAATCACTGCTTCTGTATCATAAATCTCTATTGTTGGTATTAATTCCTGCAACTCTCTCAGCGATATGCTATTATTTTGAGGTTCCCATTATGGTAGAGAGGAAGCAAGAGTGGGACGGTAGTTTCAGGGGGTTCTATTTGATGCTTCCTACCGTAATAGCTGTCACTCTATGTGGGGGAGTCCAGGGTTAGACTAACTTAGGCCAAGACTCCATCTATGTGCTGATATCCATAAGTTGCTACTCTGAATTTTTGAACCTGGTGGCATTTTGTGTTGCTGAGGGTCAATGTAATCTTAGAGGTAGTATCTAATAATCCCCAGGAACATTGGATATTTCCTTTGCTCAAGTGTATAGTCATGCAGAAAACTCTCTCTGTGGCAATACTATTTAAGATGAATCCTTGGACCAGAAAAATTAGCAATATCTGGGAACTCACTAAAAGTGTGAATTCATAGGCATTATCCCAGTCTACTAAATTAGAATCCTGGGAGTGAGTCTCAAGTATCAGTGTTTTAATGAGATTCTCAGCACATCAAAAGACTGAGAAGCATTGTCTTGGATCAGTGATTCTCAACTAAGAGTGATTTTACCCCTCAGGTGGTGTTGCCAAATGAACAACAAGGCACCCAGTTAAATTTTAATTTCATATAAACAACAAATAATTTTTTTTAGTATATGTCTGCCCCCATACAATCATTTCAATTTGAAATTCAAATTAAACCTGTATTTTTATTTGTAAATCTGGTAGCCCTACTCCCCTGGGAATATTTGACAATGGTTTGGCAAACATTTTAGCTGTCACAACTGGGGAAATGGATGTGTGTGTGTTACAGGATAGTCTCCCACACGAATGAAATACCCAGCCCAAAATGTACATAATGCTAAGATTAAGAGGCTCTGGCTTGAAGGAAGATTTATGGTATACACTTATGGCTGTGTTGCAAGATGTTTTCTCAAAAAGTAACCAGATTTTCCCTCCAGGGGCTCTCAGTCTCTGAACTGACTTAGGTCTGGGTATTGGATATAAAACACACTGGCAACTTGAGTTAGGTTCTGCCTAGCAGGCTTTGATTTTTTCCCACCTACCTATGTCAAGCAGCACCTCAGTAAGCTGTCAACTTGTGATTTCTTGGAACTCCATAATCAATTAGCCATTGCCACAAAATACAGCAGGTCAAAACACCAATTATGTGCTCCATCCCTGTGGCTTATTGTGGTAGTCACACCACATTGTCTCTAACAGTTCGGCACGAGATCTGGCCTTTATCATGCCTAATCCCTTTATTCTCACTGAAATAAGGTATACATTTTTGTTGCAGCCTCACTCGCCAATATCTCTGACCTACAGAGCTCTTCAAGGATGCTGGTGCCTGCCTCACTAAAGCATTTCATAATGTCTTGGAGAAAAGAGTATCTTTTAAACCTTTCCAGAAATGTCTAGTTAAGAGGTGGCTGAGCAGATTGTACATAATGCATCTATTTCTATTTGTCTGAAACTTGCATTCTTTTGCCTACAGTATGCGAGAGAATTGCTGGTATTTCAACCTCATTAACTCTAGGCTATCATTGAGTCCAAGCTTTCATTAGCTAACTAACCCTTTAAAACTTTTAGCTCTATCACTAGTATTCCAGCTAGCATGTTATACTCCAAAACCTGGGGGAATGTACCCATGTCAATGAATTTGGATTAATTATTACATTTTATCCCTATTGGCTTAACACCCTTAGAATCTATACTCTCAGCTCCTCCCCAGGCTTTTGGTGATACATGCAGGCAAAGTTATGTAACTCTGTCAGGGTATAGGCTCTTTCCTCATAGTCCAGTTATCTATTGCCTCATACAAACTAACTAAGTAACTAACTAACTATAACTAAGAGGCTTAAAGCAACAACTTATTATTGTGTCTCATGGTTCTGATTGAGTGGATTTGAGAGAGAATGAGAGAGGGACTGGGGAGTGAGTATAGAGAATTCTTTTGAAGAGTTTTCTTGTAAAAGAGAGCAGAGCAATAGAGGAGTGGTCAGAAGACATGAGATAGAGATGTTGTTAAAGGTGAAAGAAATAAATAACAGCATGTTTGCATGCCATTGGGAATGATTCAGTAGGGAGAGATAGATATTGATATAGATATACTTATATAGAGATATAAGTACACAGTGTATAAATATATAATATATAGGTAATACTATCTATATCTGATGATGTAGAAGAGAAAGGAGAAAATTGCTGTCATTGAGTTAGGAAAGAGGGGATGGGATCTGCAATGTGAAGACATGGCCTCAGGCCTTAGCAAGACCATGGACAGTCTATCTATGCCAGAGCAACAGGAAGAAAGGCAGAGTATGCTGGTAGGTGGGCAGGTACAGTGCAGGGAATCTAGAAATCTCTTTTGCTTGCTCCACTTTTCTTCATAAAGTGGGAAATAAGGTTATCAGCTGAGAATGACTGTGAAAGAGAGAGTACTGAGGAGAAAGAAGTCATAACATATTGAAGGAGGAAAACAGAAGAGTGAATGGATAGGGAAATAGGGCATGAATTTCTGGGTACCATTGAGAATCCCAGCATTGAGATTCTTGATCATGAATTTAAAGTCAGATGAATCATTATTCTTATGTGTTTTTCTCTACCCACATTCAGTTGCAGGGATATAGGCCCAGAGCGGGGAACATCTGAATTTAGAGTTTTGTCAGGCAAGAAGCAATGCAAAAGACAAGCAAGGGAGTTGAGGGTGTTTGCAAGAGTATTACTGTAATGAATGATAATGGAATTTCAGCTGGCATGGGAACAGCGTGGCGGCGGGGGGGGGATTGTTGGAGCTGGGTTACTGGAAGGAGCTAGGTAGAAAGATGAGATGCAGTAGTTAGAGAGAGGGATACATAAAATGAGATTGATAATGACAATGTTTACGATATCACCTGGAGGTGCATAGCAGAGGCAGAGTGGAGAAGAAGAACATTAGAGAAGTTCAAGGTAATCAGAGGCCAGTGTGCTGGGAAAATCACCTATGTGTATATTGAATTCATTAAGAAGTAAGACAGAAGTAGTGTTGGAGATAGTTACAGTGTACCAGGAGCTATTACCAATAGATGGGGAAGAGGGTCCTGGAACCCTAAGATAGCAATTACTGTCAGGGGTGTTCGGTGGTAAAGTTGGATGACATGAAATTGAAAGCTGAGATCTTTGGGGGGAAGTGAGTAGATGATCCACTTTGGAGTGTCTACATTTTTGTGGTGATTTATCTTCTCAGAATAATCAATATCTGAATGTGAAATTATCAGTGTAACCTCAAGAAGAAGTTATTTCTGTAAAGACTTTTCACGCTTTAGTCACAAAAAGGCACCAGAGACTAGCCAAGGTTATTTTTGTTTTTCATCTAAAGCCGTCAACCGTATGTACTTTTGAGAGTTAAATGGGGAACAATTAATAATTATTTTGGGCAATATGTGTAAATTGGGACTTTCTTATGCAAACTGGGACATATGCTCACAGCCTGTCCTGTACGATATAGCCAATTTAATCATGAGCTAGCTCTACAGTAAACACTCTAATTCCTGAAATCACTACAATACTCTTGACATAATCAGATTAGAAAAAGAAAAATGATCAAACTTCCTTTTATCTTGAACAAAAGATTAAGGAGGACTTTCTTCTCCAACCCACCTCCCTAATTGTATTTATTGCCTAGTCCATCTTCCCCCTTAGTGCAATTCTAGTTTGACTATATCTTCATGTGAAAGAATTGTTTTATTCTCCAAAGTATTTTGGTCATTTGGAAGCAGTCTAAAGTGTTCTCTAAATTTCTATATTTCTTTTCCATATATCTTATATCTTCTATATATTATATGGTAATTATTTCTGTACTTGTTTTATTTCTTCTTTTGGACATGACTTACCTGCCGAGGATATTAAAAGATAGATGTTGAAAATGGCTCTTTTTAAGTGCTCTATCACATCCTCTCCTTTCTTAATAAGCCAAACTGTTCTCCTTTTTAACAAGCTCAAATAAAATAAACTCTTGCTGATATTATCCTTTAAAAAAATTTATTTATTTATTTCTAGCTGTTGGTAGCACTGTTTTTCAAAATAATTTTTATTGATGCATGTTTAGCATACAATATTATATTAGTTTCAGGTAGCACACTCTTAACCTTATGGGACTTATATCTACCATTCCTTTTTCTTTGAAGCTACATCATCCACCATCATTACTGAAATAGGGTTAACATAAATAGTAGCTCAAGAAAATAAGTGAGAAGGTAAAGCTGCTGGGGAGAACATTTCAAAATCAATTACAAATGGGTTTACAATTTGTTTTTGTCCCCTTCAGGTAACACAAAAATATTTGATTACTTACATTCTTATACTTCATCATATCTAATTTGCTCAAAAGATATTTAATTACCAATTCATATGTGGATTAGCAGTATTCTAAACCTCTCTGACATATCCACAAAGTAATTCTCCTAGAAAGGGTGCTTAGATTTTTTAAAAAATATATCTCTTTAGATGTATCTAAAGAGGGGACTACCACTAAGGCATAAACATAAACTTATTCAGTCCTATTAAAACTGGGTCAAAAAGTCATTGACAATTGGAGAAAATGGTAACTACTAGAAGAGATTTTTGTTTGCGTATTTGTTTTGTCTTTAGGTTGTCTTTGGGCAAGAAAAACTCAGTATGTTCCAAATGACATATCTTCTTGAATCTAAAGTTCATTATCATTTTATTATTATTTTATATACCAACACAGTCCCTGCTAATTAAATGGGAAAAATGCTTTCCTTTCACTTATAATTTTTATTTTATACTTATTGAAAGAATTCTCTGAACTTTGATTAGATTTTTTAAATCACGTTTCTTTTTGCATACCTAAAAAGGAAAATAAAATACAATTAATTGGTTGTTATTCCTAAAATTTCTTCACCTTCAGATGCTAACTCTTTTGAATCACTTAAAAAATTTTTTCATATTTTATTTATTTTATTTTAATTTTTAATTAATTGATTAATCAATCAATTTTTTATATTGAAGAAATGATTTAAATTTTTTCCCCCTGTCTACCTTCCCCCTCCCATCTCTCCCCTCCTCTCTGGTAACCATTAGTCCATTGTCCATGTCCATGAGTCTCTGTTTGTTTGTCCAGTTCCTTTGTTGCTTTTAGGTTTATGTCCCACATATAAGTCATATCATGTGAATGAATCACTTTTGACTCAGTGATGGATGTCTTCTGTTTTTCACACAACAGCTACCTTTGTGCCTTCTAGAGTATTGGGATACAGCTACTTCTTAACATAATCCTTAAGGGATTATACAGAGCTGGCCTACACGAAACACCCAGGAACATTGATAAATATATCACATCACCACCTTTGAAGAACTATTTGGTTTCTAGAGGTAAAGAATAGTTCACTATTGTTTCAACAACTTTCATTCATACTACTGATACCCATTCTGCAAGTTTTGATGCTGACTCTTTTGATGTTCAGGCCTGTACAGGCAATGACAATAACTATGTCATAATTGCTTTCTGGTCAGCAGGAATTGTAAGATGCCATTGATTAAGAAGTTCACCTTGATTTTAGTGATGGGAGAAAAGTGTGCATCTTAGAATCAATGAAATATGGTAGATAATTTTTGATAAGGCTCAATTCAAGTCTTTTGCTTCTATCTTCCCAAAGAAGCATAAAAATTTCTAAACTATCAAAAGTAGAAATAAATATTGTAATAAGCAAATAAACACCAAAGTAGGAAAGGACAGAGTAAGAGAACACTAAATGGAAAATGATTATGATCTCCAAATCTAAATGTTACCTCCCCTATGAAACCTCCACCCTCAGTTCTACTTACTTGGAAGAAGAGGCGAAAGAGCACAGGCTTTAAGTTCTGTGACTTTTAGCCATTAGCCCCAGAGAAATTTACTAAACATCTTTGATCATCTATTTTCTTACCTGTAAAATAGGAATAACAATATTTACCTTTCCTAGTGACTTTGAGGGTTAAATGGGATTATATCTCAACAGTTTTTTCCTTTCTTTTTTTCCTTTGAACTATTAACATTGTGTATATCATTGATAAGACAAATATTCTGTCTAGTATCTTTGCTTGTATACTTTTCTCTTTGGATTATAAATTCCATGAGAATAAGAACTGCCTCAATTCACAATGCTTTGATATTGCAGGTGCCCAAAATAGATTTGCTGAGTTAATGAATTAAATATATCCCAGTGTGCCAGAATAATTTTTATAGATGATTCAGAACCACAGTGATATAGCAAGGTTATAGAATACAAGGTTAATCTACAAAAGTCAACTACTTTCCTATATACCAGCAATGAAAAAGTGGAATTTGAAATTAACATAATTGCTATTTACATCAGCACCCCCAAATATGAAACACTTAGGTATAAATCTAAGAAAATATGAAAAGGTCTATATGAGGAAAACTATAATACTCTGATGAAAAAAACCCAAGAATAATTAAATAGATATTCCATATTCATAGATATGAAGACTCACTATTATCAAGATGTCATTTATACCCAACTTGATCTATAGATTTAATGAAATCACAATAAAAAACCAAGTAAGTTAGTTTGTAGACGTTGAAAAATTGATTCTCAAGTTTATATGGGGAAGCAAAAGACCCAGAATAGCCAACATGATATTGAAGGAGAAGAACAAAGTCAGAGGACTCAGAAAAGTGTGAGATCATTGAAGGAATCGGCATATAGATCATAGAACAGAAGAAAGGGCTCAGAAAAAGACCCACATAAATATAGTCAACTGACCTTTGACAAGGGAGCAAAGGCAAAACAATGAAGCAAAGATAATCTTTAGCAAACAGTGCTAGAATAAATGGACACTCATATACAAAAAAAAAAAAAAAGAATTAAGACACAGAACTAACATCCTTCACATAACTTAACTCAAGGTGGATTATAGACCTAAATGGAAAATGCAAAAGTATTACACTCCTAGAAGATAACACAGGAGAAAATGTAGATGACCTTTGGCATGGCAATGACTTTTTAGATACAGCAGAGGTATGACCTATCAAAAAAAATTGATAAACTGGGCTTCATTAAAATTAAAACATCTGGTTTGTGAAAGATACCATCAAAAGAATGAGGAGACAAACCATAGACTGGGATAAAATATTTGCAAAAGATATCTGATAAAAGACTGTTATCCAAAATATACAAAGAACCCTTAAAACTTAACAATAAGAGACAATCCAAATAAAAAAGAGGCAAGAGACCTGAACAGACACCTTATCAAAGAAAGTATACAGATGGTAAAAAAGTATATAAAAGATGTTTCATATCATATGTCATTATGGAATTACAAATTAAAACAATGAAATACTACTACTATATACCTATTAGAAAGATGAAAATCCAGGACACTGACATCAAATACTGGTCAGGATATGGAGCAACGAGAACTCATATTCATCGCTGGTGGGAGTGCAAATTGGTACAGCCACTTTGAAAGACAGTTTGGCAGTTTCTTACAAAATGAAACATATGGTAACACAGGATTCAGTAATCATGTTCCTCTGTTTACCCAAATGAGTAAAAAACTTGTCCACACAAAAACCTCAACATCGATATTCATAGTAGCTTTACTTGTAATTGCCAAAATAGAAGCAACCAAGCTATCCTTTGGTGAATGGACAAATAAACTGTGGTACATCCAGACAATGAAATATTATTCAGTGCTAAAAAGAAATGAGATATCAAGCCATGAAAAGACAAGGAGGAATTCATATTACTGAGTGAAGAAGTCAATCTGTAAAGGCTACATACTGTATGATTCAAGCTATATGACATTCAGGAAAAGACAAAACTATGCAGACAATAAAATGATTGGTGGTTGCCAGTGGGTATGGAGAAAGGAGGAATGTGGAGCACAGAAGATTTTTAGGGCAGGGACACTATTTGATATGATACTATAATGATGGATAACATGTCATTATATATCTGTCAAAATCCATAGAATGTACAGTAATTTAAATCCTAATTTAAACTATGGACTGTGAGTGATTATGATGTGTCAATGTAGTTTCATCAGTTGACCAACAAGTGCACCACTCTGAGTATGTTGAAGTGGAGGAGAGAGTGTTTGGTGGGGGAAACAGAGGATAGATGAGAAATCTCTGTATATTCTACTTAGTTTTGTTGCAAATATAAAAATGCTCTAACAAATAAAGAGGGAAAAACTAGTTTTGAAAGTTATGACCACATAGATTAAATCATAAGCAGTGAACATTCAGTCTTCAATCTGATATTTTTTTAATCTAAAAGTAGTGGTCCTGAAAAATAGCAAGAATATGAAAGCATGAAGAATTTTATTAAGTTCAAAAAACTTTAGATTTAGACCAAAATGACATCCCCTCCCACAATTAAAAAAAAAAAATCAGCATTCTATCAATACTTAAGCTAGAGTAAATGGTAGACATCAGTTGGCTCTCAGAAGAATTAGCAAATATGTAATGTAAAAGCAGAGATATCACAATAATCCATCTTGAAGTTACCTATCAACCACAAATCAGGATCAGGGCAAGAAACTGATCTCTGCAGAAATCTTCAGTTTCCAGCTGGAGGATGTCTACATCAACCAGCTGCTAGGATATCTGCCAACAGTGCTAGGGTGACATTTAGTTTCCTTAATGTTAAAGCATCTTTCATTCTAAGAAGAGTTGGGATTAATTATACACATGTTTAAGACAATCAAATCCATATTAATACTTTTATATTAAAGCATTTTCCCCTACTGGTTATTTTATATATTTATATTAATGAAGAGAATTTGTCCTGTTAGAATATGAGACTGATTTTGTTCGTCCAATTGCAAATGTGTAATTAAAGAAGTGATTTATGTTTTTGATTTATAGTTGAAATCTTACTAAGTTTGTAGAAAATTATGGGATATTTAAAAGAACTAAGGTTGACCATATTTATAATTTTAACAATTTACTTTATATGTGTTATTTGAGCACTTGGGGAGGTTTAGTGTGTTAAAATTGAAAATGGAAGTATCTAAGTGTACAGAAAAGAGTTGACACAGCAGGCTGTCCTTAGGAAGGTCTGCTCTCAAGATGTATCCTTGACGGTATCTGGGAAGTTGAGTAACGGAGTGCTCCCAGACAACAGTTAACTGATAAGGGTGGTTTATGCAGACAATATGGTTTGTGCTGAATGTCTGCTTTTCTTCTTAGAATCTGAAATTTTGGTTGATTCTAGGAAGAGTGTGCCTATTGATTCAGCCCCCAGTAAAAACCTTGGGTTCTAAGTCTCTAGCGAACTTCCCTGGATCAAATTTTTGCCCACATGTTGTCGAATCTTCGTTGCTGGAGATAGTGTGCTCTCTGTAACCCTTCATGGGAGGGCGGGTGCATAAGGAAGTTGGAAAATGGAGTAGTCTAGACTATGATGATCTTCCCCTTATGATCCAGCTATGTATCCTAATAACATTGCTATAGTAAATCCTAACTATGAGTAGAGCTATATATCGAGTTCTATAAATCCTTCCATAAATGTGGAATTCTTCCATGAATCTCTAAATGTGGGGGTGGTCTAGAAGACCCCAAATACACTAAGGAAAGTAAATATTTTTCTTCCAAGTACAATCTAGAGTGTTTGAAAATATTTAATTAACTATGTTTATAAATTAGATCAAACATTATTGAAATATCTCTTAGAAGTGAATAATGCAATTTTCTAGACTTACAGATAGAGCAATAGCATTCATAAACTGAATTTGCAGTCTTAAGGAAAACTAGAGCCTTAAGTTTGGAACTTTAATCACTAAATATTAATTTTTAAAGTCCAAGTAAACTTTTGAATAGGCTTGTCGGCCTACAAAAAATGTCCCTCAAAAAAATTTTAAAAAGCTCAAATTTATTCTATCTCATCAGCTCATAGCAGGTTGCTTGTCCTCCTAATCTCAGTAGCAGAAGGGCATTTGTTCAAATTGACCACAGTTCTGTATCATTAAGATTTTAGTTATAAAGGAGGAGCCTAGCATCCAGCCCTGTTTATACTACTTGGTAGTGAACCATATCACACCATCTTACAGAGTTTGCTTCTGATGGTAATAATGTGATTTTTATAAAAGTCCCAGTACATAGGGAATACAATCGAACTTATGTAATAGCTGCCTACTATATAGTGTTAAAGACCCAAGAAAAGTTCATAAAAATTAGCCTTTTATTATTCTTTAATGCCCTTGACAGATTTCTCCATCGGATGATGAAGAGTGTGGCAGGGGTCTCTAGTAAAGCAGTCATGCCTGAAACCTACTTGTTATGCATTAAGAAAATACAGCTTTAAGAACTTAGTATAAGGAGAAAATAGAGACTTTTCCCTCCATACCTAGCATAGTACTTGGCACTAAGTAAATCCAGTATATATTTGTTGAATGAATAGAAGAGCTGATGATTTAGTTGAGGAAATAAAATGTAAACATGTCAGAGTTAAATGACAATACAAGATGTGGTTTGGGGGACATATAAGAGGCAGCAAATGATTAGGTTGCCAAATGAATGGAAATGAGAGTAAGTGTTAAGAGCTCAAAGTAGAGGGAGACCATTGTAGGCTAGAGTGGTCAAGGAAGTCTTCACAGAGAAAGTTGGTCTTAAAAAATCTTGGTCTTAAAAATACGTTGTATTTGAAAATGTGAGAGTTGGGGAAGGCATGAGATGTGAGAATGTGAGCAAAGAGACAACAGTGAGAAATAAGAGGCATGGTTATGAGATGCATGTTGACCCTCTAGCACTGCAGCCTAGCTGTCTTACAAAAGAAGAGTGGGGCAAAGGCCTCTTAGCATCAGGTTGTGGTGGCTGTGCATGTCAGGCTCAGAAGTTTGGAGTTGATTCTTTTAATAGGGAGAAGAACAAATAGTTTTTCAACAGGCAATGATATGAAGGAAGACTTCGGTGGATCTAGAATAAAGAGTATACTGAGAATAAAGTGTAGAATAGTTTAGATTGGATTAGAGGAGTGAGTGTTGATGCCATAGAATAATTAGAAACCAGTGCAGATATAAAGTAATATAGGGCTAAGCTAACGTAAGGTCAGAGGGAATGGAAAGAGACAGATGTCTTAAACATTATCAAGGAAGAAGTGTTGGGACTGGTGACCACATGCAAAGGAAAGATAAGAGTACCTTTACGAAAGCTAAAGAGGAGGATAAATTTTCAGACTGAAGTATGTATCTGTGGGTTGTTTTAAATGGTTAGTTTTTCTTTTTTATACCAAGTGAATTAGAATCAGTGTGAATATTGGAAGGTAGTGTGAAAAGAAAAGTTTAGACCTCAACTGTTCCAATACTGAAAAGAACATTTGCAACTCAAAATGTTATTAGAACACATACTTCAGGGGTTTAATGCTTATATAATTTTTGGAATCTTGGCTTTACCATGGAAACCTTGGGAGAGTCAAGCAAGCAATACCTAGAGGAATAACGTACATAGTGTTAAGCTAGGATTTTGTAATCTCCTGGGGTGTTTGGAAGACTTTTCAACCATTTTGTCAGAGAAGAGCCGAAGACACCAACAGCTTTGGTGATTGTGCTTCAGGAAAGGGGACAACTTGCCAAGTTTTCTGCCAGTGAAAGTCAAAGAAAACAGAACTACAGGAATTTGTTGGATGTTTCCTAATGTGTCCCTGCTGGTAGACGTGCTTCAGAAAAGGCTGAAATGCTCTTGGCCAAAGAGGAAGCAGCTTTACAAAAGCAAAGCCAAAATGAAGAATTGGCTGTACTCTTAAGAGGCCGGGTAGCATTGTTCAGGCCAGCCTGACCTTCCTGTTCTGTGGGATTCGCAAACATATTTTGTATTTAACTGATAAATATCGTAGCAGCCTAGTTCCCAGATTTCAAGTCTATCTCCATGCAGAAACCACTACTCTTAATTATGAAATAAAACATGCCCATGAATGTCCTAATCCTCAATATCTCCAAAACAGTGCAATTCATTCTTTTCTAATGGAGAGAATAACCAATCCCATTTCACCAAAAGCAACAAAAGTCCTCTACCTCTTCAAAGCACTGTTCTGTTTCCTCCTTTATTGTAGGCAACAGAACAAATTAAATAAAATGGACCTTTCTTGCTCTGCCAAAAGAGGCCAACTGATCTAGAACCTAAAATGTACTGAAGATGTGTAAAACTTTTACATATGCATGGGCCCACATGGCAACTGTGGGCAAGCAACTTCATACCCATGCTGTCGGTTATTGAACATCTATAGCAAAGTCATTGTCTGTCCAAATGGTACGCTAAGCAAATGAGACTGCCTTTCTTAATTCTTTCTACATGGGATATGTTGGCTCTTTTAGAAGCAACAAAATCTTTTCCAACTCGAAGAGAAGAAAACTAGAGAAACAGAAAAGAGGGAAGAGGAGATTTGCAAAGTGATTAAAAGGGAATAATTATATGCAGAGGGTTTCCTTCTCTTTTCGGGTTTGGAGCTTAAACACTTTTGGTTCAGCTGCTGCTTTAAGATTTTCTGGTGCAAAAAGAGAGAGCAACCATCTCAGGGTAATCTGTAAAAATTCACTTTGTGCCACTGGGATTAAATTTTTATTTTGATAATATCAGTAATATTCAATTGCCCTTTTATTTCTCCAGTTTAAAGAAAACCTCGTTTTTCAGGTGTAGCCTTTGAGTTATTTTGGAGCTCCAATATTGGAACATTCTAATTAAACCACTTTGAAGAAATAGTCCTACAATTTGTTAACTACAGCTTTCTTTGGAAACCAGCCATGGTCGTTCGTTAGTCTCAGCCCTGGGAATTCAGATATTAGAATCCAACTATCATTTAACAGTTTACAAAACCAGAAAGAACAGGAGTACTTTCTTTCTCTGGTCTTCCTCTAAGTTCTTTCGTCTCTTTACTTCCTCTTCAATTCCTCCCCCATTTTGTTCTCACCTCTTCAGTTCCCAAATAATCTGCAATCAATCTTTTGAATCACCCTTAGTATTTTCATTGGTTATGTAAACCCCCAAATTTTAAAAAGCCAAAGTGAGAGGCAACAAGAATTAATTTGAGATCGAAGAATAGCTATTTGGCAAGCACTGATTCAGACAGAAACCCAAAGTGTTCCGATTATGGGGTGAAGGCGGGGTTTTTTGTGAGAAAGGGAAGGGAAATAACTACATGAGTAGAAGGAAGGAATTTCTCTTGGGTGCTAATAAGCTAAGGAAGGAATTTCTATAGGTACAAATAAGCCAAGTTATTCTTTAGCTGTACATGGTGGTGCTAATTTTAAAGAGTGTTCTTAATTTTTAGTCCTCATAGTCAGGATATCTGCTATCCTGTTAGCTTTACAGATTGTTGTTTAAAATACAGTGTTGGTTTGGTCCAGGCCAAAGGTTCCTTTGCCCAATCAAAACATTCCAAAATTTCAAGGAACAAGATGTACAAGGTAGTTCCTAGCTCTATTTAAAAATGGCTCCTCTCTTTTATGAATTTGACCTCAAAAGCAAGAGAAGTAAAAGCTAAAATAAATCAATGGGACTACATCAAACTAAAAAGCTTCTGCTCAGCAGAGGAAATCATCAACAAGGTAAAGAGACAACCATCTGAATGGGAAAATATATTTGCAAGCAATGCCTCCAATAAGGGTCTAATATCCAGAATATACAAAGAACTCATGCAACTCAATAACAACAAAAAACCCCCCAAATAATCCAATCAAGAAATGGGCAGAGGACCTGAACAGACACTTCACCCTAGAGGACATACAAATGGCCAACAAATAGTTGGAGAGATGCTCAACATTGCTAGCTTTTAGGGAAATGTAAATCAAAACCACAATGAGATATCATCTCACATCTGTTAGAATAGCTATAATCAACAGCACAAATGTTGGAGAGGATGTGGAGAAAAAGGAACTCTCATACACTGCTGATGGGACTGCAAATTGGTATGGACATTATGGAAAATGGTACGGAGGTTCCTCAAAAAACTAAGAATTGATCTACCATATGATCCAGCAATCCCTCTACTGGATATTTACCCCAAAGACTTGAGAACTCATATCCGAAAAGATATTTGCACACTGATGTTCATAGCAGCATTAGTCACAGTGGCCAGGACATGGAAGCAACTGAAATGTCCTACAACAGATGATTGGATAAAGAAAAGGCGGTACATATATACAATGGAATATTACTCAACCATAAGAAGAGATGAAATACCGCCATTTGCAACAACATGGGTGGACCTCGAGATAATCATGCTAAGCGAAATAAGCCAGACAGGAAAAGTTGAAAATCACATAATATAATATGACTTATATAAACCTAAAAGTAACAAACAGGACAATCAAACAGAGACTCATAGACATGGACTATAGACTAGTGGTTACCAAAGGGTAGTGGGTAGAGGAGGAGTGGGGAGGTAGATGGAGTAAAGGCGGTCAAATATGATGTGACAGAAAGAAATCCATGGGCAGTGAACACAGTGTAAATTTTATATATATAAAATTTTATATATATAAAATTTATTAGTTTCAGCTGTACGCTTACTGTTAAAGCGTACAGCTGAAACTAATTGGATTTAGTTAACCAATGTCACCATAGGAAAAAAATGGCTCCTCTTATGTCAACTTTTCAGTTATAGATGGAATCTCATTTTAATGGCGTTTTGTTGAATACCGAACAGTTTCATTAAAGTCTGTTGTTGTAAGAAATGTCAAAACCTGTAGAGAATTTTTATAAGAGTTTATATGAGCCAAACTGATGACATATGCAATGGAGCAAAACCTCAAATGCTCCAGAGAATAACAGTTTTGCAACTTCTTTTATACATTTGAAATTAAGTTGGGGATTGGAGAAATTGGAAGGGGATTGGAAGATTGGAGAAAGCAAGGCAGGGATTGGATTACAGGATAGGTAACAAGATTATGTGCTCTCTTGAGGTTTAATATTCACTTTGAAGGGGTTTACTTCGAGTATTTCAAAGGTATGTTAGCTTAGATGCACAAGAATAACGGATGGGGCTGGCTTAAAACCTTTCACTAAGAAGTGATATGCCTGGGGCATGACTGTACACCATGACCTGCCCAGTTAGGAATTTGGGGTCAGATCACCCTGTGAGGTTACTTTCCATAGAACTCCTTTTTTCGGTCCACAAGTTATATTTAAATGGAAACCTATCCTCCTAGAGTAAGCAATTTGGGTGGGAGTGAAAGAGAAAGGGAAACTAAGGAGAGGTTTATGTTACTAAACTATTGAAACAAAAAGTTATACAAATACAATCTCTTAAATTTGTTGAGGGACATTAATGGACATTTCCCCATTAGTAGCATGTTGGGGGCAGCTCATGGAATAGTGCAGTTGATAAGACCATTTGATCTAAACATGATAGTGTTGCACCAATATTTATGCTGTGACTTTGGCTTATAAGATTTTTTTTTTTTTTACAAATTTGCTGAGCTTTTTTCTTTCTCTCTCTCTCTCTCTCTTTTTTTTTTTAAATTAAGTTTATTGGGGTAACATTGGTTAAATTTTGCTGAACTTTAAATAGCTTTTTAAAACTCTGAAGTCCAGGCAAACCCATATACTTAAACCAAAATCTCTCACAGGAGATTCCAGTGGGCAGACAGGTTGAGAACCAGTGCTTCTCAACCTATTGTGTATGTACATCACCTGGGGATCTTGATGAAAATGCATTTCTGCTGCTGTAGATCTGGGGTGGGGCACAATTTTCTGCATTTCTAACCACCTCCCAGATGATGCCATACTACTCATCCCTGGACCTTGAGTAGCAAGGAAGGGATCAGACGAAAGTCTAGATCAAACTTTGGTCTTTATCACAATCACCTGGAGAATTTGGTAAAAATGCAAATGCCCAGACCCATTCCTGCTTCAAGGAACCTTATTAGCTTCCAGGTGATTCTGACGTACATCAAAATACAAGAGCCACGGGTCTGGACTGTGGATCCTCAGCTGTCTAATCACTCTGCCTGCCTGTTATACTTTTTTTGTTGCCTCTCTTGTTTCCTTTTCTGTACCTTCTGAAGTCTTAAAATACAAATACCAGAAGAAACTGAAAAATAAAAATGACGGGGTCTTAACAGTCTAACATTGGGTATATGAAATACATTAATTAAAAAAAAAAAAAGAACAGTTCGTGTGGCAGATATGTCATTCCAAACCACCCAGTCTAAGGCTCTCTGGATTAATATAAGGATGTTTGACATTGTATTTTCAGAATCTCACTTTGACTGATCTTAGGCAATAATCTTTATTTCCTTCAATTTTCATAGTCTTGTACCTCCTCACCTTGAACCTCATACTTATGTATAGTATTTCTTCATTTTTTAAGGATGTCACTGTTTACAACTATAAACACCTTAGCCTTAGTTAATTAAGACTATCAAAAGAGACTTTCTGTTCTATTTTGTCATGATATGCTATTTTCTACTATATTTTCGGGCCCATACTTGTGGTATATTAAGAAAATCTATACATTTTTTTCCCCATCAGACACATATGACATCTCCTGGCATAGTGGACTTTACAATATGTTGTGTTGATTTTTTGTTCTTTTAATATCAATAATAATAGCTAACATTTATTGTGTACTTACTGACTGATAGACACTTCTCTAAACACTTTACATGGATAAACTCATTTTGTCCTCCCAGCAACCTAGGAGATAGATGTCCCCTTTTTGACAGATGAGGAAACCAAGAACTTGGTCCAGGTGACAAACTACAATGTAGTAGGACTGGGATCGAAAGCCTGGCAGTCTTGATGCATAACTTCTGTGTCGCACTGATTTTAGTGTTGTCGTTTGCATGTACATGTCTCTTCATTAAATGCTTGTATATATCTATATTTCTTTTTAAAACATTTTAGTTTTTGGAGTAGTTTTAGGTTCACAGCAAAATTGCACAGAGTGTACAGAGACTTCTCACATACCCACTGCCCCTACACATGCATAGCCCTCCCCAATTATCAACATACCCCTCCAGAGGGGCCTACTTCTTAAAAATGATAAACATACATTGACAGATTATTTATCACCCAAAGTGCATAGTATGAATTAGAATTTACTCTCGGTATTGTACATTCTATGGATTTTGACAAATGTATAATGACATGTATTTACCATTAGTGTATCATACAGAATAATTTCACTGCATTAAACATCCTCTGTGCTTCGCCTGTTTATCCCTCCCTCTTTCTTACCTCATGGCAACCTCTGACCTTTTAGCTTTCTGCATAGTTTTGCCTTTTCTCGAATATCATATAGTTGGAATCATACAGTATTGTAGCCTTTCCATACGTGCTTCTTTCACTTGGTAACATGCATTTAAATTTTCTCCATGTCTTTTCATGGTTTGAGAGCTCGTTTATTTTTAGCACTGAATAATATCCCATTGTCTGGATGAACCACAGTTTGTTTATCCATTCACCTAATAGAATATCTTGGTGGCATCCAAGTTTTTGCATTATGAAAGAGCTGCTTTAAATATTCATATTCGGGTTTTTTACAAGAACTTGGATTTTTAACTGTTTGGGTAAATACCGAGGAACACTATTGCTGGATTTTGTGGGGAGAGTATGTTTAGTTTTTTAAGAAACTGCTAAACTGTCTCCCAAAGTGGCCATACCAATTTTCATTTCCACTAGCAATGAATGAGAGCATTTGATCTTATGAATGTTTTGGATTTTGGCCTTTCTAAAAGGTATGTAGTGGTTTCTTATTCTTGTTTTAATTTGCAATTCCATAGTGATGTATGATGTGGAGTATCTTTTCATATGATTATTTGCCATCGTATATCTTTTTTGATGAGATGTCTATTAAGATCTTTGGTCCATTTTTTAATTGGGTTGTTTATTTTCTTATTGTTGAGTTTTAAGTGTTCTTTGTACATTTTGGATACCAGTCCTTTATCACATAGCTGTTGCAAATATTTTCTCCCATTGTGTGGCTTGTCTTCTCATTCCCTTGACAGTGTCTTTTGCAGAACAGAATGTTTTAATTTTAATGAAGCCCAGCTTATCAGTGATTTCTTTCATGGGTCATGCTACTGATACTGTATCTAAAAAGTCATCACCATATCCAAGGTCACCTATATTTTCTGCTATGTTATCTTCTGGGTATGTTGCAGTTTTGCATTTTACACTTAGGTTTATGATCCATCTTAAGTTAATTTTTGTGAAGAGTGTAAGGTCTGTGTCTAGATTCATTTTTTTTTTTTTGTATTTGACTGTCCATTGTTAAGCACCATTGTTAAGACTATCTTTGCTCAGTTGTTTTGCCTTTGCTCCTTTGTCAAAGATCAGTTGACTTTATTTATGTGAATATATTTCTGGGCTCTCTATTCAGCTTCATGAATGATCTATTTGTCTATTCTCTCACCAATACCACACTGTCTTGATTACTGTAGCTTTGTAGTTAAGTCCAGAAGTCATATGTTGGCTATTCTGGATCTTTTGCTTCTCCATATAAACTTGAAAATCAATTTGTCAATATCTCCATCTAACTTGCTTGGATTTTGGTTGCCGTTGCATTGACTCTATAGATCAAGTTAGGAAGAACTGACATCTTGACAATATTGAGTCTTCCTATCTATGAACATGAACTATCTCTTAATTTTTTAGTTATTCTTAGATTTATTTTTCATCAGAGTTTTGTTGTTTTTCTCATTTAGACCTTGCTCACATTTTCTTAGATTTATACCTAAGTGTTTCTTATTGGAGGATACTAATATAAATGGCATTGTATTTTTCATTGCAAATTCTACTTGTTCATCGCTGGTACATAGGAAAGTGATTGGCCTTCATAGGTTAACCTTATATCCCACAACCTTGCGATATCATTAATTAGTTCCAGGAGTTTTTGTTGTTGTTGATGATGATGATGATTCTTTTGGATTTTCTACATAGACAATCATGTCATTTGCAAAGACAGTTTTATTTCTTCCTTCCAAATTGGTATGATTTTAATTTCCTTTTCTTGTCTTATTGTATTGATAGGACTTCCAGTATCATTTTGAAAAAGAGTGTTAAGAGAGGACATCCTTGCTTTTTTCCTAGTCTTTGCGAGAAAGCTTCTAGTTTCTCACTATTAAGTATGATGTTAACTGTAGGCTTTTTGTAGATGTTCTTTATCAAATTGAGGGAATTCTTCTCTATTCTAAATTTGCTAAGAGTGTTTTAAATCATTAATGAGTTTTGACATTTATCAGATGCTCTTTGTGCATTTATTGATAGGCTCATGTGATTTTTTTTTCTTTACCTTGGTTGATGTGATGAATCACATTAATTGATTGTCAAATGTTGAAACACTCTCATACCTGGGATAAATCCTGCTTGATTGTGGATTTTATACATTGTTGGTTTCAATTTACTAATATTTTGATAAAGATTTTTGCATCTATATTCATGAGTAATATTGATCTTTTCCTGTTTTGGTCTTTTCTTGTAATGTCTTTTTTTTTTTTTCCTTTTTCTTTTCTGATTTTGTCTGGTTTTGGTATTAGGGTAAAGCTGGCTTCATAAACTGAGTTAGGAAGTATTCCTTTGGCTTCTATCTTTTGAAAGAGATTGTAGGGAATTGGTATAAGTTCTTTCTAAGATATTTTGTGAATTCTCTAGTGAACCCATCTGAGTTTGGTGCTTTCTGTTTTGGAAAGTTATTAATTATTGACTTGATTTCTTTATAGACACAGGCATATTCAAATTGTCTATTTCTTTCTTTATGAATTTTGGCAAATTGTGCCTACAAGGTCCATTTTATCTAGATTATCAAAGTTGTGGCCATAGAATTGTTTATGGTATATTTTATTATCTATTTAATGTACATGAGTTCTGTAGTGATGTCCACTCTTCCCTTTCTGACATTAATCATTTGTGTCATCTCTCTTTATTTTTATTTCTTTATTAGCCTATCTAGAGGCTTATTGATTTTTTAAAAAAATCTTTTTATGGAACCAGTTTTTGGCAATTTTCTCTATTGATTTTTTTGTTTTTAATTTCATTATTTTTGCTCTGATTTTATTATTTCTTTTCTTCTGCTTACTTTATATTTAATTTTCTCTTCATTTTCTGGTTTCCTAAGGTTGAAGCTCAGATGACTAATTCGATATCTTTCTTTTTTTCTAATATATGCATTAATGCTATCAATTTTCCTCATAGTACTCTTTTGCAGCATCCCACAAATTTGGTAAGTTGTATTTCATTAGTTCTTTATGTTTTTTTTTTTCATTTCTCTTGAGATTTCTTCTTTGACCCATGTGTTATTTAAATATGTGTTATTTGAAAAATAAATTTTAAAGTGCGTGTTGTTTAATCTCCAAATATGTCGGGATTTTCCAGTTTTCTTTCTTTTATTGATTTCTAGTTTAAATCCATTGTGGTCTGAGATCATAGATTGTATGATTTCTATTCTTTTAAATTTGTTAAGATGTTTTTTTATGACCCAGAATGTAGTCTGTCTTGGTGAATGTTTCATGTGAGCTTGAGAAGAATGTGTAATCTACTGTCGTTGGAGGGAGTAGTTTATAGATATCAATTACATCTAGTTGATTTCTGGTGCTGTTGAGTTCTACTATATTCTTACTCATTATCTACCTGGAGGATGTGTCCATTTCTGTTAAAAGAAGGTTAAAGTCTCCAATATAATTGTTGATTCATCTATTTCTCCTTGCAGTTCTATTAGTTTGCCTTATGTATTTTGATGTTCTGTTGTTATATGCATACACATTAAAGATTGTTATGTCTTCTTTGCAAGTACACCTCTTTATTATTATGTAATGTCCCTCTTTATCCCTGATAATATCCCTTGCTTTGAAGTCTTCTCTGTCTGAAACTAATGTAGGCATTCCATTTTTCTCTTGATTAGTCTTTGTATGGCATAGCTTTCTTTATCTATTTATTTTTAATCTATCTGTGTCTTTATGTTTAAAGTGGGATTTTTTTTTAGACAACATGCAGTTAGGTCTTGTGTTTTGATTCACTTTGACTATTCTGTCTTTTAATTATTGTTTTTATACCACTGATGTTTAAAATGATTATTGATCTATTTGGACTAATATCTACCATATCTGTTATTGTTTTCTATTGATTTTCCTTGTTCTTTGTTCCTATTTTCACCTTCCACATTTTTTCTGCCATTGATAGTTTTTCATATCATTATCTCTTCCTTCTTAGCATATAAATTATATATATTTAAAAAAGAAGACACCTTTTTTTTAAAAAAATTTTTTTTAGTGGTTGCTCTCAAATTTCTGACCTGTATGAATTTCCTTCTCTCTAAAGAACTTCTTTAGATATTTCTTGCAAGGTAGATATACTGGCTACAAATTCCCTCAATGTTTGTTTGTCTGGGAAGTCTTTATTTTTTCTTTACTTCTGAAGGGTAATTTTGCAGAGTACAGGATCCTCGGTTAGTCTTTGTACTCTCTCTCAATACTTAAGTATTTCACTACTTTCTTCTTGCATGGTTTCTGAGGAGAAGTTGTATGTAATTTTTATATTTTCTCCTCTATAGATAAGATCCTTTTTTTCCTTTGGCTTCTTTCTTTATTTTTTTATTTTCTGCAATTTAAATATGATGTACTTAGGTGTAATTTATTTGATATTTATTCTGCCTGGTGTTCTTTGAACTTCTTGTGGTTTTATAGACTGAATGTTTGTGTCTCTCCCTTCCCCTGCCCGACCACCAAATTCTTATGTTGAAATCTTAACCCACACATGCTGATATTAACAGGTGGTATCCTTGGGAGGTAATTAGGTCATGAGGATAGAGCCTTTATGAATGAGATTAGTGCTCTTATAGAGAATGAAGAGCTTGCTTGTAGTCCTTGCCATGTGAGAGGTAAAACAGACAGCCATCTACAAACCAGGACACAGGCTCTCCTCACCAAAATCAAATTTGCCAGTACCTTGATCTTGTACTTTTCTACCTCCAGAACAGTGACAAATAAATGTCATTTTTTAAGTCGCCCAGTCTATAGGACTTTGTAGTAACAGCTTGAGTTAACTAAGACATATTTTGGATTCTGACCTTAATTTGGGGGAAATTCTCCGTCTTTATTGCTTCAGATATTGCTTTTGTACCTTTCTCTCTTCTTCTTTTGGAATTCTCATTATGTATATGCTATACCTATCTTGGATATTCTGTCCTTTTGTTCAGTTGTTGTTGTTGTTATTATTATTATTATTATTAATATTATTATTATTATTGATTATTGGTTTCAGTTTCTATTGACATATCTCAAGTTCAGAGATTCTTTCCTATGTTGTGTTCAGTCTACTAATAAGCCCATGGAAGACATGCTCCATTTCCGTTATAGAGTTTTATTCTCTAACATTTCTTTTTGCTTCCTAGAATTTCCATCTCTGTTTACATTACCCATCTGTTCTTTCATGTTGTCTACTTTTCTCATTAGAGCCCTTAGCATATTAATCATAGTTGTTTTAAAATCATGGTCTGATCATTGCAAAAGCCTTGCCATATCTGAGTCTGGTTATGGTGCTTGCTCTGTTTCTTCGAACTGTGTTTTTTGCCTTTTTTTGTATGCTTTGAAATTTTTTGTTGAAAGCCAGACATTATATACTGGGTCAAGGGGACTCTTGTATATTGGTCTTTAGTATGAGATGCTACAAAGTAGAGTGAGGGGTAGCATTCTGCATTCCTATGATTAGGTCTTAGTTCTTTAGTGAGCCTTTTCTCTTAGGCTGGAACTTCACAAGTGCTTCTCATCCCCTGCCTCCTCATCCCCATCTCCAACCTGCAACCAACCTTACATAAGACAGGATGGCTGGCTGGAGTTGTATGTTTTCTTTTTCCTTGGTCATTTGGGCTCTGATAAAACCCCAATAGATTAGGCTCCAGTAAAATAGCTTCTTTTGAGGACAGGCTTTGTTATGAACAGAGTACTCTGGTTTGTTTCAAAATGATTACTTTTCCCGGGAGAAGCCCAGGGAGATTTTTCTCTGATCTTTCCTGTGAGAACCTGGTAGAACTCCAAAAGATAAAACTCACAAAGTGAGGATACCTCTTGGTGTTTTCAGTTCACAGACTTGTCTACTCTGAGCCTCTAGCTAGTCATCAATAACATGTCCATTAAGTTGTGATTCTGTATTTGACTGAGTGTCTTTCCAATTTTAGGGGAAACGGTATCCTCAGGTTCCTGACAGATCAAAGAGAAGCTATTGATTTTCCCATTTGTTCATCTTTTTACTTCTTGTTAGGACAGTGATGACTTCGAAGGTATTTATGCGCCTGACTGCAAATTGAAGTTGGTTAGTTTTCAATGCCAATTTCTCTCAAATTGGCAAACACATTTTTCGTTTGTTTCTATGTTTGAATTAGTTCTCCAATGATGAGTTGCTGCTCAGGCAGAAGTAATTGGTACTTGGTAAGTACTACTGAGGTAAGATCAACCTAGTTAAGAGGCTGAGCCTCACCTATGTGGGCCCACAAACTGGGTCTTTTCAGTGTTCTTGTACTGATGGAGCTCATACTTGCTGATTCGTAATAATTAAATGCACAAAAATTTGAGATGTGAATCAGAATAATAATTAATTGATTTTCTTAAGTGACATTTCTTTCTATACTTGAGATACTCAGGTCTTCTAGGCAGTCACTTCCAGATATCAGAATAAAGAAAAATGGATACACTTCAGAGCTTTTTCATCTTAGTGTTGAGACATGCTTGTGTGAGCTATCTCTACCCATAACAGAGTAAAACCTCCTTAGGGACTGGAAATTTCAGATTGCCTTCATCCAATGTTAAAAGTGTAGTTAAATATTCTCAAACTTGAATACTTGTAACTAATTATAATAAAGACACCATTTATGGAATGATTCTTCCGTGCCAGAAACTATGCTAAACACTCAATCCTCACAAACTCTTTAGAAGTAAAATGATTACACTTTGGTAGGTTAGAAAAGTTAAATGGTTTAGTTGAGGTCACCCACCCAGTTAGTAAAACTCGGAGGCAAGATTCAAACACAGAGCTCTCTGAGCTGACCATACACCATATGGATTCTCAACAATTTTGGACTGTTTATTCAATTTTCATATAGACCAAACCCTATGTGTTAACACATTCTTTATTCTGATAAGTTGTTGTGCAACTAGTTGTAAATGATTCAGTGTTAGCTTTGGCCAATTAATAAAGGTGATTGTCAAGTTTTCCATGAAATTTTATAACCTAGAATTTTTAAACATATATAAAAAGTGTAGAGAATATTGTAATAAATACTTATGTATGTACCCTGAGTATTTTTATACATTAGTATCAGTCTATTGTCTACAAAAAGATTATTTTAAAATATAGATCATTCTGGTCACTCCTCAAAACCCCCAATTGCTTCCCACATCTAAATAAAAGCTCAAAATACCAATGAACCTCTAAGACCTAAACCATCTCTCTCTGTTAGCCTTCAGCCCATCTCCTACTATTATTGATCCTTTCCATTATTGATACTACAGACACCCAACCCTGCTATCCCTTGAAGATGCCACATACTTCCTGTCTCAGAGCCTTTGTGTCCACCACTCCCTCTATCCGTACCACTCTGATCTCAGTATAGTAATTAGGATTAATTTTAGTTGTAAGATGGTGGCATCAACAATATAAATGTTTATGTCTCATGTTCAAGAAATCTAGAGGTAGGCATTCCAGAGATAGTATAACAAGAACCCACATTCCTTCTGTCTTGTTGCTTTACTCTGAGTGGCTTCTATTCCCAGTCACCTCACAGTCCAAAACAGGGACAGGAACTCCAGTCATCATGTTTGGATTCCAGCCAATAGGAAAGAGGAAAGGGGAAAGGGCACTCTGAGTTTCTATGAAGTGTTGGGTAAAGGAGGAAATGGAAACATTTGATGTCTAAATACAATCCCATTTACTTTCATGGGAGCCTTCGAGGACAGTGACAAGGTGTTCTTTTAAACTGAACTTATTTCTAATCACCCAGCTAGTAAGAATATATTTGAGTTTAATCTTTTTGTACCACCTGTGGTCTAGGAGATTTCAGATTTCTTTTGTTTTAGCAACAGAAACCTTTTTAAAAATTAAAAATAAACATACGACTTCAATATAGAAAAATATTTATTATCATATATATGAAAAAATTTCTAGTGTTTATGTATTAGAAAGTTAGTCAATGAAAACAAAGTATATTTGATGAGCACAAAAATGTGAGAAGGGTTTGTTAGAGTTGAAGAAAGCTTCTGAAATAAATTTATTTCTGCATTTGTTTTAGTCCTACAATATTGAGAAAAAACTGATTCACAAAGTAGTAGGTGGAAATAGTTTCATGTTTTTTATTGTTTTTCTTCTAACAATTTTATGATTTTCTCTGATTAAACAGAGATGACCACAGAAGATTTATTCCGAGAAAACATATAAAAATAGTCCAAGTTAACACTTAGGCTTCCAATATGTTAAAGTTTGATAGATACTACATGAAAGGGCACAGTATGATTTTATACAATTTCTTAAGTTTTTTAAACAAACAAACAAATGCTTCTCTCTGTATTTAGAATAAACATATTGTTATTGTTTTTTAAAACTGCTTTATTGAAATTTAGATACTATAAATTTTAACTGTACAGTTCAATGAAATTAGTAAATGTATAGAGTCATATAACCATTACTAATCCAGTTTTAGAAACTTTCTATCATTTCATAAAGCTTCCTGCAAACCTATGCTTACTGGTGCCACTCGTACCCCTGTCTTCTCTCCTTTTTCTTTCTTTACCTTCCAGCTGAGAAGAGTAGATGGTTTCCTGGAAGCTGGTGTATTAGTGTCTGTCTAAAACATCCATGGTATGTGTTCTTTTGAAAAATGTCTTAATATAGCTAAACAACTTTTAGTGAAAGATAAAAATTATAAGTGATTTTGTCATTGAGAGGACTTTGAGCTGATTAATTTTATGAACTGCGTAATAATGTATAATTGATATTGAAAGGTGTTATATGTCAAGCTGGAATGTTTCTATGGTCTTACAGTATAGTTCTTCTGATGTACAAAGTTTTCACTGTATAATAATATCTTGTTGATTGGCAAGTTGCAGATGACATTCTCAATGTCCTTTGATGCCCACTAGAAGGGGGACTTAAAATTCCCAACAAGATTGTGAGTATACTTGTCAGTTACGATACTTGGAATATTATTAAGTGAGTTTGCACACAGAATCCCATGTGTAGTCAAAGAACAACTACTGTCTTTCACAAACTCTAGGGTTCTTTGTTTTTGAGAGAATACTTGCTGCTCCTGTAAAATTGCTGCAAAGCTGGCCTTTGTCTCTCAGTAGAAGAGGCAACACTAACACAGGATTTTCCCCGCCTACTTTTGGCAGATTGACTCTGTGGATTTAAAACTCCCTTTTTTTGCAGCTGGTAAGGTGACAATGCTCTTTTGAAAAAAACGCAGGTGAGACCTATCCTGTAGTTGACTAAGCAAGTATAAACCAAACAGGCCCTAGGGTAGAGTAGCAGACCTCATTGATCAAGTGTTTGGTGAAAACAGGCAGCAGTTATGTTGAAATGTACTAAGGTCTATTCCTATAGCAGGTTGGAAAGAAGTGATATAAAGGATGGGTTTAGGCAAAAGCCCTTTGAGACTATAGAGGCTTCTTCCTTGACTAGCAAATGAGGGATCCCTACCAGTTGTGCAGGAGGGCCAGGAGTGGAGATCACATAGTTCTCTATTCCCAACCTCATGTTGCAAGCCACTCTGACCTGACCACATTGTTCAAACAGGAGGAAGACCGAGAGGAAAGGCCCCTTGCTGAGATCTATGCTGATCTCGCCGAGAACCTAGGACTAAAGTTCACCTAATGCATTCAACTCTACCTCTGACTCAGGCATTTCTCTTTTCAAGAACAAACAGGCGTATGGCAGGGGTTGAGGCCCTACTTTCTATCGCTAGAACTGGAGGATTTTATGCTCTGGTCAAAGTGTGTTGTGGATTTGATTGCACTTAAAATTGTCAGACTTATTAGCTCTTAGTGACAGTGGGATACAAGTTGCTGTGGTTCTGAGAATTTCCCCTTGGCATAGTCGAAACTTACTTTGGATGTGGACACAAATCTCAATTGGACAATGGACTGATGCAAGTGTATGGGTAAACTCTTTGAGCCAATATATACAAGATGTTGTAACTGATTATTGCTAAATGCATTATATTAAAAGTTATGGTTAAAAAAAATTACTCATGCCTATTTGTAGTTATTCTCCTTTCCCACTCCAAGGACAACTAATCAATCTGCTTCCCGACTCTATAGTTTTGCCTTCTCTAGGCATTTCATTAAATAAAATCCTACAGTCTTTTTGTCTGGCTTCTTTTACTTAGTATGTTTTTGAGGTTCATCCAACTTGTTGCATGTATCATTCATATTCCTGAACAGTATTCTATTGTATGGATAAACCAGATTTTGTTTATCTACTCATCAGTTGATGGACATTCAGGTTGGTTTCAATTCTGGGTTATTATGAATAATGCTACCGTAAACATTTGCTTACAGGCCTTTGTGTGAATATATGTCATTATGGCTCTTGGACAGATTCTAAAGAGTGAATTTGCTGAATCATAGGGTAAATTTATTTATTTTTTTTAAGAAACTGCTAAACTGTTTTCCAAAGTAGTTGTACCATTTTACATTCCTACCATCAATGTACGAGTATTCCAGTTTCTCCACATCCTCTCACCAAAACTTGTTAGTGTCTTTTTTATTATAGCCATTTTGGTGGTGTGAAATAGTATCTTATTGTGATTTTATTTTGTATTTCCCTAACAGCTAATGATGATGAGCATAATTTCATGTGCTTATTGGTCATTCATATATCTCTGGTGAAATGTTTATTTAAATCCTTTGCCCTTTTTTTTTTTAAATGGAGTATTTATCTTCGTGGTATTGATTTTGTAAGTGTTCTTTATGTAGTCTAGATATAAGTTGTTCTTCTAGCCTATAAATTTTTAAAAAGGCATATACAATATTTATATTTTTTATTTTATTTACCAAATGGAGCCAAAACATATAAATATTTTTATTTATATATTGGGGAAAAAATTCATGCTATGAATACAAGTTGTTTATCAGATACATGATTTGCCAATATTTTCTCTCAGTCTGTTGCTTATCTTTTCATTTTCTTAATGGTTAGGATATTTTTTAACATACCATTTATATGAAAGGTTTGTAGATTCCTTGAAGCCTCTCCTTGGTACCGCAGGGTTATCAGACCACAGTTCGAAACCCACTGCCAATGAGCATTTCAGTGGCATCTAAACTCAGCAAACTGTGTAAGTCATCTTCAGCAGAATCATAAATCAGTGGAGTTGGAAGAGACTTTATAATTAACTAAATGCTCTTATGATTTTATAAATTAACTCCTGCCTGTTTGAACGCTTTACTTGCATGCCAGTATGTAAAGTTTGATGGAGCATTGGAGGCATAGCTTAGATTTGAGGACAAACAAAACATCAGAAGTCGTGAGTTCAGCCTAGGCAGGAGTACAAAGTGGGAAAATATTTATTTCCTGATAAGACTGAGAATTTATTTGCTGGCTTACGATAAATAAATTTAGGCATCAAAGCAAAGTGAGGAAGAACTCTGAACTCTGTAGAAACCAGATTTTAATAACAGAAATCTACCTCAATGACTTTTGTATTAAATAATAACAAAGAAAACAATACTCATTCTGTTAAGGAAATTTGTATTGTGTTCAGAATATAAGGGCCAACTTTGCACACTTATCTCAAACTACCCCATGCCTCCTTTGCACTTATGATATATGTACATTTCTTTTTGTATACCCCTTTAACCTTACCTCATTTGTTCATTTAACAATGACTTTATGAAGAATCTACCATACAGCTAAAAAAAAAAAAACAAATCTGGCCTTAAAAAGTAATTTATACTCTCATAAAGAAAATACAAAAGTAAGTAGTTATAAAATTATGGATTAAGTACTATAACTTATTTTATAAGTAGATATAAGTATAAAAATAATACCATGAAACCAAAGTTGTTTCTTTGAAAAGATCAAAAAATTGACAAACCTCTAGCTACATTGACTAAGGAAAAAGTAAAGACATTACTACTGATTTTATAGAAATAAAAAGTATTATAAGAAAATACTGTGAATGATTATCAATAAATTGGATAACTAGATATGATGGACAAATTTTTAGAAAGATACAATCTGCCAAAACCAACTCATAAAGAAATGTAAAATCTGAATAAACTTGAATAAATCTGAATCAGTAATCAAAAACCTCCCAAAAAAGAAAAGCAATGGACCAAACGAATTCATAGGTAGAGTCTACCAAATATTTAAAGAACTAACATCAATCTTTCTGAAGCTCTTCAAAAAAAGTGAAAAGAACACTTCATAACTCGTTCTGTGAGGTCAGAATGTCTTTCTTTGTCTTTTGTTATAGGCTTTGTTTTAAAATCTATTTTCTCTAGTATAAATATTGCTACCCCAGCTTTAAAAAATTTTTTTTTCCATTCACATGAAATATCTTTTTCCATCCCTTTACTTTTACTTTATGTGTGTCTTTCGATCTGTAGTAGGTCTCTCATAGACAGCATATGTATAGGTCTTGTCTTATCCATTTAACTACCCCATGTCTTTTGATTGGAGCATTTAGTCCATTTACATGTAAAATGGGTACATAGTTATTGTCATTTTATTATTCATATTTGCGTTCTTTTTTCCCTTTCTTCTTCTTAAAAAGTTATTATAACTAGTGTTCACCAGGTTAGTGCAGATTCAGATTTGTCCATGTAGTACTCAACACAGGAAATATGATGCCTGCTTGCCAGCTACACAAGAGGACTACTTAACACAGGGATTATGGCACTTGTCCCTCCAGCCCATGCCTGAAGCCACTCAACTCATTCTTTCCCTATGTCTCTGGCACCTCCCAAGTTACTGTCTCTCCACCGGAGCCAAAGGTGAGTGCCTGGATATGAGAGCATCTGTATGTGGGCCCTTTAAGTCTATGGCCATGCCACTCTGAACAACCCCAATCCCATCTGATCTCAGAAGCTAAGCAGAGTCGGGCCTGGTTAGGACTTGGATGGGAGACCACCTAGGAAGACGAGGTGCTGTGGGTGTAAAAAATGAAAAAAAAGAAAAAAAGAAAAAGGATTGTAAACTGACAAGGTCCTTGCAATCTGTGAGGTCAACCAAGGGTTGTCTCACCTAAAAAAAAAAAAAAAAAATTGGTATGTATGTGGGCCCTTTAAGAGGAATGCCTAGGTTTCCTACAGCCTTCTGTCTTACCTGAATGGACATAATCCCTGCTGATTTTCAAAGCCAGATGTTGTGAGAACTCCTCTTCTGGACCCTGGTCCTCTGGTGTGAGGCTGGGAACCCTCACTCTTCACTGGGGACCTCTGCAGCCAACATACCCCTCCCAATTCTCATATGGGTGTGAGACCAGCCCATTTTACATTTCCACCCCTCCTACCAGTCTCAATGTGGCTTATTCTTTATGTCTTTAGTTATAGGACTTCTGTTCAGTTAGTCTTCAGATGGTTCTCCAGGTTGATTGTTCTATAATTTAGTTGTAATTTTAACATGGTCATGGAAAGTGGCAAGCACAGTGTTTACCTACTCCCCCATCTCAACCAGAACTACTACATCTCATTTTAAACCATTCAAACAATGCAGAAAAAATGTGACTGAGTTATAAAAATAATAATTTACATATTGAGCTTCATTCTTGACAAGAAACTGATTTAACTTGAGTCCAGAATAAATATTTGGAAGTAGACACATGAGTTTTAAATAGTTACATTTTAATTGGTATCGATTGAATTTCTGATGCAAAAAATGAGAATGAGTTACATTTCTTTCCATTTCCTTTCACTCTCCCCTTAGATTTTATTATTTGCAATTTTTTTATATTTATATTTACATTATGTTCTATAAACAAAATGTTACTTTTAGAAATTAAAAAACCCCTCTGTTTGTTGAAATTAAGAATTCAAATGGATAGAAGGTTAAATGGAAGATTAATAAAGCTGTGTAGAGAATTCGTGACCTAGAAAATATATTGGAGAAAATTATCTAAGATACAGCCACAGAGAGAGAAAGATGTGGAAAATATGTAAGAAGGGTGAAGAGACACAGAGTAGAAGAAGACCTATCAGGTTCTATGTGTGTTTCTTGTTTCCTATGAGTAGAGCATCCCATAGGCAACATCTCTAGCCAGAGCTTACTAGCAATATTTTTTTAGGATTAACATGGTTTCTTTCATTATCAGTCTAACCATCTCCTGAGGTCAGGCAAGGCCAGGACAGTGGCTTAAATCTCACACACTTTGTTGAGTAAGAATCTGATTTGGGAAGCCCTGTTACTAAGTAGAGAGCAGTGGAGGCACCCAGCTTATCCAGCAGTGTTAAAGACCTTCCCAGATGTGACAGGTAAGACCTGGCACTTCACAGTCAGAGGTCCACTCCAGTGGCTCTCAGTACCCACTGTCCTCCTTTGGGGAGGCACAGAGGCCTCTAGAGTTATAAGAGAGGCAACATGGGCTGGAGGAGCTTCGTCACCCATGAGTTGTGTCTCTCCTTCAATAGCCCCATCCACACAACATAGCCACACATCCTGAGGCAGATTTGAGCAGCACTGTCTCCCACAAACCTCCACCTCTTTCGTAAGTGGGCAGCCCCATTCCTGCCCTGGGCTTCAATCAGTGAGCCTGGCTCCAGTCCCCTGCTTCGTGTAGTTTGAGTTCCCTTTATTCAGCCAAGCTTCTTGCCACTGTTACCTGCTTCTAGATCCAAGGCCCTCAACCCACAAGCTTTAGTAATTCTTACCATTCATAATCATCAGAATTATCAGAATTAAAATAATATTTTTAAACATAAGAAAGGGCATTGAAAACATGAGCAAGAAGAGGAGACTATCAAATGATTAGGCCAATTGGAAAAAGAACAAAACATTACTTTTCTTTCTTGGAGATATTTATTTTGGATTTGCAACTGCATAGACTTTTCTTGTTTTTCTTCCTTTATTTTTATCCATTGTGGCTGAGGGGGATTTGGAAGGGTGAGTGAATTTATTTTATCTCTTCTTTCCAATTTTTTTAGTGGTTTTTAAGGGAAATAATGAGGTCATTATTTCTTATATCAGCACTAATTAAAAAGAGCCAGATGTGAGCATAAATTTTTTACTAGCTGAATTCCCTTGGGTAAATTGTTTAATCTCACGATGCTTCAATTTCATCATCTGCAAGATAGAAATTTTAACAGAACCCACCTAAAGGTATTATTGTGAAGCTTGAGTGAAGTTTTAAAAACCCCACAAAATTAGAAGGCACTTTGAATACTACCTGGAAAGTAGTAAGTATTCAGTACGTATTAACTATTATTAGCATTTGGTAAAAATTAAGGTTATCTATGTTTTTTCAAATATACATTATTTAAAAAAAAATCTTTATTCAACCCTTTGACATAGGTATTATCACCATTAATGTGAGATAAGAAATTGAGGCACCCGAGAGTCAACTAGCAAAAATTGTCGAGGTGAGATGAAACTTGGGTACCTTTAGATTGGTTTATGGCTTTGTTACACACAGAATAATTAGTGTATGTTTCCTGGTCTAATATGGGTTCTGAGTGAAGCTATATAGCATTTGGCCTTGTTGACAACAGCTAGTATAATATTAAGCATGACAACCAGATCTGAAAAAATTCCAAGACATTGTGTAATGTATCATGAACTATTTAATGCTCATTACACTTTAACTTTAGGTGTTCCCAAGACTTATTTCTACAGGCAATATAATGTTTACAGTAGTTGGTAATGTTACGTAAAAGAGCTAAGTCTTTCAGGACACCCTCCTCTGTTTTTGCAACATAGCAGGTTGAGGTAAGGGTGGATAGGCCCCTGAATTATATAAGATAGACTCATTTTTATTATTCAGTCAATATATATTTATTAAATATCTGTTGTGTTCAAGGCCTTGAGCAAGGCAATATTTAGGAAATACCATGAGATGTCAGATATACTTTCTACCCTTATAATTTTCATTAATACTACAAAGTCTTTAGCTTCTCAGGTTTGAGATCTTGAAATCAACTCTCACCTTCAATGTTCTATCAGTTACCAGGTACTGTAAATTCTTCCTTTATAATGTCTTTTTTCATGCCCCATTCATCACAAATTTTTCCACTGTTGCTCTAGTTCAATCTATATTTTTTATTTACAGACTGATCGCTGCCTTCCAATATCCCTCCATAAACAGTACATAAACAGATTAACCTTTCTAAAAGACTATTTGGGCAATGTCATCCTTTTACACTAAACTTTTAATGGTTTCTCCCTCTCAAGATTAATCTGAACTCCTTGGTTTGGAATTCAAGGCCTCCACAATTTCACCCCAGAAAATTCTCTCACATTTCTGTTTAAGTTGAGATGCTTCTTGAGGGATAGGTTTTATGAATAAATGCTGTATACATGTTCTGCAATGAACATGTATACAGCATTTATTTAATTAACTTGTTTTTATCTAGCATTTCCCCATCTTTCTTTCCCTCATAACACTTATTATAGTTTGGAAGATAAAATAGTCTTTCTCTCATTTGATTATTCATTGTATATTACTGAGCATCTATGACATGCCTGGCACAGGTTCACAAATTACTGCCACACAAGACAGAATGTGCATAGCGGTAGACAGTGTTTTGGAGTTGAAAATAACTTCATGATCGAGTGATCAGGAAAGACCTCATCAGTGTTTACACTCTTAATGTTTAATTACGCAATTATACATTACTCAAGAATGAGTATTGGCAATTCATGACCACAAATAAACGAAGAGAACTATGAGCTTACATTAGAAAACTGTAAAATGAGCAAAAGCTATTTCCAAAAGAACTGCCCAGAAAAACAATATTTTTGTTGTGGTAAGATATACATAACATAAAATTAATCATTCTAACCGTTTATAAGTGTACAAGTCAGTGGCATTAAATACACTCACAATATTGGGTAACTATCACCACTATCTATACCCAAAAGTCTTCTGTCATCCCAACCACCCAGGAATTTTTAAACTTCTGCTCATACTAAGCTCGAATGTTTCCTCCAGGCTCAGTATTCCATGACTCTCATCCCCATATAGACTTAGTTATACCACCCACAGTGGCATAACACTTTTCATACCATTTTCATCATGATTTATCCATTTAGGTATCTGTCTCCCCTTTTCAATGTGTTATTTCTCTTCCTCCACAGGATGTAACACAAGGGAAGCCCTCAGGAAAATGTTGCTTAATTGGAGGCTGGCTGGCGTTCTGGCTAGAGAGAGAAATAGAACCATGGCTTATAGGTTCATGCTCTTCTATAACTCTGATCCTCTCTCTAATTTTTTTTCTTTATGCTATTTTAGCATAATCAAGGGGAAAAGATGATTTCAAATTTCAGGCCTCCACTTGTGCCATTCTACTGGGTGATGGGGTTAGTCGACCATTAGGATTCTTTCCTAATTTGACACTTTATGGTGTGTCTCAAAACTGGAAACAACCCAAAAGGCACATCAATAGTAGAATGAATAAATTGCAGTATATTTATACAATGGACTCCTACGCAAAGATGGAAATTAATAAGACTTTACTATGTGCAAACATGTGGATGAATCTCATATAAGTAACACTGAATAAAAAGAGGCAGTTTCAAAAAAGTAATTACTTTGTATATACAGTTTAAAAACAGACAAAACGCATGGATGATAGAAGTCAGGAGAGTGGTTACCTTTGGAAGGGATGACTAACCTAGAGCGTTAGGAGGCTTCTGGGATTTTGATAATAAATCAGATGTGTTCACTTTGTAAACATATATCAAGCCGTTTCCTTAGATTTTTCTACTTGTTCTGCATGTATGTTATACTTCAATTAAAAAGTTTACTTAAACAGGAGACTTTATGGACATGTGAAATTTAGCTTGGTGAACTCTCAACATTTAACCTTTCAGCCTGTTTTGAAGGAACAAATGTTACTCCTTCTATGCCACTTTCTGACTCTGCAGGCTAATTATGAGTACCTAACCATATGTATTCCACCCCACCCTACCCCCACCACTGTGCTCATTTTTCAGTAAAATGAATAAATTCTACCTCTATGAATTTTATAACCAAATGAGTTATTTCTTAGTTGGTCTCTTTTCTGCTATATAAAGCAAATTATATGAATCAACGTGGTCTGGCTCCAGATTCTAGGCTCTTAATACACTTGCCAGCTCCTGCCACACACACACATAAACTTGCACACACATACACACATAATGTCTCTCTCTGTATTAATGCCACCTTCTGTTCTCCATATCCATAAGACTTTGACAACTGTTTTTTGGCATTTTTCTTCTCTTCAAGATGGTTACTACTTGGGCAAAGTAGTAAGATGATCGAAAAGTATTTAGATGATCAAACAATCACTCTAGCTTCTGTGCTCTTTGATTTTCTCAACTTTACCTTCAGGGTGGTCAGAATTCTAAACATCCTCTCCTCCCCCAGCCCTCAAAAGTCCAATTCACCTACTGGTTATTTAACCAAACACTAGTCTATGTACTGTTCTGAGGAATTGTGCAGTTGTAGTTATAGTCCCAAGTCGGTTGACTCTAGGGTAGTGCAATTATCAAGGTGGGCCTGATTTAATCACAGCAGCCCTTCAAAAGGTAGAAGGGGAAGTCTTAGAGATACGAATTTTGAGAAGGACTCACCTGCTTTGAAGATAGAGGGAGTCACATGTGAAGGAATGTGAACACCCTGTAGGAGCTGGTTGAAGCAAGGAAACAGGGATCTCTGTCCTAAATCTGCAAAGAATTGGATTCTGCCAACAACTTGAATTTAGAAGCAAATTCTTCAGATAAGAGCCTCCATAAAAGAGCCTGGTTGGCTGACACTTTGATTTGGCCCTGTGATAACCTAAACAGAGCCTACTTTAGCCTACCTAGATTCCTGACCTCCAGAACTGTGAGATAATGAATGAGTGTTGTTTTAAGATGTTAAATTTATAATTTGTCACAGCAATAGAAGACAAATACATCTCCTTTCTACTTCCACAATCCTACTATCATGTTCAAGTGTTGGGACCTTGTCAAAATCTGGAATGCCAATATTAAATGTCAGTTTTCTATTTGGTGACCTTATCCTCCTGTTTCAGCTCTGAGTGACCCCTCCCTAGGAAGGGGTCTCTTCCTGGTTTCATTTTTCTATGATGAATCGCTTGATCCGCTCAACTTCTTGCTGCATCTTTCTATTGCCTTATCCATCCAGCAAAATCACATCTTAGAATTTTTTCAACCTTCTAAACTTCTCTATCTTTATTTATTTCTTTGTGAATGGGAAAGCCACGCCCGTTTGTGACTTTGATGCCACAGTATTTATAGACTCTAACCTTAGGCGTCCTCAGTTTTGCCATGCAGTCTCTCTAGGTCCCTTATTAGTGTTAGGAGGAAGAATTTTCCCTCTACCAATTTAAGTCCAGTGGGGCAGGGAAGGAGCTGAAAGTTAACTGACATCTGACAGATTAAAGGAGAAAAGATAAAGTTATGGGGTTTATAGGGGAGAGGTGAAAGGGGTAAAGGGGCTTCTATGGGAAAAACAAAGGACTTTTAGGAAAGACAAATGGGCTTTTAGGGAAACAAATGTAAGTATGATAGTTTTTGATAGTGTTAGTTTATGTAACTTCTTATCCAGGCACGAGTGGTTGGTCTTCCTAGCGGTAAAGCTCCCCAAGAGGGCATTTATGACAGCTTCACTCTCTGAAGGCCCTGCCTTTAGTCAGATAAGGGAAGTTCCAAAAAGGCTTCTTTCTGCACCAGCTCTATCTCAAATGTCTTCAGTTTAAAATAATCTTCATATCAACTCTGTGGGTCTGGGTGAGTCCCTACATTAGCATCTTCTTTGTTTCCTTAGGGCCTTGTAGTAGGCATCCACCCAAAGATGTCCATGTCCTAATACCCAGAATGTGAATGTTAGGTTACCTAGCAAAGGAGAATTAAGGTTGCCAATGAAATGAAGGTTGCTAAGCAGATGACTTTAAAATAGGAAGATCACCCTGGTCTATCCAGTGGGTCTAATGTAATGACCAGGGTCCTTAAAAGTAGAAGAGGAAGACAGAGGGTGAGAGTCAAATAAAGCTATGTGACCACAGAAGCAGTTAGAGAGTCAGAAAGATGCTTTTTTGTTGGCTTGGAAGCTGGCGGTATAGGGCCATTCACCAAGGAATGCAGGCAGCCTCTAGAATCTAGAAAAGGTTCCAGAAAGGTACCCAGACCTGATGACATCTTTGGTTTTAGTCCAGTGAGGCCCATATTGCACTTCTGATCTACTGAAATGTAAGATAAAATTTTGTTGTTTTAAGCCACTGAGTTTGTGGTACTTTGTTACTGCAGCCAGGGGAAATGAACACAGGCCTATTCTAGTATTCATCATCTATCTTCTCATTCACACTCACACTCTCAGCAGTTCCTCTAACTTCAGAGAGAAAGTGTAGTTATGGGCTAGACATTTCTTTCAGTCTTTTCTATTTTCCCTAATTAAAACATATGTCTGCATGAGACATACCCTGATTCCCTTCTCTTATGCCACAATTTAAAAAAAAAAAAAGGTTTTTTTTTTTTCTAATGCTAATTCCTCTGGATTCTGTTTCTATTCTGCTTCAGAAGGAACTTGATCATACCAATTAACCACTTTTTCTTCTTTATGGCAACTGCCTGTTCTGGGAACCAGCACAAACCAGCACAAACCAGCATGCTGTGGGACGTAGGGTTGGAGTCGATCAGATGGTGTATGAAGGAATTCAGGGGAAGCAATCTCTGTTCTGCCCCATATCTAGCTGGCAGGTACAGCAGCGCTCAGGCAGTGGTCATGTCATATAATAATCTTTCCTCTACAGATGTTACATATATAACCCAAATTCCCCCAGCTCCCTAATAAACCCTGCCTGAAACCTGGATTTGTGAGGAGAAAATTGAGTCTTCAGTTTACCACTAGGACTAAGCACTAAGGAACATACTGGGTTCTTAGAAGACTTTTGTACCTGGTAGCCAGGCGGGCAAATAGCCTGAGAGCTCAGGGAAGCTGGAAGAGGCTAGGAGGATATTAAAAATCCTGAGAAGGATGAAGAGAGCTTCTTTTATTTTTTTTATTTTTTAGGCAAGGCAACCCTTGGTTGACCCTACAGATTACAAGGACCTTATCAGTTTAAGATCTTTTATTTTATATGTCTACAGTACCTGATCTTCCTAGGTGGTCTCCCATTCAATTACTAATCAGGCTCGACCCTGCTTAGCTTCCAAGATCAGATGGGATCGAGCTTGTTCAGGGTGGCATGGCCATAGACAAGAGAGCTTCTCTTAGGTTCATATGGGAACTTTGATAGTAGTGTTAGGTAACTAGTCAGATGTGGGGGAACAAAGGAATAGGGCTCAGCGGATAGACCACCCAAAGTACATCATATTGGCAGAAAATCTCTCCTGCATCCCCAGAGACAAAGGACAAGAGGGTCATAATCTTAGCTGGCCTAATCCGGCTACAGATGCCAGCACAGAAGATACTGCTCTAATTTGCCCACAATTTAAGCTTCATTATAATACTATGTTTATGTCTGGAAGTTCATGAATCTAATTATAACAGATAATTCTGGGTAAGCACATGTGCACTAGGCAAAGAGTTAAATAGCAGCCAAGTGTCAATCAAAATGACCTCACTTGTTAATCACCTAAGAATGCCTTTGTAACCAGCCATCATGGCACTAATATAATGCAAACCCCTCCCCACCCAGGTTTGTTAGTTGTTATTGTTGGTGTTGTCCTTGTTGTTACAGCTCTCTGTTATAGCTGCGTTTGCTGAAATCATGTGCTTCCTTAGAGCGTGCTTTATCTTTCTAGAATATACTTTTAATAAATCTTTTCTAAATCTCACTGACCTGTGCTTCTTCACTGCATCAATGAGGAAGAACCGAGGAAAAATACTAACTATACTTTTGCACCGTTATCTGCCCCCCTCCCATGCTGTTGGGGCAACACCAAAGTTCAAATCACTCCGACTGTAACAGTAGGGCACCTGATTCATGGAGTTACAGGCCCAGGAAGTTTCTTCCTTTAATGAAAAGACTGCTTTGGTTGCCATTCTATATAATAAACCATATCCTTTATCAACATTAAATGAATGTGTATCTTTTGCCTATATCTATTGCTGACACTCCACCAAGCACTGATATCCTCATGAAAACCATACCAAAAAGCCCCTCACTGATTTAATTATTGGAAAGTATTACCCCACCCCAAATTCTCCCAGTTATTTTTGAAATTTTCAAAAGCGAGGCTCAAGTGATTTCACGAATGAGTCTATCTGCTCCCTTCACTGGAGGACATCTTCCTAACTTGTCTATTTATGTCCATAAACACTGCCTGCAAAAACACAGTGAGACACCTCACCCCTGCCAGTGCCCATCTAAGATCTCCATTGTGTGTGTCAAGGGTAGGGACTCTAGATGGCCCCTAAACCTTCAATTAGAATTGTAAAGAAAGTTTAATTTTGATAATTCTGTGGTTTGATTGCAAGGCACATAAAATGTGACAGTGACTTTAAAAGTAGCTTGGAGATAGCCCAGCAGATCAACGATATCATTAGAGATCCAGACTCTTTCTGTTTACTTGTTCTGCCATCTAAAAAGTTAATAGAAAGAAATGAGAAAGCCTTACATAGAAAAATTACAAATAAACCACGAATGATCATTAAATGTTTAAAAAGTTTACTTTCACTTACTAAGTCAAAGAAACATAAATTAAAACATTGATATGCCATTTGCCATATATCAAAAATTTTAAATTAAACTTATTATTCTATTCAGTATTTGTGAGAGTTTAGGAGAATAAACAACCTTTTAAATTGTTGGGAGACTGAATTTGGCACAAACTTTTTCTGGGAAAATTGGCTAAGTGTGTTAAAAAAATTTTTAATGAGCATAATCTTTTACCCCAGCAATTCCCCTTCTGGAGTTTACCTGGATGTGTGCAATGATGTAGCTATAAGGTTGTTTTTTGAATAATAGAAAGATTGGTTAAATTAATTACGGTACATAACAAACAACAATCACGCAGCCATTAAGTGTAAAGTTGTAGCTAGATACCGAATGACAGGGAAGCATGTCATCCCACAGAGAAGTTTATGAAATGATAATAGATACCATTTATTGAGTGCTAACCAGCCAGCGATAATAACTAAGTTCAGTGCTTTACACACATTATCTCATTTTATCTTTGTACCTACCTTGTGGAGGGAGGAGGGCTGTCGTCCAAGAAAAGCTGTGAGTCACCTGTTTATCCTAATTTTTGACCTGAATAAATTTGTCCACTCTGGAAGGTCATCTTTAAGTTCCTTCCTCGCTCATATTCTGTGTCCTAAGATACCTGAACACTAAAAGAGAAAAGATTTGAGAATAATCAGCCCCAAATAAAATGCTTACTTATAGTTAAAATGACTCATTTCTTTAAAATGCAATGCACTTATGTAGGGCTGGCTTTAATCTGAATTTGCCAAAGCAGTCTTGAGAAAAAAGAACGAGGCTGGAGGCATCACTCTACCTGACTTCAAATTATGCTACAAAGCAATGTTAATCAAAACAGCATAGTAGTGGCAGAAAAACAGACACACAGAACAATGGAACAGAATCGAGAGTCCAGAAGTAAACTCCTATTTATATGGCAAATAATTTTTGACAAAAGAGCCAAAAACATACAATTGAGAAAGGACAGCCTCTTCAATAAATGGCAAAGAATGAAAGTAGACTGCTATCACCATATACCAAAATTAACTCCTAATGGATTAAGGACCTGAATATAAGGCCTGAAACAATAAAATGCATAGAAGAAAACATAGGTACTAAACTCATGGACCTTGGGCTTAAAGAGGATTTTATGAATTTGACCTCAAAGGCAAGGGAAGTAAAAGCAAAAATAAATGAATAGGATTATATCAAACTAAAAAGCTTCTGCACAGTAAAAGAAACCATCAACAAGGCAAAGAGACAACCATCTGAACGGGAGAATTTATTTTACAAACAATGTCTCTGATGAGGGCCTAATATCCAAAATACACAAAGAACTTATACGACTCAACAATAAAAACAAACATTCCAATTAAAAAATGGGCAGAGGACCTGAATAGACACTTCTCCCAAGAAGACATAAAAATGGCCAACAGATCTATGAAAAGATGCTCAACTTCACTAGCTATTAGGGAAATGTAAATCAAAACCACAATGAGATACCATCTCACACCTGCTAGAATGGCTATCATCAGTAGGACAAGTGATAACAAGTCTTGAAGAGGATGTGGAGTAAAAGGAACCCTCATACAATGCTGGTGGGACTGCAAATTGGTGCAGCCACTATAAAAAATAGTATGGAGATTCCACCAAAAACTAAGAATTGAATTATTGTATGATCCAGCAATCCCTCTTCTGGGTATTTACCCAAAAAACCTGAAAACATTTATCTGCAAAGATACATGCACCCCATGTTCATAGCAGCATTATTCACTGTGGCCAGGACATGGAAGCAACTAAAGTGTCCTACTATAGATGATTGGATAAAGAAAAGGTGGTACATATATACAATGGAATATTACTCAGCCACCGGAAAAGATGAAATACTGTCATTTGCGACAACATGGATGGATATTGAGATTATCATGCTAAGTGAAATAAGTTAGAAAAAGTTGAAAAACACATGATATCACTCATATGTGGGATATAAAATTGAAACCAACAAACAAGACAAACAAACAGAGACTCATGGACAGGGACAATGGATTAGTGGTTACCAGAGTGAAGGGGGAAGGGGGAGGTAGGTAGGGGTAAAAGGGTTCAAATATTTGGTGATGGAAGGAATCTAACTGTAGGTGGTGAACACACAATGCAATATATATGACATACTGTTGAACTGTACACTTGAAATTTATTTGATTTTATTGTTACCCCAATAATTTTGAATAATAATAAAAAACCCTTTCACTAAAGACATTTTAGGCCTGGGACAAGACTACCCACCACGACCTGCACAGTTAGGAATTTATGATTTATTAAACTATCATTTTTTTGGTCTACATTGTCAAATAGAATTTTATGGGATGATCAACGTGAGAAAATATTAGAGTAAGGTTAAGTTCTAATATAACTTTAGCTAGCAAATAAACTGACATCAAAATGAAAAAACCACAAACTAAAATTATACAAAAAGCAAGGCAGAAAGTTTTTTGGTTTGTTTTGGTGATTTTAGCTCTATTTTGGATGAGGATATGACTCAGTATTATCATGTGTCTTTGTATGTATGTGTTACTGATTAAAAATAAACAGACATTTTATCACTTTATTTGATTTTTAAACAAAATTCATTTTTCCAAAATAAAAGTCGTATATCTGCATTATATCATATCAAATTTAGAAGATTATTGTAAAGTAGAAGAAAAAAAGAACCATGTTACTACCCAGAAAACAAATATTTTGTTGTATTGCCGGCTGTTTTCTATGTATAGGTTTTGGTTTGTTTTTATTTTATGTAATGGCAGAATGCTGTATTCAATTTAATATCTCTTTTATGTGCCTTTAAAGCTATTTCATGTGTGTTTTTTCCATTTTTATAAGTGGAGAATTTTTGTAATGGCCTTCAGAGTTTGCTAGAAAATTTTCATCTTTACTGCTAACAATAAAATTATATTCTTTAGAGGGTGTTTTTCAATTACGCAAAAAGTTATTATAAGAACCAGCTCTGGAGAATTTTTCCAAACCTTGGCTTAAAATGACAAATGTATTTGTGTAAGTGTTTTTAAACTGACTGAGATGTTTAATGCAAAAAACAATTTCACCCAAGTGTTTGGGCCCATCATAGATATATACTCTTTAGTCCTTAAAAAGTATACAGTATATTTTTAATATTTTTAAATATAATGTATAATCAATTTTCTTATCTAGGCCTCCTAGCCAACCCTATCTTGTATGAGGTAAAGAATTAACAGTAATTCCTAGTGTTGCTTTAAAAAACTTAGCTGATAATATGATTTTTGTTTGTAAATACAAACCAGAAATTATCTAGATGCAAGCACTAATTTCTGCGAGTAGATGCAGCAGGTAGATTTGAGCAGAGCCAGACACTCATAAAGTCTGAAAACCAGCCCTTTCCGTAAATCTGCACAATCACTTTCCAGCTCTTTCACTCGATCAGCGTCTTGCAAAGAAATGTTTATTACAGGATTGTGAAAAAAATATTTTTAACTGTTTCCAGTAATATTTTCATTCAAAAAGTTTTCCTCTTCCCCTCCCACCGCCCGCCCGCAAATCAGCACCATAGATTTAGTTTGTGATTTTATTGGCTTTGGGGCTCACAAACCTAAATTCTCAGACGCTCATTCAATGGAGACCGCCTACTTGCTCTAGGTGGGCAACATTCGAAACTGAAAAGACGAGGCGTCAGCGTCCAGTGGTGCTTAGGGGCACGCGCAACCGGCAGAGACTCAGTCCATCCAGGCCAGAAAAGGTATTGATCAACCATGGTAGGGTCCTATGATTGCCAGGGCCGACTGTCTATTTCGAAAGAGCCCTGGAGAAGGGAGTTTTCGGGCTGTCCTTGCGTGCTTCAACATAGTTATCACCTTTTTCCCGCCTAGCAGGCGCGGGGCGCGGCCGCATGCGGTGCGGAACTCGGTACCTGGACCACAGGGGGCGCGGGCTCAGCTCCGCTGCTTATCGCAGCCTGGCAGCCGGCGCCACGCCTTCCGCCCTCGGGCAGCCACTGACCCCCAGAGATTCCTAGGCGTAAGGGAGGGGCCAGAGGTGTGCGATATGAAGCCGGCGTCCGCGCTACTAGCGCTCGCCTCGGCGCCGCCTGCCGCCTCTGACTGTAGCCACCACCGCAGACCCCGCCTTCCCACGCTGTTCGTCGCGCGTGTGAGTGCCGGGCCCGTGGGGAGCGCGCCGGCGCGGTGGGGGACTGCCCGCGGGGCTGCGGGTGTCGGCGGGGAAAGTCGCCTGGGGCCGAGCTTTGCGGCGCGCGCGCGCTCTGTCCTGAGACCGAGTCCCGAGCGCATTGGAGGCTCGGAGAGGTGCAAATGCTTCCTTAGGGTATGTTCGGAAGGTCTGGCGGACTCATCTCAGCGTTTACATAAACGATTGATAGTGTTCTGCCTCGAAGCGCACGGACCCTGACATCGGAGCCTTCGAATCTCTGAGTGAGTAAATGGTGACAGCCCTTTGGGATGTGTGTGGCTTGAAAGGTCGGTGAGTATCGGGTGTATATTTAGTAGAAAATAGAAAACTGTTCATTTGAGATGACTAGGTTTTAATTAGTCCCTACCAGTTTCATTTGAAAGTGAACATAAAATACAAACTGAAAATTCAGACTGCTTTTTTAGAAAACGATGCGTTGGTACAACTGATTCCGTGTGTGGTAGTGTGTGTTAAGGGCCAGTTGGTAAAACTCTTGCCTTTCTCCAAACGTGTGAAACCAGGGCTGATTGATATTGGATAGTTAAAAACTTATTGAGCATGGACATTACTATAAGGTGGGAGGAAAGTTTGTTAATGTTAGTACCTTAAAAGGGATTAACCAATATATTCGATCTTCTTATCCCCAGGGCATAAAGTTTGTCCACAGCTTTGGATGATTTACCAAAAAGTTATTGAGCTCTCTTGCACAATTTTTCTGTGGTTAGTTTAATGATTAACATCAAAGAGTTAACCAGCTTCTTACAATACTGATTAAAAATAATACCGAAGACGTTAAAACAAAAGGAAAATAGACCAAAAAAGTTAAACTGCAAATCTTGCAAACAGTTAAAGAAATGTTGCCTAGGTTTATTTTCTTGCCTAGTATTAGACATATAAAAGCTGATCGCACTTTCAGATAAAAAAGTAGATTCATAGTAACAAACGTTTATTGGTCATCTTTGTCCAGGACTTGAGCATTCAGCAAGAGCTCTTTTAGGAAACACATTTTTTTTTTTTTTTTTTTGCACCGAGATGGTGTTAAAATACACTTACACCCAAAATCTATTTCTTATTTTATTAATATATATTTTATTAATATCCATGAAGCAGTTGAGGCAAACGTAAGTGTTAAAAACGGAAAATAAAATACAACTGATAGTTGAGTTACTGTTGGGGGGGCATGTTAGAAAGGGCATGGACTGACCATAGGACTCTATGCAAATTGAATTGCATCTTGGAGGCCATCACTTACAATTCAATGCAGATAAAGGGGAGAAACATACCAGCTCCTTAGAGAAGCTTTTCCTGGCATTTATTTCTGAGGGAACTATCTTGTGTCACAGAAGGATGTAGAAGAGCCTGAACCAAGGCAGTGGGAGGGCATCTTGTGTACCCATCTGATAGTACATGCAATGGTGCATTTTCTAGGACTGCTTGCTGTAGTTGTAATTTTTCTTACTCTTTATGAAAAATACTTTTTGCTTGCTAAGACCCAATAGTCACACATATAGTCACAGCATGTCGTTTAATGGCTTGGGGCTTCTTTAAGGATAAATGTAGATTTTCTAGTGGGATAGGTGGACCTGACATTCTTCAAATCCTTTATATCTTTCTGTCAAGAGTTTTCAGACACAATACAGTATATATATGCCTTACTGTTAAATTCTACACCTGAAACTTACTGGATTTTGTTAACCAATGTCACCATAAAAAATAAATTAAAAAATAAAAATAAATTAAAAATGAAAAAAAAAAAGAGTTTTTGGTAGATGTTTGCCAACAGTACAAGAATATATCAAGTGGGAAGGTTTATTCTGTGTTGCTTACTGGGGTCATAGGGTAGGATCGAGATCATTAGTAAAAATTAATGAACCTGAATGGCCATCCTCTCTAGGATATAAGATGTATAGGTCTGTAGGAAGCTGAAGTGTATCCTTTAAAAATTAAGGGTCCAGTTTTCTCCAGGGTGTGAACCAATCTATCTAGATGTATCTAGATGTCTTTGGCCTCTTGGTTTTTTTCTTTTTTACAACAGTTTTATGAGATATAATTCACAGATAATATGAAGTGTACAGTTGTGCAACCATCACATTTTCATCATCCTCCCCTTTAAAATCCCTCCTCCGTAGGGATTTTAGTCCTCCCACTCCATAGTTTTTTGAAGCAGATATCCTGCTTCACTGGGAGATTGTTAGAAAGTGGATATCTAATTTTTTAGCTATATAATTCGCTTATTTATAGAGAAATATTCTGAGAATTGTAGCATTGAAAGTTAGAAGTGTAGTGGTTGTTTAAACAGGGGTGGGTAGTGGTGGGTAAAGCAAAATTGCTGCTCCCATCTTTATTTAAATGAATTTGATTTCAACACTGAAAAATATTGGCATTTTATTCTGAAATAAATTTTACTTATTGGAAGTCGTAAAAAAAATGGTGTAGAATTCATGATGTGAAACTATGGAATTGATATTAAATAGATAAAAACTTACTGAGCATGGAGGTTACTACAAGGTGGGGAAAAAAGTGTGTTAATAGTAGTACTCTAAAAGCAGTGGCTGTATTATATAGCCAGTGAGGTTTATCTGAGACATGATTATTACTGCTAATTGAAAACTTTTCCCAGTACCCTGCTAAAAGGGACTAATTAATATAGTCTATCTTTTTCTTATCTCCAGGACATAAAATTTGTCTATAGCTTTGGATCGTTTGCTGAAGTGTTATTGAGCTTTCTTTTATAATTTTTCTATGGATAGTTTAATGATTAATTTTAAAAAATTAAGCTGATTATTATAGTACAGATTAAAAATAATACAGAAGTTAGTACAAATAAAATAAAGAAGTTAGTACAAAACAAAAATAGCAGAGCAAAAAGTTAGATTGCAAATATAGCAACAGTTTAAAAAATACCTATAATATTGCCTCGTTTTGTTTTCTTGACTGATAGTAGACATATGAAAGCTCATTCCTTCAGTAAAAATAGATTCATAGTAAACGTTTATTGCTTATCTTTGTTCCAGTAATTGGGCATAAAGAGCTCTCTTGGAAACACATCTGTTGCATCAAGGGTGTTAAAATACACTTACACCCAAAATCTATTTCTGCATTTATTTTGTTAAGCATTCATGAAGCAGTAAGGTGAACATATCTTTTACAAATGAAAAGTAAAATACGATCACGATTCTACTTAATGTGTGAGAGTACATTAAAATGGACATGGACAGACCAAGGACCCTATGTAAATTAAGTTGCATCCTGGAGGCTGCCAGACACAATTCATTAGGATTAAGGAAGGAAACATACTAGCTCCTTAGAGCAGCTTTTCTTTGCATTTACTTCTGAAGGAAATGTTTGTGTCACAGAAGGATGTAGAGGGACTGAACTACGGCAATGGGAGAGCATCCTGTGAGCCCATCGGATAGTACATGCAATAGTGCAACCATAGGGTCTTAGCATCCAACAAGTGTTTTTCAAAAACTTTGAGTAAGAAAAATATAGTAAGCAGTCTTACAAAATGCACCATCGTATGTACTGTATCATGGGCACTCAAGATGCTCTCTCGCCGCCATGGTTCAGTCACTTTTTAATAGTCTGGGGCTTCTTTTGGGATAAATCTAGATTTTCTAGAGGGAGAGATGGATCTCATGTTCTTCAGATACTCTATTTCTCTCTATCAAAAGTTTTTGATAGAAGTTTGGCAGTCACTTCCCCCTTCTCATGATAGATCCCCCCATCCCATAGGTTTTTAAAGCAGGCGTTCTACTTCCACTGGGAAACAAATTGGATATCTAATTTTTGAGCCACATAGCTTATTTATAGAGATAAAATATTCAGAGAATTGTAGCATTGAAAGTTAGTCTACTGGTTGTTTAAACCGGGATTGGATTGGTGTGTATAAAGCAAAATATTGCTCCCCTCTTTATTTCAATGAAGTTTTGTTTTCTGCTGGAAGGGTAAAATAAAGTCTTAACTAGGCCAGAAACTTCATCAAACAGGGTTTCTTACACTTTTCTTGATGTGAGGGAGGAAGAAACGTAAGTCTACCCTTAAGGTTCTTTTGGCAGGTCTAATAATCAAGTAGACATGAGACAGATCAGCAAGAGAAAATAACCAAATTTAATACACACGTATGTATGTATTAAATCTCACATACACGAGAGAGTCAAAGAGCCCACAGTTACAAGCGGTTCAGAGACTGAAAGGAAACATGGGTATACAAGACATTCTGAGCCAGGGATGAGGTAAGGTGCCTTGGGGACTTCAAAGGGTCATTGCAAAATAAGAGTAGATGTTTGTAAATAGAAGTTTGTCCTGTCATGTAGGTGAGTCAAAAAGATTAAAGTTGATAATCTCCTATTCTGGGCAAAACCTCTAATTCAAGTTGTTCTGGGTAGTCAACGGGGAGGCGGGGTGGGGGTGGGGGAGGCGCAGAAGTTCATGAGCCTGAGGTTGAAGTTGCCTTTAACTCAGAACATCCTCCATACCACAGAGACACATCTTGGGGTGACTTGTTCTGAACTCCAGCACTGATCACTATCTCAAATGCTTTGGGCCAGTTCTTAGGCCCAGGTAGCATTCGGTAGCTCTCATATCACTGACATTAAGTTCTTTGTTATCTGGAAGTATAAAAATGTAATTTTCTAGAAAGCAACAAGCCCTATGATCTCCTTCTGAAGCCACCTGAGGTGAGTATCTTACAGGGAAAGAGGAAAGCCTGCCTGAGAGGTTACCCAAACTTTGGACCCTCTCACACAGGAGGACTGACCTCTGCTTCCTGTCCTGCAAAACCAGACCCTGGCCTGACTCTGACCCCAGGGGTCAGGGAGAGAAGGGATGGAAAAGTTAGAGGGACAAAACAATACTTAGAAAGGAAGAAGAGTAAAACATTCATTTTGCCCCTTTTTCATAACCATCACATATTAGTTTGGAATGGCTTAAGACAAATTCAGTCTGTCCTCAAAAGAATTAAAGGAAGTGGCCATTAAGAAGGGGTGTGGTGGGGTTGGTTCAGTGCTTAGTGCATGTAGATGTTTCTTGCATTTATTCTCATTTTATGCTCATACTATGCCTTTCAGGGAGGTATTTTAGTCTCCTATTTGTAGAGGAAGAAGCTCAAAGTTCACAGGGTCACTCAGAGCTGGGCCAAGAGGACAGTATTGCACTTTATTAAATTTCACCATGCTTTCCTTCCTTCCTTCCTTCCTTCCTTCTTCCTTCCTTCCTTCCTTCCTTCCTTCCTTCCTTCCCTTCTTCTTCCTTCCTTCCTTCCTTCCTTTCTCTCTCTCTCTCTCTCTCTTTCTTTCTTTCTTTTCCTTTTTTTTTTTTGATCTAGCCTGATAATTTTTTTCATATTTTCTTTACATGTTCATACAGCAGCTCATTATAAAGGCATGCAGAGACAAGAACAGAATGCATGAGTTGGTAGATGTAGGAGGCCCAGACCTAACGTGGGTCTAATAAACTGTCATTTCTTCATTTTCTACCTTGGATGAAGTCACTTCATCTCTCTGGATCACAATTTCTTTATGAGACCAGAGAACATGTAAGTTTGGATGGAAGGGATCTGTATTTTATTGAAGTAGCCCAGAGTGAGTACAGGTCAATTGAAAGTACCAAAATCATATTAGTAGAGAGTGATAAGTGTGCTGAGAACACTTAGTATTCTTACCCAACCCATTACTGGGGATGAAAAGGCATCCCCATTATGATCCTGTTATTAGTAAATACTGTTCAAGTGATCTTCTTACCTAAGTGTTTGGCCAGTGGAGTCGTCACTCTATAATAGTCTAAAAGACCTAGGATCTGGTCCTGGTATGTCAATACTAGCTTGCTGGCTCTTCTGTAAAATGGAATAACTGCCCAAGTTGTGAGGATCCAGTGAGACCATATAGCTTAGTATTGTTCAGAAACTGCAAAACGCTACCTATATCTATCTATCTCTCTATGTAAACAACATATTAAAGACATAATTTCAATATGCAATCAATGTAGAATTATGGAGATATTTTACCTTCTTGTATTAATATTAAGTCTTTGAAATCTGGTCTGTGTCCTACTTATACAGCATATCTTAATATGATTGTCTACATCGCAAATGCTCAGTAGGCACATGTGGCTACTGAATTGGGTAGCACAGGTCTAGGGGCATTAATTGATGCACTGGTAGAAGTTGGTTTGGACGATGCCTCTTTCATCCTGAAGGTAATGTATTTATAAATGTGCCTCTTACTTTTAATAACTAATAACTTGTTTCTCATATCTAACTGTTCTTAATACAGAAGGCATAAAATTGCAGGAAATGCAAGAATCTAGAAAATAATATATGTCCATTATTTTAGTATATACCTACTGTGGGCAAGGAAGTCTAGACCTGAGTTTTGTTTCTGCCAACCTGCCATCTGACTTAGATTTACAACATTTCTTATTTTTTCCCCGTTTTATAATATGAGGATATTGTTATGTGTCTTTCCAGTATAGCTAACATGATAGTTACTCAGACGAAACATGTATGTCACAAACCATTAAGTAGTAGGCTAATTTTAGTTAAAAATCTAATGGTAGTATTTCAGTCTACTTAAATCAGATAGTGCTATTATTATCATGCCAAACCACTCACCTACTTCCATCTAAGCTAGAGATAGAATCCATTTGAGATGTGCAATGTTGACTTATGCCGATTTAATTTGCAACCTAGGGTCAGTTAACCCACTCCTGTATAAATCTGTTCTTGCTACTTATCTTTCCCTGGAGCTACAAACCACTTCTGTTCTTATTTCATAAATAGATGTTTGTCTTCCCTTTTCCCCAGCCAGATATGTTCTATCTTGCCTGATAGAAACTGCCACTCAACCCAGTGATAAATTCAAGTAGTTCGAATTTTTCAATGAACACCAAATTACTATCCTCCTTCCTCTGTAATTTCTACATAAAGAGATGTAAATCATTTCTGGAGAACAGTTTCTAAAATGAAAGCTTCCTGCTCTTACTTCCCTCTCAGTATGATTGAGATAGCCCCTAAATCTTGGTATTCAGGAGGATCTCACAATCTTCATATCATTTGAATTTCAGCTAATGATAAATATGCCAGAGTAACAGGAAAAATATGTCTTTGATATGTTATTTTTTATAAAACAATACTTTTCAGAATACTGTTGTGGAGAAACGAACTTTCCTCTACTCACAAGATTCTCCTGGCTGGGCTAATAATCAAATAGACGTGAGAAAGAGTAACAAGAGAAAATAACCAAATTTAGCACATACATATAGATGGGAACCCCACATACATGAGTGAGTCAGAGACCCCCACATGCAAGAGAGGTTCAGAAATAGAAAGGGCACATGAATGTATATGTCAATACTAGACATCCTGGGCTAGGGATGAGGTAAGGCTCCTTGGGGGTTTCAAAGGGTCATTGCAGGATAATAAGAAGAGCAGACCTTTAGTAAACAGAAGTTTGGCCTGCCCTATAGATAGGTCAAAAGAAGTTATCTCTGGTAATCTCTTATGTGAAAGGTCTATAATTTAAATTTTTCTATGTAGTTAAAGGGGAGAAGGTGGGGGAGAAGTTTCTCTTGAGCCTACAGCTAAAGTTGCCTTGAGCGCAAAACAATCTGCATACCATAATGCACTTTATGGGGTGACTTGTTCTATACCCTCAGGCTACATGTAGCTGTGACTTGGTTGTATAGATCTGGAAGAAGTTCTCAAGAACAAAGGTTTTTAAGTCTAACATTACACTTCCATTAAAAACACTGAAAATTATTGGCATTTTATTATTTCTTTTAATTTTTTATTTTGAAATAATTTTTAGACTTACTGAAAAGTTGCAAAAAGAAATGGTACAGAGTTCCAGTAACGTTTTGCATAACTATAGTACAATTGTCAAAACAAATTAACATTGATATGATACTTTAATATTGTTAAGTAAACTATATAGACTTATTTGGATTTCACCTGCTTTACACTATTTTTACTGTTCGAGATTTGGTCTTGGATGTCATGTTGCATTTGATTGTTATTCATCTCTATTTCCTCCAATCTATGACAATTCCTGAATGTTTTCTTGTTTTTCATGACCTTGACATCATGAAGAATATTGGTCAGTTATTTTGTATAAGGTTTTTGAAATAGTACTTGATGTTTTCTCTCGAAAAGATTGAAGGTATGCATTTTGGGAAAAAATACCAGAAGCAATCCCAGTGCATCATATCAGGGGTATGTGATTTCTTATTACTGATGTTAAACTGGATAGGGTGATGTTTGCCAGGTCCTCAGTGGAAAGTTATCATTTTCCCCTTTGTAATTAGGAGAGAAACTCGGACTAATATCCCGTTTCTACTGTAAATGTAACCATAAACTCAGATTATGCAAATATTCTTTACTTCTTAAAATATTATTCATTAATTTTAAAACCCATTTGTGGAACTTATTGTTTAGCACTATGTTGTTCTAATGGTGATTTAAATTTTTTTCTCATCTCTTTTATGTTTATTAATTAGAATTCTTTTGTAAGGAAGAGCTGTTCCTTCTCCATTTATTCAACTAGTGGTATCAGTACAGAGTCATGGGTATTTATTTTATTATATGAGTTATAATCGAATGCTGTTATTTAATTGGCAGCTCAAATTATTCGAGATTTAGCCTCTGGGAGCTCTTCTTTCAGGTCAGCCCCTGTGCCCTTTTGGCATACCACCATTCCTGTCTCCTGCATCTAAAAGCATTTCCTTACTTTCTGGTGTCATAAAATGCTCCAGGCTCATTTTGCATTTCCTTTCCATGCCTCAACCATGGAATCAACCATTTCCCCAAGACACTCTGGTTCCTTTTTTTGGAGAATGTTATCAGAAACCAAGATGTGGTTACTATCTGTGCTACTGGAATAAATTTGAGCTTTTTAAGTTTCATGTATGACTTAGCGAATGGATGTCTACAAAGAAGAGTGATGCCTTAAATTTTAAACACCATGCTGGACCCTATGTTAGTTGTCAGTTGGAGTTCGATCTCTTATGGGAAAGAAATGAAATTGGCAGGCTTTAGTGTTTTTAGAAGTTGCCAGTTTTTCTCAAATGATAACCCATAAACGCTTACAAAACAAACAGAATGAACATAGGAATTTTTATTTATTTGGATCTTATAAGAAAACAGTTTTTAAAATTTGTAACACAATTAAACTATTTTCTGACTGATGGCTGATTATATGTGAAGGAGAGATATGCACAGGTCATGTCTTCGAGATGTGCTGTTAACCTAACAATAAAGGCAACAAGAGAGATCCAAAAGAATAGTCATTTTGCAAGCACCGATTCAGGCAGCAACACAAATAGTATTCTGATTAGGAGGTGAAGGCAAGGGAGTATTTATGAGAAAGGGAAGAGGAATAATTATATGAATAGAAGGAAGGAATTTCTATGGGAGTCAAGCTAAAGAAGGAATTAGTATAGGTCCAGATAAGATAACATAATGATGCTAATCCTAAGCAATATCTTCAATTTGTCCAGTTTTAACATTCTAAGGGTTTGAGGAATAAGACCTAGGAGGCAGTTCCTCTGGGATGGCACCTCTGACTCTCTGTTAAAGTGGCTCCATTAATATTATTTTTTATATTTCCCTCTATTGATTGAGATCTTTCTTTGAAAGCATTGCTGATCAATCACTGGAAAGTAACATATATCATTTATTAAAAGGATTGTTTGTCCCTTGTTACTGGTAAAGCTTATTTTTGGTATGTCATTTCCCATGTGGGAGGGAAAATGGTTTTCTTAGAAATCTTTAGGCCACATTCGAGCAACATGGATGCCAGAATAACTGAGAAAGGCTTTATGTTTTGTTCTTTTAAGGGCAAATGTCTGAACCAGGAAATAATACCTGAGGGCAGCCAGCTGAAGATATCAAAGAACCATGAGGTGACAGTGGGCACTGTGTTTAACCTTTTAGCTAGTGCCTGGATTTTATCTAGCTTCTCTTAACTTCACAAGAGGTGTTTTATCCAAGTGCATCAAGAAGTTTTATCCAAGTGCATCAAGAAGTATTAACAACAGAGCAAACCCCAATTGCTCAGCTAGGATATGATCAAGAGAAATTCTACTATCTAAAACAATTTGTGCAAGAGAATTTAAAGATTTATCCTGGTTGACTATTTGGCAGTAGCTCCCCGCAGTTCCCCACCTGCCCAAGGAGAATGTATTCTTCTGAATCTGGCACCTTTGCTGAAGTGGCATCCTTTATATGTTTTTCACATAAGTATATCTGTCTCTTATGGGGTTATAAAATCAATTATTTGTAAAGTAATCCGGGAATGACTAAATATATTTAAAAATAATAAACAGTCTGGACCTGCATTGACCAATATGGTAGCCATTAGCAACATGTGACTATTTAAGTTTAAGTGAATTGAAATTAAATAACATTACAAAATTACTAGGGACATTTCCACATGTTTTTTTTTCTACTGTAAACAAAAGGTTGATTAGGGATTCCAACAGAAACAGGATTTATTCGGGAAAAAGAAAGGATCGTAATTAGCATTTGAAGCCGTGGCAAGACACATATAAGAGAGAGCAAGAGGGAGGAAGCTCTATTTTAGACGAGAGGAAGAAGTTAATGGGAAGGGTTGTTGTAATGACCAAAGAGCTGTTTTCACCATAGAGTTCTTCCTGTGGGCTTTAGGACTGACTTGGGGTGTGAGGATGCCTTTGCAGGCCCTCTCAGTGCTGTCTTGGTTAACGTCTCTGTCATAAATTTTGACAGCGTCAAAAGACAGTGCTATTTTATTCCCCTTTCATGTCGCTGAGGAATGTGGAAAGCATAGGTATTTTTCAGTCTGACCCCGAATTATGTTGTTCTGCGATTCATAAAATAATCACTTACTTGGGCCTTACTTACAGACTTTTTAATGTCAGGAACGAGATTATCATCTATTAAAGAAGTGATCTGTTGTGTAATTTGTAAGGATAAAAGGAGTTGGTAACATTTAACTTTGTTGAATTATGTATCTTTGCTTGTGCTGCTCAATTTTCACAAATTTAATCATAGACTTAGGCTTCAGTCTAAGAATTTTTTTCTCTAGCTAGAGTGTGGGGGTGAGAAAACATTCTCTGCTCTCTTAAGTTTGTGATTGGGGGACCCGCAAATTAAATCGATAAAAGACATATTAGCAAGAGAAAAAGATCAGATTTAATCATGTGATAAAGGAGTTGACAGAAAAATGTGACTCAAAGGGGCATTAGAATTTGGGCCTTAAAACCACCTTAATAAGAGAAGGGGACGGGGAGAAAGGCACATATGGGAAAATAAGTGGTTTTTAGGAGAGCTAAACGGGCCCTTAGGAGGGTAGAAGGGAAATAGGACAGTTTTGTGACAGGTCTGTTTTGGTGTGGTGCCAACTTGTCTTTTACTGTGATGGTAAGAGTCAGCCTTCCCAGGTTGCTTCTCGGAGAGATTTATGACAATTAAGTTCCTTTGAGAGGCTCTGCTTTCAGGCAGACAGGGATTTCGGGAAGTCAAACACCTTCAGCTGAATATAACTGCTGTGCCACATCGATGTACTCAGCAGCTACCCCACTTCGACCCTGTCCAAGTCAGGGCCCAACACCATCTCCAGGACATCTCTTGTGAACTGTGGACCCTCCAGCCGTCTGCATCTTCTCTGCATGAATATCTAGGAAGTACATGTTCCAAGCTGAGTTTCTAATTTTGTGTCCTGAAATCAAAGTGAATAAAGCATTTCTAGGAGGGAGTATTCTACTCTTGTCAGTGTTGCTGGTGGTTTGCCTCGGAGGAGGACTAAGAATTGATCATTAATACATGAAAATCTACTTAATTATCCATATTTTACAAGGGTGGATTTTATGGTCTGTGAATCATATTTTAATAAACAAATTGGTCATGAGATATGTTATTTTGTCAGTCACCTAATTTTGTGAAGAGTATGGGAGTGAAAACTGATTGGAGGGGATTCAAGAAGAAAAGGGAGGGAGAGAAACTGGAGGGCTATGGACAGGAACTGTAAATTTTTTTTTTTTTTTTTAAGAAACAAGGTGTAACTCAAAGGGGTAGTTAGTATTTGGGGCTTATCTGTCATCTTAATCGGAGGAGTATAGGGAGAAGAATTACAGAATTTTTATAACCAGTAGAGAAGGAAGAATTGGTGCCAGGGAGAAAAAGTGAGGGGTGGAGGAAATTCCTGGAGAAGGTGTCCTGGAGTAGGCTGGAGGGAATGAGAAGCTGGGTCAAGCAGAGGGTTCCCTTTAGGGAGCAGCAGAGGGAGTCCTAGGGGAGTTGGCCTCTGATACATAGAGGGAGTGGGTGGGCAAGGTTGGAGATGGATGAAAGATGAGAAAGAAAGGAAGGGGAGGTGGGCGAGACGACAGGGTCTTTTATTTATGATGCCAAGGTGGGAGCATGTGTGGCTGAGATAGTGGGGAAGGCGAGATCATTAGAGGAGAGAAGGCCAAGTGGCTAGCTGGGAGCGGGCAAGGACAAAGATCTACATGGGGTTTGAAATCCCCTGCAGCTACCAAGATTCTAAACTTCAGAATTGTGTATGACAGTGTAAATCCATCGACACCTATTGGAAAACAGTTCACACTTGGATGCTCAATTGAACTTCGGTATGTAGCATGTCCTTAAAATTGAAGAGCAATACATTATTGCATAATGAAGACCCCAAGAGAGTGGGGTGGTTTGTCATTCATAAGAGTCTTGTTTAAGGTTCTCAATTTTTAACCAAAGCTATCCCTTCCTGGGATATCTCACAGATGCCTAAAACTTACCAAGTTCTTGCTGAGCCCTTGGCCTTTTGAAGTCCCCCTCTGTCATGACCTAGGCCCATCCCCTTGTCCAAGCATGTCTCACCTGGTTTTCTGTAATAGCCTTCTAACTGGCCTTTGCTTCCACACTTGTCACACAGTAGCCAGAGTGGTCCTTTAAAAACCTAGTTAGTATCATGGGACTTTCCTGCTTAAATAACCGCAGTGGCTTCTCACTAACTGTACAAACTTCTGTGATGGGATCTATTCTTCTCTGTCTGATAGACTTTGTCCTCGGTACCAGGACAAGATACTGTCCTGTCCTGGACAAGATACTGTGCTACAAGGTTATTGGGGACTCATATTGCTCCCTCAGCCTGAAGACTTCAGTGCTCTACATTACTGAGCAGTCTTTGGACCTGAATATAGTGTCAATACTGGATGCTTCAGGGTGAATCTGTCAAATCAGAGGCAACTCATTAATTGATAGAGAACATTTTAAATGCAAGGTTTAATTTATGGAAGTTGAAATTCAGATTTTGTTTTTTCCTAACAAACTTTAATAGTGTCCTACTTTTGTGTCATTCATAAGTTTATAGATATCACCTGGCAGTGATTTGAGAACTCCAACTTCTTGTCAAGATTATAATCTCTTGGCCGGGCTTCTACCAGCCTTTGTAAAAATTCCATTGTGGGCAGGTGTCTGGGTGAGGACTTTAGAATCAACCTGTGTACTTTTCTTACATGCAATTTTCATTGCCTTACACACTCCATTTACATAGACTATCAGATTAAGAGTATGATAAAAAGTAAAATACAGGAAAATGGCATTTTAAATGCAAGTTATCATTTTTATAATAGGTATAGCAGTATCTATGGAAGAAAACTGTTTAAGCTTTGCAAAAAAAGTAAAATATGGCCTCATCAGTTAGAAAGCAACAAAAAGAGAGGAAAAGTGACATAGGTAGATTACTAGAAAAGGGACAGCTGGAAAGTGCAAAGGAATCTCATTATTCCAAGCCCCTTGATTCTGTTTCTTTAAAAAAAAGAATAAATAAAAATAAAAAGATTCTGGTTTTTGACAATAGTCTCTTTTCATTTACTTTCTTAATTATATAAAGCAATTATTTTAATGTCAATGTCTGATGACTTCTGTCTGCATTAACATGGGTCTAGTTTCTTGTCACTGGAACATTATGATCCTGTTTTCTGTAATGCCTGGTATTTTGTTCAATTATAGTAACAGTCAGTATTATTTTATACTAGTTTCAGGTGTACGGCCTAGTGGTTAGACATTTATATAATTTTCAATGTGATCCTCCCCAATAATTCTAGTACCCACCAGGCACCATGCATAGTTGTTACAATATTATTGACTATATTCCCTATGCTGTACTTTACCTCCCCATGACTATTTTGTAACTACCAGTTTGTACTTAATCTCTTCATCTTCTTCACCCAATCCCATAACCCCCTTTCACCTGGCAACCATTAGTTCTCTGTATTTATAAGTCTGTTTCTGTTTTGTTTATTTTGTATTCCTGGTAATTTTTCTTGAAAATCTGGATGATTATATCTCCTTTGAGATTGGACTTTCTTAGGGTAGACAAAGTTATTCAAGTAGAGGCTGGTCTGTTCCTGAGTTGCCCAGCTCTTCCGGAATCTCAAAAGCTTGGGTTTCTAGAGCCCCTCCTTTTTGGTAGGCTTGTCACTTCAAATTTTGTTTCCCTAGCACCAAGAGACTGCTGAAGTATTTGCTCAGTTTTTTAGGCTCTAGTAGCTTCTTTCTACGTGGTGTTTTTGAGTTTCGCCCCAGGTGTGTGCAATCTGCCTCGAGAGGAAGGGGCATAGGATGCAGGGTTTGCATTTGTGTTGTTCCCTCCTTTCCAGGATTTTGGCCCCTTTGGTACTGGCTGCTTTTGTTGCTCTCATCAGAGAGAGCTCTTCAAACTGTTGCTTCTTGTATTTTATCTACTTTCACAGTTGTTCTTAGGGGATGATTGGTTTTGAACAGCTACTCTGTCATAGCCAGAGTGAAAGTTCTTCATAGATTACTTTGATTTTTAAAAATTAAAATAGGTTTATTTAAGTTTCAGATTTGAAACCTATTCGCAAGCTCTTAAGTTCACTTTAAGGTCTTACCCTAATTAAATCTATTCAAGGGACTTTTTGTAACTTCCTTAATGAAACATTTGAAACTTCATTTATTAATTTAGGACTCAGTTTTGTTTTAAATTCATTAACTACTTAACTATTAGTTTTATTTTCTTAATCATTTTTATTTTTAATTCTAAATCTTCCTAGAATTTAAATATGTTTGCCCATTAAGGAAATGATTGTATCATCCCAAACAATTTTAGAGTTTATCTCCTGAGCTGCCTGAAAGAGAGTAACAAGTGATATAAATCCTGGAGCTATAAATTCAGAGAAATTTCTCTTGTCCTTGACTCCTGGCTAAGCCCCTTTTTGTAATAACTATGTCATAAAGTCCAAAATTACACACACACAAAAAATACCCCTAATACCCCTAAACAATAACATAGTCTGCCCTGCTCTTGAGTCGTATCATAATATGCTTTTAAAGCTAGATAAGTTTAACGTCTGGTCATTTTTTCCTGCTTCATAAGTAATTTTCATGCTCTTCCTATTTACTTATTAGATGTGTAATTGATATCTAATTGGAGTTAATGTATTCAGAGTTGTATCTGCCTCCCTAACATGGGTACCAAAGTTGTTCTTATCATAGTGATAAGTGCTGTTCAACAGAGCCATTTATTGCAGTGCAGTTTAAAACACTTGTTTTTTTAATGTTAATAATATGGGGGTACTGAATCCAATATATCCAAAACATTTTTACTTAAACATTTAATTAGTATAAAAATGAATCACGAGTCATTCTTTTTTTTAAAATTTGGATCTCTATTTTTATTTTTTAATTGAGATGTAATTGACATATAACATTATTTTCAGGTGTACAACATAATGATTCAATATTTGTATATATTGTGAAATGATCACCACAATAAGTCTACGTAACATCCATCACCACGCAGTTGTTTTTCTCTTCTCATGATAAGAACTTTTAAGATCTACTCTTAGCAACTTTCAAATATACAACCTAGTATTGTTAACTATAGTTACCATGCTGTATGTTACATCCCCAGGACTTATTTATTTTATAATTGGAAGGTTGTACCAAGATGAAGTTGTTTTAGGTGTACTGTTACTGAGTGTTTACAGTCTCATTTATCTGGATGGTCAACTTACTCTTGCTTTTCCTTCCACAGAAAAGCAGTAACTCTCCAGATGTCTTCGAATAATGACCACGTTTTCATCCCAATGTCACAAAGAGACACCAGTGGGCCCCCTGGGACAACCTCCAACGACCTGAAGATGGTTACTGAAGGAGCCGTGTTAAGTTTTCATAACATCTGCTATCGAGTGAAAGTGAAGAGTGGCTTTCCACTTGGTCGAAAAACAGTAGAGAAAGAAATACTAATGAATATCAAGTATGTGCATGAACTTTTATTTAAATCTCTATTGACATCACTTGAACTTCATAGGTTTTGCCTATTAGTAAAGGTACTATCGACATTTGTACACGTGTCTACAGATGTATAGACACACTTTCATTTCTTTTGGCTTAACTGAGTGAAATAGTTGGATCATGTGTTAGGTATATGTTTAATTTTTAAAAGCACTGCCAAAGTATTTTTAAAGTGGTTGTACCACGTGTATCAACTTTCATTTGAGAAGCTGAATAATGAATGTGTTATTTAGTTTTTCCTGGGCAACTCTTGCAACTCTTTAGTTGAAAGATGCCTGGATGTATGACTTCTGATTTTTCGATTGTGGAAATATAATTATAATCTCTGAGCTTCAGTTTTCTAATCTGTGAGATAAAAGATCTATCACTGTACTTTATGAGCCAGACACTTTAAGTACTTATGCACTTTATGTCCTTATATTCTAGAAGAAAGAGTCAGGAATATATTGTCATTTCAGTCATATTGAAATGACAATATATTGTAAAAGTACTTTGGGTTTCAATAGACTTGTTTTCAATGAGTGGCCTATTTGTAGTCGTTTATAATCTGTAGCAATTTATATAATGTTTTCCCCAATCATACAGACAGACAGGAGCAACTTACATATAAGACAACTCTAGCTTAGCTTAAGGTATGTTGCTGCAGAACAGTGTGATGGAAAATTTAGGATCCAAATGAATACAAAACTACGATTTTCATTATTTTCTTCCAGCAATGAATTCATCACCTGGTGGTGGCGTGGGCAGTGGAGTGGGGAGGGTAATGAGAAAAGAATTTAGTAGGTACCAAGTATCGCTCTTCTTTCACAGATGATAGCCATTAAGATTGTTCATGTTTTTCTTATTTCTAGAGAACTGAACCTGATTCTTCCTCTCTGTGGTTTGGGAAGTACATCTAGATTTGCTCAGACAGCATGGCCTCTGTGTTTTATTTTGTTAATTTTTGTTAATTTATTTGTTGGAGGGGGAATAATTCTTCCTAGATAAGACTGGCAGCCTTTTCTAATTCTCTTAGATTGGAGGAGTGGTTATAAGAACACTTTGGCCAGGTGTGGCTGCAGACCTATATAGAATCAGATGTTTCTCATGTTTTCTTGAGGCTTTCTCTGGGATTGTGGCCTTTTCTGTCACTAGCAGCCAACTGCTCCCAGAAGGCTAGGAAATGACAAATAAGGGAGAAAATTTTTGCATGTGGGTAGGGAAGAAACGATGGGGATCTGAGATTGATTGTGTGTGGCAATGTCAGGGGCTGTGTAGGGTTAGATAGAACTTTCTTCATGTAGTAACACTACTGTCAAGCCTACTTTCTTGGTTTCTTGTGTTGGTTAAAAGAAACCCTGACTAAGAAAATATGGAGAGGAACGGTAGACACAAAACTTTTATCTTTTGCCACATGCCTAGATAGAATTGACTGACTTGTTTGAAAGGTGACTCTTTTTTTGTGGAACACAATCAAGTTGGTCACTACAAATTTTGTGCTAAGTGAAAGGTAACACAACTTGACTATGTACAGATTGAATGGATTTCAAATGAATGCTGTGCAAGGATACATTTATCTTGCTTATGTTTTTAAGATTAGTAACTTAATGCTCTTAACTGTATTAAGTACAGTTAATACACTAAAAATGTCATCTAAGCACTGCTTCATCATGTTTTTATGGTTCAGTGGTATGCGTTCCACCAATAGATGAGTCCATCTTCACCTGCATTCCTAGGTTAATAAAAATAGTGTCACACTTTTTTTTCCTTTTAAAAATGATTTTATTTTTCAATTATAGTTGACATAAAATATTATATTAGTTTCAGATGTACAGCATAGTGTTTAGAAATTTATATACCTTGTGAAGTGATCTCTCCGATGAGTCTCTTAGGATATCAGGGATTTCCTGTTTACTCATATTTCTGGTTTAGGCATCCATGTGAAAGGGCATCCGTTTTATTCAATGTAGCATTTCTAATTTTTTTTCTATTTTCTATCTTCTACTAAATAGTGTTTCTGGGATGGAATAAAGGTTGCTTTCATATATCTTATTTTTGACTTATGTTTGATTGCACCATAATCATTCAAAATATTGTTTATATTCTAAAAAGTCCAATAATTTCTGTTTTTCCTTTGGAACTTTTTTGTAATCTCATGTTTTAGACATAAGTAACTAGAATTTGATGTTCTCTGTGGGGGTAAGAGGATAAAACAAAATCTGACTATGAGAATTCAAAAAGGTAAGATTTTACTACCTTATGGAAAATATTTCTGCTACGCTTAGTTTGTCTCCATACCCAGCATTCGAGCTTATTCTCACCAATGCCGAAGATGTATAAAAAAAAAAAAAATGGTACATTCCACTAGATGGGTGGATATCCTATAATCATCAGGGAAATTCATTATATACATAGGTTTTTAAAATTATAATTTATTTGGAAATAATTTCAAACTCAAACCTTGTGGGAACATAATCCTTTTACCCAGATTTCCTACCTGTTAACTTTTCACTGCATTTGCTAGTCATTTTGTCTCTTTGGATACCCATTGTCATTAGTGTTATTCTGAATCATTTGAGAGCAAGCTATCTATATGGAGCTCAATTATCCCTAAGTCCTTCAGTGTATATTTTTTAGAAATAAGGAAATGAGGACCCTCTCCAATATAACCACTTGGTCATTGTCTGGGAGTAGCCCAGGAGAAGCAAAGCGCCATAATGGATGCAGTGGTGGGCTCTAAGAGGCTTTTGGTTAACCATGTTCTTTGCATAGCTGACTGACTATGACATCATGTCTCTCCCCTTAGTCTCATCCAACCTGGCATTTTCTTGTCCCACTCCAGGTATGTTAACCTTGGTCACCTGGTCATGTTGGTGTCTGCCAGCCTTCACTCTAATGTTACCATTTCCCCCTTTGTAATTAATAAATATCATGAGGAGAGATACCCTGACATTATTCCAAAACTCTATTGTTCATTAAACCTCAACCCACCAGCTTTGGCCCATTTGATGACCGTTCCTGAATCAACAATAACTGTCACTATGATAGTTACCAAAGAGTGATTTTTCTGTTTTCATCCATCTCTTCTGTATAGAGTAGTTTTCATTTTACTAAAAGGAAAAAGCTTTATTTGGCATTGCCTCATTTATTTATATCAGTGTAGACTCATGGATTTGCGTTTTATTCAGTAGCATTCAATAGTAATGCATTATTATTATCTACCTTGAAATTTCTATTGTTCCTAATTTGGTCAGTGGGAGACCTTTCAAGGTAGGTTCTGTGTTTGTTTGTTTTTTAAATTCATACTTTTGACAAATTCTCTCATTCTTTGAGTATTTTGCTGGCACAGCAAGAAGTTTCAGACTCACTGTGTGCTTACCCTGCCTCAGATCTGGAATGAGCTGATGTACCTTTTTGTGGAGTTTGTATTTACCAACCCAGATCTGGGTGTTTGGAACATTCGTTGCTGTTGGGTCATCATAGCTCCCAGGCCTCCTCAGTGGACAGCCCTAGGGAACATATGTATGTATATTCATATATACACATCTAAACCTTTTTATATCTGTCTGCATATACATTAAAACCCATGACCTCTAATTCTGATCTTACACCCAAGGGTTATTTCCATGTTTTGATGTTCGTTAAACATTTTCCCCAAAAGTGAAAAACTTGGCTCTCATTATTTTTAATATATTGACTGACTTAATCAATTTTCTTATTCCTTAATATAAGCTATCTCTCCACCCCATAGCTGTCTCCTCTCTTTCTCTCACCTCTTTTGCAGCCTGTGTTCTTGGGTGCTGGTGGTTGCTGCACCTCCACCCAGCACTTCCATCACCTTCGCACTGTGAAGGGAAGGTAGAGTCTAATAGCCATGACTGATGTATTCTTTGAACATAGTATAGTAAGTAGGGAATGTAACTACCTATTTTCCAGTCAGGCTATACTTATTATCTATAAGTTATTCCCTACTTCTTGACATTTGTTTCTATTGAAAACATTTGATTTTCCTATAAGTAATTGTCATTTATAAAAATGTAGGGACTCATTTATTCAACAAATTTTGAATGTCTGTTAGGTGCCTGACATTGTGCAAGTTGCTAGTGACAAAGATATATCATATCCTCTGTTGTCAGAAACCTTTTAATCTAATGGGAGATTCAGACAACTAGAGCACTTCACTGTGTTCTACTGTGATAGAGGAATTAGAAGACAAGATGGAAGTCTGTAACCCTAAGTTGGAGGGCTAGGAGCATGGGGAGAGAGAAAGTGACGATTGTGTGTGTGTGTGTGTGTGTGTGTGTGTGTGTGTGTATTTGAGAAGGACTACGCTCTGAGCAGTGGGAATGACATTGACTTTCTGCCCATAAAGTGAGACCAAAGGCTTTACAATTATTCACAAAAATATAATAGATGTGGCAGGAATCTTGTAATTAGGTTTCATTTTATGTATTTAGTATTTAATCATCTACCCATTTTAGACCATCGTGCTGCATGCTATAGAGTTGAGAGTAAAGAAAGATGACACAGTTCTTATCTGCATGGTTTTACAGTATAGCAAGGGAGACTTTCTTGCATGCAAATATTATCAAGCAATAAATAAGTGTGAGGAATGGATTTTGAGGGATGATTCTAGAGTGGAGGGCAGCGTAGGGCAACAGAGGAAATGTAGACCATGGAATAGAACAGAGGTCAGCAAACTTTTTCTGTAAAGGGCATGATAGTAAATATTTTCAGTGTTATGGACTGTACTTCTGTGTTGCAATTACTCTGTCATTTTAGCATGAAAGAGCCATTGTCATAAGTGAGTGAGCATGGCTCTGTTACAATAACACTTCATTGATGCAAACAGAAAATGTGAACAGCTGTAGTTTTCTGATCCCTGAACTAGAATGTAAACTCCAGGAGAGCTAGGACTTTGTTTTATCCTTAACCCTGACCCATATTTTAGAAGAGTGTCTTCTATACACAAAGTAGATATTGAATAATTGTGTTGAATGAAGAATTCACCACGGCTCCAAACTGGAACTCTTGCATTTGTGATGGTCTCTTTTTGTTTTGCGTAATGCTAGGGTTTAGTGCCAAAGGAAGCCCAACTCAGAGGTCTGTAAAATCCTTTGAGTTAGAAAGTTCACATTGAGTTTTGGGTTAATCATTTAGTGTTGCTTGGTCTTTTTTGAGTAGATTTTGTAAAAGCCTGGAAAGTTTTTCTGACAAGGAAATCTTAGTGAATAACAAGCTGATTTCTAGTTATTTTAGAAACAGTTACTAGGTAGCTATTACTAGAGAAAGCACATCAAGAGCTACAGATAAATGCATCTTGAAAGTTCACCCAGCCATTAGCATATATTTCTACATCAGGGGAAAGGTCTCAGAAAGAATAAAATATTTTCCTGTTTTATAGGTTGTTTTACCTAACTCACTGTATTTGTCCAGTGTTTCAGTGAGAGGCTTCTCAGTTAATGAGCAGAGTGGAAGGTACACTTCATTCACCCTAGCACCCACCAGCCATTTTACCCTTGTGACAGTTTAAACACAATAGGCAGTAAATGCGGAGGTCCTCCTGGATTGAAGCACTGTGATACAGCTGCATCGTGAAGTTTATCACTCATGACACTTGTGTAGCATAGTGTTTGCCTCTGTGAAAGGCATTATTTGGAATAAAAAGCCTTCCACTTTACCCTTTCTACTTGGAATAGTTTTCTCTGGGTGATACATTTTACTTGCCTCCCCATCGTACAGAGATTGGCGTAGACACCAGGGTTTTGAAAGGGCTTCATCAGACCCCGTTTCATCATGCCCATTTAACTGCGGTGGTCCCGCCCCTCATTCTCCTTGCTCCAGTCCATTCTCCTTACCTTTCTACCGGTTACCTTCAGGATAAAATTCAGACTACTTATTTGCCTTTTTCTTGATTCTCAGCACAGTCAACACTGCCTTAATTTTTTCTACTTTCCTGCTCTCTGTCTGAATATTCTCTACCCTTAAACATCTACGTAATTTGTTGGGAACATGCAGTGTCTACACCACATCTGTACATCCTTAAGAAAGTGGCGTCTTCTCTTCTAAACTGAGAAGTTTCCTGTTTACTTATCTGACACTTTACAGGGAAGAAAAAAATCATATATTTGAAGGGTATGTATTTTATATTTCCAATTTGATTAAGTAGTCACTAAGGGTTAAGAACCGGTGAGGTGTTTTTTTGTTTGTTTTTGTTTTTTTGTAATGCCTGAGGTGCTTTTTTCTAACCATTAAATTTCTACTTCAGATATATTGTTTCTTGGTCTGACTAGATTCAAGCAGTGAGAACACTAATACTGGTGATTCTATAAATCCATTGACTTCTTAATTGTGTAGAACTTGACTAAGTAGCAAATGAGGTGACTATTAGATAATTATTATCAAATATTGCTCAAGACTTTGCCTTGTGTTAAGATAAGTATAACAGAGGCTTTACTAGAGTCTTTTTTTTTAAAAAAGAACCTTGAAAGTTTATGTGTCCTTTTGAATAAAATGTAAGTGGTTTAGAGAATAAGTGGAAGGAATTTAGATGGACCTGAGCCTTTTTTTCTTATAGATTCTGACTAGTAATGACATTCTGTGTATGCTGGACTTCTATTAATCAATCATTGGATTTCTTTTTCCTTTAAAAGCAGTTTGTGCTTGTTTTCTGTCTAATTCCATCAACTTTTATCAAGAGTTATGAAATGCAAACCCTAAATTAGTAGAACTGGGTTTAAAGTGAACCGGTAAATCTGTTTCTGCATTTACAGTGGGATCATGAGACCTGGCCTCAACGCCATTCTGGGACCCACAGGTGGAGGCAAATCTTCGTGAGTATAGCAGAGAACATCAGTAAGGTTTTTCTTTGCCATTTTAATGTGCTTTTAAAGATCACTTTTAGGAGGTATTTGTAGCGCATTACTGCATGCCTAGCCTGCTGTAGGTGCTACGGATCACACACAGTTATGCCGTGGTTCTGTCCAGAGGAATAGAGGTCATTAGGTCAGCTATACTGACAGGACGTGATAAGGTGGTTGGCATACAGCTGCCAGCTGTGAATTTGAGCTAATGAGGCAGAAAAGGAAGAGGATAAAACTGAAAGTGGGGAGATGGAGCTGAAGGCATAAGTGAAGACTAACAGAGCACATTGCCTGTGTTTGATTTCCCAAGGTCACACAGCCTGGAGGGCAGTTTGGGAGCTCTGTGCTGGGTCAGCCAACAGTGCTTTCATGTTTGGGGGCTTTATTGTAGCATAGAGGAAAAAGGAAGACAAGAATTAGAAGACTATATAATAATAGTTGAAACATAGAATTTCTTGATCAGTTAATTTTCTAACTTGAACAGAATTTGGATTCAGAGTAGCTAAGACATATAGCCTGCGTTTAAAAGAATCGATACCCTTTTAAAAATATATATTTTAAAAAATTAATTTTTCAATTATAGTTACATACAATATTATATTCATTTCAGATGTACATCATGGTGATTAGACGTTTATATACCTTACAAAGTGATCAGTCCAGTAAGCCTAGTACCCACATATATGTCCTTTTTGTAGGTTGTTAGATATCTTAGCTGCAAGGAAAGATCCACGAGGATTATCTGGAGATGTTTTGATAAATGGAGCACCTCGACCTGCCAATTTCAAATGTAACTCAGGTTATGTGGTACAAGTAAGTATTTGTCAATTTGCATTTTAGATTTCTCCTGTTTCTATGTGAGCATGTGCCTTGGCTGATAGTTTAGTATGTTTCCTGTTAGTTCTGTGCCCATGTCATAGAACCAACATACTTTAAACCAGCTTTTGATAATCTCCCATAACACGTAGTATTAAGTGAAAAGGCACAGAGAATAGAATATGACCCTTATCAGCACATTGATATGAATGCTAGTTATGGAATATGACCCTTGTAAGGGCAACGTTAGCAATTCTAGTCATCACATTACGGAAAGATACTGCTGTTTTACTTTTTTCCCTACCTTCACTTTTCTCCTTCCCCTTGCTTAGAAAACTATTTTGACAATATTTGTGAAAAGCAGTCTATAAATATCTGCTAGTAATAGTTATAATTACCTGTGTTCTATTTGAGTGTACAGATTCTGAATGAAAATTATTTGTCAGGCTTTGCATCTATCTGTATATAGATTATTATAATTTGTATAATTACAGGTTCATAATTAGCTAGAACTTTCCCTTGAGTATGTTATTTATGTGGATTAAGTTTTATACACTAAAGAATAATGGGACTAGAAAAGACCTGATATGTTTTGCTAAAATGCCATTCTGCCTTAAGGATGATGTCGTGATGGGAACTCTGACAGTGAGAGAAAATTTACAGTTCTCAGCAGCTCTTCGGCTTCCAACAACTATGACGCAACATGAAAAAAATGAACGGATTAACACAGTCATTCAAGAGTTAGGTCTGGCTAAAGTGGCAGATTCCAAGGTAATGTGGAAAATGGATGGTAACATTGCCAGAACATAGGACCTTTCCTGTGTGATAGTGTAACTTTTTTTTTTTTGATAATATAACTTATTTAGAAGTTTTCTATAATGCGAGTGGTCAAAAGTGGGTACTTTCCATATCTAAGAGCAAAGTGACTAGTTACATAATATGTAGGTGGAAATTAACGAGGGTAAAGTAAAAAAATGATTGAATCCTGGAAATGAGGTATGGCAGTGTGGTCTAGTAGTAGACGTGTTCTTTGCAAAGTCACATGCCTCTTCTCTGTGATTACAGTTTTTGATCCTCCTCCACAGTAATTGTTTAAGTCCAGTCTCAATATCTGTACACTAACTTTCCTTCTTTCTATTTTCTCCTTCTCTTCTTAGCTATTCTTCCTTTCTTTCTCCAGGGGTCTTTGTTCTGTTGCTTTGGAGGTATCTTTCTGGAATTCATAAATGATGAAAATCCATGAGATCTTGCTCTGTATGTTTCATTGTGCTAAAATTTGGCTTCTAATGTTATATTCAGTCAGATTAGGGTTTATTTCTAATTCTTGTGGCATCCAAGTTGTTTTTCTATACCATTTTTTTTTCTTTTTGGTACTTTGTCTTCTTTCCCTTTCTCTCTCCCCTCTTCCTTTGGCCAGTATCACTGCAGACTGTCATGTGCTGGTCTCCCTTAGGTTTTATAGATTACAGCCATGGGCAAGGGAGACAAAGTAACTGCTTATGTGAGTTGTGCAGGATCAGGAAGATGAAATGAGATGAATGAGTGAACTTTACAGTTGATAAGTAGGTATGGAAGGTTTGCTGGGAGGACATTTGAAGTTTTGGGTGAAGATGAACTTCTTAGATTGTCATGGCTCTAGTTTAATCCCCCTGCGATCTCTCTTCCTTAGAGTAATGAAGAATGGGAGTATTCTGCTGGTCACTGCTTTATTTAATACTTTCTGACAGCCTTTTATGTAAAATGTATTTTGCTTTATTTTATTTGGAAGAATAACTCTGAGATGCTACTGTTTACCACTTTTGTTCGTTTTATGAGTGTTTGGGTTCCCTGTGCTGGGGTTCTGTTTATTTGATTTTGTCTTTCCAGTAAGTGCTTTCCATTCTTTACCTTTGGGCAGCCATTGCCCTGAGTTCCTTGCATGGATTTCCAGGGAAAAGAAGCTGAAGGCAATTGATGACTTCTCAGAATTCCTTGATCTAATTGATTGAAACACCATAGTAAAAATGTTTACTTTTTATGAAATTAAACATAACAGAAATGTAGAGAGAATAGTCTGATTATTACAGTAATGACATAGTTGTAGTATAATTAATATGGTGTGATAAATAACATGCACCTAGATTTTCCAGTTGTTAAACATTCAATAATGTCTTCAGGTTTGTCTTTATGAACTATTTTTTAAAAATTTATAAATATTAAATTTTACCACTGAATATTTATGTATCTTTTTTAAAAATAAGGGCATTTGCCTACATTACTGCAATATCATTAACAATTAACAAAATTAATAATATTTTAATATCGATTATATAGATGGAGCCCATATTCATTCACATTTTTCCAGTTGTCTTAAAATGCCTTTAATAGCTCAGTGCTTATGGGATATAATAAAGGACATGAGTAACATTTAATGATTATCTCTCGAAGACTCTTACTATAAGAATCGTTTCCTCTCTCTTGCCTCCCCTAAAGTCTTCCACCTCCCCCAGTCACACACAGTGACATTGAGTGGTTGAAAAGACTGAGCCAGTCACCTTGAATTTGTCTAAAAGAATGAGTCAGGAATTCTGCCATGCATTAAAAGTATAGACAGGGTCAGCTTGGGAAGCCTTGCAGTGATCTAAGAAGTGCTAATGTGAATGGTAGAAAGGGAACTTTTTTAGCCGCCAAGGCCCAGTTCTTCTTGTAAGTCCATTTGAGGATTTTTCTTGGTGGGAGAGAAAAAGAGAAGTGTAAGAAGACTCATAAATTATAGGTACTTTCATCGTTTTCTCTCATATCTTTTATCCCTTTTTGGACTGTGATTTCATAGGGCAATATCTGTAAGTTCTAACATACAATCTTAAAACTAAATATTTGACTTGGTAAGGAACATATAGAACTGTTTAAAGCACGGGCTTCATATGAGGCTTAGCCACATACCAGCTCTGACTTGAGCCTCAGTCTACTCATCTAATTAAAGAGAAACCTACCTCTTCTCCCAGATACTCATTTATTTGCTGTTCAGCATAAATGAGGATGTGAGATAAAGTGCCTCTTACAGGGTTGGCACATGTTAATAGCTTAAGAAACTATAGTGGCTATGGTTGTTATTGTTAATAATGATAATATTTGTGTTTAAGGTTGGAACTCAGTTTATCCGTGGTGTGTCTGGGGGAGAAAGAAAAAGGACTAGTATTGGAATGGAGCTTATTATCGATCCATCTATCTTGTTCCTGGATGAGCCCACAACTGGCTTAGACTCAAGCACAGCAAATGCTGTCCTTTTGCTCCTGAAGAGGTAAATGCTATGGGAACATTATTTTAATATTTATGCACTATCTGATCACCTACTATGTGCCAGGTAGTATTCCTGGTGCAAGGGATTCAGCAGTGAGCCCAAGAGATAGACATTTGTTCCTTCTTTATTGTAGAGGATCAGTCAGTTAACAAATATATAAGTGTTTGAAGAGAAATGAAGCAGGATGAAAGTGTAGGGAGGACTGCTGTGTTGGGGTGGTGGGTGCCCTATTACATAGTGGGATAGTCAGGGAAGACCTCAGTGATGTGCCATTTGAGCTGTGAGCAAGACCTAGATGTCTGGGAGGAGAGAGTTCTAGTTGGAAGGAACAGCCAGTGGTCCTGAGGCAGCCCATGCCTAATGTGTTTCGAACTCAAGGGGCCAGCGGGATGGAACCCAATGACCTAAGGAGAGCAGAGCTTGGTTAGTGTATTAGTTTGCTTGAGCTTCCAAAATATGGTACCACAGACTGGGTTATGTAAACAACAGAAATTAATTTTTTTAGTCTTGGAGTCCAGGATTACAGTGTTGTCAGGATTGTGTCTTCTGAGGCCTCTGTCTTTGGCTTCTAGGTAGCTGTCTTCTCTCTGTGTCTTCACTTCATCTTCCCTCTGTGTGTCAATGTTGTGATCTCCTCTTGTAAGAACTAGTCCTTATTGGATTAAGGCTCACCCATAGGACTTTTCTCAGCCTTAATTACCTCTTTACAGAAAAAGTACAAGAATTATGCAAAGAAATCCCATGTCTCCTTACCTAGCTTCCCCGAATCTTAGCATTTAACTGCTTTTGCTCTCCCTTTGCCTCTCCCCTATCCACACCTATTTTTTTTTTGTCTTTTTTTTTCACATCATTCCTCATCACCCAAAAATACACTGTAATGTAACTCTAAAATATAAGGACACTTCTTTTACATTATCATCTTATATACCTCCCAGCCAGGAAGTCACATTGATACCACTGCCACCATCCAATCCACAGATGCCACCCAATCCACAGACTCTACTCAGACTTCAGCAACTGTCCTGGGAGTGTCTCTTTTTCCTTTCTGTGTCTGAGGCTCCTCTGCAGAAATTCTCTTCTTCTTCTTCTTCTTTTTTTTTTCTTAATGTGTTTAATATCTTTATTTTTTTTAATTAAGTTTATTGGAGTAACATTGGTTAATACAATTATATAATTTTCAAGTAGGAATTCTCTTCTTTAAGCCTGAGCAACTCTTTATTCTTTTTTTTTTTTTTTTTTTACCTCCCATGTCCTCATCTGTTTTTGAGAGTAAATATATAGGGTGGCCCTCAACCTAGGTCCAGCCAGTAAGTTTTTATGTGACTAGATCAGGCCATGAATTCTTGACAGGGATGCCACAGAAAGGAGGATGTGTTCTTGGCTGTATAACATCAGGGGCTGCATGGCTCTGGGTGATGTTAACTTCCATTACCTGGACATGTGCGTGTCTGCTGGGTTTACCTGCTCTGAAATAGCTAGTTATCCCTTTGTAATTAATCCGTATTTTGTCAGGGGAGATAATCAGATGTAATGCCAATATCCTGTTCCTCATCAAATGTCCACCCAGCAGTTTCAGCATGCACTAACAACTCTTTCTGTGTCAAGTACTAGTGCGATTTTCTGTTTACATCATTCTTTCCTCATATATTAGTTCACATTCTGCTGTAAAAAAGTTTTCCATAAGTTCATAGTAATATTTTCAGTTCGAAACTAACACCTGAGTACTGTTTTTCTCTTTACCCTTTCCATGTTTATAAGTGACCTTTCAGACAGTGAGAAACTTGGCTCCCATTATTTCAATATATTTACTTAATTGCATAGCCAACTAACTTAATTGCTCAGTATGACCTAACTCTGCCCATTCTCTTTACCTACCATCCCTGGGAACCACCTTCTCCCGGCTCCATTTTTAAAAAGATGCCAGACACACCACTTTCGTATGGCATTCCTTCCCTATTATTACGTTGCTTCCTCTGATCTTCATGCATTTGTAAGCAAGTCTCTATGCTAGGATGAGAAGAAGGAAATGGAAAGAAGTTTAAGATTTTAGACATCATAAGTTTGGAATGTCAATTGTACATATTAAGTAAAGATGCCAAGTAATTAGTCTGGGGTTCAAGTTCAGTTAGAGAATACTTCTGTGGTATTTTTATTATCTGTAACTATGTTAAAACAGTGTTCGCTAGGGACTGATGAATTACTAAAGAATACTGTAAATATTTTCACTATGCTTCAGACCAGTTAGCATGCAAGCATCTTTCCTCATGCTGAACGCTCTAACCCAGTCTTTCTCCAACTCCACTATGCACACTAATACCTAGCGTCATGTTATAATGCAGAATCGGTTTCTGCCGCTCTGAGCTGGAGCCCAAGATTCCCCATTTCTAATAGGAGATACTGATAACTGATGCCATTGGTCCTTAATAGCAAAGCTTTCACACCAGTCCATTACTTGCTTCTAATACTGTACCGATTACTTATTGTCTACTGACTAAAGTTCCAGCTTCAGAGTAAAGGGATTCGTCACAGCCTTGTTTATTAATGCATTTTCTTTTGTTAGTTTCTCTCTTCCCCACCCCCCCAACCCAATTTTGCAGTGACAATGAACTACGTGTCGTTTCCTGAATAGACCTTGTCATTGCACACTTTTTTCTCCATGTTTCTTCACCTTGACTACCCTTTTTCTTTCTATGACTTATTCCCGTTGGCTCCTTTGACATTATTCTTAAATCATCTTCAAACTGGGTTATAATCTATTTTGCTTACAAAGAACTCTCACCTACTTCTATTTCACTTTGTATTGAAATGATTGAAATACTGGCCTGATTCTCTTTGATGCATAACAAACTTGTATACACTGCTAGCATAGAAAATGCTAAAATTGAATGATTCTTCTCATAATATATATTTAATAATAACAGTTTTTAAACAGTGATTTTGGCCTTTGTTTCTTCTACCCATTGGTAATAAATCCTGTGTAAAGGTAGTTTAGCAATGTTTTGACCATGAGTCATTAAATCTTAGCCCTGCCACTTACATCTGTGACACATTAGGCCAGTTGCTTAACGCTCTAAGCCTTTTCTGGAAAATGAAGGCAATAATACTATTGGTATTGTCAATATTGCCTCATAACTGCCTTGTAACTATATTGTGAAAATTTAGATGGATTTATCTATAAAGCCTTTAACGAAGACATCATAAGTACTCAGTAAAGTTAATTGTATTATTAGGATAGAAGAATGAATACCAGTTTCTAAAGAGCAGAAGACTTCAATGATCAATGAGAAAGGGGCATACAACCACTGTTTTGATATTTAGTCCGTAATAAGTTCTCAGACTTGAATGTACTTACAAGTTTTCTGGCTGCTTTTTTAAAATGTGGATTACCAAGACATAAGAGGTCTGGGAAGACTGTCAAGGAATCTGGAGTTTTAGTTAATGTTGTAGTTGATTCTAGATCATTCATGGGATGCATTTTAAGAAACAGTCTTTCATAAAAGCATTGAATTTAGGTTCCTTAATAGGGAGATAACATGAAATGAGAAGTTAGTAAGAGAAAATCAAGTTGAATTAGGGTTAAGGACCTAAAGGCAGGAATAAAGTATTTTGCTAAGAAGTGCACATTTCAGAAGTTTAATGACATGTTATTTTCTCAATTTTTAACTTAGGATGTCTAAACAGGGCCGAACCATCATCTTCTCCATTCATCAGCCTCGTTATTCCATCTTCAAGTTGTTTGATAGCCTCACCTTATTGGCCTCAGGAAGACTAATGTTCCATGGGCCTGCTCAGGAGGCCTTGGGGTACTTTGCATCCACTGGTATGGCTGCCTTTTTCATGCGCCGAGATCCTTCATGAATATAATATTGAAAGAGAGCAGAAGAGGTAGACGAGAGTTCTGTTTGATCTTTGAGTAGATGTATTATGGGTTCCACTACTCGAGTATATGTTTGGTCAGTTTGTTGCTTTTTTCCTTCATTTATAGCACTGACTGTTATTTAGGTCTTTTTCTTATCCTAAATGAGTATGCATACATACTCTGTGTATGTGTAAGACTATTTTTCCTGGGCCTATATCTGTTCTGCTTCCCAGTTCTGGTGACTTTTTCCTAACAGTTTAATAAATATGTTGGCCTCATAGCAGTTATCTGTCAGTTGAACATTCTTAGAAAGATCTAATACCCCCAGATCATTTGTCTTCTTGATCATACGACAGATCATTTTTTCCCTTTGCGTGGGATGTTGGTCTGCATTTATGAGGGTTCATGGAGATACCGCTTAATTTTCTAGTAGCGTCAGATTACAGATTTAGGCCTGGAGTTGATGTGAGTGTCTTACCTGTCAATAGAATGGCTACTCCTGAGTTTGTCAATGATGGGCCAACATTTATGATAGTTCTGAGCTTCCTGGTTCTATTTCAGATGGATATAATATTTTTTATAGTTCATGCAGTCTGCTTCATTTTAGAGCTATTTGGAAATTATTATAGATCATGCTCCATGACCAACTATAATTTTAAATAGTCTCTATCTTTTAAAATTTGTTTTTGTTGACTCTATCATTTAAAATAATCAAGCACACATGGATCTGGGTCGTCTAGGGGAGAGGAATCTAAGAGTCAGACTCTAGGCCAAGTTGAGTTCAGATGATCAGGCACAAGAAGTCAAGGCAAGCCTTCAGGTAGGTGTGCTATGCTGGTCATGTCCTCATGAGAATGCTGCTCTAGTGATTTGTTCTCTATATTGGAATTATGTGAGCATAATAGATGATGATTTGGACCTGAATTGAGCTGATGGAGAAGGAACCATTGCTGTAGTGGGATACTGGCAGTGCCTAGGTGAACTCAGAGAATAGGACAGTCCCTGTGCTGCTTTGCTTGACGCCTTGCTTTGAGAAGCATTAGTCCTACCTACAGCTTTTTATTTTCTTTTCAACTCTTTTTTCTTGGACTGACATTTAGATTTTAAAAGAAGTACTAATAAACACCAGAGCATATTGATGACTATTTTATGAATTACGATAGGTAAGGCTTTCTGAGAATCCAAGCTTGGTTTAGAGTATGTTTTTTTCCAGGAGAAAAAGAATTGTTAACATATTGTGTGACTGAATACACAAAAAGAAAGGGTAACTTGGTGAGGGGAAAAGAGAGAAGATGAGTATCTTCCAAGACCATCATGTCTGTGTACCGGAGTTGCCTTCTTTTGTAGGTCACCACTGTGAGCCCTATAACAACCCTGCAGACTTCTTCTTGGATGTGATTAACGGAGACTCCTCTGCTGTGGTATTAAATAAAGAGTATGAAGATGGTGAAGGTATGTGAACCTGTTGAGAGTCACAGATTGTCACCTAACTGAATTGGCTGACATGTAGCAGTGTGGTAACTCATTAGAATGTGGTTTTATGAATTTATATTGCTAATGCTGTTCTCTGATACCATTTATCTTAGTTTGCTCAGGCTGCTGTAACAAAAATACCATAGGCTAGGTGACTTAAACAACAAACATTCAATTTTCACAGTTCTGGAGGCTGGGAAGTCTGGATAAGGCGCCAGCAGATCGATGTTTCGTGAGGCCCTGCTTTCTGTTCATAGACAAATGACTATCTGCTCATTATCTCATCACATAGTGGAAATGGAGACAGAGCTCTCTGGGGCCTCTTTAATAATGGCACTGATCCCATTCACGAGGGTTTCATCCTCATGACATGACGTAATCACCCCTCAAAGTCCCCACTTTCAAATACTATCATGTTGGGGTCTGGATTTCAGTATACGAATTTTGGAGTGACACAAACATTCAGTCTATACCACCAGTCAAAACAGATTTTGTTGTCCAGGAGTGCTGTAAGTGCTTCTAATTTGATTTATAAATGAGCATTTATCTGATAGTGTCAGTTCTAAGAGGAATTTTCTATTAAAAAATACACTCATTGTTTATAAAGTGTTTCACAATAAGAGAATTGGCAGTTTATGCATTTGCACATAGCAGAAAGCAAAGACGAGGTTTTATATTAAGAATTACTACTCCCCAAGGATAGAAGTTTATTTTAGAAGAATCACGGTGCACATATTATAGTTAGGGAAAGGTCAGCTGGTTTGCTGTATCCACAGTTTATGGAAGAAGTCAGGCCAATTAATTATATTTTTCTAATGTATAGAGCAATGACAGAGCACAAAATTTTTTATGCTCAAGCTTTAGCTCAGAAAAATGGGCTTAATCAGTCATTTTGTTAATGTTTTCCTCTATCTACTTTTATTACAAAGGCAAGGAGACCGAAAAGCCTTCCAAGAGAGATAAGCCACTCATAGAAAAATTAGCCGAATTTTATGTCATCTCCGCCTTCTTCAGAGAAACAAAAGTTGAGTTAAATCAACTCTCAGAGGTGCAGAAAAAGAATAAGAATGTAGCCTTCAAGGAGATCACCTATGCCACCTCCTTCTGCCATCAACTCAGGTGGATTTCCAGACGTTCCTTCAAAAACTTACTGGGTAATCCCCAGGCCTCTATAGCTCAGGTAATCAGATCCTTCTAATTAGGCTGTAAGTACTCAAGCAGGAACATTAAATTCTGATACAATCTGTTTTATGATTATGCTTATTTACTACCTACCCTTTCATTATTTATCGTTTTGGGTGGAATGTGGAATCAGTCAATAAAACAAAACACGATTAAGTTTTAACATGGAGATAACTTTTTTTAAGTGGTTTTTGGAGTACCTAATTCAGATTTTTTTGTTGATTTAGACAAGCTGTAATGGATAATCTTTGTAGAGAGAAATTCTTTTCAAAAACAGTAAGTAAAGGAATTCTTTAGCCACACTTGGGGTTTTCTGTAGCTGTGCACGTTCATGTTCTGATTTATTCAACAAGTTCTTATTGATCGTGTGCTACATTTGGGAGTTGGTCAATAGCTGTAATCAAAACGGGTAAAAATAAAAAACCCCTGTATATGGAGCACATTTTCTTATGAGGAGAGACAGCTGCTATATTTATACAGAAATAAAATATGTAGCAATGCAGAAGGTAAAAGGGGCTGTGGAAAAATTTAAGCAGAGAAGGGAGAAAGGAAGAAAGAGAAAGAGTGAGATGGAAAGGAGAGGAGGAAAAAGGGAGACAGGAAAAAGGGATTGATTTGTGTTTAAATCAACTGGTCAGGGAAGCCTTCATCTAGATGTGCAGGAATGCACCTGAATGTAGGAGGGATCAGCCTCTGTCTGAGGGAAGAGCCTGAGTGGAAATTCTCATTTAGGGATTCTAACATTAGGAGAGCACTAGATACCTAAAACAGTTTGCAGTTAACACAAAGGTAGTAAACAGACTTGACTTCTGTTAAATGAAGTGATTCACTGTCACATTAATTTTCTCTTCATTAAGATTAAATACTGTTCTTTTCCTATTTTGGCTGGCTCTGTTGTCAATTACTCTGTTGATTATTACTCCTTTATGGTTTTTCTGTCATTTTCAAGCCCTATGTCATACAAAATCTAGTATTACCAATTCACTGGTCCATCCTTTCTTAGGACGTTAATTTAGCAAGTTATTTTGGGGGATGTTAATTTTACTATCAATCACTGAATTTCTGTTGACTACTACACAATGCCATGTACTTGGCTCTAATGAGCTATTACTGACTTCTTACCCCGTGCATCATAATTTTCATACTTCAGTATGTTGCCTTCTAAGTATTCATACCTAGAGAGCCTAGATCCCTCTTTGAGATATACTGCTAACTGCTCCAAACATTTTTGGGGCTTTTTATTTGACATTTCTCTCAGAACATGACCACTTTTGTGTACTATCAATCAGGGGTAAATTTTAATTTTTTTAGAGTAGATTTGATGTCATTTGGAAACAGTCTGGTGAGTGAATCAGGTGAACCTAGGTGGCCATTGGTCAATGGTTAAATGATGTAATGGAGTTGATTCTTTAGTGTGATTTATGCATTCATTTTTTTTTTTTTAATAAATTTCTCTTGCCTCTAAAAGTGGATAATAAGTTTCTTGTCCAAGTCACAGGTATGGTAGTTCTGGGCAGGACAGATTAGAATGTGGAGCTACTACCAATGCAGACCAATTCTACATCTTCGGTGCTAGGCTTCCTTTAGCTGCAAAGCCCAGGCCTAGTGCCTCCAGGTTGCATGTTCAGTCTACTTACCTCAGTGAAGTCATGTCCGCAAAAGGAATTCCAGCAATCTTCAGAGTAGTGGCAATGTCATAGAATAAGGATAGAACATTGCATCTCCCTGAGCATCTGCTTAATGGGAGCAGCTCTAATTCAGATTTGTGAAAACTAGAATATTAGCTTGGGGCAGGAGTAGGCAAACCTTTTTTGTAAAGGGCCAGGTAGTAGATACTTTAGGCTTTCCAGGCCATGTGGTCTTTGTGTCATGTAGTGAACTCTGCCATTTTAGTGAGGAAGCAGCCACAGATAATCCATAAACAAATGAACATGGCTATGCTCCAATTGAACTATTCATGAACAGTACAATTTGAATTTCATATAAATTTCATGTGGCAAGAATATTTTTCCCTTTATTTTCCACCATTTAAAAAATGTTAAAAATTGTTCTTATGGACTAAACAAATAAATAATGGGTCCTGTTTGGCCGGTGTGCCACATGTTACTAACCTCTGGTTTGGGGTTTTTATTTATTTTATTTATTTATTTTTTCCCCCTCTTTAATTGCCCCTGCCCCACTTCCACCCCTGACCTATGGATGTTGCTGTTTCCCCTTAAGAGCTGGATCTCTGAAGGTGGGGTGTCTCCTTTCACATACTCACGGAGCACACCCGGGGCATGAACCCGGGGCACAAACCCAGGACCTTCTGCGTGTAAAGCAGACATGGTAACCACTACACTATGGAGCCACCCCTTGGTCTGGGGTTTTTAAACTTCCATGTATGTCATTTGCTTCTTTAAGTGTTTGAATGTGTAGGTATTAAAATGATTTATGGCTTCCTGCTGATAAATCTTTTATCTGTTGTCTTACAGATGTACTTGAGTTTGAACTAGTCATTCATGTGATTCAGACTTTGCTTATGATAATGCATTTAACCAAAGGTTGTTTTAGGAAGATTTTAGAATGAATATATTATCTGTATAAGAAGATTAATGTTCATTTGTTGTGCGAAGGGTTTCTTGATCAAATCAATTTGGAAAACATCATATCTCTTAGAGATTCATCGTTTTAATTAACATATTAAACATTTGACCATGCATTAATTTTGTGTGTGTGTGATGGCCATAAACATTCCTCAGAAGTCACCTTGAGAAATATTGATAAACATTTGAACAAAGATAGTCACATATTCAGGAAATTTTATTTTTCCTGTTCAAAACAGAGGCCAGATACATAGATTCACAGACAGGGTCTCTTTGTCTGCTCTGTTGTACGGTGTTTACTTTGTATGTTTTTCTCTTTCTTAATGCAAGAAAGAATAACAGACCTTGTAAAAGCATGAAAATATTCCAGGATTAATCATTTTATCAACATATTTGAAAGCTGACTTTGAAAATACTTTTAGAATTTTGAAAACTTTAGGAAACATCCTAATGATAATACCGATAATCTGTTAGTAAAAGATATCAAGTTTGAGTGCAGAAGAAGCAAAGCATGTGGAGTGTTAAGTTTAAAAAGTGTGAATATTCTTAATGTTATACTGCGTGAAAGTACAGGCTTGCACATGCATACGTGTTGGTGGAGTCCTCATTTGTTTTGGAGTCATCATGTCTGTTGACATGAAATAAAGTGTTTTCTGAGGATAATTGAAATATGGCAGGGTAATAGATTTTTTTCAAATTTCTTACTGTCTTATTAGCAAAAGAATTTTTAAGTCCTTCTCAAATCATATTCTTTGCAGACTGATCTTCATAAGCTTCATAGATCATGATCCTGTTTTCCAATTTAGTTTCTTTGTGCCAAAATTGTGCTTGACAAGTTACTTTAAGTCTTGATACTGTTGTGCTGTTGTAGTACTGAGATTTTTTTTTTTTTAACTTTGAAGGTTCCAAAGTACAAGGTTAGATGTTTTATTTCTATCAATTATCATTTATTGTATTTTTATATTTAATATAATTTAAAAGTACAATAAGTAGAATTTCTTTGAAGAAATTATATCATAATATAACCCTTAACCCTTTGCTGATAGAAGTGTCCTTAAGAGACATTTATCAATCTTAAAAACAAAGTGGTTTCTTCAATATTTTTAGTATTCATCAAGCAGACTGAGGGTAGGTAAGTGTGGCAAAGAATTAGAGGCTTAGCCCTGCACTGGGGGCTGTCGGCCCTACTGGCTGAGGTCGCTGGGGAAGCAGTGACAAGACAATGGGTAATGGAAGCACTTGGGTGCCCTCAGGGAAAGCTGTCTGAATGCTTGACGACAATGACAGTGCACTTTTTCATGCAGGCATGGAGTCCCCCTCTCCCCACCCCATGGATGGTTCCTTGCTTACCCCCACTTCTTATCATGCAGAATTCCATTGTTACAAATTTTGTTACATGTGCCTTCAAATTTTTACTTATTTTTAACATTAAGAGTAAAGATACCCCGTTTTCACTTGAAACCTCTTGAAATATTATAAAAATATGGATGGTCACTAACTCAAAAGTTGAGAAAAGTTTTGGCCAGAACTCAACCACTGAGATCTTATTTTATTCCCTAAAGGACTCTGCTAAGCACTTGTGGTATTCTACCCTGTGTGGTATTCCCAGGTTCAGTAGCTGAAATGGACCCCGAATTGGCAATTCTGGGGAAGAACTTGGAGGAATCAACTTTTCTAGTAGTCTACTTTGTTCTCCTTCAGATTCCTCAGCATAAAAATTAAATTATTTTTAATTTTAATTTAGAAAGTACTCCAACGACATATACTGTTTTATATTTTCTTAAAGACTTCGGTCAAGCCGTTTAAATTATCTGTCTTGATGGAGAGATTTGATTATAGCCATATATTATAATAAATGGTGTGTTAAGGTTTTGCCTTTAATTGAAACTCTTTTCTTTTTCTTTTTGAAAAGATCATTGTAACAATTTTCCTGGGACTGGTTATAGGTGCCATTTTCTATGATCTAAAAAGTGACGCTATGGGAATTCAGAATAGGTAAGTAAATTTGGACCTTGGTTTTGAGAAAGTGCTGTTACTTTTTTCAAGGTTTTGAAAATTCATTAAGTTTGAATTTTAGACAAGTACAGGACAAATTGAGGAATAGGGTAAGTCAGTGAATTGAAAGCTGAATGGAAGAGTTAATTTTCATATATATAGTGGTAAAATATACCGAATATAAAATTTACCTTCTTAACCAGTTTTAAGTGTACAGTTCAGTAGTATTAGTTACAGTCACATTGCTATGAATTATACCATTATACTTTCTGTCTCTGAATTTGACTGCTCTAAGTACCTCATATTAGAATCATACAGTATTTGTCTTTTGGTTACTGCTTATTTCCATAGCATAATATCTTCCAGGTTCATCCATGTTGTAGCATGTGTCAGAATTTCAATGGAATGACTGAACAACATTCCATTGTGTAGACACACCACACTGTTTAGCCATTCATCTGCCCATGGACACTAGGTTTGTTTTCACCTTTTGGGTGTTGTGAATCATGCTGCTGTGAACATGGGTGTACAAATAAATATCTGAGCGTTTGCTTTAAATTCTTTTGGGTATATACCCAGATATTGCTAGCAAGGAAAGCAGCTACCAAAGTAACACCTTGAACACATTTGTGTCTTTCCACAATGCCAGGTTTATTGAGTGGAACCTTCTCAGATAAACCAATCAGATACCCACGCAGATTAACACACAACACACAGAGAAGGGAAGTACAGAGTCTTATGTGACAGAGAGAAAGGAATTGAGTCTTTATCTCCAAAGCAAGTTCTCTTGACTGGCGGCTCAGAGAGCTGTACATAGGTCCCAAGCCAGTGGCTATGATGGGTAGAAGGTCAAAGTCTTTGGGTCTCAGCGCACCATCCATGATGCTCTCTGGTCAGGCTTGAGCAGCGTTTAAGGTGTTCCGCTTATATGGACCTTACAAGGTGGGATCCTTATGCTTATTGGCCCCTGCAGATTGGGGCTTATCCAGGGCAGTTGTTGCTGTTTCTGTGGTTTTGGGTGTTCCAGTCAAACTCGAAGGGTGTTCCCATTATGTGCCAGTTGACACTACCGTCATGGCTTTCATGGAATCCATTTTGTAAAGTCCCAAAAGTCCTCAATTTTTTATGCACTATACACCAGAAGCGGAGTTACTGAATCATTTGGTAATTCTATTTTTTTTTTTTTGAAGAACTGCCATCCTGTTTTTTACAGCAGCTACATCATTTTGCATTTCTACCTGTCGTGCACAAAGTTTTAAATTTCTCCTTAACCTGATCCACACTTTAGTATTTCTTTTCTCTATATTAGCCACCTTAATTGGTATGAAGTAGTATCTCATCGTGGCTTTGATTTGCAATTTTCTAGTGATTAGTGATGTGAGCACCTTTTCATGTGCTTATTGGCCATTTCTATGTCTTCTTTAGAGAAATGTTTATTCAAATCCTTTGCTCATTTTTAAATTGGATTTTTGTTGAGCTATAAGAGTTCTTTATGTATTCTGGATGTTAACCCCTCATCAGATATAACTTTACAGATATTTTCTGCCATTCTGTGGGTTGTCTTTTCACTCTGTTGATAGTGTTCTTTGATACACAAAAGTTTTAAATTTTGTCATAGACTGTTTTATCCTTTTTTTTTGTTTTGTTGTTTGTGAATTAATTTCCTTTCTATTATTTGATTTGTTGGCTGTGGGGAGGTAGATGGGACTCCGTTTTTTCTAACTGTAACATGGATTACCACCTTGAAAAGAATTAAAATACATTAAATTCTTTAACAGACACTATTTACTATAAGATAAATTCTTAACAATTCAGAAGGAATTTTACTATCTACTAGTTCAGAATCATTATGAACATTATTGTACTGTTAGATGCGAGACTTAGCAAATTGAGCTGAATTATTACCAGGTCTCATGTTTCTAAAATAAACTTTTACTTTTGAAATTAGTATTTACTTTGATATTAGGCTTTTTTTTCTGTGTCATTATGGTATATGGTTAGTACTTATGTCTGAAGAAAGGAAAAAATTTCTGGTGCCATATCCTAGGAGAAGGAGGTGTCTCTGGTCCATCTATCCTGACTCAATTTTACTTTTGAGGAAAGTTGCAGTGGCTGTAGTTGAATGTATTTTGATGTCTGGACAAGGATGGTTATTTATGAAAGGAAAAAAAAGTATAAAAATCAAGCCCTCACTCAGGTAAAATAAATAATCTCTTGTGTGGAATCAGATAGTGTTCTTCTGACATGAGATCATTAAGACAATTCTTACCACAGTTCTGTCGTTGTTTTTATCTTTACTTTCCCTGAGGACTGTGTTCTTTGCAATGTTTCCGAACCTACTAGTAGTTGATGGTTTGTACCTTTGTAGTTGCCATATTTCACCCTGCTGCACAGAGTTGTAGTGATAGCTAAACAAATTAATATGTATTTAGAGGAATAAAAATGTATTTGGATCCATAAGTAGATATTACAGACATGAATTACCACCTTAAAAAGAATTAGAATATATTAAATTCTTTAACAAAACTGTATTATCTATGAAATAAATTGTCATGATTTAGAAGGAATTTTACTATCTACTAGTTCAGAATCATTATGAATATTATTTTATTGTTATATGAAAGACTTAAAAACTTGAACTGAATGTTGCCATGTCCTATATTTCCAAAATTTTTTCCTTTGATATTAGGCTTTTTTGCATATCTAGAAAGTTGCATAACTGCTTGTGTACCAGGCCTGGCTATTTTCCATTTATTCATTATTGTATAAACATTTACTTTTAAAACAGCCTGTTCTCCATGTTCTATTCTTTATTATTATTATTTTTGCTGCTAAACACAATTACTGAGTTTCTATGGACTCTTTGTTTTTAGGGTTGTAACTTGGGCTCACATTCTTTTTTAAAACTTTTATTTTTGTGTCATTTAAATAATGTGCTGCTTCATCTCTTTTAGTTTTAAATCACATTCTCATTGGCCATTAAATTGGTTATGAAGGGAAGCCCCAACACTGTTTCAGGGATGTTGGCGTGCATTCATAAAATTTATATTTCTATCAAAGTGTAAATGAAGTGAGTACTTTACTTTTTAAACCTTAATTATTTCGCTGAGAGAGAAGCATTAATGGTTTTCCTTTCCTAACACATGCACAAACTGATCTTTCCTTTAATTATGATTTATTTTCTTTCCGAGCACGCTGGAAACCATTTTAGTGATGGATTGTCAAGGATAATATGAAGATTGTTCTGATGATTGTGTGGTAAATGAATATAATAAGGTTTCGATAGGAGTTTCTCTCCACAGCCTTTTATTTTGCCTCCTCATGTCTTTGTATTTTTTTTACTCAACTTTAAAAAAGTAGCTAAGAGAGATTTTAAACTTTTGCAGGATTTATTTGGCTCTATCTTTGTTTATGCACGAGGAATGGTACTTATTCAAAGTGATAATATTTTTATGACCTACGTAATCGTTAGCTTGGCTGTCATAATGAAGAATCACATACAGGCGGCTTAAAAAAAAATTTTTACTTCTTACAGTTCTGAATATCTAGATTCCACATGGTCAGGATCTGATGAGGATCTGCTCCTGGCTCGCTGTATTCCTACTGTGTCCTCCCATGGTACAGAGAGAGCTCTGATATCTCTGCCTTTTATTATAAGGGCAATAATCCCTTCATGAGGACCCTACCCTCATGACCTTACTAATTACCTAATTACCTTCCTGATTACTACCTAAATTACTACCTAAAACCTAATTACTTTCCAAAGCACATTGAGGGTTCTGACTTCATCATAGGGATTTAGAGAAAATATAGTTCAATCCTTGCCAACACAACCATGAATTTCAAACTGTGTCGTAAGGAGTCTTAGGGGCATGACAGTAGAGACACAAGGATGTGGAGAGACCTGAGGGGACTCATAGATCCTTTTATTTTTTAACCAGAAGAGTTGTTTAACATTATAAAGTATTTGATGAAGGAGTTTTACAGGTAGGTAGGTGTTCTGCAGGTTTGGAGTACCGAAGCTTGGAGTGCGTAGTTCTGGCAGCTGGAAGAATATGCGAGGAGCCGTGAGCAGATAACACATAGCTTTATTCAGGCATAGAGGACACAGCAAGGCACAGGCACAGTTTTAGCTTCCCCCAGGCCATACATGCGGGGCTTATAACTTGGCGCATAATAGTAGCTGAAGGCCAGGTACTATAATCAATCACAATCTACAGGTTGTATAGAACACTGTATCTAAGGTCACCTGGGACGCTGTAGCTAAGGCTGCCCAGAAATCTCAGGGTTTGCTGGGAGGGAGCCTGACTGCATTTTGTTTGTCAGTTCCCTCACCCAACAGTGGGAAATTGGTCTAAGAATGTTTATTTGATTGCGATGCTTTTGTTCTCTTTCTTTCATCACAGAGCTGGGGTGCTTTTCTTTCTGACGACCAACCAATGTTTCAGCAGTATGTCATCCGTAGAGCTCTTTGTGGTTGAGAAGAAGCTCTTTATGTGAGTATGTCTCTATTTCAGGATGAGCTCTGTCCAGTGTCAGGACTGCTGGTCAAACTGGTAACACTCAGAAGTGGGCCACGGTTTGGTTCCCGGAAATTACCATTGTTAATTGTGAGAGAAAGCAGCCAGAGGCTAGGAGGAAAATCATGAGGGGCCAGAGACCAGAGGAAAAAAGAGGTTCAAGTTGAGGGCATAACATTGAATGCAAATGCTACAGAGAAGGCAAGCAATAAAGTGGCTAGAAAGGATCTTTTGTTTTACCCAAGAAGAAGTCATGGTAACCTTCACAAGGAAAGTTTGAGGGGCTTGATAGAGAGAAAGTAGTGGGTTGAACAGTCAATTGAAGGTGGGGAGTTAAAAATGACAAAGACTATAGGGAGAATAGAAAGAGCCAGAAGGCAGCTTTGAATTAAGTGTGGGCTGGTTTGTTTATTGTGTTTTTCAGTGTTGGAAGAGATTTGTCCATATTTACACATTTGAAGAAATTAATCATTAGAGAGGGAAAGAATGAGGATTTTGGTGGAAGAGTTTGGAATCATGAGAGGAAGATGTTTGTAAGAGAAGGGTTCTAGGACTTCAGAGGGGAGAAAATAGGATTAGATAGCTGACAAGATGTACAGTTGTCAGGCACGATCATTGAAGAAAGAAATGCGGCTTTCTTCTTTCATCATGAGAAGGAAGGAGTAACCAGGGTTTAGTGGTCAGAAGCTGCACTGGGGGGTGTGGAGGATAGGCGAGCCACCTTCTTCATAATGAGAAGTTGAGAGAAAGAAAAGCCTCTCTGACCAACTGAGATCAGCTACTGAGTGCTCTTCACAGAGAGCCAGTGTCAGAAGAGAGGGAGGAGGTGCAGAACCTGTTTACCTGGAGGGGAGTCCCTGAGGGCAGAGTGGATGGCCTTGGGAGGGAGTTCTGTAATGAGAGGGAGAGGTCATTGCAAAGAGCTTGGCGGGGACTGTGCCTCAGGGGAAGCTTGCACTTGACAGTGTCTAATGCTGACTGGGTGGAGGTGGTGGGTTAACCTGGTAGATCTGAGAAGGTGCAGCTGTTAAAACCCTGGTGGCAGTAGAAATCTGTACAGAGGTGTGTTAATTATCTGGTCTGTGCCTTCTTAAATTAATGTGGGATGTATGATATGAATTTTTGTTTTTTAGACATGAATATATCAGTGGATACTACAGAGTGTCATCTTATTTCTTTGGGAAACTGTTCTCTGATTTACTATTCTTGAGGATGTTACCAAGTATTATATTTACTTGTATAACATACTTCTTGTTAGGTAAGCAATAAGACAAAAACTATGTATCTTTAGTCCGGTAGGTGAGGGAAAGCAAATTTCTTTTTGCAAGTATGTTTTTGATTCCCAAAAGTATAAACCAAGCCATGAGATAAGGAAGCATCTATCTATTGTGCACACTCTGAAATAGCTGTTCTCTGAGGACATTTTTGTCAAGACTTTCTCCAAACTAACATTTAAGCCTATTTATAAAACTACTTTTTACTGAGAGATGATATGTGTCATGTAAACCTGGAAAGAATTCATGAAGTATTTGAGACTGTGCTGGAGGAGCTGGAGGCGGGATATTTTATTACCTATCTAATTATATTCTTGTGTATATATGGATGGATGTGTGCGTGCGTGCATGTATGGGTATGTGTGTGCGTGAGAGAGAGAGATATAGAAAGATTCATTTGTGTATTGTGTTTAGGCTTCACCCCAGGCTCAAAGCCTTGGAATTTCCATGTATTTCACTGATATACACATACATACCAGAAATGTAAAACACTATAGAAGATTCACTGAGCCTAAACTTCCATTTTAAAAATAAGAGATATATCATGAATTAGGCATAGAACCTAGATCCTCAGACTCCTGACTGTTCTTATGGCTGTTCCAAAATGATTAGATTGTTTGACCCATAATAATAGCCCATTATAGTTTATAAGGAAGTTTTGTGAATCGTAATTTAACCCTTTCTTAATTTCAGAGCTCTATGGCACTTAGTCTCAGAGACTTGGATCCTGGAGGCAGTCCCTCAGATAGTGAGGCTACTTACTGGGAGGTCACAATATTCTAATCTTCTCCATTCTTCGCTAATGCACTTACGACAAACACTCAGTAATGTGGCGATGTCAGAGTAGAAAGACTGTGCTCTTGACAAGTTTCCTTCTTTAAGAGAAGGCAGTAGAATTCTGGCCAGGTGCATCGCTTCCCACTCTCCCTCTGAGGAACTCAGAGATTGTTACTACTGACACATAAGGAGCATAGGTGATACATGGCAAAGTGCCTGTGCAGTAAGTATAAAAAAGAAACTTTATACAGTTATATGGGGAGGAACAGTGAAACTGGTGACTCAGGGTGGTTGGATAGAGGATGAATTTTTTCATTCTGATAGTTTCTCAAAATATTATAGTGTTATTTGTAAAGAATCACAGATGTACAGTGCCCTAGGCAGTTAGACTAACCCCTCTTTTTTCCCTAAGGATTGAAAGCAGAGGTGGGAGCTTTCTTCATCATGATGCTTACTCTTATGATGGTGGCTTATTCAGCCAGTTCTATGGCACTGGCCATAGCAGCAGGTCAGAGTGTGGTATCCATAGCAACACTTCTCATGACCATCTCTTTTGTGTTTATGATGGTGAGTAGAAACTGTGCTTCTCTGAGAAGTAATTATTTCCCTTTGTCCCTTCCTGCAAACTCACCTGTCATGGAAAACCTGCTTTGAGGATTCTGTAAATGGGACTCTTTGCATTAAGGAAGCCATATATTAAAATATAGCTTGTATTAGGGAATGAATCGGCTTTTTCCTGACCTTACCCAGCCTTTTTTGCTACTGTTCTAATATAATGCCTTAACTTTAGTTAACATGTTGTTCCAAATGAGATTTTAAAAGATACTTCTTATGACATATAGTGAAATCTTGATAAATGGGAACTTCAAAAACCAGAAAACTTTGATTGAAAAATTCCCTCATGAAATGACAAATTAATTGCCTTTCTTCGGCACTGGTTTTAGAGAACTGCTGGCTTATTTAACCAGTGTCTCAGCTGGTTTGGTTGGATCAGACATTCTCCAAGGGAGAAACTGAGCTCCATGAACAGTATGTGGCATGGGTCATCCTTCTTGGGTTCCTCCCATATTTTGAAAAAGAATGTTTTAAAAATACTGAAAAATTCCAAAGTCCACACAGTGTTAGGTCTCCTCCTTTCTGGGTTCGTGACATTCTCTTATATAAATATTTCCACATCTTTTTTTTTTTAACGGTTACTTTATCCTAAGCTTACATGCCCCTTCACTTTGCACACACATAGATGAATCAACAGGTAAAGGGAAACAGTTAGCACATTTCCCCATACTACATCAAGTAAATAGGAATACTTAACCTACTTACTTAATACGCATGTCCTCTCTGCTAGAATAGAAGTAGATGTCTTTAAAAATTTGTAATTAGCACAAACTACACCATTGAAAACTACCAATCTAAACATTATTGAGAAGTTGATAAACTTTGTGTATGTTTTCTGTAACGTCATTCAATAGATAAAATGTCCTTTAGTATATAAAAATATTTTGTTTGACATATTAGATATTCGATTTATTATTTAATGGTTTATATTTAGAACTTTTTGAACTACTCATGAAATTATATTTTATTGAGAGATGATATATATTCAGCACTTGGTAGTCAAATCAAAAAACATGTAGTCATACCAGCAACATATTCATTATTATGCCCATCCCAGCAGACCGAGTGCCAGTTAGGAGAAGTTCTGTATGAATCTCTTCTTACGTGGCTGTCTGTTGCTGGAACGATCCTTCCTGGGGTCTCCGTTGCAGTATTGCTTTTTGGTAGTTTTAAATGAAGTTATTGACCATATTTTATGCTGCACTTCATGACATCATGCTGTGTAACAGCTCTACGTTTTGAGTTATTTAAAGCATGCATTTTGAACACCAAGTTATTCCTAAAGTCGTAAAGAGATAGAATGCAAACCTCTGCAAATAATGAAGCTTACTGTTGTGGAAGTAGAGAGGGGCAGGAGATGCTCAGAATGTGCTATGTATGTCTGTTGGTGGGAACATATAGTGGTTGTAGGATGAGGACAGTCATGCTTATGGACCTTCCATTGTGTGACTTTAAAAAGAAAGTAAAAGCCTCGACAAGTAAGGATCTTCCAATTAAATGAAATATATATTTTCATTCTTTTAAAATCATAAACAGCCTCAGTTATAGAAAAGTATGCACAAGCAAAGAGGATATGCTAAGTCTTTAGAGTAGTGGAACAAATTTCAAGAAAGATTGTAGGGGACTTAAGGAGGGTGTTGTCCAGAATTCTTCATGAAATCACTCCATCAGTCCCGATTCTTGGTATTCGCTTTTTGTAGATTTTTTCAGGGCTGTTGGTCAATCTCACAACCATCGTGCCTTGGCTCTCATGGCTTCAGTACCTCAGCATTCCTCAATACGGCTATGCGGTAAGTTTTCCTCACCTGTCCCTGTGACTGGTTCATTGCTCCCAAGCTAGGAACAACCAGAATAAAGCCTGACCATCTCACGTGCCCAGACGTGAGCTGTGGAAATCTCCAGGAATTTTCTTTTAGGAGCAATGAAGAAGACTTTTCTATTAAGCCTTAGGTCACCTTGGTTGTCACCTGGCTTTCCCCAGTCACCCTGTTGTTTGAGGGAGAGGCAAAGGGTGGGGAGAGAACTCATAGTGAAGGAGAAAGGTTGACCAATTGATGGAAAAAAATGTAGTTGCTTTTTAGTTCAGTGGGGAAATAAGTAGTAGGATGTTGAGAGCCTAGAATTCATATTTTATATGGAAAGCGAATTTAGAAGAAAAACCAAAACCATATAATATTCACAGCTACTATTGGCTTTAGAATGTAATACAAAGGAAACTGTCTGTCTTAAGTGGTTTTGATTAAAACAATATAAAAGATGTTACCATAAATTCACAAGTCATTGTGTACCACTGTATCATTTAAATTATAGTGTTTATGGGGTTATACATTGGGGAGAGGAGGAAGGAGCCATGGGGTAATATAACCAGAGGTTTCACCTCAAGGCCAAATACTTTATGTCCTTTGATTTAGAAGCTGAAGTCCTACCCCTAAGGCCTCTTGATTACCAGGAAGAATCATTTTAGTTGCTTTGGTGTGACAAAGACTAAATGTGAACCTGGTTTGTTGCAGAAACAATAAAGATTAAACCAGGAGAACGCAATTGTGATCATTCTTTGGAAACTTTTTGAAATTTAAAACTATTTAAATAGTTTTCCACTTGTCCACTTCCTCTTGTATTATAGGCTTTGCAGCATAATGAATTTTTGGGACAAAACTTCTGCCCGGGACTCAATATAACAGCAAACAACACCTGTAGCTTTGCAACGTAAGTTTGCATTCAGTGTGTTAGTGGGTTTGCTTACTGTGTGGTGTGATGCAGAAAGGCCACTGGGCTTAGAGCTGGTATGAGTCCTTTCAGGGACACTGACTTTTTTGGTCCTAAGTTTTCTTGCCTGTAAAGTGATTTGTCCACTAATGCTTGTCAAGGTGCTGTGCAACAACTAGGTCTTCTACTATGTTCAGAATTGTATTTACATTGGAGAAATTGTTCTTATGTATTGCTTGTTTGGGGCCTTTTAAAATATCCTTTTGCTGTTTTGATTGTGAGTGTGAGTTTTGATTTTCAGAACTTGCGAGTTTGAAATGCGTTGCTTTGATGTTTTACCAAGTCCTTACAGTATCTGCACTGTATAGATTACGTGCAGTGAATGGATCCACACACTTAGAGCTTCCTGTGAGCTCAACCCATGGTCAGCAGTAAGAGCTAAAAGGGCAGCAGAAGGAAAGGGAGTGGACATTTTCCTGCCATAGTCCAGACACTTGCCTCTTCCTCCTGCATTTAGGAGACATCATGAAATCAAACGTGGCACATTTTTGGTGTTTTTGGTATCCTAAATCTCATGACCTCATGACCATTCAAGTGGAACAGAAATAGCTTTGGATAATAATACAAAATGCTCTTCTGAAGTAGAGTTAATTCTTGAACAACACAAATTTGGACTGCACGGGCTCAGTTATATGCAGATTATTTTTCAATAAATGCTGTAAATGTACTTTTTCTTCATGATTTTTTAAATAACATTTTTCTCTCGCTTACTTTATTCTGAAGAATATAGTGTATAATACAGATAACATACAAAATTTGTTAACTGACTCTTTATGTTATTGATATGGCTCCAGGCAACAGTAGGCTGCATACAGTTAAATTTTGAGGGAGTCAAAGTTATATGTGGCTTTTCAACTTTGCATGGGCCTGTGCCCCTAACCCTCATATATATAGAGATTTGATCGTCTTTGTGAAGATCTCAGATGTCACCTGTTAAAGCTGAGGTTTTCCCCCTCAAGAATAAGTGAAAAATTACTTAGTAAATGTTTCTGCCCTTTGAAGGCATCATAGATCTGGACACAAATGAATCTGGAGAGGCAGCTTGGTTCAAAATGTGAGTCTGTGAACTTGGTCAAGTTCCTTAAACCATACTCTCTTCATCTTTTAATGTGTGTAATATTAACCCCATTGCATTGTTTTAGGTATTAAGTAAACTATTACATGCAGGTTGCTCAGCGTGTATCAAGCAGAATTGTAAGCACTCATTAACTGTTACCTAGTTTATACGAAGGGATAGTTATTTAAGACTTGGTAACCTATAGGCTTCTTAAACTAAGGAATGGTGATTATATTGAGCAAAATTGTACTCATGCTAAGATTGAAGTCATATTCTTTTTCTGTTGAATTTCAGATGTACTGGAGAAGAATTCTTGATAAAGCAGGGCATCGATATCTCGCCTTGGGGCCTGTGGAAGAATCACGTGGCTTTGGCATGCATGACTGTTATCTTCCTTACAATTGCCTACCTAAAATTGTTGTTTCTTAAAAAGTTTTCTTAAGTTCCTCTCTAATTTACCTGATCTGTCTACATATAAAAAGGGAGCACTTTAAGTATTCAGTGAAGTATTTTGTTGTCTTCTTTTCGTCTGCCATCAGATGTGCAGCCAGAATTATTTTGTACAGAAACTTTCATAGAAATCACAATGCACTGAATTATGCATGAAGCATCCAAGTCATAAATTAGTGGTATTATGTACTGCTTATTAACCATGGAGGAGAAATCTAGTTTAATTGATTTACCTAAAAAATAATTGAATTCTAGAAACTTGTGACAAGTTACTAATAATCTCTGGTAGCAGTTTCCTCATCTCTGAAATGAATAGTTGCTCTCCAGCTTCAATATCATATGAATCTATAAATCTGCCATTTTTAATAAGCAAGAAATAACAAATGTATTAATGCTGTAGTAGAATAATGAAATCTAAACTGTGTTGGAAAACTCAATTTTGCGTAAGCCTTTTTAGGTTAGTAGAACCTACTGAGATTGATTTTTCTGTTGTGGAATTAGGATATCTCAGGGGTCTCAGCAAGACCTTTGGATGGCAGATGGAGAGAGCCAGGAATCTGGTGACCTAGGCCGCCTGGGGTAGTTCAGTGATTTGTGACCTGGGTGTGCATCTGGATCACCTGGAACTTGCTTGAATGCAGATGCCCGGGCCTGTGAGCCCTGCTCCAGCAGTATCTCCAGGGCCCCTCCATAAGAACTGTTCATGCCAGGTGCTGGTGATTTCCAAGATCCTTCCCAGTTCTGAAATTTTAGACTTATGATACAACTGTTGTAACTGGCCCCATACAGGTTTTTACTTCTCTATGTATATATCTCATTTATTTAGACATTGTTAATACCTAACTTCTTTTTACTGAAGGGCAATGTAGGGAGAAGTACAGTTTAGTAATTATCATAAAAAGAACACACTGGGGCCTCCACCAATCCAGGTTAGGAAATAGAAATTACCAGCATGTAGCTGCCTCCCTTATGCCCTACTCCCAATCACTACTTCACTTCTCTCTGGGATATTTTTAAAATGACGCTTGTACACTCCCCTCTGTGCTTTTATCAGAAAGAACATCACCACAGCTCAGTTTTGTGTTCCTGTGTGAATAGGTACCTACCTAATAAACTATTAATTTTGAAAATTTTAGATTTACAGAAAAGTTGCAAAGGTAGTATAGAAAGTTCTCATGTCTGTAAGTCCATCTTTTCTTTCTTTCTTTTTAATTAAGTTTATTGGGGTAACATTGGTTAATACAATTATATAATTTTCAGGTGTACATTATCATTTGATATCTATATATTCTATTGTGTGTTTACCATCTAAAGTCCAGTTTACTTCAGCTACCATATATTTGATCTCCTTTACCCACTTCACCCTCCCCCTAAACCCTATATCTGACCCACTTTACTCTGTCTACCTCCCCCTTCCTTCCCCACCCCACTAGTAACCACTAGTCCATAGTCCTCTGATAACCACTAGCCTATAGTCCATGTCCATGAGTCTCTGTTTGTTTGTCCTATTTATTTGTTACTTTTAGGTTTATATCCCACATATAAGTCATATCATTTGATTTTCAACTTTTTCCGTCTGGCTTATTTCGCTTAGCATGATTATCTCGAGGTCCATCCATGTTGTTGCAAATGGCAGTATTTCATCTCTTCTTATGGCTGAGTAATATTCCACTGTATATATGTACCACAGCTTCTTTAGCTAATCATCTATCGTAGGACACTTCGGTTGCTTCCATGTCCTGGCCACTGTGAATAATGCTGCTATGAACGTCAGTGTGCAAATATCTTTTCAAATATGAGTTTTCAAGTCTTTAGGGTAAATACCCAGTAGAGGGATTACTGGATCATATGGTAGATCAATTCTTAGTTTTTTGAGGAAACTCCATACTGTTTTCCATAGAGGCTGTACCAATTTGCACTCCTACCAACAGTGTATGAGGGTTCCTTTTTCTCCGCATCCTCTCTAACAATTGTTATTACTTGTCCTGTTGATTATAGCTATTCTAACTGGTGTGAGATGGTATCTCATTGTGGTTTTAATTTGCATTTCCCTAATAGCTAGCAATGTTGAGCATCTTTCCAAATATTTGTTGGCCATTTGTATGTCTTCCAGGGAGAAGTATCTGTTCAGGTCCTCTGCCCATTTTTTGACTGGATCATTTGGTTTTTTTTTTTGTTGTTATTGAGTTTTTTGAGCTCTTTGTATATTTTGAACATTAGGCCCTTATTGGAGGCGTTGCTTGCAAATATATTTTCCCATTCATATAGTTGTCTCTTACCTTGCTGATGATTCCTTTTGCTGAGCAGAAGCTTTTTAGTTTGATGTAGTCTCATTCATTTATTTTAGTTTTTACTTACCTTGCTTTTGAGGTCAAATTCATAAAATCTTCGTTAAGTCCAACTCCTTGAGTTTAGTTCCTGTGTTTCCTTCTATGCATTTTATTGTTTCAGGTCTTATATTCAAGTCCTTAATCCATCTTGAGTTAATTTTGCTGTGTGATGATAGACAACAGTCTAGTTTCATTTTTTTTGCAGGTGGCTTTCCAGTTTTCCCAACACCATTTATTGAAGGGCTTTTCTTTCTCCACGGTATGTTTTTTGCTTCTTTGTCAAAAATTATTTGCCCATATAAATATGGGTTTACTTCTGGACTCTCAATTTTGTTCCACTGGTTCGTGTGTCTGTTTTACTGCCAATACCATGACGTTTTGATTACTGTCGCTTTGTAGTAGAGTTTGAAGTCGGGCAGAGTAATGCCTCCAGCCTCGTTCTTTTTTCTTATGATGGCTTTGGCAATTCGGGATCTTTAGTGCTTCCATACAAATCTGATGATTTTTTGTTCTATTTCTTTAAAAACTGCCAATGGGACTTTGATGAGGATTGCATTAAATCTGTATAATGCTTTAGACAATATGGTCATTTTAACTATGTTGATTCTTCCAATCCAAGAATACGGAATATCTTTCCACTTCTTTGTATCTTCTTCGATCTCTTTTAATAGGGTCTTGTAGTTTTCATTATATAGGTCCTTCACATGTTTTGTTAAATTTATTCCTAGGTATTTTATTCTTTTGTTGCAATTGCAAAAGGAATTATTTTTTCCACTTCTTTTTCTGACACTTCATTATTAGAGTATAGGAATGCTATGGATTTTTGAATGTTGATTTTGTATCCAGAGACTTTACTGTATTTGCTTTTTTCTAGTAGTGTTCTTGTGGAGTCTTTAGGGTTTTCTATATAGAGAATCATGTTATCTGCAAATAGTGACAGTTTGACTTCTTCGTTTCCTATTTGGATGCCTTTTATACCTTTCTCTTGTCTGACTTCACTTTCTAGGACCTCCAATGTTATATTGAATAACAGTGGTGATAGTGGACAGCCTTGCCTTGTTCCTGATCTCAGAGGGAAGGTTTTTAGTTTTTCACCATTAAGTATAATGTTGGCTGAGGGTTTGTCATAGTTGGCCTTTATTATGTTAAGGTACTTTCCTTCTATACCGATTTTGTGAAATATTTTGATCATAAATGGATGCTGTATCTTGTCGAAGGTTTTTTCTACATCGATGGATATAATCATATGATTCTTATTTTTTAATTTATTTATGTGGTGCATTACATTAATCAATTTGCATATGTTGAACAATCCCTGTGTCCCTGGGATGAAGCCCACTCAATCGTGGTGTATAATCTCTATAATGTGTTCCTGTATTCGGTTTGCTAGTATCTTATTTAGGATTTTTGCATCTGTGTTCATGAGAGATACTGGTCTGTAGTTTTGTGTGCGTGTGTGTTATCCTTACCAGGTTTTGGTATCAGAGTAATATTGGCCTCATAAAATGAGTTGGGAAGTATTGCCTCCTCTTTGATTTTTTGGAAGAGTTTGCGGAGAATAGGTATTAAATCTTCTTTGAACGTTTGGTAGAATTCACTGGTGAAGCCATCTGGTTTTGGACTTTTACTTTTTGGTAGATTTTGATGATTGTTTCAATTTCCATACTGCTGATCTATTTAGGTTTTCCTGTTCTTGATTCAGTCTAGGAAGGTTGTATTTTTCTAAGTACTGGTCCATTTCTTCTAGGTTATTCGATTTGGTGTTACATACTTTTCATAGTATTCTTGCATGATCTTTTGTATTACTGTGGTGTCAGTCGTAATATCCCCTCTATCATTCCTGATTTTGTTTATTTTGTCCTTTCTCTTTTTTCTTTACTGAATCTAGCCAGGGGTTTGTCAATTTTATTAACCTTCTCAAAGAACCAGCTCTTTGTTGCATTTCTTTCTTTTTTTTTTTTTTTTTCAATTTGATGATTTCTGCTCTAATTTTGATGCTTTCTTTCCTTCTGCTGACTTAAGGCTTCATTTGTTCTTCATTTTCCTGTTATTTAAGATGAAATGTTAGATTGTTTATTTGGGCTCATTTTTGTTTTTGGAGATAGGCCTGTAATGATATGAATTTTCCTCTTATGATCGCTTTTGCCGTGTCCCGATAGTTTTGATATGTTGTACTATTATTATCATTCGTTTCTATGTATCTTTTGATCTCTCTTTTTATTTCTTCCCTGACCCAGTTATTCTTCAGTAGCATGTTGTTTAATCTCCATGTGTTTGTAGTTCTTCCTGATTTCTTTTTGCAGTTGATCTCTAGTTTCAAAGCATTATGATTCAGAGAATACAGTGTGTATGATTTCAACCCTCTTATATTTGTTGAGGCTGTCTCTGTGTTCCAGTATGTGGTCGATTCTTGAGAATGTTCCATGTGCACTAGAGAAGAATGTATAAGCAGCTGTTTTGGAATGGAATGTTCTGTAAATGTTAGTTATGTCCAGTTGTTCTAATGTGTCATTTAAGAATGTTATTTCCTTATTGATTTTCTGTTTGGATGATCTTTCCATATCCAACAGTAGGGTATTTAGGTCCCCTACTACGATAGTGTTTTGAACTGTTTCTTCCTCTAGTTCTGTTAATAATTGTTTTACATATTTCATGGCTCCCTGAATGGGATCGTATATATTAATAAGTGTTATGTCTTCTTGGTGCATGATTCCCTTTATCATTATGAAGTGTCCCTCAGTGGTTTTCTTTACCTTTTTTATTTCAAAGTCTCTTTCGTCTGATATTAGTATCGCTACTCCCGCTTTTCTCTGAATGCCATTTGCTTGAAATATCATTTTCCATCACATTTCACTCTGAGTCTATATTTGTCTTTGGAGCTGAGATGTGTCTCCTGGAGGCAGCCAACGTTGCGTTTTGTTTGAACTCTGTGCCTTTTTATTGGTGAGTTCAGTACATTTACATTTAGGGTGATTATTGAAATATGAGGTCTTCTTATAGCCATTTTATCTTTTGCTTTCTGATAGCTCAGTGTTTCCGTTGCTTCCTTATCCTTGTGTTTCTGTTTTCTTTATTTTGGTTGGTTTTTGTGGATTTTGCCTCTGGTTCTTGTTTTATGTTATGTACTTCAGTTTTGAATCTCCTGTGTGTGGTTACCATTACGAATATGCAAAGGATAGTTTTTTATATATATACAGCCGTCCATTTTCTTCTGCGCATGCCTTATCTCCATTCCCCTTTGCAATTTGGATCTTTGAATCCCTCCCTTTTCAGTCATTGTTATATCAATTTGTCCCTATGTATGCTGACCGTTCATTATTATCTCATTATAACAATTCTCTTATTATTTAAGCTTATAATGCCCTGTTCTTAGTAAGGGTTGCACTCCTCTGCTTCTATTTGCCTGATAGTCACTTTTCTCCTAATTATGTTTTTTTTTTCCTTGTCATTTTGTTTTAGGTGAGCTGACCCCTTTCAATATTTCCTGTAGTGCAGGCCTTGTAGTGGAGAATTCCCTCTATTTTTGTATGTCTGGCAAGGTCTTAATTTCTCCTTCATATCTAAAGGAGAGCTTAGCTAGATACATTATTCTAGGCTGATAGTTCGTTTCACTTACTATTTTCAATATTTGATTCCCTTCCTGTCTGGCTTGTAAGGTTTGTGCTGAGAAGTCCAAGGATAATATAATGGGTTTTCCTCTATAAGTTACCATTTTCTTTTCCCTGGCTGCCATGAGAATTCTATCTTTGTCACTGATTTTTGATAATTTTAATACAGTGCGTCTTAGTTGGCCTTTTGGGGTTGAAATAATTGGGTGTTCTATTGATTTCTTGTTTTCCAAGCTCCAGCTCATTCCTTAGATTTGGGAAATTCTCGTTATTTATTTGTCTGAAAATGCTTTATATTCCCTGCTCCTTTTCCTCATCTTTGATAATGCCCGTTATTCTTATGTTTCCTCTCCTAATGGTATCAGCTAGTTCTTGAATTTCTCTTTCATTATTTTCCATTCTTTGGTTTCTCTTTTCTTGCTTCTGATTTATTTCTAGATTTCTGTCTTCAATATCACTGATCCTTTCCTCCATCTGGTTGACTCTATTTCCCAAGCTTACTATTTTATTTTTCAACTTTTGCAGTGTGTTTTTTTATCTCCAGAAGTTCTATTTGGTTCTTTTTGAGGGTTTCATTCTGCTTGCTCTCCTCATCTAGGTGTTTTTTCAATTCCTGAAATTGTTGATATGACTAGTTTCGGAATTCACTGAGTTTTTTTATAAATACCATCCTGAATTTTCCGTCATTTAAGTTTCTTATTTCTAAGTCTGTAAGCTTAATTTCTATGATTTTTCTCTTTCTTTCTGAGATACCTTGTCTCCTTGGCTGTTCGTGGTGTTTAATGGACTATTTCTCTGTCTGGACATTAATGGTAATGTATTCTGCTTTTTTTCCAGAAAGATTTATTATATAAAGGTCTTTCTTTAGCTGTTGCAACGAAGATGCTTTTCTTTTGGTTTCCAGTAGGTGGCATTTAAGCCTCTTTAATCCTTGCTTATAAGAAGCCTTAAAAATGCCTTTTTATTTTCTTGTAGATATTTAATCACGCTCACTACCCTCAGTTTCAGTCCTTGTCAGTGTTAGCAACAGTTTTGCTAGTGTTTGCTCAGATTCCCCTGGGGTTCTGTGGTGATTGGTCTTGGAGGGTATGGGGGGAGGGGCCTTCTGTATTAGGGTTTGAGGGCTGCAGCTCAGCTTCGGTTTTGCAACCAGGGCCGATAAAAATCACCTGTTGTTTTTCTGCCATCTGGCTTCTCTGCCTTCTGCCCTGATGACTTGGCACTGCTGCCAGCTGGCTGTGGGGAGCTCACAGCTTTCCCAGGCAGGGCTGTTCAGGGAACTCGCTGCTCCTTCTCCCCTCCTACTCCTCTTACAGGGAGCTCTGGAGGCTGCGAGAGGCAGCTTCTTCATTCCTCCCAGTCCACTGCCCAATATCCGGGGTTCTGACCTGTGGTAGCTCTGATGTGCAAATCCCATGCTCAGACATGCTGGTGTTCAGTTTGGATGTTTTTTGTTGAGTTTTAGATGTTCAGCTTATTGTTGTTTCAGGGGGAGAAATCTGGGGGTGTCTCTCACTTTGCTATGTTTCCAAAGATCTATCCATCTTTTCTTAATGTTACCATTTTATATATCATGGTGCAGGTCAAAGATAGGAAATTAACAGTGGTACTTTACTGTTAATTAAAACTCTCACTTTATTTAGTTTTCATTGCTTTTTCTCTAATCCTCCTTTATTGTTCCAGGATTCAGTTCAGGAGATCACTTTGCATTCACTATCCCCTTTTAAATGTAAACACATCTCAGTATTACAGGGATTAGGGACTCAGTGAGCCGAGGATCACCAGGGTGTAGACCCCTGTGACTGGGCATCTTAGAGTATCATTCAGCATCAGCAGATGCCCTGCCATATGGTTGCAACAATCAGTCTGAGAACATGGCATTATATTTTTATCTTTGAAATTTAAGTATAATTTTTCTGATTTTTTTTAAAAAGTGATGTATTAATACATCATCTAAAAACGCATTATTATACCCTCTTTTTACATGATTATTATATAACCCTCAGGGTTAATTAGTTTTTCTTTTTCTTGGTACAGTTTCTTCTCTTTCCATAACCCTGGCTTACCTGCAGTTCTCTGAATACACTCTTCCTCACACAGGAATAAATATTTTACACAGAGAACTGTGTAAAATATAAATACAGAGAGAAATATAGATCTATACATCATATACAAAAAATACTTTAAAAAACAGCCAAAAATACTAATACTACCTACTTTTAAAATTAATAAGATTTTAATATGTCCTGTCATTCTTATCTTCCCTTTGTGTTAGTTATCTTTTTATATAATTCTGTTTTAATAATCGTTTAGAAACATAAAATTTTCATCTTAAACATTAAGTAAATAAATTTTTTAAAGTATATGTAACAGCATAAGTCCTATAAGTAGAAAGAAAAATGTTAGTTTATAGAAATTTACTTCAGAATATGTCTATATATTCTTTTGAATTTTGTTTTTGTATGGTAGAAGAACATATTTATAATGGAAAGGATAAATAAATTACTTTGGTTTCAAGTAAAAGAAAACAGGTATAAATGAATGTCAGGTACTATTTATACTCCTTTATTTGCTCTAGTGAGGCTTTCAAAGAAGAGTACAGGAAGACTTGCTATGGAAGGCTCCTCGGCACGTTGGGTGAGGCAGTAAGAAAGGAATGGAAAAGTAGGAAGGCTGAAGAGGCAGTTGCTGGAGAGGAAGCGGATGTGCTCATATGTTTTCCCATCTTTGAAGCTATCCTTCATGGTCTTTAGATTTGAATTTTATTAACCTCAAAACCACCTACATATATTTGAAGCCGCATTACTCCTATTTATAAGACCTCTTTAGGCCACACCATGCTTGCTCAGTGGGCCCCAGAACAGACAAGTCGAGGTGCAGTGACGGAGGGCACTCATGGTCCAGCGGCGTGGGCTCTCACCACGGCTGGTCTCCTGACAGCCACTACTAATGACCAAGTTGTCAGTGAAAGGGGCTGATGCTGAGCTCTGCACATGCTCCTATCCTTTAGACACTTGGTGACAAGCTGGTAACATGTGATAACTTTATGATTGTCCCTGAAGCCTCTGAGGATCACTGTCTTGGGCTGTGGGTCCTACCGAAGGCACTAACTTTATAGAAATTTTGTGCTTTCTGTTTTATTTTACGTCCCTGTGGCAGAACTGTGTAATGTTTTATGATATCTCTTGCTGTGCTGTGTCTAAAGTTTTCTTTTGATGTAGCAGTAGGATTACAGAAGCTCGTTGGCTTGAGAGCACTTCCAAGTCATTGTAGTGTTAAAATTTTTGACTAGTGTCCATGGTAAAAAATATATATTCATATTGCTTATTTATATTACAACCCATTTTGTGTGTGCACACAGACATATAATCCAAACTAATTTCATGTGGTGAATTATGAATTTTTGAAAATAGTGTTTGAGTAAAACTATTTTACATGCCCACCAATATAATAAAATCAATTGTAATCGAAAAATACTGTCAGAAAGTTATATAATTTTATATGCCTCTTACTTTTTTTTTAGTCTCTTGGTATGATAAATTATATAGTTATGCTGGAAATATTGCTTTATCTATCTCAGATGGAAATCAGAAAGATTAAGTAATTCTTAATACTTACTTTACTTTTTATGTTATTTATTTTCATACATCTTTCCATCTCTGAATTCCTTCTTGCATCTATAAAATGATAATTTTTTTTTTTTTTATGCCTATAATACCCGGTCTTCCTAGGTGGTCTCCCATCCAAGTACTAACAGGCCCAACCCTGAGCTACCAAGATCAGACAGAGTCCGGCTTGTTCAAGGTGGCATGGCCATAGACCAAATGAGAATTTTTTTAGCTTTAAAATTTAATGATTACACGGTCGTATATATTGAATTGTTTATTGTCAACCAACTTCAAGAGAAGCAGACACCCATATGTACTTTTTCAACTTCAACTACATGCTTTTTCACTAAAATTTCTTTATTTTGAATTATTGCCAAAATATTTTGAATCTTCTGTTATGCAGATTTGGACTAAAGTTGCCAAAAGCAAGGAAGGCTTTCTTCCTTTGGTTCAAATGTCAGCTTTTCACTTCCTCTTCCTTCTGTTTAGTTTTGTAATGTTTTTGTTAGTTTGTTTGACATTTTTTTGAGTGGTGGCAGGACTGGGGATTGTGCTTTATTTCTGTACTAGGCATTGACAATCTTTTTCTGTGAAGGGACTGAATAATAAAACTTCACAGTCTACTGGAAAAACAAACAAACAAACCACTTTTTAAAAATGTAAAAACTATTCTTGAAAAATTTTAAATGGATTCTTAGCTATACAATAGGTAGTATGAACCAGATTTGGCCAAAAGGCCATAGTTTGCAGAGACCCCTGCTGTAAACAGTTGTTGCTCTGGCTTCATGTGAAACTGTAGTTAAAATGTTGGTAAACCAGATTCCTAAGAAATTTGCTGGTAATTTTATTAAGACATTTGATTTTCAAGATATATTAAAATCCTGTTTCTGCATAATAGAACAGGTATATTGCTCCTTAATACTTCATTCTCTCTTACCCCCCTCCCACTTCCTGAATTGTCAAAAGACAAAAAGTGAGTTTATACATCTGGAATTAGTTTTGAAGTTGCCCTCAGTATACTCAGCCTTTGTGACAGCAGTTCCTGTGGTTAAGGGGGTTAAGAGGGCTGGCTACCAGCTGAGATCAGGCTTCCCAGGGAGTTTGTGCGAGAGCCCATTTTGAATGTTCAGGAACGGGATTTTATTTTTTCAGTGCATCCAAGGGGTGTTGTTTTGCTCTGAGGAATTCATTCATAACAGCCAGCCTCAAAAAGGGATCATTAAGCCAGAACACCAGTTTGTTAATTTAAATAGTAAAATGTTATGTGGACATTTACTAATAACATTCATCTCAAGTGTGAAGTTGAGGTCAGAGGATTCTTGGTAAAGACAAGAGTTAGGACTTAAGACTAATTCAAACCATATCCATAGGAATTTGTATGTCAAGCTAACCCAAATAATTGCAACAACTCATCTTCACTAAGACAATGCAGGAGATAATCAGCATCCCCACCTCACCCTAAAAGGTTTGTTTATCCTCCCTGGAATAAAGATCCCAAGAAAAGAAAACTTGGAACCCCACCAGCATAGCTACCATCTTTGTGTACCTCCTGGCTTTCCATATCTTTGTATACACATTTTTTTAAATGGACGATTCACATGTTGACCTATAGCCTACTTTTTGTCCCCCCAGCAATATGAACATAAGATACTTGCATTCTAAATCAAAGTGACTCTTATTTTCTAGACTGAACTTCCACATTTCTTTGCTGTTACCTAGGGTGAGGTTTTCTTTGCCTGCCTCATAAGAATCGGTGATCATCTGGGATGCTTATGGAAAGAAGAGAAGAAAGAAAGATTATTGTTCTTTTTTTTCTCTCTGCTGTGTTGTTATCTCCGAGGTGTGGACCTGGGAATTCCAAGTGATTCAATGGAAATTTCTGATTTAGGATTGTAATAAGCAATTAAGGCATTTAACCTACATTCGTTATATATATTTTTTGAAGATAAAATTGGTTTTATTAAATCACTTATAAATTGGACAGCATCCATTTTAGCAACAAGAAGGGCCCTCCCCTTTCCTCATAATTTGATCTTGATCTAATGTGTAACGATTGTGTCAAAAGCCATATATTTTGTATTCACCAAAATATCAGAATCGTATTTAGAACTAAATGAGCCCTTAACATTACCTGGTCCTCAAATCTTTTTTAAACTTGCAGAATCATATTTTTTTCACCTGGAAACCCCACAGATTGGCATATCTGGGTCTCTGATAAATGACAGTTGAAAGTGGTGCTGCTCTGATCCAAGTAAGGATGTGGCCTCTCCATTTGGCCTCCTTTTTTTGCAAAGCAGCAAAACCTGAGGCATCTCAATAATTAAGGGCTTGGCGGTATACTGTTTGGAAAACCTCAAGCCGTCCTATCATTTTCATTTTGCAGATGAGATATCTTGAGTTTCAGAGACTGTGACCAGCTCAGAATCACAGACTATGTCCTTGCTAAGATTGGGGATGTACTGCAGAATTACCAGGGTAACTTGACAAATCACCTGTGGTGGGTCACTTTTGCAAACATACAGAAGCCAGGATGGGGACAGTGGGCTTCACCAGAAGCTAGGGAGTTGTACTTAAAAGAAGTGTTCCAAGAGTTCCAAGTGAGGGATACAGGGCCTCTTTATCTCCATAGTTACAAATTTCTTCCCTCTACTCCCATACCTCATCCTTCATTCATCAGGTCTGTGGACTTGATTAACTTACTTAGCTTAGTCTGTATCCTTATCCACAAAACAGGGATTCTAGTAGTATCTAACCTCTGCAGAGGTGTAAAGATTAAACAAGGGAATGCATGTAAAGTGCCTAGAAGTACCTGGTTCATAGGATGCTCTCAGTACATTTTGGCTATTACTGTTACAACCCACTGGTTATCAGCATCATGCTAGTTCCAGTTCATGGATGACACACTCAGCAGGGACTGGAGTGCCATCCTCCATGATGTGTTATATGCATTAAACTAGGGGTTAAACTAAGCAGTGTTGCTCCACTGCTTGTTTTTGTAAATAAAACTATTGGAACGCAGCCATGTTCATTCATATTTGTATTGTCTATGGCTGCTTTTGTGCTATGATGGTAAAGTTGTGACAGAGAACATTATGATTCATAAATCCTAAAATTACTATCTGGTCCTTATGGAAAGTTTGTAGATCCTGCATTAAACCAAGAGTACCTGTTCCCAACAGTTAGAATACACAAGTCCATATACCAAGTGATACTGGCCTCTCTCAGTATCATTCCTACTAACCCATTTGCAGAATTTGTGCTTCCTGTCTCTGTAGCTTTAGGCTCTGCTGCATTGGAGCTCCTGAATCCTCAAGAGTAGGGGACACTTTTAGTTACTGTAGGGGATACAGTAAGAGTTCTACTCAACCTGAAACCATCTGCTACTCAAGTCACTTTGAGATCCGCATGCTGGTGGAATTGCAGGCAAAGAAAGCAGTTGTCACGTGAGCCATCTCTGTTAGGAGAAGCTAGACTTTACTATTACTTGTCAGGGCGGAGAATTCACAGAGGTAACTTGGTGTTTACAGAAAACAGGCAATCTTAATAACCATAGCTTGAAAAAGGACAAGGGAACCAAAGACTTCTTTGCTGTCAGCAAAGAAGGTGTAGATTAATGCACCACATGAACAACCTAGTACAACCTAAGTACTGGCCAACAGCAGGGAACTGTAGAAAGGTGAGTAGAGGAGAAAGATGAGAAATAGTTATGATCTTGTGATAAACAGCAGCAACGGGGACTAACTAGCTCCACTAACCCTTCTGTATTATGTTTTCTAGAGGTTATATAGCCTCCTTCAAAAAGTCCAGAGTGGACTTAATGTGGGCATGAGTGGATCTGAGTGGTGCCGGGGTGGATGAAGCAGATGCTTTTGGTGCTCTGTGTCATATTTCCTCTGACCTCTGATTTTGGTTGCAGCTGTGGTGAACAGTTCCTTGTGTGCTCAGATCATGTTGCTAGCACTCCTGGTCAAGCCTATGACACAAATTTCTTCACTTTTCTGCTGTGAGGTCTTCTCCAAAGCTGAAAGAACCTGCTCCGCCCAAGGGCAAGCATAGCCTGAATGTGAAGGTGTTAACATCTCCGGGATGCCCCTCAACCAGTAGGGATTGGGGTCAGTTGACACATGCCCCAGCCTTATGTTCTTCGACAGGGCATTATGGGATGCATTTCATAGTGTATTCAGAGGTGGAATTGAGTTCCTGTTGCCTACAGGGGCAACTTCAATATTATACCTGTATATTGGCATTTTCTCCTTTCCTGGCACGTTCTGTTTTCTACTCCAGTTTCCTAGAATCACTCCCCAAATAAACTGCCTCAAGTCCTTGGCTTCTAGAGAAACACAAACTGAAACATTTCCATTAAAACCAGAAACAAGACAAGCATGTCTACTATCACTGCTAATTTTCAACACCGTACTGTCTTTATTTACAAAATGAGCTTATCTTCTACACAGAAACCCAAAGAATCTTCAGGATTTATTAGAGCTAGTAAAGGGGTTCGACAAGTGCAATTTATGATTAATTTATGTAAAAATAGTCTACAGCCATGCCACCCTGAACAAGCCCAATCTCGTCTGATCTCAGAAGCAAAGCAGGGTTGGGTCTGGTTGGTACTTGGATGGGAGACCACCTAGGAAGACCAGGTGCTGTAGTTGTAAAAAATAAAAAAATAGGGGATTGTAAGCCAACAAGGTCCTTGCAATCTGTGAGGTCAACCAAGGGATGCCTCGCCTAAAAAAAAAAATTATGTAAAAATAGTAATTTTCCTTTATACCAGCAATAACAAACTAGAAAATATGGAAGAAAAGATTCTGTAGCAGTAAAACTATGTTAAAGAATATGTAAGATCTTTAAGAAATTTTAATGAAAACTTAATGGACGTTAAGGAAATTTTGAATAAAGAGTTATATTTCTGGTATTATAAAGATCTTGGCTCTCCCTAAACTAATCAATAAATTCAGTGCAATTCCAACTAAATTTCAGTGAGAATTTTTCTCCACCACCCCCACCAAGAATCAATCAAACTTATCCTAAAATTTTTATGGAAAAATAAAGGTTCACAAAAATAACTGAGTTAATTTTTCAAAAAAATAAAAATTGTTATTTGTAGATAGGTGTAAGAGCCTAAGATTTCAAAAACACGCATATACATGAACATGAACTACGTTGGTGATACCATGAACTAGTAAAAAAAAAAAAATGACTTATTTAATAGAGTGTTGATAAAATTGATTCATTGTATGGAGAAAAATACCTATGGACCTTATGCAAAGTTGCTCTTAAGATATTAAGTATGAAAGGTAAACTATAATTTAATAAAAGTTTGTGACCTTACAATGAATGTTCTCTTTAACATTCCCCAAAACTATAAAAAAAAAAAAAAGATGGATTTTATTATATAAAAATCTAAGGAAACTTTGACAAAGTTATCAGTTGAATAAGAGATATTAACAGACTACACAATTGATAAAGAAATCAATACTTAAATTATACAAGAAAATTCTGCAAATCAACAACAACAAAAAGAACCCTTGACCCAGTAGGAAAATAGGCTATAAATAAAAATATACTTGTTTCCCATTAAATCAAAGTGTAAAATTTTTGAGGGTTTAATAGGCAATTTACAAAAGAAAAAAAATTTTGAACAACTAACTGTGAGGGAATGTTTAACCTTATTAGGAATCAGAGAAATGCAAAATAAAATAAGAACTCACTTTAAAATCATTCCATTAGCAAAGATTGGGAAGCTGGGTGGTACCAGTGCTGGTGAGGGTATGGATAACAGTGGTACTCTCATGCAGGCCGTGGATCTGTAGACCGGTGCAGTCGATTGGAGGGCAGCCTGACAGTTCTGGGTAAAATTAAATATGTATATCCCTGAGACTCAGCACTCTGACTCCTGTTATATACCCACTGAGGAACTCATGAAAAATCAACAAGGGAATTAGGTACAAAGATTTTGGAATGGCAGAAATATTAGAGACAACCCATCACTAGTGTGTGGTGGCTAACACTATTCAGTCATCAGAATAACTTACTAGAGGTACATACTGCAGAGGAATTAACGTGTCAATTATGTTATTTTTGGACATAAAAAGAGAAGATGTCTTTTTGAGAATCTAAGCCTTTACCATTAGGCTCATGATACAGGGCAAATTACACAACTGCTGCTACTTAAGAAAGACAACCCTTAAATCTGCTTTTATATCATGTCTTTATTAAGGAGTAAAATATTCAGTATTGCACATCACTGAAATTCTCTTTTGTTGAGAGAGACCAGCATATATAACATCTTAATATCAATATAGAGGGGAAGATGATAGGGGAAGGATGAGGACAGAATGTTCCGATTAAAGAAGAAAAAATATGTAATTTATGAATAAAAATAAAAAACTTGCAAACTTTTACAGGTGAAATGAAAACAGTATAATAGTAACTATCAAAAAAGACTTTCTAGTGACATAATTGATGTATATCATGTGGTCAATACACATGCATACCACATAATGGCTGCACTTCAGATTGAAGTTTGTTTACATGTAACAACTGGAATGCAGACTACCCAAAGGACTTTGTGTAGCATACTTCAAATAAAGCTAAAGCCATGGGAAATAACTTAAAGAAAACCCATGTGATCACTTCTTTACAAGCCATCTTAGAAAGGTTTGTTTCCTCATTAAATGGACACGTGCTTTAAAATATAGCATAAAAAAACAGGCCTCTTTTCTGTTATTCTCTGAGTGATTCACTAGCAATGCATTTTCTCTTACTTATCCAATCAGCTCTCAAAAGGGTCATCTACTCAACATTTCTGAAAAAAAAAAGATTTTCATTTTTTACTGAGTAGAAATTTCTTCCCCACAAATTTGGTGAGACCCTCTCCTTATGAAAACAAACAAACAAACAACAACAACAACAACAAATAAAAACCCCAAACTGCTGCCGACTCAAACTTTGGCTGATACCCTCTGATAATGGATGAACTTTTAATACCCAAAACTCCTTTTCATTAAATGAGCTCCATTTAGAGTATAAATTCTAGGTTTGAAATGCAGGGTCAAGAGTATTTGAATTGTGTATTCTTAAAACAGTATGAAACTTTAGTTTTATAGTATTTTTTAATGAATCTCAAAATTCCCCTAAAATTTTATTTAATATGAACATATTTGCTGAGGTAAAAATTTCAGTACATACTAAAAATTTTTAGTAAGTTGCTATTCCTAGATTAGTCACAACATTGTTTTTAGTTGCAAATAAGTTGAGACACATGGTAAAGAGAATATATAGTTAAGTCTTTATAATAAACTAATTATGGAAATAAGCAAAGCAGTGATAGGGCTCATTCCAATTCTCTGATGTTACGGTTAGAGATAATGTTTTAACCCATAATTGATCTTTAGTGGTTTCATGCAGTACATTTCAAATGAGAGTGAAAATAATGTAAAAAATTAAGCAAAACAGTTATTCTCACAGACATTAGATGTGATAAAATAACAAAGCATATTATTCAACATGTACCTTAATCATTCATACAAACTCTAGCGTAATGACTAATACTCATTCTGTTTGGAGTTCTTTTCTAGCTCATCTTTTAGAAAAGTTTAGCCTAAGAAAGTAGTTAAAATAAAAGGCTCTTTTCTTATAAGAAAGCTATGTAGTACGTCCATGAGCTAAGCCGGAAGAGGAAGGAGTGCTCCTACTTTCCCTTCACGCATTGGGCAAAAATGACAATACTGATTTTTGTGATTGAAAATGAAACTCAAAAGCCTTTTGCCAGTTCTCTTCTAACTTTAAAAGGCGACTTCATTGTCAGCTGAGACTCAGTCATGTTAGCAAGTGGACTTTCCACTCTCTATATACTTTACAAAGACTTTTTTTTCTGTACTCAACATTTACAACTAATTTCTTACCTGAAGAAAAGAAAAAAAATCTTTGATCCATGGGCAAGATTTACCTAAAATAAATTAAAGTGCAGAAGAATTAACAATTGATTACAACAACCAGCAGCATATGGTGGTCAGGGCATATAAATACAGTGGGCCCTGGATTAAAGTCGTTCAATTATAACGTTGATGAGATGCGGAGGAACTTAACACTTGCGTATGTCAATGAGCCTATGGTAAAGCCGGTTTCATTACGCCTCATTTCACCACCGTTCCAAGAACCTGTCCACAATGTTAAGTGAGGACTTACTGCAGTGTCGTTGCTATGGAAATTCAGGACGGCCTTCTCACCTATTAGGAACACATTTACGAACACATGTCCTAGACGTTGATATTGGAACTGCCGGTTCCACCCGTACCTTCTATTCCTTCCGTAGACTGAGAGGAAGAAGGGCGGGAGCTTCTGGGGCGAGGCTGACCATTTAGACCCACAGGTGTGCCTAAACCATGACTTATTTGGGAAGCTGCATCATCGGATTCCCAGCGTTCCAACTCTTCCCGCACTAGCCGTTCCATCTGTTCCCTGTGGATTTCACTGTCACAACCCAGTCTTTCATCCTAATGAAGGAGAAAGAAACCATGTTAGGGAATAGTGATGCATATTCTCATACTTAAAAATTGCTCTAGGAAATTTGGGGGGGCCAAATCTGTCTATAAGAGGTAAGGCTGGAGATTGAGAGCATACAACAGCAATTCTCAGTTACTAGAGTAACTTTTGCTTAATTCTACTATCTAGCAAAGGCAGGACCATCAGTATGTAAAGCTTAAAGAAAATAACACCTCTAGATAATCATTTGATCTACAGTTATGGAGAGAGAGAAACCTCAAATTAAGGGTTACAGAAGAGGGCATTTCTGTTTCAGGCGACCTGATACCTTACAGAAGAGGGCATTTCTGTTTCAGGCGACCATTACCTCGGCCACGCCATCCAGCAGCCTTCCCAGCACCTCTCTCCTCTTCAGTTTGGCCTGCTCCATGATCTCCAGCTTCACTATCACAGCATCGATCTTGGACACAATGCTGCCGATGGAGTGCTCCATTCGGTCCACTCGTCTCACGAGGCTGCAGGAAACCACAGTTGAGTGGGACAAAGCCAGTTGTCTTTTCAGCCCAGTTGGCTTTTCAAATGGAAGTGCTAAGATTTGTCCTTAAATAATATGATAATCTGAAATATTTTCTAAGCAGTCTCTAATTTTAGAGATAATCTCTCATTCATTGCTGGTGGGAGTGCTAAATGAAACGAAGTTTCTACAAGTCAACATTTTATCAGAAGTCTTAATGTATGCCTACCTTTTATTTATATATTCCTTGTTTTGAAAACTTTCTAAAGAAAATAAGCATATGTATAATTTTTGGCTAGCAGGATATTCTCTAGACTTTTGCTTATTAATAGTGTTTCAATGAAAATGATTAAGTAATTAATAAGAGATTACTTAAAAATATTGTTGTTCATCTATACAATGAAATTCTAAAGAGACACCAGAAATTATATCGTGACAGAATATTCAATGAAATAGAGTGATATTCACAATATAGTGAGTAAATAAAACAAAAGAGTATGTTCACTTATGATCCCAGTATTTTGCATAAACAAAATGTTATATAAATATTTAAAATCATAAATAGACAACTTCTAAAAGAGTAGCACGAGAGCTCTATAGGCCCTCTCCCCAGTAAGAAAATTACAAATACAAAAAAAAATTATTATTTTTTTAAGTTTTGAAAATTTTCTTATGGGCATATAGCAAATGAATGAGCATTTGTTTTAGAAAATCAACTAAATTTCAGTAAGAAAGAGTGAATGTCTGTGATATCTGAGCCATAATCTGCAGCATCTCTCCCACTCCCAGCTCAGTGTGACAGAAGCACCACCCTTGGGTAGGGTGGGGTGTGGCAAAGGACACAGGTCTCCTTCTCTCCTGAGCTCCCAGTGGAGGGCTACGGTATCTCTCAGAAAGGGACAGTATTTCTCATTTCTATGCTTCCATATCAAATCTATGTTTCAGAGGCTCTAATTCAGACAAGAGTGGCTGAGAGGTGAGGCTCTCTCCTCCCATTCAACTTCCAAATGTAGGGTGGAGATTGAATGCCAGGAGAGGCGAGCTGAGAAGTTCAAATGCCATCATCCCAGCACAGTATCTTATTCATGAATCAAGGGTGTCACTTTGAGAGAGATGGGCCACTGTCCCTGCCCCTATCTCTGGAGCAGTGGCACAGAGGTTTCACCTCTATAGAGTCAGGCTATAAGACAGAGAGCTTCGAAGCTCCCCACAAGTCAACCGGCTTTATCTGGAACAGAATGTGGGACATTTAAGCCTAAGAGTGCTCCTGAAAGCCATGGAGATGGTGGTAATAAGCAGATAATAGGAGACTGGTCATTTCAAGAGGTCAACAAGTTAAATTGTTTACCAGTGAGAACTAGGGAAAGAGACAACTAAGAAGACAGCTAAAGACTGGCCTCAAAGACTATTCCTCAAAGGGGCCTGAATTTAACTGGATCAGACTATAGAGTAATTTATATCCCAAGGCATTAATGATAATAATATGCCACTCAGCCAACAATTAGCAGAACCTAAGAGGTGGAAGGGATATCAACAGAGGGAGAAGGCTTAACAGAGAGATCAGGGAAAGACAATGAGAACCTTGCTAAAATCACCATCTTCCCAGGAAGGCTGTGTGCATGGTCATGGCTGTGCCCTCTGAGAAGCAACAAGTCCGGAAGTGGGGAGGGGCAGAGAACTAGTATCTAGAATTGCTATAATATATTATTTAACATCTCCAGTTTTCAATAACAAATTAAAAGCCATGCAAAGAAACAGCAAAATATGAGCAAAAGAAAAAGCCGGCAACAGAAACTACCTTTGAGAGAGATCAGATAGACTTAGCAGACAAGGAGTTCACAGTAGCTCTTCCAAATATATTCACAGAACTAAATGAAACAATGCTTAAATAAATAAAGGATGGTATAATGTCATTGTCTCTTCAAATAGAGAATACCAATGAAGAGATTATTTAAAAGAACCAAGTAGTGATGTCAGAAGCATGGCGGAGTGAGGGATCTCCCCAGATCTCTCCCCTTGAAATGATAATAAGCCGAATATCTAAAACTCAACAAATAACACCCAGCCTGCACACAAGCACATCTGAGAGATCTGCTCAGAAAAGCTTTTATAGGAAGAAAGGGGAAGGGATAAGAAAAAACGGGATTACCGCTTTTTTGGGGGGATGGAAAGGGTCTGTCTGGCAGTTTACCTCATTGTTGCTGACCAGAGAATTTCAGACTGACCTTTTAAGATCACATTCCTGCGGAAAGTTGAAACTGCATTAGGTCAGGTATTAAGCCTTAGTTTGGTGACATGGGGTTAGCACAGGTGACTCCATTTTGGACCCATTGTTTCTTTTTAATAACCAAACTCTACCTTACTGGACTGTGATCATTTCAAGTGAATTAACATAAAGTACATGATCTCATGTACTATGAGAATCTATGAGAAGCGTTTACTCCCACCAGTGCATGGCACATAGTGTTTTAATAAATGGTAATTTTCTCAAGTCACATGAATATCTTTGAATACTTGTTGAAAATAAGTTTAGGTGACTGGCATTAGTATGGGAAAATGCATTTCATGCAGGTGTTTTGGAGCTCTTTATTTACTGTTAATATTATTAGTGTATTTTTGAGAATCACACTCTGCTAGCATTAAAAGAGGGGAAGAACATGTGCCAGACTTATGGCCATGTGACTTTTTCTTGTATTCCAGTGTATAGTTGTTCATACTGTTCATTATTGGATGTATGTATATTTCGCCTTATTCTGCAGAAGAATTCAATGGTTTAATTTAACACAAAGAAACTCTTGACCTCTCAGAGTTGCAGTACTGAGGATTAATCTTTTAAGTATGAGAACCTGGACTTTTATTTTAATGTCCTTAGAGGCTTATCACTATGTCTGTTACTTAGTAGATACTTAATGAGCATCTGAAAGGCAAACCATCCATCGAATGGAGTGACCGTTAACTAGAATGACCTCTAGAGGAGAGGAAGACTGAAACCTATTGTAAAATGGTTGTTTGGGGCTCTTTTTTCTCCCCACGAAGGGATTTGCTTCCTAAAGAGAAGAACTTGGAAACTGTGTTGACCTTGGCTTTTCTAGAAATAGATGAAACCTTTTTGAGACACACCCACCTGTCTGCTGATGATAAGTAAAATAATCACATTTCTTAGGGTCCTGGGGAATGTCGGGTAAAATAGAAACCATTTAAATTCTTTAGGGGTTGGGAATTGGATGTTTATGTTGAAAATGATTTTACATAAAGAATCGCTTTAAACGCTTTAAATCCAAACTAATGTATCTCACTTTTGAATGAAATATATTGGAGAATTTTTTAGATCTGAAGCTCTAAAATGGTTCTGATATTGAATTTCAGTTTAAAAAAGACCAAAAATGTTTTAATCTCATTTGGTGGACAAGATGTTCATACTATGAGAGGGTTTATTATTTTTGTTTTTATCAGATGAATCTGATGAGCAAATACTGAAATACACTGCAGGGTAATCTTGTGTAGCCAGGACAGTAATTGTCCAAGCAAGAGGAAAATTACTAATTGGTTCTAGATAGGAAAGAACAATAACTAATATATACTACTTTGTATAATTAGAATGAAGATATATTTTTTCTCTCACTTATAAAAAGCTTGATCTTGCAGCTTTTCTGTGTTAATTAGTGATTTTTTTTATTTATTAAACACAAGCAGAATTAAAAATTTTTGTGTACTGTATGTCCTTAAATTTTGAAAGTAAAATGTTTCTGATTTTGCCTAAATTTATCAAACTATTTCAGGAAAATGTAGTGACTGTTTTTTAGTTAGCTGGCCCCCAGATCTTTTGCTCAAAGGTTAATTTTGAAAACTTCTGCAGCAAAACCATGTAAATGTGTGCCTATAGAATGAAAATGAATCATGCAATGATATTGAAACTGGAGGGAAACTGAGTCTGGACTCTTACTGCCTGTGCCACTCAGCCAAATGACTGACACAGGCATTGGGCTAACCAGTATAAGCATTTATTAGAAAATTGCAGTTTCCCGGAGACCCAGGTGAGCTTCTGCTCTAAAGACCTGGCTCCCCAGGTTTTTCGGGTGCACAGATCATATAGGGATATTGGTAGTCATGGAAACTAAGGGAGCGTCGTCATGGGAACTAAGGGAGTTGGGTTGGCCAGGCCATCTATCTTGTCTTTTCAGCAGGGGCTTATTTCCCAGGCCACCTGGAGGGGAGTAACTGCCTTTCCCAAGTGAGTGACAGCAAATGTGCTGCTTAGTTGCAGGAGCAGAGGGCGTTTTTTAAAAATGGTGGACCAGCTAGCTGCCTTTCTTGAGTGAGCAGGCAGATAATGTCCATGGGAACAGCCAAAGAAGCATACAGTGCCCATGGGAACAGCAGAAAATGTCCTTGGGATCAAGTATTGCCCAGAGAGTCCTTTGTTCATTGTCTTCCTTGGGGCTGCTGACCAAGCAGCCCTTTTTCTGTCTTCTGAGTATGTGAGGTCCTTCTTCAATATTAACCATTATTTGGTTCATCCTTTGTTTAAGAAGGTCAAAGTGCACCACTGAAATGTCGTTTTCACAGTTTTCACTTGGAGTGCCTAGGGATGGAAATTCCTCATTTTCCCAGATCAGGAACTGAAACTCAAAGAGAGGTAAAGGGCTATTGCTTGGGTTTTCCTGGCACCCACGGCAGCCTCTTTCATGGGTGTGTTTAATGATCAGAGAAGATGACTCTAGGATGGCTCTTTTTGCTATCTCAAGAGGTTTTTCCTGCTCTTTTTTGAGAAACTTTCCATCATCATACTCCTCAGAAAAGCATCAGAGTCCATCTCTTTGTTTAGGAATTTATTTTCTCATTTGTAGATCATCCGGCCCATTTTCTCTTCTCCTTCATTCCTTTGGACCTTTTTTTCTTTCCAGCTGGCCCCTCACCTTTTGAAAATAGGGGCTGAGAGAGTGTACCTTTTAGGCATAAGATTTACCTCTTGTTTCTAATGGGTAGAATATATGAGAAGAAGAGGAGATTAAAACACTTACTTATCATTTTATTTTTATAACTCTGAATATTGGTATCCATATTAATATGCTTGTTTCATCCATAATCAGATTGCCTGTATCTCACACTGCAATGTTTGTTGGCTGCAGTGCAAATGGTGTGCCCTAGATCTTCTATAAACATGCAGAGCTTACTGAGCAAGGTTTTCAGAAAACATCGAAGTTTATCTGGACATGTGGCCAGCAATCTACAACCGTTCATGGGTATAGTCTGCCCTTTCTTAAGGGAGCTAATCAATGAAGATGCTTAAGACATTGATAGATTCAGTGTAAATAATAATAAATTATAATTAAAGAGAACTTAGGAAGAGAATTTACTTAACTTGCCTTAAAAGAAACTTACTAACGCAGAAGTTTGTGCAAAGAAATTAATTATAAAAATGTCATCCATTCCTAATAATGAAATTAAAATGTTTTTATTTAATTTAGTTCCTCTGTCATATGTTTTGAGTTAGGGATCAGAACTTTCATAAAAGGATTCTAAATTTACTTCTCATTTAATGACCACTTGTTTGCAAGTATACTGAAGCATGGCAGAATGATGCTTTGTACGTTACTAAAAGAAAAAAGTCTATTATGACATTATTGTTTTTAAATCTTATTTTGTATGTATTCTTATAGATCAATTACTCTGTGTGTGTTTTTTAAATAAGTATTTTGAGAACAACTTTAAAATTTATTTTTAATAAGTTGCTAAGGCTTTCAGAGATGGCAAAAAAAATTGCTGTTTGATATTTAGGGCATATTTTATCAAATATATTAAAGCCAATAAAGATAGAATGCTATATGTTGTTTAACTTTTCAATTTGTGGATTAAAAAAACTTTTAAGGTTTCAAATTTATTATTTAAATTAAATTTTTTTTTTTCAGTTTTAGTAAGAACTGAAGCAATATCAGTATTTTGAGTAGATAATACTCTTGGTCATAGATATGAGTAGGACCAGTGTTAGTTAAATAAAATTATGAAGTAAATGCAGTTCTCCCTCTCCAGTTTCTTTCAATATCAGCCTCATTTTCCCTCCTTGAACCCTTTTTATGTGGACCTAGCAAGTAGAGACCATGCTTATTCAGTTTTGAATTTCCATTGGTGAGCATCTTGCATAGAATCTGGAAGGTACTCAGTTGGACTAAATTGGTCTCCGCTACCTACATTATTATAGTTTATTCCTTGATTATCCTATAGCTGATTTAATCAAGCTATTAATATAATGTATGTGTTTTAATGAGTTATCACTCCTGAATGGATTTGAATTTAAGTAGAGGAAGCCTGAATAAAAAATTGGTAAACTATAGACATGAATCACTAATGGTGAAATGGTATAAAAGGGAGGAGTGCTCGTCAGTCATGTTATATTAGCTTTCTTAAGAGAGAGAAAGTGAAAATAATAAAGTGAAAATAAAACATTCTCATTTTTCAAGACTTTAGTCCAAAGCTGTCACATCTACAGAGAGTACTTCAAATTATCCCATTAACATTTACTATTTCAGTTTAAACTGGGGGTAGTTCGAGGAGAATAAAATCAGAACATCACTTACCAAGAAAGGGCAAGAATCTTGCCCCTAAGATTGTTGGTTATTTTTACTGATTTGTTTTTTGATGAATTTTGAATTTACCCTTATTTCCAAATAGCCAATTTCATCACCATCTTTGAATATTTTTGTATTCAATTTATACCAATTTTAATAAAAAATTTCAAAAGAAATTAAAAGAGAATTTTATTCATATATGATTTGCAATTTAGGGATGTAGCCTTCAGCATTGTTTCGGAACTCAAGAGGTTCACCACTTGTGGTGTTCTATTCAAAAACGAGATGTGGTGTTCTATTCAAAAACGAGATGTGGTGGTTGTCAGGTAGTTTTATTTTCTTACAGCAAGTACAGGAGACAGGAGATTCACATCCAAAGCCTTCCCAAAGGAAGGCTTAGCCATTGCTTATATATGACATTTGGTCAATTATATGTTGATTTCTTCTTTGCAGTTGGCTACACTTATCCCTAGTTGGGTTCTTGTCAAGCTCATCCTGTTTACAGCTGGTCTGCAAAATATTGTGCTACATTTTAACATTTTGCAACAATAGCATTTAGTAACAATGGCCCAGATCTTGAGACTCTTGGCTGATCAAACAGTATGAACTGAAGATATTTCAAAATGGAGGGGATAAGACAGGATTTAATAACAGGAAAAAAGCAGGGAGCTGATAATTGGAGATAGGCTGCTAATGGAAACAGGACTATAAACTTACATTATTCATTTTCTGATTGGTGGAGGTAACATTTCAACAATGGGCTGGCTCAGTGGTCAAGCAAGTGGCGTTCTGAGATGAGAACAATGAGTAATACCTGATTAAGTATTTATCGACATCCTAGTTTCAGCCCCTGCCTATAGAATACAAATCTGTCTTTGATGACACAATTAAAGCACAAGGAGTATTATTTAACAACAATGCAAGGAGTACGATTTATGGAGCAGTACAACCAGCACAAGGGAGCTGCTCGCTCTGCAGGCAACTTTGGAGCCCAAAGGGCAAAGTTATGCTCTGTAAGTAGCTTCAGAGCTCAAGCTGAAAAAAATTAAAATATTGGGCCACAAGTTATGATATTAAAATTCTTATAGGTCCTCACCAGTTATGTGTCTTTTTACAATTAATGAAACCGGCCACTAAATTCAAATGATATCTCATTAGTCTATTGCTTGCGAACAAATTGTCACTTAAAACAAATGAGATGGTAGAAAACTTAGGTTTTATCCTATATACTCCAGAGTGTTTCTAGATTGCTTAAGGTTTGAAAGCAACAAAACTTTAAAAGACAAATGGATAAAAAAGAGAAGACTCGCTCTGTCTTTCAGAGTTGGAGGTGGTGACAACAGTGTGAGTCTCATCGGAAACTTCTGTGCTCTTCATGTTATGTGATCTCTTTATGGAAGAATTAAGCTACTACACAGCGAGTGTTAGAAACACCACGTTTTTGAGTACCCTTTTTAGGCTGGAGGTAGGCAAAAGAAAAAAAGAAAGTGAGGGCAGGGCACTGCATCGAAGAGAGATTTTTATTGTGCTGTTCACTGCTTTCAGCTCATTGCTTTGATTCGGGGGTTCGTGAGTCATACATGTCTGAAAAGCCCATTTTTTTTTAATATTTATTTTTAATAAATATTAAAACAGTATTGGTATATATATATTGCCGTTTACACAGTTAACTAGTTTCCGGGAAGGGAGAGGTGTTATACTTTGAAAAGTACAGCTTTTACTCTTTCTGTTGCCTTTCAAATTCTCCATCATTTTTCTTCTGATATGTGGACTTGCAACACTGGGGGAAAGAGAGAGCTGCAGAAACACCCATTTTATGAATTATATAAAACTATAAACATGCATTAGAGCTCAAGAGCCTTACGAGCCTTTATTTAAGTGATTAAATTAATCATTCTATTCCAAAAAAATGGTTTCTAGATACTGAAAACTGTATTGAACACCGGAACAAGTGTGTTACTCCTTGTATCTGATTTAGGAGGTGCTTCGATTCCTTCTTGTTATATTAAAATCCTAGTATTTTGGTGATGTATTGTAGTTCACATCCTCTCAATGTACTGCTTGTCAAATATGACAAATATTTAGTTATGCCCATGAAATTTCCCTTCTGTTATTGGGACGATTCTGATATTGCTACCAAAAAAATATACAGTGCATTTTTTTCAGTTCAATAAAGACACTGATTTACTCTTCAAGATCGATTGAGTGTGCATGTATGTGTGTGTGTGTGTGTGTGTGTGAGAGAGAGAGAGAGAGAGAGAGAGAGAAGGAGAAAGAGAGAGAGACAGTATATAAGTATTTAGATGTGTGCCTGTGTCACGCATATGTGTTTTGGTACACACGCATTTGTATATAGTTTTTCCTTCCTTGGGAAGCCACAAAACTTAAGTGTTACTCTGTGATGAAAAATAGACTCAACTACAAAATACCATCAACTTGGGCAAACTGAGTTTTGGAATCTTTGATTTGGCATCCCCTGGAATATTATATAATTTGCAAGTGAAATTTTCACCGAAATAAAAACCCTTCCCCTTATTTTACTGCTCTTTTTTTACCCTCCCCTGTGTTGCAGGTTTGTAATGTTTGAACAAAACTCCTGGGTGAATTTCCTATTTGCCTCTGTGCGTGTTATTTGTGGCAGAGAACTGTGCCTGGTCAGCAGCTCTAGACCTGGAGCCCGTGGACACTATATGCTGGGCTTCAGTGGCAAGAGAGATCTGCTTAATTTTGTCCCAGGTGGAGGAGTCCAGCGGTTCCTAGCCTGAACTACTGGAAGGTTTCCACATCCTCTTTGTCCCATTAGTTGAGATGACTTGCAGTAGAAAATGTCCAGTGAGTGTTAAGAACTTATTGAAGATGTCTTAGTTTTATAGTTTTGTTGTTAGGACAAAAAGTGAGAATTTTTACTTCTATGTTAAATGAAAATAAATGTTGATTTAATAGTTATATTCTTAAATGTTTAGCAAACCAGAATTGAGTTAGTTTTGAGAACTTTCTCATAAATGCTGGGATTTTGCAACTGTCATGTTGGGCTGGAAAAAAACACAGCTCTTTCAAATTCCTAAGTGTCTGAGCCATGAGTTATAATCCTGAATGGCTACTCTTGAAATTTTCATTTATGAAATCGTAACTCTTTTGATATAACTAATTAAAAGCAACTTTTTAAAAAGCTGCTGCTGACAGTTTAAACAAAGGAGAGGAATTCTGAACTCCCTGAGCAGTTATCACCTGAGTAAATGCTGTCTTCCCTTGCCTGGCTCCTCTAGTCATTTGAAAATGTTACAGAAGATAAACTGTCGAGAGTCATTGTATTTGGGGAAATTCAAGAGTTAACATTTGTAATGTAAATATTACTGATACACTAAAACATTTCTGAGATACACTGACAAATATATGTTAGCATTTCCAAGATATTATTGCTTTGGCACAATAGTTCCAAAATCAAGAGACAAATGGGAAGGCAGTAGAACTGTAAATATTATTTTTCAATAAAGTAAATTCAGCATGGATATAAAAGATTAAGTGGGTTTTATTCATGTTTTTCCATTTTACTTTTCTGATTAAATAAAGTATGCATTTTAATATACTGACTGAAAAACATATTTATATATATAGTTTCAAAATGCATTAATGGTGTATTTTTAAAAATTGTTTCTTTTAAAAATTTTTAGAAAGACTAAGCCTCAATCAGTCAAATTAACAGCACTTCGTTCATCTTAAATTTACCTTTGAAGTCAAAATCACTTTTTTCTTAAATTTTGTTATTTATTTATTTTACACCTACAGCACCTGGTCTTCCTTGATGGTCTGTCTCCCATCCAAATACGAACCAGGCCCGACCCTTCTTAGTTTCTGAGATCAGATGAGATTGGGCACATTCAGGGTGGCATGGCTATAGACCAAAATCATTTTTCAATGATCACTCGAATATATAATTTAGATGATTTAAAGAATTAACCATGTTATGGAAGACTACCTGCATTAAATAAGTTATTTTTTAACATTTTATTTTTATTTATTTTTTAAAATTATAGTTGATATACAATATTATTTTAAGCTATACAACATAGCGATTAGACATTTATATACCTACAAAGTGATCCCCAGATAAGTCTAGTACTCACCCGATACCATACATAGTTATTACAATATTATTGACTATATTCCCTATGCTGTACTTCACATCCTGTGACTACTTTTATAACTGCTAATTTGTATTTCTTAAAATTCTTCACCTTTTCACCCAGCCCTTCAACCCCTCTCCTATCTGGCAACCATCGATTTGTTCTCTGTATCTGAGTTTGCTTCTGTTTCATTTATTTTGTTTTTTAAATTTCACACATAAGTGAAATCATATACTATTGGTCTTTCTCTAAATGACTTATTTCACTTAGCATAATACCCTCAGGTCCATCCATGTTGTCACAAATGGCAATTTCATTCTTTTTTATGGCTGAGTAATAATTTATTGGATATAGGTATTCTTTATCCATTTGTTTATTAATGGACACTCCGATTGCTTCCACATCTTGGCTATTGTAAATAATGCTGCATTGAACATAGGGGTGCATATATCTTTTTGAATTAGTGGTTTGGCTTTCTTCGGATAAATATCCAAGAGCGAAATTGCTGGTTCATATTTTTGAGGAAACTCCATATTGTTTTCCGTAGTGGCTACATCAATTTACATCCCAATCAACAGTGCACAAGGGTTCCCTTTTCTCCACATCTTCACCAACACTTGTTGATTATTGATTTATTGATGATAGCCATTCTCATAGGTGTGAAGTGATAGCTCATTGTGCTTTTAATTTGTATTTCCATGATGATTAGTGATGCCAAGCATCTTTTCATATGTCCATTGGCCATTTGTACGTCCTCTTTTTAGGATAGTTGGTTTTCTTTAAATATTTCTTTGGAGGAAGGAACACCTATTCAATTAGAGGTCTTTTATTTTATTTTTTAAAATATATCATGCCATGAATTCATAGGAAATGGGCTCCAGTAGTTCAGGTTACTTTCCATTCATTCTCACAAAGTGCACTCCTTCTGGGTGGATCAGGCTGGCACTTCAGTTGAATCCAGGTACCTGTCTCTTCGGCTTCCTTCTTTTTTTTGACCATTTTCCTTCACACATTTCAGAAATCTATCTTGGCTCTTAGAGAGCTTATGCTCAATACATACATTAACTCTCTTGGCAAAAATCGTGCCCTTAACTTGTTTGTTTACAACAATGCCAACTGTATGTTGGGTGACACTGTAGACTCTTCCAGTTTTGCCATGGTAACATTTGTGGGGCATTCCTTTTTGAACAGTGCCCATTCCCTTGATGTCTACAATACCACCTTTCTTATAGATTCGCATGTATGTGGCCAAAGGAACAACTCTATGTTTTCTAAAAGGCCTAGGGAACATGTAGCCAGTGCCTCTCCTCTTTCCCTTTGTGTTAATTATTCTGGCAAATTACTGGAAGATGGCAGTTCTACCTGTGTGTCCTCTCTAGAGAAATGTAATCTAATCCCAGCCTTTCTTTCTCACACCTTCATGTAATCTTCCTTACATTTCCCCCTTAAGTCAAAATGCATCAAAGAAGCTGCAAACTGCCATTCAAAGAAGCATTTTCTCAGTCTGTTGAGATCTTGCTTCCAGGTGTCTTCTGTTTGTCTTGAATTCTTATAAAACTTCTCTACAGGTTTGGACATCCTTATATAGAAATGACTTTAACAGTATTTATATCCTTGACTATAAATTGAAGTCTGATTGGTTATAAATGCCAATTTCTCCCATCGACAGCTATGACAAACACTTGTTTGTTTCCGTGTTTGGATTAATTCTCCAATGATGAATTGCTGCTCATGCAGAAGTAATTGGTGCTTGGTAAGTACTACTGAGGTAAGATTAACCTAGCTAAGAGGCTGGGCCTCACCTACGTGGGTCCACAAACTGGATCTTTTCCGTGTTCTTGTACTGATGGGGCCCATACTTGCTGATTCATAATAATTAAATGCACAATAATTTGAGATGTGAATCAGAATGATAATTGATTTTCTTATGAGACATTTATTTCTATGATTGAGATACTCAAGTCTTCCAGTCAGGCACTTCCAGATATCAGGGAAAAAAAGTGGATACACTTTAGAGCGTTTTCATCCTAGTGGCGAGAAATGCTTGTGTGAGCTATCTCTACCCATAACAGAGTAAAATCTCTTTAGGGACTGGAAATTTTATATTGCCTTCATCCAATGTTAAAAGTGTGGTTAAGTATTCTTAAACTCTAAAAATTGTGACAAATGATAATGAAGACACCATTTACGAGTTGATTCTTCTGTGCCAGAAACTATGCTAAACACTCAATCCTCACAAACTCTTTGGAAGCAAAATGATTACACTTTGGTAGGTTAGAAAAGTTAAATGGTTTAGTTGAGGTCACCCACCCAGTTAGTAAAACTCGGAGGCAAGATTCAAACACAGAGCTCTCTGAGCTGACCATACACCATATGGATTCTCAACAATTTTGGACTGTTTACTCAATTTTCATATAGACCAAACCCTATGTGTTAACACATTCTTTATTCTGATAAGTTGTTGTGCAACTAGTTGTAAATGATTCAGTGTTAGCTTTGGCCAATTCATAAAGGTGATTGTCAAGTTTTCCATGAAGTTTTATAACCTAGAATTTTTAATACGTATATAAGTATTGTAGTAAATACTTATTTACCCACCATGAAGATTTTTACACATTAGCAGCAGTCTGTTCTCTACAGAGAGATTCTTTTAAAATATAAATCAATCAAGTCACTTTTTAAAACCCTTCAATGGCTTCCCACATCTAAATAAAAGCTCAAAATACCAATGAACCACTAAGTCCTAAGTACACACCATCTGGCTCTGTTAGCCCTCAGCCCATCTCCTACCATTTTCCTTCTTGTTATTGGTACTCCAGACACCCTAACCTTACTATGCCTTGAAGATGCCACACATTTCTTATCTCAGAGGTTTTGTGCCCACCACTCCCTCTATCCGCACCACTCTGATCTCAGTATAGTAATTAGGATTAATTTTAGTTGTAAGATGGTGGCATCAACAATATAAATGTTTATGTCTCATGTTCAAGAAATCTAAAGGTAGGCATTCCAGAGATAGTATAACAAGAACCCACATTCCTTCTATCTTGTTGCTTTACTCTGTGTGGCTTCTATTCTCAAAGTCACCTTACAGTCCAAAGCAGGGATAAGAACTCCAGTCAACATGTTTGGATTCCAGCCAACAGGAAAGAGGAAAGGGGAAAGGGCACTCTGTGTTTCTATGAAGTGTTGGATAAAGGAGGAAATAGAACATCTCATTTTTTAAAAATGTTTTTTGAACTTATACCTTCGCTGTCTAAGTAAAATCTCATTTGCCTTCATGGGAATCTTAGAGGACAATAATAAGGTTGTTGGTTTTGTTTTTTTGTTTGTTTGTTTGGTTGGTTGGTTGTTTTAACTGGATTTGTTTCTAATCACCCTTCTAGTACAAATGTAGTTGAGCTTGATCTTATTGTACCACCTGTTGATGTAAGAACACTGAAACCTGTAGAGAACTTTTGTAAGAGTTTATGTGAGCTCAAACTGACAAGAATTGCTGGGAAGCAAGACCTCAAATGCTCTGGAGAATGACTGTTTTACATTTTCTTTAATGTATTTGAGATTAAAGAGCAAATGTAAGGAATATTACATGAAAATGGGAGAACACAAGGTGAGGATTGGATTACAGGATAATTAACAAGATTATGTGCTCTCTTGATGGTGATTCGCTTATTTCAAAGCTATGTTACCTAGATGCACAAAAGCAATGGACAGAGCTTAAGGCAAAGACAAATTTTTTACTGAAGAAGTTGTATGCCTGGGGTGTGACTTACCCACCATGACCTACCTAGTTGGGCATTTATGATGAGATCACCCTGTGAGGGTACTTTCTGTAGAACTCCTTTCTGTCTACACACCTGTGGTCCAGGAGAGTTCAGATTTCCTTCATTTTAGCAACAAGTGCCTTTTTAATAAACAAATATTTATCATTATTTATGTGTTATAATTTTATAGTGTTTACTTATTAGGAAATTAGTCAACAAAAACAAAGTATTTTTGATGAGCACAAAAATGTTGTGATAAAGGTTTGTTATAGTGGCAGAAAGTCTCTGAAGTAATTTTTTTCTGCATTTGTTTTAATTGTACAGTACTGGGAAAAAATCTGATTCGTGGACTCAGTCAGAAATAGTTTGAGATTTTTGTATTGTTTGGTTCATCTGGCAATTTTATGATTTTCTCTGATTAAGCAGAGATGACAAAAGAAGATTTATTCCGAGATAATATAAAGAAAGCTCTAGTTAATACTCGGGCTTCCAATATGTTAAACTTTGGTAGATACTATATGAAAGAGCACAATATGTGTTTGTACAATTTCTTAAATGTTTTAAATAAATAAATGCTTCTCTTTATATGTAGAATGAACATTGTTGTTTATTGGTTTTTTAAAAAACTGCTTTATTGAAATTTAGATATCATAAATTAAGTGTACGAGTCAATGAAATTGAATAAATGTATACAGTTGTATAACCATTACTAGAACCTTTGTATCACCTCGAAAGTCTTCCTGCAAACTTATGCTTACTGGTGCCAGTTGCACCCCTTACGCCCCCTCCCCCGTATTTCCTGGCCTTCCAGGTGAGGAGAATAGATGGTTCCTGGAAGCTGGTGTGTTAGTGTCTCTAAAATATCCGTGGTCTGGGATCTTGTAAAAAGTGTCTGAATATAGCTGTAGAACTTGAAGCCTTGATCTCGGGATCCTACACAGAAGCACACAGCTTTATTGGGCCAAGGAGGGTTATTCCCTCAGGAAAGTGTTCTTAAGTGGCAGATCAGATGTGGTGAGGGGTTGTTCCTTCAGTGTCGGTACCGCGAGTGTGAGAGTCCTTGGTCCTTCATCTGACTGGTCAGTCTTTGCGGAGACGCCCTCAATTTGGATTTTGTTTTTCATCTTTGAGATGATTTAGTTCATGGTGACGTCTTGTGGCCATTCCCTGTAACTACACTCTGGGTTTTTGCTCTTGCCGGATACAGGGGTGATTTTTCACTCCCAAGGTAAGAGACAATCACTCTTTCCCTCCTTCTCGGGCGCGTTTCTAGACTCTTTACGAAAGAGTCTGGACTCATAAATAAATCTGTGAAGTGCTGTGGGTCTCGCCGGGCTCCCAACAGAAGAATACACCCCTAGCTCGTGGGTCAGAAGGGACGTCGCGGGCGCGTCGGGGAGGTACACAAAACGGCTTGGTCGCCTCGGTACCTCGAGCCCCCGAGTCACGTAAGGGAGTGGCCCCCGACGCAGCTGGGAGAGCACCCTCGGCCACGCAGCGCTCTGCTGACGGGAACAACTTCCCAGCCTTGGTCGTTTGAGAGCAATTTTAAATTATGGAAAATCAAACTTCTGACACGTCCCCGGCCCCACGCCACAAAATGCCTCCTGGTGCCATGAATAAGAAATATGAGACCGAATCGTGCACATTCACATCTAAATGGGTTAACCTTACTAAAGGTGACGTGTCTCTACAATTCCCCGAATGGAGCACTTCTGGTTTGGAAAAATTGGTCTTTTTACGAGCTAAATTAGGAATTAAACGTACTAAGCAATTAGAATGGGAAGTTTATTTTAATTGGTACGCTGAAGCTAGAAGGTGAGCTGCAGATATAAAATAGCTTTATACAAGAAGCTATTTCTAAAATGACTGAAACCTGTAGTAAATTAAAAGAAGAAAAGAAAGTTTTGGAAAGCCGCAAAGAAACTTTCCCTAGTACTAGTTCGTTTTCAATCTTCGAATCCATTTATGCAACCCCTCCCCCTTGCCCTGGAATCGTTTCCTCCCCACCAACACCCCTATCTTTCGCAGCTATTTCCTGACCCTCTGAGCCCATCTCAATGAATCCTTTTAAAATTAAAAACCCAACCATCAAGTGCAATACTCCCAGAACCTCCTCTTGAGGCGAAAGAAGCTGCCCCTGCAGTTGAGGCTGCAGCTGCGGCAGTCTCTGATGAAGGAGCAGGCTATTATCCTGTCCTAATTGACACCAGTACCACCACCCTTTCTGCCTTAAACCCTGTGCTGATTGAGGATCCCTCCCTCGGAGTACTAAGAAAATTGAAGTCTTAGGCATTGAGAACGCCTCATAAACAATACCTCTTTCCAAACCTCACTTTTTCTTTAATACCATTAATGGACACTCACTGCTTTCTAATCAGTCTATCTAACCGGTAAATATATTAGGTCGAGACATCCTACGCAAACATAAGCCCTCAATAAGTTTTTCTCCTAAGGGAAAATATCTTTAACATTGCACTATACTTTTTCAAATGGGGACACAAATGAAATTAATGGGGCACATAAAGGACATGGTAAAGAAAATATTCTTTTTCTTGAGAGTAACCCAAAACATCTAACTGATAACCACTCTCATGGGCCTTCTCCAACACTGATGTTGGCAGAATTCACAGTGCTGCCCCATAACAATCACCACTGATAAAATCATACCTTATCACAGGTTAACCAATATCCCCTCAGCATGCAGGCAACAGAAGGAATAAAACCAATAATTGAAGAATATATAAAGAAAGGGTTAGTTATTTCCTGTATAAGCCTATGTAATACCCTAATATTGCCTGTTAAGAAACCTTACAACAGACATTGGAAATTTGTTCAAGACTTGTGAGCCATAAATCCTATAGTAATTCCAAGACATCCATTTGTCCCAAATTGACATACTCTCTTCACCAGTATTCCACCAAGAAGTGAGTGTTCACTGTCATTGATTTATGCAGTGTTTTCTTTAACATTCCTGTGAATCCAGAAAAACAATTCTTATTTGCCTTTACCCGAGACAATCAGCAATTCACCAGGACTGTATGCCATAGAGAATTATTCAAAATCCAACTTTTTGCAAACATTGGAGCAAGATTTAAATGATTTCACATTCTCTGAGAAAACAGTTTTGCTACAATATGTCGATGACTCACTACTCTGTGCTAATTGTTTTGAGGCCTGCAATAAAAACAGCTATACAATGCTCTGAGCTCTGGCTGACAAAGCACATTAGTTATCTAAGGAGAAAATGCAGTATGTTGGTGAGTCTGGGCCATGTTCTACCTTCTGAAGAACTTAAGCTTGATGGTGATTGTTTGGCAGGTGTGCAAAGATACCCTAAGCCAATTACTAAGAGACAATTAAGAGGTTTTTGCAGACTGACAGGGTACTGTTGCAATTGGATCCCTACTTTTTCCTTGATTCCTAAACCAGTGTATGAGGTGTTGCATATCTGCTTATCAGAACCATTAATTTAGTCAGTAGAACAACAAAACGCTTTTAAGACTTTAAAGGACAGCTTGAGCAATCCTCCAGCTCTGGGTCATCCAAACTGGGACCTGTCCTTTTGTCTGTGCATGAACAAGATGGCACTACAGTAGGGGTACTCATGCAGAAGCATGAGGATCTCATCAGCCTTTAGGATCTTATAGTCAACAGTTGGACTGTGTAGCACAGGGAATGCCTCCTTGCCTGCCAGCAGTCCCCGCTACTGTCCTTTTAGTGAAAGCTACTGAAGACATTGTTGCAGGAACTCCCTAAATCATTTATGCTTCCCATGCAGTAGAAGACTTACACACCTCACATCCTACGTGGCACCTGTCTGTCAGCGGGATAACTTTGTATGAGACAACTCTCCTTTTGGCAGTCCACATCACCCTAATGATACGGCAAACACTCCATCCAGTAACCTTGCTGCCCGCAGAATTCGGTTACCGCATATTGCTGACTGTCACTATTTTGCTTCCTAGGAAATATTTAAAAGAAACTCCAACACCTAAAGCTGATGTATCCTGGTATACTGATGGTTCTCACTTAAAAAACAAAAATGGAAACTATATTGCTGGTTATGAAATAACTAACTTATTTAAAAAGTCATCAAGACTGGCCACTTACCTTATACTACCTTGGCCCGACAAGCCGAACTGCATGCTTAAGCATAATTAAAGCATAATTTAAGCATAATTAAAATCTTGCAGACGTTCATCGGCGATGCTTTCTTTGAATGACCTGGATGAAAAGAGGAGAATGACAAGGAGAAAATTCTGAGGTGTTCTAAATTAAATTACAGTTGCTGAAGAATGAAAGAGACAGAACTGTTAGTCTGTTAATAGCTGCTGACCAGCTCTGACAAGAGACTGCTCACATTCCTGTTTTGCCTGTAGGGACTTTGGATTAATTTCCAGGTGGCTATTACCTCAGGTTATTTCAGCCAGGCACCATCTAACTCCAGGAGCCTCCACTGGTGGGTTTCCTGGGCTGCCGCCCGCAGCCAATCTACAGGAGTGGACATTCGTTTATGGGACTCTGTGTCTATCCCAGGGCTGGCCTTGCCTCACCTTCTCCCAGCCCTTGTCTATAGCTCATGTAAATTCCTTCAGACATCTCTTTCTTCCCTCCTCCCCCTCCCTGATATACAAAAATGCTTGGAAAACTCGGGGGCAGTGAATATGCTGTCTTTTCTACCTAACCATGCTGCTGGTGGTTTAGAATCCATGCCCTGATCTTCTTGGCTAGCATTTTTGGCTCAGCAAAATCTAACTCACAAAATGACTTTCAGCTGTGGGAGTTAATTTTGTTTTTTTTTTTAATTTAACAGAGCACATTAAAAATCCCCTTAGAGAAATGAAGAGAGCCTCTCATAGGTCCACATGGCAGCTTTGAAATGAGGACACCTGATTTGTGGAGTTATAGGCCCAGGAAATTTCTTCCTTTAATGAGAAGACTGCTTTGGTTGCCATTCTGTATAATAAGCCATATCTTTTGACAACATTAAATGAATGTGTTTCCTTTGCCTGCGTCTTTTGCTGACAGTCCATCAAGCACTGATACCCTTGGGAAACCCATACAAAATAGCCCCTCACTGGTGTGATTATTGGAGAGAAGTATTACTACCTCCACCTCCTCTTTTAAAAAAAACTCCCAGTAATTTTTGAAGTTTTCAAAAGTGAGGCTCAAATGATTTCATGAATGAGTCTGTCTGCTCCCATCACTGGAGGACATCTTCCCTATTTGTCTATTTATGTCCATGCACACTGCCTGCAAAAACACAGTGAGACACCTCACCCCTGCCAGCGCTCATCTAAGATCTCCAATGAGTGTGCCAAAGGTGGGGACTCTAGATGGCCCCCAAACTTTCAATTAGAATGGTAAAGAAAGTCTAATTCTGATAATTCTGTGGTTTGTTTGCAAGGCACATACAATATGATAGTGACTTTAAGCAGCTTGGAGATAGTCCAGCAAATTTTCAGAGATCTAGACTTTTCTGTTTACTTATTCTGCCATCTAAAAAATTAATAGAAAGAAATGAGAAAAAGGCCTACATAGAAAATTTACAAATAAGCCACCAATGATCACAAAACATTTTTAAAAAGTTTACTCTCACTCCTTAAGTCACGGAAATATAAATTAAAACACTGATATGCCATTTGTCAACTACCAAATTAAAAACAAAACTTATCATTTTATTCAGAATTTGTGAGAGTTTAGGAGAATGAACAACCTCTGAAATTGCTGAGAGACTGAATTTGGCACAGAGTTTGCATGGGAAAATTGTCTATATGTATTAAAATTTTTTAATGGGCCTTACCTTTCACCCTAGCAATTTCCTTTCTGAAACTTATATGATTATGTGCAACGACATAGCTACAAGGATCTTTTGAGAGTAATAGAAAGATTGGTTAAATTAATTCTGGTACATGACAAACAATTGAATACAATGCGGCCATTGAGTATAAAGTTGTAAAAAGTTATTGAATGACAAGGAACCATGTTTGCAATAGAGGAGTTTACAAATAATAGCTACCATTTATTGAGTGCTAATTAGTGATAATGACTCTGTTCAGTGCTTTACATGCACATTATCTCATTTATTTTCTATAACTAATTTGAGAGATTGTTTCTCCTGTTTACTAATAACTCCGCTAAAAGACTAAGCAACTAGTTCAAGTTCAAATCTTCAGGGTTTGGGAGAGCCAGGATTCAGACAAAGGCCCTTGGACTCCAGAGATGATGCCCTTCATCCCCGTGCTTTGTATATAAACCCACTTTTGTTTTTTTTAAGAAAATATAGAGAAAAACTTAAAACAGATGGCATATGGCTTATGCGTTATAGGCGATTTTTATTTTCTTCTTGTTGATATATAATAAGAGAGAAAAATGTTTAGTTAAATGGAAAAGAAAAAGTGCCAGATTGAGAACACATTTAGTGAGAGTTCCAATACCAGGCTCTATAAACACTGGGCAGTTACTCTTTTCAGGTAAAATAACAATGGTATCATGAGGTGGAGGGCAGCAGGCCCTGGTCGGAGAAAAGCTGAGTCACTTGTTTTTTCTTTTGACTTTTGACCTTGTATAAATTGTTCACCTTTGGAATAGGTGACTCATCTGTAAAATTAGCAGGGTTATCCTTAGGTTCCTCCCTCCATAATATTCTGTAATCTAAAATACCAAAACACTAAAAGAGAAAATAGGGCACTTGAAAATAATTAACACAAAATAAAATACTAACTTATGAGTTAAAATGACTCATTTCTTTACAATACAATACATTTATGTAACAATGACTTTAATCTGAATTTGTCAAACAGAATATGACAGCAATGATCAGCTTGGGAAGTTATTAGGGTGACGTTAGGATCTAATATAGCTTTAGCTAGCAAATACATGAAAATATCAATATGAAAAAAATCACAATCTAAAATATTTTAAAAATTAGACTAAAAACAAGTCAGAAAGTTTTTTGTTGTTTGTTTTAGTGGTTTTAGCTCTATTTTGGATGAGGATATTACTCTGTATTATCATGTGTCTTTATATGTACTTTTTACTGACTAAAAACAAATACTGACATTTTATCAATTTATTTTGTTTTTAAACAAAATTCATTTTTCAATATAAAAATTGTATATCTGCATTATATCATATTAAATTAAGAAAATTATTCTAAAGTAGAAGAAAAAAAAAAGAACCATAATGTTACTACCCAGAAAATGAACATTTTCTTGTATGCCATTCTATTTTCTATGTATAAGATTTTGGTTTGTTTTTATTTCACGTAATTGCAGAATGCTATATTCAACTTACTATTTTTTTAATGTCCTTTTATTCAATTCCATGGTGTTTTCTCCATTTTTATAAGTTCTCCTCTTGGAATTGCCTTCAGAGTTAGCTGGAAATTTTTTCATCTTTACTAATATCAATAAAGTTTTATTTTTTAGAAGGTGTTTTTCAATTTTGCCAACAATTATTAAGAGCCATCTCTCAAGAATTTTTCCCAACCTTAGCTTAAAATGACAAATGTATTTGCATAAGGGTCTTTAAATTGACTCAGAAGTTTAATGCATAGAAACAATTTCACCCCAGTGTTTGGGCTCATCCTAGACATATACTCTTAAGTCATTTAAAAGTATACAGCATGGTATTTTTAAAATTCTAAAAAAATTATGCGTAATCCATTTTCTCATTCAGGCCTCGTGGCTAAAACTTTCTTGCAATGGAGAGTTAACACTAATTCCTAGTGTTGCTTTTAATAGCTTAATGGATATTATTTTTGTTTGTAAAAGCAAACCAGAAACTAGATACAAGTACTAATTTCTGAAAGTGTATGCAACAGGTGAATTTTGGCACAGCCATACATGCTCATAAAGCCTGATAACGAACCCTTTTCCTGAATCTGTACAATTACTTTCCAACTTTTCCACGTGATCAGTGTCTTGCAAAGAAGTGTTTATTACAGGAGTGCAAAGAATACCTTTAAACTGTTCTCAGTTATATTTTCATTAAAAAATTTTGTTCTCCTCATCACTCCCTGCCCTCCCACACCCCCCATAGATTTAGTTCCTGATTTTATTAGCTCTTGGCCTCAAAAATTTCTCGGAAGCTAATTTCTCAGAAGCTTATTCAACAGTGACCTCCTACTTGTCTAGGTGGGCAAGGTTTGAAACTGAAAAAAGTCTATGGCCATGTCACCCTGAACAAGCCAGATCCCATCTGATCTCAGAAGCTAAGCAGGGTGAGGCCTGGTTAGTACTTGGATGGGAGACTACCTAGGAAGACCAGGTGCTGCAGTGCTAAAAAATAAGGGATTGTAAACTGACAAGGTCCTTGCAGTCTGTGAGGTCAACCAAGGGTTGCTTCGCATAAAAAAATAAATTAAAAATAAAAGAAACTAAAAAAAACCAAGGCCATCAGCGTCCCCTGGTGCTTAGGGGCGCACGCTACAGGCAGTGACCCAACCCATCTAGGCCAGAGAAGGTATTGCTCAGCTGGGGAAGAGTCCTGGGATTACCAGGGCTAATCGCCAACTGTCCATTTCAGAAGAGCCTTGGAGAAAGGAGTTTGGAGTTGTCCTTGCGTGCTCCGGGGTAGTCTCAGTTTTCCTGGCTAGCGGGTACGGAACTCGGTAACTACGCTACAGGGGACACGGCCCGTCCAGGCGTGTATAGCAGCCAGGCAGCCAGCGCCAGGCCTTCCGCCCTGCAGAGGGCTCTGTCCCCAAGAGAGCCGGGCGTGAGGGAGGGGCCGCCGTCCCGCCTTCTCCCCGGCCGCTGCCAAAGGCGTGCGATGTGAAGCCTGCGTTCATTCTACTCGGCGTTCGCCTCCTCGCCGCCCGGCTCTCCTGGTTAACGTCTGCCACCCCTGACAGTGACCGTGACCACCACCGCGGACCGCACCTTCCCAGGCTGTTCGCCGCGCGTGTGAGTGCCGGGCCCGTGGGGAGCGCGCGGGCGCGGTGGGGGACTGCCCGCGGGGCTGCGGGTGTCGGCGGGAAGGTCGCCTCGGGCCGGGCTTTGCCGCGCGCGCGGGCTCGGTCCTGAGACAGTGGTTACAGACCGAGTCCCGAGCGCGCTGGAGGGGAGACGGAGTCCCGGGCGGTCAGGCAGACTGGGGAGATGCAGGAAGGAGGCAGTCTGGGAAGGAGCCAAGGAGATTTTGGAAAAGCTTCACGGTTTAGAAAACACAGTACAAATGCTGGATGTCATCGTGAAGCAGGATCTGCTTCCTTAGGGTATGTTCGGAAGGTCTGGCGGACTCATCTCAGCGTTTACATAAACGATTGATAGTGCTCTGCCTCCGAGCGCACGGACCCTGACATCGGAGCCCTTGAACCTCTGAGTGAGTAAATGGTGACAGCCCTTTGAGATGTGTGTGGCTTGAAAGGTCGGTGAGTATCGGGTGTATATTTAGTAGAAAATAGAAAACTGTCCATTTGAGATGACTAGGTTTTAATTAGTCCCTACCAGTTTTATTTGAAAGTGAACGTAAAATACAAACTGAAAATTCAGACTGCTTTTTTTTTTTTAGAAAACGATGCTTTGGTACAACTGATTCCGTGTGTGGTAGTGTGTGTTAAGGGCCAGTTGGTAAAACTCTTGCCTTTCTCCAAACGTATGAAACCAGGGCTGATATTGGATAGTTAAAAACTTATTGAGCATGAACATTACTATAAGGTGGGAGGAAAGTTTGTAAATATTAGTACCTTAAAAGGGATTAACCAATATATTCTATCTTCTTATCTCCAGGACATAAGGTTTGTCCACAGCTTGGATAATTAGCTAAAGAGTTATTGAGCTCTCGTGTGTAATTTTTCTGTGGATAGTTTAATGATTAACGTCAGAGTTAACCAGCTTCTTACAATACTGATTAAAAATAATACTGAAGACGTTAGAACAAAAGAGAAAAGTAGAAGGCCAAAAAAGTTAAACTGCAAATCTTACAGTTAAAGAAAATACCTGTAATGTTGCTTAGTTTTATTTTCTTGCCTAGTAATAGACATATAAAAGCTCATTCTACTTTCAGTAAAAAAGTAGATTCATAGTAACAAACGTTTATTGGTCATCTTTGTTCCAGGACTTGGGCATTCAGCAAAAGCTTTTTAGGAAACACATTCTTTTGCACCGAGGTGGTGTTAAAATACACTTACACCCCAAATCTATTTCTTATTTATTCTATTATTAATATCCATGAAGCAGTTGAGGCAAACATAAGCGTTAAAAACAGAAAATAAAATACAACTGATAGTTGAGTTACTGTGGGGGAGCACATTAGAAAGGGCATGGACTGACCATAGGACCCTATGCAAATGGAATTGCATCTTGGAGGCCATCACTTACAATTCAATGCAGATAAAGGGGGAAAACATACCAGTTCCTTAGAGAAGTTTTCCTGGCATTTACTTCTGAGGGAAATGTCTTGTGTCACAGAAGGACGTAGAGAAGACTGAACCAAGGCAGTGGGAAAGCATCCTGTGTACCCATCTGATAGTGGTGCATTTTCTAGGACTGCTTGTTGTAGTTGTACTTTTTCTTACTCTATTCATGAAAAATACTTTTTGCTTGCTAAGACCCTATAGTCACACATACTGTTGTTTAATGGCTTGGGGCTTCTTTAAGGGTAAATCTACATTTTCTAATGGGATAGGTGGACTTGATCTTCAAATACTCTATTTCTCTGTCAAGAGATTTTCTTTTTCAAATTTGCATACTTCACTTTATTCATCCACGCAGCAGAATGCATGGCTTTGTATACATTTAACATCACAACATAACCGATTCAACCAGTCTGTCATTCTGGTGGGTCTGAGAAGGCAGAGGAGCCATTCACTCAGGTTTTCAGTTCTAGCATCCCTCCAATTACTGTCAAGAGATTTTAATAGAAGTTCGCCAACAGTTGAAGGTTATATCGAGTGGGGATGTTTATTCTGTGTTGCTTACTGGGATTATAGGTTAGGGTTGAGATCCTTTAGTAAAAATTAATGAACCTAAATGGCCATCCTCCGTATAGGTATAGGATATATAGGTCTACAAGAAGCTCAAGTGTATCCTTTAAAAAATCAGTTTCCAATTTACTCTAGAATGTGAATCAATAATTGATAAATTATCTAGATGACTTAGGCTTCATAGCTGTTTTTTTTTTTTTAACAACAGTTTTAGGAGATATAATTCACAGATGATACAAATCACCTATTTAAAGTGTACAGTTTGTGTAACCGTCAAGTTTTCACCGTCCTTCAAAAACCCATTAGCAGTCCTTCCTCCATCTCATGATAGTGTCCCCACCCCATAGTTTTTTGAAGCAAATATTTTATTTCACTGGGAGACTGTTAGAAAGTGGATATCTAATTTTTGAGCCACATAGTTAGCTTATTTACAAAGATAAATAAATATTCTGAGAATTGTAGCAATGAAAGTTAGTAATGTACTGGTTGTTTAAATTCAGGGTGGATAAGTGTGGGTGAAGCAAAATTGTTGCTGCCACCTTGATTTTGATGGAGAAGTTTTGTTTTTGGCAAAGAAGGGTAGAATAAAATCTTAACGGCCCAGAAACCCTGTTGAACAGGGTTTGTTGCACTTTTCTGATGTGGGGCAGAAGAAACTTTCATTTACCGTCAAGTTTCTTTTGGCAGGTCTAATAATCAAGTAGATACGAGACAGATTATCTGGAGAAAATAACCAAGTTTATACATTCATATGGATGAGAACCTTGCATTCATGAAAGTCAGAGACATAACATGCAGGGGAGGTTCAGAGACCGAAATGGAACATGGGTATACAAGACATTCTGAGCTAGGGATGAGGTAAGGTGCCTTCGGGGCTTCAAAGAGTCATTGCAGGGAGAGCAGATATTTAGTAAAGAGAAGTTTGTCTTGCCCTATAGAAAGGTCAAAGAGGTAATCTCTGATAACCTTTTATCATGTATGGGCAAGGCCCCTAATTCAAGTTATTCTAGGTGGTCAACGGAGGGGCAGAAGTTCATGAGCCTAAGGTTGAAGTTGCCTTTAACTCAGAACATCCCCCATACCACAGAGACACATCTTGGGGTGACTTGTTCTGAACTCCAGCACTGATCACTAGCTCAAATGCTTTGGGCCAGTTCTTAGGCCAGAGTAGCATTTGGTAGCTCTCATATCCCCGAGCCATTAAGTTTCCCAAAGCAACAAGAGCCTATGATCTGTGAAAACTTTGAGGGTGAATATCTTACAGGAGAAGAGAGGAAAGCCTGCCTGTGGAGGCAGCTCCAAGCTATGGACCCTCTCTCACAGGAGGACCCCCTCTACTTCCTGTCACCCAAAACTGGACCTGGCTGACTCTACAGCCCCAGGGGTCAGGGAGAGAGAGAAGATGGAAAAGTTAGAGGACAAAACAATACTTAGAAGGAAGAAAAGTAAACATTTATTTTGCCTTTTTTCTATACCATCATATTAGTTTGGAATGGCTTAAAGACAAATTCAGTCTGTCCTCAAAAAAGTGGGAAGTAGCCATTAAGGGGTGTAATTGGGGTGTGGTTCAGTGCTTAGTCAGTGCAGATTTTCTTGCATTTATTCTCATTTTATGCTCATACCTCGCCTTTCGGGAGATATTTTTTAGTCTCCCTATTTATTGAAGGGAAGAAGCTCAAAGTTCTACAGGGTCTCCTCAGAGCTGGTTCGTTCACCATACCACTTACCTTCCTTCCTTTCTTTACCTTTCTTCCTCCTTCCTATTCCCTCCTTCCTACTTCCTTCCTTCTTCCTTCTTTCCCTTCCTTCTTCCTTCTTCCTTCCTTCCTTCCTTCCTTCCTTCTTCCTTCGCTTCCTTCTACCCTTCCTTCCTTCCTTCTTCCTTCCTTCCTTCCTTCCTTCCTTCCTCTCTCTCTCTCTCCTCTCTCTCTCTCTCTCTCTCTCTCTCTCTCTCATCCCCAACCTGGTAAATTTTTTAAATATCTTCCTTACATGTTCATACAGCAGCTCATTATAAAGGCACGCAGAGACAAGAACAGAATGTATGAGCCGATAGGGAGTGGGAGGCCTAGACCTAATGTGGGTCTAATAAACTGTCATTCCTTCATTTTCTACCTTGGACGAAGATCTCTGGATCAAATTACTTCATGGGATCAGGAAACATGTAAGTTTGAATGGGAGGGATCTGTATTTTATTGATGTAGCCCAGAAGTAAGTACAGTAGATTGAAGGTACCAAAATCATAGAGAGTGATAAGTGTGCTGAGAACACTTAGTATTCTTATCCAACCCATCACTGGGGATGGGAAAGGCATCCCCATTATGATCCTATTAGTAAATACCGTTCAAGCAATCTTCTTATCTAAGTGTTCGGCCAGTGGAGTCATCACCCTGTAATAGTCTAAAAGACCTAGGATCTGGTCCTGGCATATCAATACTAGCTCGTAGGCTCTTCTGTAAAATGGAATAACTCAGCCCTAGTTGTGAGGCTCAAAAGAGATCAAATAGTGCAGTATTTTCAGAAACTGTAAAACACTACCTGTAGCTATCTCTCTTTCTATATAAACAATATGTTAAAGATATTCTAATTTCTTAGTCTATGTACAATTTCTAATGAGCTGTTTTTCCTTCTTTTATTCATACCAAATCTTCAAAATCTGATCTGTATCCTACATGTACAGTACATCTTAATTGGACCATCCACATCTCAAGTGGCACATGTGGCTACCGAATTGGATAGCACAGGTCTAGGGGCATTAATTGATGTACTAATAGAAGATGGTTTGGATGATGCCTTTTTCATCCTGAAGGTAATGTATTTATACATGTGCCTCTTGCTTTTAATAATTAATTTGTTTCTCATACCTAACTGTTCTTAATACAGAAGGCATAAAATTGCAGGAAATGCAAGAATCTAGAAAATAATATTTGCCCATTTTTTAGCACCTGCTTACTATGGGCAGGGAAGTCTAGAGACCTGAGTCTTATTTCTGCCAACCTGACATCTCACTTTTGTGTGTGTGTGTGTGTGTGTGTGTTTTTTTTTTTAGTCAAGGCAGCCCTTGGTTGACCTCACAGATTGCAAAGACCTTGTCAGTTTACAATCCCTTATTTATTTATTTTTTTTTTACGCCTACTGCACCTGGTCTTCCTAGGTAGTCTCCCATCCAAGTACTAACCAGGCCCAACCCTGCTTAGGTTCCGAGATCAGATGGGATCTGGCTTGTTCAGGGTGGCACGGCTATAGACTGACTCACTTTAATTTGTAACATTTCTTATTTATTTCTCCTGTTTCATAACATGGGGATATTGTTATATGTCTTTCCAGTATAGTTAACATTATCCTTACCTCAGATGAAACATGTGTACATCAGAAACCATTAACCAGTAGGCTGATTTTAGTTAAAAATCTAATAGTATCCTCTCAGTCATACCCAATCTAATAATGGTATTATTATTATGCCAAACTAGTCACCCACTTCCATTTTGAATCTAAACTGGGAGTAGAATCCATTGGACAAGTGCAATTGATTTACGCCCAGATATCACTAGTAACCCAGTGTCATTGTATCCACTCCAGTTGCTACTGTATCTGTCTGTTTTTGCTACTTAGCTGTTCCTAGAGCTACAGACCACTCTTGTTCTTATTTCATATATAGATATATATCTTCCCTTTCTTCCTGCGATGTGTTCTATCTTTCCTCACAGACTGCCGCCTAACCCAGCATAATTTCAAGTAGTTTGAATTTTTCAACAGAAACCAAATTGCTATCCTCCTCTCTCTGTAATTTCTACCTAAACAAAAAAGAGGTGTAAATCACTTCTGGAGAACAGTTTACCAAATGTAAGCTTCCTGCTCTTACTTCCCTCTCAGTATGATTGAGATAGCCCCTAAATCTTGGTATTCAGGAGGATCTCACAAGTCTCATATCATTTTAATTTTATCCAATCACAATATGTCAGAGAAACAAGAAAAATATGTCTTCAGTGTGTTATTCTTTATAAAACAATGCTTTCAGAATACATGTAGCTGTAACTGGATTGAATAGATCTTGATGAAGAAGTTTTCAAGAACAAAGTTGACATTTTAAGTCTAACATTCTGCTTCCATTATAAACATTGAAAAAAATTGGCATTATTTTATTTATTTTAATTTTATTTTGAAATAATTTTTAGGCTTATTGAAAAGTTGTAAAAAAAAAAGCAAGCCATAGAGAGTTCCAGTAACATTTCGTATAACTATAGTACAGTTGTCAAAAACCAATAAATTTACATTGGTTCAATATTATAATACTGTTAGCTAAATGGTAGATTTATTTAGATTTCACTAGCTTTTCACTATCCTTTTTCTGTTCAGGATCTGATCTAGGACCTCACATTGCATTTGATTGTTATACATCCTTAGTTTTCTCCAATCAGTGACAATTCCTCAACTTTTTTTTTTTTCACGACTTTGCCACTTGTTAAGAGTACTTACTTGTCATTATTTTGTAGAATGTCTCTCAATTAGTACTTGATGTTTTCTTGTAATTAGACTGAAGTTATGCATTTTTTGGGAATAAAGAATACCAGAAATAATCCCAGTGGATCATATCAGGGATACACAAAGTCTTTTTATTTTTTTTTTTTATTTTTTTAGGTGAGACAATCCTTGGTTGACCTCACAGATTGCAAGGATCTTGTCAGCTTACAATCCCTTATTTAAAAAAAAATTTTTTTTACATCTACAGCACCTGGTCTTCCTAGACGGTCTCCCATCCAAGTACTAACCAGTCCTGACCCTGCTTAGCTTAGGAGATCAGACAGGTTTGGGCTTGTTCAGGGTGGCATGGCCGTAGATATGAAGTCTTATTACTGATATTAAACTTGATTAAGGGCTGTTTGCCAGGTGCCCAAGGAAAGTAATAATTTTTCTCTTTGTAACTAGTAGATTGCTTGGCAAAGAAACTTGGACTATGTAAATATCCTGTTTCTACTTAAATTTAATTTTGGACCATTCGAATATCCTATTTCTCTCTAAAATTTTATACACTAATTTTAGTATCCGTTGGTAGAGCTTGATATACATTATGTACTATATTATTCTAATGGCAGTTTGAAAAAAAATTTCTCTCATTCCTTCTATGTTTACTAATTAGAATTCTTCTGTAAGAAAGAGCTGTCCCTCCACCCATTTATTTATTCAATTATTGGTATCAGTACAGACTCATGATTTATTTTATTATATGGGTTTAATCTAATACTCTCATCATGTAATTTGCTGCTCAAATTATTCGAGCTTTAGCCTCTGGGAGCTCTTCTTTCAGGTCGGCCCCTGTGCCCTTTTGACATACCACCATTCCTGTCTCCCGCATTTAAAAGCATTTCCGTACTTTCTGGTGTCATAAAATGCTCCAGGCTCACTTTGCATTTTCCTTCCATGCCTCAACCATGGACTCAACCATTTCCTCAAGACACTCTGGTTCCTTTTTTTGGAGAATGTTATCAGAAACCAAGATATGGGTACTATCTGTGCTACTGGAGTAAATTTGAGCTTTTTAAGTTTCATGTATGACTTAGCGAATGAATGTCTACAAAGAAGAGTGATGCCTTAAATTTCAAACACCATGCAGGACCCGATGTGGCAGCGGAGGCCAAGCTAACCGTTTTCTATAACGGTTGAAGGTTGTTCACTTCCCTTCCCATAATAAGTAAGGGACTTTTCAGTGTCACATCTGATGTAGCACAGACCACCAGCCCTGGTTGGTCACTCCCCTTACGGTCTGCCAACCAATCGAAATACACTTTCCTTATATAGAAAGAACATGCAAGTCTGTAACTATGAGGACTATACGATGTGTATAAAAGGGAAACCCTGCTGTGATCAGGGCTCAGCCTTTGGATGCGAATCCTCTGAGCCAGTGCAGGCACCAATAAACGCTACTTCCTGCTATTGCCTCGGTGTCCCATCTCTCTGTCCGAGTATCCTGCAACACCCATGGTAGTTGTCAATTTGGGTTCGGTCTCTTGTGGGAAAGAAATAAAATTGGCAGGCTCTAGCATTTTTAAGAGTTTCCAGTTTTTCTCAAATGATGACCCATAAAAGTTACAAAACAAACAGAATGGACATAGGAATTTTTATTTATTAGAGTCTTTATAAATAAGCCATTTTTTTCTCCAGCATATTCACTTAAATTATATTCCTACTAATGGCTGAATATATGTGAAGAGGAGATATGCACAGGTCATATCTTTGAGAAGTACTGTTAATCTAAAATAAAAAAAAAGCAACAAAAATTTATTTGAGATCCAAAAGAATAGCTATTCCAGCAGAAAGACAAATAGTATTCTGAATAGGTGAAGGCAAGAGGTATTTATGAGAAAGGGAAGAGGAATGATTATATGAACAGAAGAAAGGAATTTCTATGGGTGTCGATAAGCTAAGGAAAAATTTTTATAGGTGCAGATAAGCTAATATAGCTATGCTAATTCTAAAGAATGTCTTTAATTATCAGTCCAATAGTCTTGATAACTGCTATCTTGGTTTTGCAAACAGTTATTTGGGATACAGTGCTGCTTTAGGCACAGTTCAAAGGTTGTTTTGCCCAGTTTTAACATTCTAATGGTTTATAGAGTGAAACCTGTAAGACTCCATTTTTGAAGAGGCTTTATTTATATTATTTTCACACAGGTGTAAGTATTTTTTATGGTTTATAAAATTGATTATTTATAAAGTAACTCAGGAATGAGGAAATGTATTTTTAAAAATTAAAGCATCATGACCTACATTTGACCAATATAACCATTAGCCACATGTAGCTATTTAAATTTAAGTGAACTGAAATTAAATAACATTACAATATCACTAGAGCATTTCAAGTGCTAAGTAGTTTTCACATGTTTAGTTGACCACAAATCAAAACTCAAATAGGTATGCTGTAAGCAAAAAGGATTTATTTGGGGAAAAGGAAGGATTGCAATTTGGTACATGCAGCCATGGCAAGCCACATACAAGAAGAGAGAGCAAGAGGGAGGAAGTTTTATTTTAGAGGGAAGAAGTTAAGAGGAAGGGCTGTTATATAACCTAAGAGCTCTTGTCACCATAGAGTTCTTCCTGCGGTGCTTTATGACTGATGTAGCGTCGCCATTGCTGTCTTGGTTAAAGTGTCTGTCATAAAATTTGACAGTGTCTAGGGGGGCAGTGCTAGTTTATTCCTCCTCCCTGCATGTCACTGAGGAATGTGGAATTTTTCAGTCTGACCCTGAATTACGTTGATCTGCGTGCGATTCATAAAATAATCACTTACTTGGGCCTTTTTTACAGACCTTTTCGTGTCAAGAACAGATTACCATCTATAAAAGAAGCAATCTGTTGTGTAATTTGTGGTAATAAAGGGAGTTAATTTTTAACTTTGTCTAGTTAAGTATCTCTTGATGGTGCTTCCTAATCTTAGCCTCAGGGTTCGATCTTTGAACTTCTTCCTTAGCTAGAGTATAGGGGTGAGAAAACACCCCTATAGGTTTGTAATTGGGGGACCTGCAAATTAAATCAATAAAAGACATATTAGCAAGAGAAAAGACAGATCAGATTTAATCATGTGGGAAGGGAGTTGACAGAAAAATGTGACTCAAAGAGGCTTTAGACTTTGGGTCTTAAAACCACCTTAATAAGAGAAGGGGAGGGGGAGAAGGGCACTTATGGGAAAATAAGTGGTTTTTAAGAGAGTTAAACGGGCCCTTAGGAAGGTAGAAAGGAAATAGGACAGTTTTGTGACAGGTCTGTTTCAGTATGGTGCCAAATCGTCTTTTACTGTGATGGTAAGAGTCAGCCTTCCCAGGTTGCTTCTGGGAGAGATTTATGACAACTAAGTTCCTTTGAGAGGCTCTGCTTTCAGGCAGACAGGGATTTCGGGAAGTCAAACACCTTCAGCTGAATATAACTGCTGTGCCACATTGGTGTACTCAGCAGCCACTCCTCTTCGACCCTGTCCAGGTCAGGCAAGGCCCAACACCATCTCCAGGACCTCTTCTGTGAACTGTGGACCCTCCAGCCGTCTGCGTCATCTTTGCGTGAGTGTCTAGGAAGTACATGTTCCAAGCCAAGTTTCTAATCTTGTGTCCTGAAATCAAAGTGAATAAAGCATTTCTAGGAGGGAATATTCTACTCTTGTCAGTCAGTGTTCCCGGTGATGTGCCTCGGAGGAGGACTAAGAATTTGTCATTAATACATGAAAATCTACTTAATTATCCATACTTTACAAGGGTGGATTTTATGGTCTGTGAATCATATTTTAATAAACAAATTGGTCATGAGATATGTTATTTTGTCAGTCACCTAATTTTGTGAAGAGTATGGGAGTGAGCTGGAGTGAAAACTGATTGGAGGGGATTCAAGAAGAAAAGGGAGGGAGAGAAACTGGAGGGCTATGGACAGGAACTGTAGAATTTTTTTTTTTTTTTTAAGAAACAAGGTGTAACTCAAAGGGGTAGTTAGTATTTGGGGCTTATCTGTCATCTTAATCAGAGGAGTATAGGGAGAAGAATTACAGAATTTTTATAACCAGTAGAGAAGGAAGAATTGGTGCCAGGGAGAAAAAGTGAGGGGGTGGAGGAAATTCCTGGAGAAGGTGTCCTGGAGTAGGCTGGAGGGAATGAGAAGCTGGGTCAAGCAGAGGGTTCCCTTTAGGGAGCAGCAGAAGGAGTCCTAGGGGAGTTGGCCTCTGATACATAGAGGGAGTGGGTGGGCAAGGTTGGAGATGGATGAAAGATGGGAAAGAAAGGAAGGGGAGGTGGGCGAGACAACAGGGTCTTTTATTTATGATGCCAAGGTGGGAGCATGTGTGGCTGAGATAGTGGGGAAGGCGAGATCATTAGAGGAGAGAAGGCCAAGTGGCTAGCTGGGAGTGGGCAAGGACAAAGATCTATCTACATGGGGTTTGAAATCCCCTGCAGCTACCAAGAGTCTAAACTTCAGAATTGTGTATGACAGTGTAAATCCATCGACACCTGTTGGAAAACAGTTCACACTTGGATGCTCAATTGAACTTCGGTATGTAGCATGTCCTTAAAATTGAAGAGCAATACATTAATGCATTATGAAGACCCCAAGAGAGTGGGGTGGTTTGTCATTCATAAGAGTCTTGTTTAAGGTTCTCAATTTTTAAACAAAGATATCCCTTCCTGGATGTCTCACAGAAGCCTAAAACTTACCAAGTTGGTACTGAGCCCTTGTTGATCTTTAGACATCCTCCTCTGTCATTAACTAGTGTCCCCGTCCCCCTTGTCCAAGCATGTCTCACCTGGTTTTCTGTAATAGCCTTCGAATTGGCTTTTGCTTCCACACTTGCCACACAGTAGCCAGAGTGGTCCGTTAAAAACCTAATTAGTATCATGGGACTTTCCTGCTTAAAAAACCTCAGTGGCTTCTCGGTGACTATATAAACTTCTGTGATGGGGTCTGTTCTTCTCTGTCTGATCAACTTTGTCCTCAGTACCAGGACAAGGTACTGTCCTGTCCTGGAAAAGATACTGTCCTGCAAGGTTCTTGGGGCCTAGAGTGCCAGACTAAGATTGCTCCCTCGGCCTGAGGACTTCCACTTTGGACCTGAATATAGTGTCAATGCTGGATGCTTCAGGGTGGATCTGTCAAATCAGAGGCAACTCGTTAATTGATAGAGAACATGTTAAATGCAAGGTTTAATTTATGGAAGTTGAAATTCAGATTTTGAGTTTTTTCCTAACAAGCTTTATAAGTTTATAGGTATTACCTGGCAGTGATTTGAGAACTCCAACTTCTTCTCAGGATTATAATCTGTTAGCCTTAGCCTCAGTAAATAGTTGAAGGACACGTGTGCTTATATAGCATGTCCTCTTGGCTGAGTGCAGCTCTGCATTTCCTAGCATTATTTCTAGGAAAACAATGTGAGAGAAAGGCCCGGGCTTCTACCAGCCTGTGTGAAAGTTCCACTGTGGGCAGATGTCTGGCTGAGGATTTTAGAATCAACCTGTGTACTTTTCTTACATGCAATTTTCACTGCCTTACACACTCCATTTACAATAGACTATTAGATTAAGAGTATGGTAAAAAGTAAAATAAAGGAAAATGGCATTTTAAATGCAGGTTATCATTCTTATAATAGGTATAGCAGCATCTATGGAAGAAAATTGGATAAACTTTGCAAAAAAGTAAAAATGTAGCCTATCTAGTTAGAAAGCAACAAGGTGACATAGGTAGACCACCAGAAAAGGGACAGCTAGAAAGGGCAAAAGAATTTCATTCATTCCAAGTCCCTTGATCCTGTTTGAAAGGACTTTTCCACCTAGCTGAGAGATGTAATCAGGCAGGTAACAGACTAGGCCAGTTCAGGTGAGTTGTGAAGCGTTTGGACATCTCTTTTATCTCTAAGGATTTGAAGTCCTTATCTAGGACACTGAGGGTGATAAAAACCCATTTAGGACTAGTAGGTGCTCTGGAAGCTAGGAAGCAGCAGTAGTTGGGAAGCTGATTTTTTTAATAGAGAAATTTAGATGCGATTTAGGTTTTTTTTTATGTAAAAAGGAAGAGAGCAACACACATGCCCAGAAAGCTTCCATCATAGGGAGAGGTTAATGTTTACTTGTAGTGAATCATATAAATCCAGTTATACTGTATAGAGATTGGTAATTATTACTATCTATTTTTTTTGTTTCAATTTAGAGTAATGCTCTGTTCCATATTGATGTCAGAAATTTAAAAAGTCTGTGTTTCGGTATACTGTGCTTCAGATGGGTGGTGAGCCTTGGTTACCCCATCTCTCAGGTGATTCCTGACTTGTGAATCACTAAGGCCCTGCTGTGTGTCTGAGGGAGACTGTCAGGATCTTAGTGAGGAACCAAGTAGCTAGGTGGATTACAAACTTAATTCTACCACAGCAAAGGCAAAGTCTTTGTATGCACAGGCTTCTAAAATTGTGATTGTATTTACTATCAGTTTTAGGCCCGAGTCATGTATGGGCATGGATGATTTTCTTTGGGTACTTGAGTTCTAGTTGGTGCTTTTCATTAGGAGGAAATCTCCTAATTTAAATTCTGCTAAATTTCCATCTTGAGCCAATGACTTATTTAAATTTATGTAGCCTGTTACCTGATTCTCTTAATGAGTCTTGGGAAGAGGGTTAGCACGTGTCCTCAGTGGCTGAATCACATCAAATGAACATGGCAGCAGGAGAAGTGAATGTTGTTTTTGGAACTGGTATATTTTGACTTCTGAAGACCTCAGGAGATGGCTTTGAAAATTTGTCAAGTCGAGATTTGGGGCCCTTGATCTTTGGAAACATGGCAAAGTGAGAAACGTCCCAAGATTTCTCCCCTTGAAACAACAATAAGCTGAACATCTGAAACTTAACAAAAAACACCCAAACTGCACACCAGCATGTCTGAGCGTGGGATCTGTGCATAAGAGCTACCACAAGTCACACCCCAGGTGTCGGGCAGTGGACTGGGAGAAATAAAGAAGCTGCCTCTAGCAGCTGCCGAAGCTCCCTACAGGAGGAGGGGGAGAGGAGAAGGAACGGCGAGTTCCTGCGGCGTGCTCCCAGAACAGCCCTGCCTAGGAAAGCTGCAGGGCCCAGTCATCAGAGCAGAAAGCAGAGAAGAGGAATGGGACTGCAGAGGAATAACAGTTGATTTTGCTGGCCGTGGTTGCAAAACCGAGGCTGAGCCGCAGCTCCCAACCCCGAACCCAGAGGGCTTCTCCCCTCATACCCTCCGAGACCGATCACCGCGGAGCCCCAGGGGAATCCAAGTTAAACACTGCCGAGACTGTTGCTGACACTGACAGGGACTGAATGAGGGTAGTGAGTGTGATTAAATACCAGAAAAATTTTTAAAAGGCATTTTAAGGCTTTATATAAAGCAGGAATCTAAGAGGCTTAGACACCACCTACTGGAAACTAAAAAAAAAGTGCCTTCTTTGGACCAGACTAAAGAGAGAACTTTATATAATAAACCTTATTTATGGAAAAACAGCAGAATACACTTCTATTAATACCTAGGTGAAGAAATAGTCCATTAAACACCAATGACCAACCAAGGTGACAAGGCATCTCAGAAAGAAAGAGAAAAATCTCCAGAAAATAAGCTTACAGACATAGAAATATGCATCTTAAATGACAGAGACTTCAGGAGGGTACTTCTGAAAAAACTCAATGAGTTCCGAAACAAGTCATGTCAACAATTTCAAGAATTAAAAAAAACAACTAGATGAGCAGAGCAAAAAGATTGAAACTCTCAAAAAGAACAGAATAGATCTTATGGAGATAAAATGAACACTGCAAGAGTTGAAAAATGAAATAGCAAGCTTAGGAAATAGAGCCGACCAAATGGAGGAAAGGATCCGTGATATCAAAGACAGAAATCTAGAAATAAATCTAGAAAGGATCCATGATATCAAAGACAGAAATCAGAAGGAAGAAGAGAGAAACCGAAGAATGACAAATAACGAAAGAGAAATTCAAGAACTAGCTGATATCAGGAGAGGAAACATAAGAATAATGGGCATTACCTAAGGTGAGGAAAAAGAACAGGGATTAGAAAGCATTTTCAGACAAATAATTGACGAGAATTTCTCAAATCTAAGGAATGAGCTGGAGCTTGGAATTCAAGAAGTCAACAGAACATCCAATTATCTCAATCCAAAAAGGCCTTCACCGAGACACATTGTATTAAATTTATCAAAAATCAATGACAAAGACAGAATTCTCAAGGCAGCCAGGGAAGAAAAATGGTAATATATAAAGGTAAACTCATTAGATTATTCTCGGACTTCTCAGCGCAAACCTTACAAGCCAGACAGGAGGGGAATCAAATATTGAAACTATTAAGTGAAAGGAACTACCAGCCTAGAATAATGTATCCAGCTAAGCTCTCTAGATATGAAACAGAAATTAAGACTTCCAGACAGAAAAATTGAGGGAATTCTCCACTACGAGTCCTGCACTACAGGAAATACTGAAAGGGGTCAGCTCACCTAAAACAAAAAAAAAAAAAAAAGGACAGAAAAAAAAAAAAAACCGTAATTAGGAGTAAAGTGACTAACAGGCAAATAGAAGCAGAGGAGTGCAACTCTTACTAAGAACAGGGCATTATAAGCTTAAATAATAAGAAGAGAATTGCTATAGCAAAATAATATGTACATTCGACATACAAAGGGACAAATTGAGATAACAATGACTGAAAAGGGAGGGATTCAAAGATCCAGATTTGCAAAAGGGAATGGAGATAAGGTGTGCGCAGAAGAAAATGCACGACTGTATAAATATAACTGTCCTTTACATATTTATAATGGTAACCACATGCCAAATATTCAGAACCGTTGTATATAACAAAACAAGAAGGACCAGAGGGAAAACCCACAAAATCCAACCAAAATGAAGAAAACAAAAACACAAAAACAAGGAAGCAATGGAAACACCGAGCTACCAGAAAGCAAAAGATAAAATGGCTATAAGAAGACCTTATATTTCAATAATCACCCTAAATGTAAATGGATTGAACTCATCAATAAAAAGGCATAGAATTGCAGAATGGATCAAAAAACAAAACCCAACCATACGCTGCCTCCAGGAGACACATCTCAGCTGCAAAGACAAATATAGACTCAGAGTGAAAGGGTGGAAAATGATATTTCAAGCAAATGGCATCCAGAGAAAAGTGGGAGTAGCAGTTCTGATATCAGATAAAATAGACTTCAAAATATAAAAGGTAAAGAAAGATACTGAGGGACACTTCGTAATGATTAAAGGTATCATGCACCAAGAAGACATAACACTTCTTAATATCTATGTTCCCAATCAGGGAGCCCCAAAATATGTAAGCAATTACTAACAGAACTAGTAGGGGAGAAACAGACCAAAACACTATCTTAGTAGGGGATCTAAAGACTCCATTGTCAGATATGGACAGATCATCCAAACAGAAAATCAGTAAGGAAATAATATCCTTAAATGACACATTAGACCAACTGGACATAATTGACATTTACAGAGCCTTCCATCCCAAAACAGCTGCTTATACATTCTTCTCTAGTGCACATGGAACATTCTCAAGAATCGACCACATACTGGAACAGAGACAGCCTCAACAAATATAAGAGGGTTGAAATCATACACACCGTATTCTCTGAATCATAATGCTTTGAAACTAGAGATCAACTGCAAAAAGAAATCAGGAAGAAATACAAATATATGGAGATTAAACAACATGCTACTGAAGAATAACTGGGTCAGAGAAGAAATAAAAAGAAAGATCAAGAAATACATAGTAAAGAATGATAATAACAGTACAACATATCAAAACTTTTGGGACACGGCAAAAGCGTTCATAAGAGGAAAGTTTATATCATTCCAGGCCTATATCCAAAAACAAGAACGAGTCCTAATAACAACCTAATGCTTCATCTTAAAAAATTAGAAAAAGAAGAAAAGATGAAGCCTTAAGTCAGCATCAAGAAGGAAAGAAAGCATCAAAATTAGAGCAGAAATAAATGAAACTGAAAACAAAAAATTGATAAAAAAATAAATGCAACGAAGAGCTGGTTCTTTGAGAAGGTTAATAAAATTGACAAACCCCTGGCTAGACTCATTAAAGAAAAAAGAGAAAGTACACAAATAAACAAAATTAGGGATGAAAGAGGGGAAATTATGACTGACATCACAGAAATACAAAGGATCATATAGGAATACTATAAAAAATATATAACACAAAATTTAATAACCTAGAAGAAATGGACCAGTACTTAGAAAAATACAACCTTCTAGACTGAATCAAGAAGAACTGGAAAATCTAAATAGATCGATCAGCAGTATGGAAATGGAAACAATCATCAAAAAACTACCAAAAAGTAAAATTCCAGGACCGGATTGCTTCACCAGTGAATTCTACCACACATTCAAGAAAGATTTAATATCTATTCTCCTCAAACTCTTCCAAAAAATCAAAGAGGAGGCAATACTTCCCAACACATTTTATGAGGCCAGTATTACTCTGACACCAAAACCTGGCAAAGATAGCACAAAAAAAGATAGCACAAAAAAAGAAAAACAATATCTCTCAGGAACATAGATGCAAAAATCCTAAATAAGATACTAGTGAACCAAATACAGCAACATACTAAAAATATACACCATGATTAAGTGGGCTTCGCCCCAGAGGCACAGGGATGGTTCAACATATGCAAATCGATTAATGTGATACACCACATAAACAAATTAAAAAATAAGAATCATATGATCATATCAATAGATGCAGAAAAAGCTTTCTACGAGATACAGCATCCATTTATGATCAAAACACTTCACAAAATTGGTATAGAAGGAAAGTACCTTAACATAATAAAGGCCATCTATGGCAAACCCTCAGCCAACATTATACTTAATGATGAAAAACTAAAATCTTTCCCTCTGAGATCAAGAACAAGGCAAGGCTGTTCACTATCACCACTGTTCTTCAGAATAACTTGGAAGTCCTAGTGAGTGCAATCAGACAAGAGAAAGGTATAAAAGGCATCCAAATAGGAAATGAAGAAGTCGAACTGTCACTATTTGTGGATAACATGATTCTCTAGAAAACCCTAATGACTCCACAAGAACACTACTAGAAACAATAGGCAAATACAGTAAAGTCTCTGGATACAAAATCAATGTTCAAAAATCCATAGCGTTCCTATATTCTAATAATGAAGTGTCAGAAAAAGAAGTGGAAAAAATAATTCCTTTTGCAATTGCAACAAAAAGAATAAAATACCTAGGAATAACTTTAACAAAACAAGTGAAGGACCTATATAATGAAAACTATAAGACCCTATTAAAAGAAATCGAAGAAGATACAAAGAAATGGAAAGATGTTCCGTGTTCTTGGATTGGAAGAATCAACACAGTTAAAATGACCATATTGCCTAAAGCATTATACAGATTTAATGCAATCCCCATCAAAGTCCCATTGACAGTTTTTAAAGAAATAGAACAAAAAATCATCAGATTTGTATGGAAGCACAAAAGACCCTGAATTCCCAAAGCCATTCTGAGAAAAAAGAACGAGGCTAGGGGCATCACTCTGCCCGACTTCAAATTATACTACAAAGCGACAGTAATCAAAACGGCAAGGTGTTGACAGCAAAACAGACACACGGATCAGTGGAACAGAATCAAGAGTCCAGAAGTAAACCCGCATTTATATGGGCAACTAATTTTCGACAAAGAAGCCAAAAACATGCAGTGGAGAAAGGAAAGCCTCTTCAATAAATGGTGTTGAGAAAACTGGAAAGCCACCTGCTAAAGAATGAAACTAGACTGTTGTCTATCACCACACACCAAAATTAACTCAAAATGGATTAAGGACCTAAATATAAGACCTGAAACAACAAAACACATAGAAGAAAACATAGGAACTAAACTCAAGGACTTAGACTTGAAGAGGATTTTATGAATTTGACCTCAAAAGCAAGGGAAGTAAAAGCTAAAATAAATCAGTGGGACTACATCAAACTAAAAAGCTTCTGCTCAACAAAAGTATTTGTCAACAACGTAATGAGACCACCATCCAAATGGGAAAATATATTTGCAAGCAACACCTCCAATTAGGGCCTAATGTTCAAAGTATACAAAGAACTCATACAACTCAATAACAACAAAAAAACAAATGATCTAATAAAAAATGGGTAGAGGACCTGAACAGACACTGCTCCCTAGAGGATGTACAAATGGCCAACAAATATATAAAAAGATGCTCAACATCACTAGCTATTAGGGAAATGCAAATCAAAACCACAATGAGATACCATCTCACAGTGGTTAGAATAGCTATAATCAACAGGACAAGTAATATAATAACAATTGTTGGAGAGGATGCGGAGAAAAAGGAACCCTCATACACTGCTGGTGGGACTGCAAATTGGTACAGCCACTATGGAAAACAGTATGGAGTTTCCTCAAAAAACTAAGAATTGATCTACCATATATGATCCAGCAATCCCTCTACTGGGTATTTACCCTAAAGACTTGAAAACCCATATTCGAAAAGATATTTGCACACTGATGTTCATAGCAGCATTAGTCACAGTGGCCAGGACATGGAAGCAACCAAAGTGTCCTACGATAGATGATTGGCTAAAGAAGCTGTGGTACATATATACAGTGGAATATTACTCAGCCATAAGAAGAGATGAAATACTGTCATTTGCAACAACATGGATGGACCTCGAGATAATTATACTAAGTGAAATAAGCCAGACAGAAAAAGTTGAAAATCACATGATATGACTTATATGTGGGATATAAACCTAAAAGCAACAAATGAGCAGGACAAACAAACAGAGACTCATGGACATGGACTATAGGCTAGTGGTTACCAGAGGACTATAGACTAGTGGTTACTAGTGGGGTAGGGGAGGAGCGGGGAGATAGATGGGGTGAAGGGTATAGGGTGAGGTTCAAGTGGGTAAAAGAGATCAAATATATGGTAGCTGAAGGAAACTGGACCTTGGGTAGTAAACACACGATAGAATATACAGATGTCAAATGATAATGTACATCTGAAAATTATATAATTGTATTAACCAATGTTACCCCAATAAACTTAATTAAAAAAAAACATTTGGGGCCCATAGATTACTTATTATGTGCCTTATCTTTCACTGATTTAAGAGAATAAGATTTTGGCTAATTATTGCCATTCACTTTGTGCACTGATTAAAAGTAAGCTATGTATCTTTAATTTTCTGGGTGCTAATCTTTAAGTGGTTTCCTACTTTTCCAGTTTTCAACCTTGACTACCGTGTTGAAATGTGATAACAGTAGGGTAGTTTTTGGCCACAGAAACAATTACTCAGAGATTAGTTTAGTTTTTGGCAGTTGTACTTATGATATGCCCAGGTGTGGTTTCCTGGTCCTTATCCTACTTTGGGGATACTAGAGCTTCTTCAGTCTGTGGCTTAATACCTTCATCAGTTTTGGAAATTGCCTAGCCGGTATTTCTTCATATATTAATTCTGCTCCATTTTTATTTCCCTTTTTTTATGTCTACAGTTACATGTATGCTAGATCATTTTCATCATGTCCCATATGTTTGTTAGGTTTTTTTTTTTTTTTTTCAACTGGTTTTCCTCCCTGGCTTTATTGAAATATAATAGACAATTAGTTGCTCATATTTATATTCTACAATTCAATGAGTTTTTTTCAATTATCGTCATCATACAATAGTATACTAGTTTCAGTTGTACAGCATAGTGATCGGCGATCCACCCCTGTTTCCCCTTACATATTTATTACAACATTATTAACCATATTCCCCATGCTACACTCTACATCTCCATTTCTATTCTGCAACTATCCATTTGTATTTCTTAATCCCTTTGCCTTTTTTCACCATCCTCCCAACACCCCTCCCATCTAGTAGCCCTCAAAATATTCTCTGTATCTATGAGTTTATTTCTGCTTTTGTTGTTACTGTTGTTTATTTTGTTCTTTAAGTTCCACATATACATGGAATTATGGGATATTTGTCTTTCTCTATCCTTCCCATTTCATTCAGCACAATACCCTCTAAGTCCATCAAGGCAATATCTTTTTCCATCCTCTTCCTTTTAGTCTGTGTGTGTCTTTTAATCTGAAGTGAGTCTCTTGTAGGCAGCATATGTAGGGGTCTTGTTTTCTTATCCTTTTAGACACTATCTTTCGGTTGGAACATTTAATTCTTTTCCATTTGAGGTATTTGTTGATAGAAATGTAGTTATTATCATTCTTTATTCCTGTTTTTGATACGTGTTTTTTTCTTCTTAAAGAAGTCCCTCCAACATTTCCTGTAATACTGGCTTGGTGTTGATAAATTCCTTTAGTTTATTTTTGTCTAGGAAGCTCTTTATCTGTCTTCAACTCTAAATGATAGCTTTGCTGGATAAAGTATTCTTGGTTGTAGATTCTGGGTTTTTATTACATTAAATATTTTGTGCCAAGCCCTTCTGTCCTGCATAGGTTCTTTTGAGAAATCAGCTGCCAGTCTTATGGGTGCTCCCTTGTAGGTAATTGCTTTTCTCTTGCTACTTTTAAGAGTCTCTCTTTCTAGTTAACATTTGACATTTTAATTATGATGTGTCTTGGTGTGGGTCTCTATGGGTTACTCTTTCTTGGGACTCTCTGAGCTTCTTGGGGTTGTGTGTCTATTTCCTTCACAAGGTGAGGGAAGTTTTTCATCATTATTTCTTCAAATAGCTCTTCAAGCACCTCTATGACACGGATATTTTTACGCTTAATTGTGTTTTCCCTCAGGTACCCCTATGACACGGATATTTTTACATTTAATTGTGTCCCATATGCTTTTTAAATTATTATTATAGCATTAGGTTCTTTTTTCTTGCCATTTTGATTTGAGTGTCTTTGGCTTCCCCATCCTCTATATCAGTGGTTTGAGCCTTTTCTTTATCTACTCTGTTTATTCCATCTAATATACTCTTCATTTCAGAAAATGTGTCCTTCATTTCTGACTGGTTCCCTTTTATAATTTCCATTTCCATTTCTATGAGTTTTTTTTACGTCTTTGTTAAAGTTCTCACTGAATTGATCTACACTTCCCTAAGTTCATTGAACATCTTTATAACCAATGTTTAGAACTTTGCATCTGTTAGATTACTTGACTCCATTATATCTGGATCTCTCTTCTGTTCTCTCATATGGTTTCTGCTTCTTTGTTTTCCCATTTTGGCTGCCTTTCTGTATCTGTTTCTATGTACTAAGCAAAGCTCCTAAGTCTTCCAATTTTATTAGCGTGGCTTTGTGTTGGTGTCCAGTGGCACAGTCCTGAGAGGGGTTCAGCTGCAGGCCAAATTTAGCTCCAGCCTGTGCCCTTCTGGGGCCACCTGTTAAGATTCAGCAAGCAATTCACAGATGTTGTGCTTATAGTTGCCTCAAGAAACCACACCAGAAACTGAGGCCAGCTGCCACCAGTGTGAGTCCTGGCGCTGTCCAGCAAGAAGCACCTGACTTGCTGAGGATACACTTGGATGTGGCTTGGGTGGAGCCAAGAGTGGGGGAGGCAGAATTTCAGGGAATTCTCTGGGCGGAGTGACCTCTGTTTTCCAGTTTGATGACGTCTCAGCTATGGTGGCGCTGTGTCCGCACAGTGGGAGGGGGGAAGGCCAAACAGAGGAACAATGGATACCGCCAGCACTTCTGCCAGGGAGAGATCCTTGCCCTCACTTGGACAACTCAGTGTCCCCCTGTAAGTCCCTGGTGCCCCCCCATGCAGCCCACCCAGCACTGGTGCACAGAGCAAGCAGGTCTGTTACTGAGAAAGTCCGTTCACCAACACGGCTGCTTTAAGAGGCATCTGCAGCTGCCACAGCCTCTGTCCCACTCAGCCACTGGGGACCAGGCAGCCTTGTATCTTCACCCCCTCCTACCGTCTACCATTGCAAGTTGATTAATGATTTCTCTCTCTAGTTGTAGTGCTTCTGTTTCTCTAGATCGCAGGTGACTTTCCTTGCTGTTTGCTCTGTGTTTCTGTCACAACTTCGACTTGGTCGCAAGAGGGGTGAACAAAGCCTCTATCGTCTATGCCATTTTTTCTTGTCTTGTTTCTTAGTCTTTTTAAAGTACAGTTTTCTTCCTTTACAGTCTGGATTTTTTTCTCTTCCATAGTGATAATTATCACCCCACACCTTATCTGGATGTTTTCTCATACCAGCCTACCACTAATCTGCATCTAAATTGCTGTTTAAATTATATATCGATTTTTAAAAAAATTATTATTTTATTTTTTTCGATTTTTTTAAAATAATAGACTCTGGTTCTTTTCAATTATCTTCTTAAATATGTTAAGCAGCTATTTTAATGTCAATGTCTGATGACTTCAGTCTCCCTTACTGTGGGTCTATATCTATTTTCTTGTTGTTGGAACATTAAATCCTGTTTTCTGTGATGCCTAGTAATTTTTTTTCAATTATAGTAACATCAGGATTTTCTATTAGTTTCAAGTGTACAGCATAGCAGTTAGACATTTGTATAATTTTCAAAGTGATCCTCCCCAATAATTCTAGTACCCACCTGGCACCATGCATAGTTATTACAATATTATTGACTATATTCCCTGTGCTTACTTTACATTCCTGTGACTGTTTTGTAACTACCAATTTGTATTTCTTAATACCATCATCTTTTTCACCTAGCCCTCCAGACTGCCTTCTAACTGGCAACCATTAGTTTGTTCTCTGTATTTATGAGACTCTTTCTCTTCTGTTTGTTTATTTTGTATTCCTGGTAATTTTTGATTGACCATTTGGATGATTATATCTTCTTTGAGAGTGGACTTAACTTTCTTCTGGCAGATCACTTTGATCGAGTAGAGGCTGTAGTACTACTTCTGGATTTGCCCGTATTACCAAGGCACAGCCCTTCTAGAATGTTGAAAGCTTGGGGTTTCCAGGGCCTCTTCTCTTTGGGTAGACTTGTAACTTCAAATTTTGTCTCCCTAGCACTGAGAGGCTGCTGAAATATTAGCTTAGCTTTTTAGTCTCTAGCAACTCTTTCTACCTGGTGTTTCTGAGTTTTGCCCCATGTGTGTGCAATCTGCTGGAGAAGCAGGGGCACGGGATGCCGGGTTTGCCTTCCTGTTCTCTCCTTTCCAGGATTTTGGCTCCTTAAGTCTTGGATGCTTTTGTCACTCTCATTAGAGAGAGCTCTTCAAACTGTTGCTTCTTATATTTTATCTACTATTATAGTCATTCTTAGGGGATGATTGGTTTTGAACAACTACTCTACCATAGAAAGAAAGTTCTTTATAGATGACTTTGATTTTTAAGAATTAAAACTAGGTATATTGAAATTTCATATTTCAAACCTATTCAATCTGTTAAATTTGCCTTAAGTTCTTACCCTGATTGAACCTTTTAAAGGGGCTTTTTGTAGTTTCTTTAATAAAACTTTTAAACTTTATTTATAGATTTAATACTCAGTTTTTCTTTTAAATTTATTAACTGCATAACTATTAGCTTGATTTTCTTAATTATTTTTGTACTTAATTCTAAAGCTTCCTGGGATTTAAATATGTTCACCATTAAGGAAATGATTATGTCATCTCAAACAATTTTGGAGTTTAGCTGATTGAAGGAGCATAAACCAGTGATATAAACCCTAGAGCTGTAAATCCAGAGAAATTTCTCTTGTCCCTGACTGCTTGGCTAAGGGCCTTTTTGTAATAACTATGTCACAAACTCCAAACTTATAAAAACAAAAACAGAAAGAAAAAATCAGTGATAATGGTGATCTGTCTTTAATCTTGGGCCATATCATAGTATGCCAAGTTTAACTCTTCTTATGTGTTTCCTGCTTCTGGAGTTTTTGAGTAATTTTCAAATTCTTCCTATAATTAGATATTTAATTGACATCTAAAGGGAGTGTTCGCCTCCCTAATATGGGTTCCAAGTTTTTTCTTATCATAGTGACATGGGCTGTTCATTGGAAATGGTGCTATTCATTATAATGCAGTTTAAAATGAACTTACTTTTTAAATGTTAATAATATATCTTATTGAACCCAACATATATAAAATATTTTTACTTAAAATGTAATCAATATAAAAATGACTGAGGTATTTTACATTTTTGTAAAATTTAGATTTATATTTTTAAAATATTTTTAATTGAGATATAATTGACATATAACATTAGTTCAGGTGTACAAGATAATGATTCAATATTTGTATATATTGTGAAATGATCACCACAATAAGTCTACTTAACACCTATCACCACACAGTTATAAGTTTTACTCTTCTCGTGATGAGAACTTTAAGATCTACTACTCTTAGCAACTTTCAAATATATAATAGAGTATTGTTAACTATAGTTACCATGCTGTACGTTACATCCCCAGGACTTATTTATTTTACAACTGGAAGTTTGTCCAAAATGGACTTGTTTAAAGTGTACTGTTAACTAGTGTTTACAATCTCATTTATCTGGACTGTCAACTTACTGTTTCTTTTCCCTCCACAGAAAGGCAGAAACTCTTCAGATGTCTTCCAATAATGACCACGTTTTCATCCCAATGTCACAAAGAGACACCAATGGCCTCTCTGGGACAACCTCCAACAACCTGAACACGGTTACTGAAGGAGCCGTGTTAAGTTTTCATAACATTTGCTATCGAGTGAAAGTGAAGAGTGGCTTTCTACTTGGTCGAAAAACAGTGGAGAAAGAAATACTAATGAATATCAGGTATGTGCATGAACTTTTATTTAAATAGCTTGATTGACATCTTGTGAACATCACAGGTGTTGCCTATTAGAAGTAAAGGTGCTATGGACATTTGTCTACAGATATATAGACACATTCATTTCTTTTGGCTCAATCGAGAGTGAAATGATTAGATCATATGTTAGGTATATGTTAAATTTTTAAAAGAACTGCCAAACTTTTTAAAGTGATTGTACCATATGCATCAACTTTTGTTTGAGAAACTGAGTAATTAATGTGTCATTTAGTTTTTCCTGGGCAAGCCTCATGTTTTAGTGGAAAGGAAGCCTGGGTATATGACTTCTGACTTTTTGATTGTGGGGATAAAATTGTAATCTTTGAGCTTCAATTTTCTAATCTGTGCGATAAAAGATCACTGTACTTTATGAGCCAGACACTATGGGTACTTATGCACTTTATGTCCTGTATGTTCTAGAAGCAAAAGTGAGGAGATCGAAATGACAATATATTGTGAAAGTACTTAAAACAAATAGACTTGTTTTAAGTAAGTGACCTATTTATAGTCGTTGTTAATCTATAACATTTTACCTAATGTTTTCCTCAATTATACAGACAGAAACAACCAGAGTATAAAACAGATCTAGCTTAGCTCAAGGTATGCTGTTGAAGTCCCAAGTGATAGGAGAATTTAGGATCCAAACCGGTACAAAACTATGTTTTTATTCTCACCTCTAGCAACGAATTGATCACGTGGTGGTTGTGTGGGCAGTAGAGAAGGGAGGGGAATGAGAATAGAACTTGGTACCATGTATCTCTCTTCTTTCACAGATGATAGGCATTAGGATTGTTCATGTTTTTCTGATTTCTAGAGAATTAAGCCTGATTCTTCCCTTCTCTGGAGAGGGGAGTGTATCTAAGTTAGCTCCGACAGCATGGCCTATGTGTTCTGTTTTGTTACTTTGTTTAATAGGGGACATTTTTTTTTAAATTTTTGTAAAAATTTTTTTGAAGCAATACTGAGAGTGTACACTGAGGAGCAAGATCTCAAATGCTCTCATAAGGGAAATTTTTATTTCAAGATAGAACAAGGAATCTTTTCTAGTTTTCCTAGACTGGAGGGGTGGTTTTAAGAGCCCTTTGTCCAGGTATGTAGACTCAGATGTTTCTCATGTTTTCTCCATGCATTCTATGGGATTGAGGCCTTTACTGTTACTGGCAGACTACTGCTCCCAGAAGAGTAGGAATTTACAGAGGAGAAAATATTTGGATGTGGGCGGGTAAGAAACAATGGAGATCTGAGATTGATTGGGTTGTGGTAAGGTCAGATTGTGTAGCATGAGATAGGGCTTTCATCATGCGGCAACACTTTCTGTCATACTTACTTCCTTGTTGCTTTCGTGCATTAGTTAAGAAACCCTGACTAGAAAAATAAGAAGAATGGTAGACACAAAGCTTTTATCTTTTGCTATATGCCTAGAGAGAATTCACTGACCTTTTTTGAAGAGTAACAAATTTTTTGTGAAACATAACAATAAAGAGTTAGTCACTTCAGATTTTGTGCCAAGCGAAAGGTAACAAATGATTTGACTATGTAAGTTTGAATAGATTTAAAATGCATACTTGCGAGAGTACATTTATCTTGCTTATGTTTTAAAGCTAACAGATTAGTAACCTGATACACTAAAAATGCCATCTGTTCAAGGCTTTATGTTTTTATGGTTCAATGGTATGCATTCCAGCAATAGAAGGAATGTCCATCTTTACCTGCATTCCTAGGTTCAGAAAAACTGTCAAATCTTTTCTTTAAAATTAAAAAATTATTTTAAAAATATAGTTGACATACAATATTATATTACTTTCAAGTATACAATATAGTGATTAGACATTTACTTACCTTACGAGTATTGCCTCTATAAGTCTTGTAGAACATTAGGGTTTTCTTGCTTCCTCATATTTCTGTTTTAGGCATCCATGAGCTAGCTATATTATCCCTTTTATTCATAAAGCATTTTTAATTTTTCTTCTATCTGCTGTCTTCTACTAGTATTTCTGGGATGGGAGAAAGGTCGCTCTCATTTATCTTATTTTTACTTGTGTTTGATTGCACCACTAGCATTCAAAATAGTAATTTTATTCCAAAAAAAGATGATGAGAATTTCAATTTCTGTTTTTTCTTTGGGCATTCTGTAATCTTATTTTTAGAACTAAGTAACTAGAACCTGACATCCTCTGTGGAGGAAAGGGGAGGGAGATAAAACAAAATCTGACTATGAGAATTCAAAAAGGTGAGATTTTACTACCTTATAAAAAATATTTCTGTAATCCTTAGTTTGTCTTTATACCCAGCATTTGATCTTTTTCTCACCAAAGCTGAAGATCTGTGCACAAAATGGTCCATTCCAATAGATGGGTGGATATCCTATAATTTTCAGGGAAATTCATTATCTTTTTGGAGATTTTTTTTAAAATTAATAACTTATTTTGAAATAATTTCAAACTTAAACCTTGCAAGAACATAACCCTTTATTCAGACTTCCTGTTAACATTCCAGTGCATTTGTGAGTCATTTTGTCTCTTTGGATACCCATTTTCATTAGTATTTTTCTAAATCATTTGAGAGCAAGCTGTCCATATGGAGCTCTATTATTCCTAACTCTTCCTGTGTGTATAGGACCCTCTCTGAGATAACTACCTAGTCATCATCTGGAAGTAGCTCAGGGGAAGCAAAGCTTCATAATGGATGCAGTGGTGGGCCCTAAGGGGCTGCTGGTCCACCCTGCTCTCCGCATAGTTGACTGACCATGACATCATGTCTCTCCCCTTAGTCTCATCCAACCTGGTATTTTCCTGTCCCACTCTAAGTGACGTTAACCTTGGTCACCTGGTCATGTTGGTGACTGCTAGCCTTCGCCTTAATGGCACTATTTTCTTCTTTGTAAATTGTAAAAACCAAAACAGGAGATGCCCTGACATTTGCCCAAACTCTACTCTTTATTAAACCTGAAGCCAGCAGTTTCAGAACCCGCTGATGACTCGTGCCAGAGTCAGCAATTACTGTCAGAATGATAGTTACCAAAGGGTGATTTTCTGTTTCCATCCTACTCTTCGATATGGATTTGTTTGCATTCTGCTTAAAGGAAAAAGGTTCATTTGTCATCTCTTCATTCATTTATTTCTATCAGTATAGACTCATGGATTCACATTTTATTCAGTAGCATTCAATAGTAATGCATTATCGTCATTATTTATCTTGATACTCCTGTTGTTCCTGATTTGGTCAGTGGGAGACTTTCAAGGTAGATGTTTTCTTTTTCTGATATATTCTCTCATTCTTTTAGTATTTTCTTAGCACAGCAAAAAGTTCCAGACTCACTGTGTGCTTACTCTGCTCCAGACCTGGAATGAGTTGATGTACCTTTTTGGGAAATTTGTATTTACCGATCTGGTTCTGGGTGTTTGGAACATTCATTGCTATTGGGACATCATAGCTCCCAGGCCTTTCAAGTGGACAGACCTAGGGAACATATATATGTATATTCATATACACATGTCTAAATCTTTTTATATCTGTCTGTATGTAGATTAAAACTCATGACCTCCAAGTCAGATTTAACATGCAAGGGTTATTTCCATGTTTCCATGTTTGTAAAACATCTTCTCAAAAAGTAAAAATTCTGGCTCGCACTCTTAATATACTTACTAATGTGCTCCATTTTTTTTTTTTTATTCCTTAATATAAACAATCTCTCCATCCCCCAGCTGTCTCCTCTCTTTCTCTCACCTCCTTTGTGGCCTGTGTTCTTGGGTGCTAGTGGTTGCTGCTCCTCCACCCAGCACTATGTATACCATGTATTCTTTGAACATGGTATAGTAAGTAGGGAATGCAACTATACCTATTTTCCAGTCAGGCTATACTTAATATCCATAAGTTATTTCCTACTTCTTGACATTTGTTTTTATTGAAAACATTTGGTTTTCCTATAAGTAATTGTCATTTATGAAAATGTAGGAATTCATTTATTCAACAAATTTTGAATGTCTGTTAGGTGCCTGACATTTTGCGAGATGCTAGTGACAAAATTATGTCCTCTGTTTTCAAAAACCCAGTCTAATGAGTGGTTCAGACAAGTAGAGCACTTCACTGTGTTCTATTATGGGATAGAGAAATTAGAAGACATGATGGAAGTCCCAAACCCCAAATTGGAGGGCTGCAGGCATGGGGAGAGAGAAAGTTAAGATTTGGGGTGTATGTTTGTGTGTATAGGGCAGGGTAGGGATGGATGATGCTCCAAGCAGTGAGAATGGCATTGACTTCTCACTCACAAAACAAGACAAAAGGATGTACCATTATTTACTAAAATGTAATAGATGTGACAGGAATCGCATAGCTTGCTTTCATTTCATGTATTCAGTATTCAGTAGTCTACTCATTGTAGAACATTGTGCTGATGCTGTGGATCAAAAGAATATGATACAAGTTTTTATTGGCAAGGTTTACAGTATAGTGAGAGATACTTTCTTATCCTGCATGTAAATGCTATAAAGCAATAAATAAGGGTGGGGAGTGAATGATGAGGGATGAGGGTAGGGTGGAGGGTGGGGTGGGGCAACAATTAAATTGTAGACTATAGACTAGAACAGAGGTCATCAGCAAACTTTTTCTATAAAGGGCCTGAGAGTAAATATTTTGAGTGTTATAGGTCATACTTCCATGTTGCAACTACTCAACTCTGTTGTTGTAGCATGAGAGCTGTCATAGACATAAACAAGTGAATGTTGCTCTGTTCCAATAACATTTTGTCGATGAACACAGAAAATGTGATCCCTAGACTTAGAATGTAAACTCCATGAGGGCTAGGACTTTTTTTATTCTCAGCTCTGACCTGCGTTCTAGAAGAGTGTCTCGTACACACATAGTAGACAATGAATAATTGTGTTAAATGAATGGAAGGACAGTTAGCCACTACTGGAACTCTTGCATTTGTAATTATACATTATTGTTGTTTTCTGTAATGCTAAGGTTTCATGGAAGCCCAACTTAGGGACCTGTAAAATTCTTTGACTTAGAATGCTCACATTGAGTTTTGGGTTAATTATTTAGTATTGCTTGGTCTTTATTTGAGTAGATTTTGTAAAAACCTGGAAAGATTTTCTGACAATGAAATTTTAAAGAATAACAAGCTTATTCCTGGTCATTTTAGAAACAGTTACTAGGTAGCTATTACTAGAGAAGGCACATCAAGAGCTATAGATAAATGTATCTTGAAAGTTCACCCAGCCATTAGCATGTATTTCTACATCGGGGGAAAGGTCTTGGTAAGAATAAAATATTTTTTTGTTTTACAAGTTGTGCCTAATTTTCCTAACTCACTGTATTTGTCCAGTGTTTCAGTGAGAGGCTCCTTAGTTAATGAGCAGAGTGGAAGGTACACTTCACCCTAGCACCCACCAGCCATTTTACCCTTGTGACAGTTCAAACACAATAGGCAGTAAATGCGGAGGTCCTCCTGGATTGAAGCACTGTGATACAGCTGCATCGTGAAGTTTATCACTAACAACATTTGTGTAGCATAGTGTTTGCCTCTGTGAAAGGCATTATCTGGAAATGAAATAGCCTTCCACTTTGTACCCTCCACTTGGAATAATTTTCTCTGGGTAATAAATTTTACTTGCCTCCCCATCGTACAGAGATTGGCGTAGATTTTGAAAGGGCTTTGTCAGACCAGGATTTTGAAAGGGCTTCGTCAGACCCCGTTTCATCATGCCCATGTAACTGCGGTGGTCCCGCCCCTCATTCTCCTTGCTCCAGTCCATTCTCTTTACTTTTCTACCGGTTACCTTCAGGATAAAATTCAGACTATTTATTTGCCTTTTTCTTGATTTTCAGCACAGTCAACACTGCCTTAATTTTTCTACTTTCCTGCTCTCTGTCTGAATATTCTCTACCCTCAAACAACTATGTAATTTGTTGGGAACATGCAGCATGCAGTGTCTACACCATGTCTGTACATCCTTAAAGGTCACCCCCTATGGAAAGTAGTGTCTCCCTTCTAAACAGAATTTTCCAGTCTACTTATCTGACACTTTACAAGGAAGAAAAAAATAATATATTTGAAAGGTATATCTTTTACATTTCCAATTTGATTAAGAATTTTGTGAGGGTTAAGAACTGGTGAGGTTTCTTTCTTTTAATGCCTGAGGTGCTTTATTCTAGCCATTGAATTTCTACTTCAGATATATTGTTTCTTGGTCCGACTAGATTCGAGCAATGAGAACACTAATACTAGTGATTCTAGAAATCCATTAACTTCTTAATTGTATAGAACTTGACTAGGTAGCAAATGAGGTGACTGGAAAATAATTATCATCAAACATTGCTCAAGACTTTACCTTGTGTTAAGAGAGGTAGTGTAACAGAGGCTTTACTAGAATCTTTATTTTCAAGGAAACTTGAAAATTTATGTGTCCTTTTGGGGAAAAAAAAAAAAACTTAAGCGGTATAGAGAATAAGTGGAAGAAATTTAGAGGGACCTGAGACCTTTTTCTTATAGGTCCTGAAAAGTGATGATATCCTTTGTAGATTAGACTTCTATTAATCGGCCATTTGGTTTGTTTTTAATTTAATAGTTGATTTGTGCTTGTTTTCTGTCTGATTTCATCAACTTTCATTGAGTGTATGAAATGCAGATCCTATATAAGTAGACCTGGCTTTAAAGTGCACCAGTAAATCTGTTTGTTTCTGCATTTACAGTGGGATCATGAGACCTGGCCTCAATGCCATTCTGGGACCCACAGGTGGAGGCAAATCTTCGTGAGTATAGCAGAGAGCATCAGTAAGGTTTTTCTTTGCCGTTTTAATGTGCTTTTAAAGATCACTTTTAGGAGAGCAGGTATTTGTAGCGCATTACTGCATGCCTAGCCTACTCTAGGTGCTACAGATCACACGCAGTTATGCCGTGATTCTGTCCAGAGGAATAAAGGTCATTAGGTTAGCTTCACTGACAGGATGTGATAAGGTGTTTGGCATACAGCTGCCAGCTGTGAATTTGAGCTAATGAGGCAGAAAAGGAAGGGGATAAAACTGAAAGTGGGGAGATGGAGCTGAAGGCATAAGTGAAGACTTGAGTCCCAGCTAACAGAGCACATTGCCTATGTTTGATTTCCCAAGGTCACACAGCCTGGAGGGCAGTTTGGGAGCTCTGTGCTGGGTCAGCCAACAGTGCTTTGTGTTCACGTTTTTGGGTGTTATTGTAGCATAGAGTTAAAAATGAAAGACAAGAATTAGAAGACTACATAATAATAGTTGAAACATAGAATTTCTTGATCAGTTTATTTTCTAACGAGCAGAATTTGGATTCAGAGTAGCTGAGAGATATGGCCTTAATTAGAGGGGAAAAAACTCATATATGTTTCTTTATAGGTTGTTAGATGTCTTAGCTGCAAGAAAAGATCCGCAGGGATTATCTGGAGATGTTTTGATAAATGGAGCACCTCAACCTGCCGATTTCAAATGTAACTCAGGTTATGTGGTACAAGTAAGTATGTACAGATTTGCATTTTAAATGTCTCCTGTTTCTACATGGGCATGTGCCTTTGCTGATAGTTCAGTGTGCTTCCCCCTGGTTACATAACATGGGTGTAGAACCAACTTACTTTAAACCAGCTTTTGATAATCTCCCATCAGATGTAGGGTAGTGCTAAATGGAAAGGCAGGGGGAATAGAATATGACCCTTATCAGGACAGTGATATGAATGCTAGTTATGTAATATGACCCTTGTAAAGGTAACGTTAGCAATTCTAGTCATTATATTACCAAAGGCACTGCTGTTTTACTTTCTTCTCTACCTTTACCTTTCTCCTTCCCCTTGCTTAGAAAACTATTTTGGCTATTTTTATGTAAAGCGGTCTATAAATGTCTGCTAGTAGTAATTACAATTACCTGTGTTCTATTTGGGTGTACAAATGCAGAATGAAAATTATCCATTAGACTTTGTATCTCTCTATACATGGAATTTTATAATTTGTATAATTACAAGTTCATAATTAGCTAGAACTTTCCCTATTTTTGTGGATTAAGTTTTATATACTAAACATTGATGGTACTACAAAAGACCTGATGTGTCTTGTTAAAATGTCATTTGCCTTAAGGATGATGTCGTGATGGGAACTCTGACAGTGAGAGAAAATTTACAGTTCTCAGCAGCTCTTCGGCTTCCAACAACTATGACGCAACGTGAAAAAAATGAACGAATTAACACAGTCATTCAAGAGTTAGGTCTGGCTAAAGTGGCAGATTCCAAGGTAATGTGGAAAAATGGAGGTAACATTGACAAGACATGGGCCCTTTCCTGTGTGGGTGGTGTAACTCTTATTCGCATATTTTCTGTAATGTTTGTGGTCAAAAGTGGGTGCTTTTTGTAACAAGAAAAGTGACTAGTTATATAATATGAAGGTGGAAACCAATCAGGACAAAATTCAAAAAAATGGTTGAGTCCTGGAAATGAGGTATGGCAGTGTGGTCTAGTATGTAGAAGTGTTCTTTGCAAAGTCACACACCCTTGCTTTGTGATTACAGCTTTTGATTCTCCTCCACGCTAATTGCTTAAGTCCAGTCTCATTCAGTATCTGTACACTAACTTTCCTTCTTTCTGTTTTTCCTTTCCCTTTTAGCTATTCTGCCTCTCTTCCTCCAAGGGACTTTGTTTCATTGCTTTGGAGGTATATTTCTGGAATTCATAAATGATGAAAATTCATGGGATCTTCCTCTGTGTTTCATTTTTCTACAGTTTGGTTTCTAAATTTATTTTCAGTCATATTAGGGTTTATTTCTAATTTGTATGAAATCCAAGTTGTCTTTCTATAGCCTTTCTTTTGAAACTCTGTCTCCCTTCCCCTCTCTCCCTTCATTTGGCCAATATTATGTGCAGACTTCAAGTGCTGGTCTCCCTTAGGTTTTACAGATATCAGTTGTGGGCAAGAGAGATGAAAGTAACTGCTTTTGTGGGTTGTGCAAGATCAAGAAGAAGAAATGAGATGAATGAGTGAACTTTACAGTCGATAAATAGGTTTAATAGGTTTGCAGGGCAGACATTTGAGGCTTTGGGTGAAGATGAACTTCCTAGGTTGTCATGGCTCTAGTTTAATCCCCCTGTGTTATCTCTTCTTTAGAGTAATGAAGAATGAGAGTATTCTGCTAGTCGCTGCTTCATATGATACTTTCCGATAGCCTTTTATGTAAAGTGTATTTTGCTGTATTTTGTTTAGAAGAATAACTCTGAGATGCTACCGTTTCATACTTATGTTTGTTTTATAAGTATATGGGTTTTCTATGCTGGGGTTCTGTTTATTTGATTTTGTCTTTCCAGTAAGTGCTCTCTATTCTTTATCTTTGTGCAGCCATTGCCCTGAGTTCCTTGCATGGATTTCTAGGGAAAAGAAGCTGAAGGCAATTGTTGACTTCTTAGAATTCATTGATCTACTTGATTGAAACAATATAGTAAAAATGTTTATTTTTATGAAAATTTAAACATTTTCTTTTTAACAGAAATGTAGAGAGAATAGTCTGATTACTACGGTAATGACATCATTGTAGTATAATTAAAAATGTGATATGATTACTATGATATGATTACTAATAACATACACCTAGATTTCCCAGCCGTTAAATATTGTATTCAATAATATCTTCTGCTTTTTCTTTTTGAGGTATTTTAAAGAAAGGTATAGATATCATATTTTATCCCTGAATATTTATTATGCATTTAAAAAAATAAGAGCATTTTGTCTACGTTACTACAATATCTACCAACTAACAAAAATAATAATATTTTAGTATCAACCATATAGTGCCCATATTTATTCTTATATCACCAATTGTCTTAAAATACCTTTTATAACTCAGTTGTTATAGGATATCATGAAGGGCTTGAGTAACATTTAATGATCATCTCTTGAAGACTCTTACCTTAAGAATTGTTTCCTATCTCCTGCCTCTTCTGAAATCTTCCTGCTTCCCAACCACATACAGTGACACTGAGTGGTTGAAAAGACTGAGCCAGTCACCTTGAATTTGTCTAAAAGAACGAGTCAGGAATTCTGCCAGCATTAAGGTATAGTCAGGGTCAGTTTGGGAAGCCTTTTGATGATCTAAGAGGTGCTAATATGAACAGTAGAAAGTTAACTTTCTTAGCTGCCAAGGCCCAGCTCTTCCTGTGAGTCCACTTGAGGACTCTCCTTGGTGGGGGGAAAAAAAGAGATGTATAAGAAGACTAATAAATTGTAAATGCTTTCCTCTTTTCCTGTACTATCTTTTGTCCCTTTTTGGACATGATTTCACTATGTCAAGACCATGTCTTTTGAGTTCTAACTTATAATCTTAAAACTAAATACTTGACTTGATAAAAAACATATAGAACTACTTAAAGCATGGGTTTCATGTGAAGCTTAGCCACATACCAGCTCTGACCTGAGCCTTAGTCTACTCATCTAATTAAAGAGAAAACTACCTCTTCTCCCAGATACTCATTTGCTGTTCAGAATAAATGAAGATGTGAGATAAAGTGCCTCTTATAGGGTTGGCACATGTTAAGAGCTCAAGAAATGATAGAGGCTGTGGTTGTTATTGCTAATAATGATAATATTTGTGTTTTAGGTTGGAACTCAGTTTATCCGTGGTGTGTCTGGAGGAGAAAGGAAAAGGACTAGTATTGGAATGGAGCTTATTATCGATCCATCCATCTTGTTCCTTGATGAGCCCACGACAGGCCTAGACTCAAGCACAGCAAATGCTGTCCTTTTGCTCCTGAAGAGGTAAATATATGGGAACATTACTCTTTCATGCACTATCTGATCACCTGCTATGTACCAGGCATTATTCTTGGTGCAGTGGATTCAGCAGTGAGCACAACAGACAAATGTTTCTTCCTTCTTTGTTGTAAGAGATCAGTCAAATAACAAATATGTATTTCAAGGAAAATGAATCAGAGTGAAAGTATAGGGAGGACTGCTGTGTTGGGGTGGTTGGCGCCCTATTACATAGTGGGATGGTCAAGGGAGACCTCAGTGATGTGCCATTTGAGCTGTGAGCAAGACCTAGATGTCTGAGAGGAGAGAGTTCTAGTTGCAGAGAACAGCCAGTGGTCCTGAGGCAGCCTATGCCTAATGTGTTTGAAACTCAAGAGGCCAGAGGGATGGAACCCAGTGACCTGAGAGGGATGGAACCCAGTGGTTGGTTAGTGTATTAATTTGCTGGAGCTTCAATAACACAGTACTACAGAATGGGTGCCTTAAGCAACAGAAATTAATTTTTTTACAATCTTGGAGTCCAGAAGTCCAGTGTTGTCAGGACCGTGTCTTCTGAGGCCTCTCTCCTTGGCTTATAGGTTGCTGTCTTTTCCCCTATGTCTCATTTCATCTTCTCTCAGTGTGTCTGTGTCATGATTTCTTCTTGTAAGAACATTAGTTCTTATTGGATTGAGGCTCACCCATATGACCTTTAGCCAGAATTACTTCTTGAAAGATTCTGTCTCCAAATACAGTCACCTTTACTGGTGCTGGGGCTTAGGAATTCAACATATGAATTTGAGCGAATGGGGGGATACAGTTCAGTCCTCAACAGTTAGAACAGGAACCAGATGGATTTAAGTAGTTGGCAGATTTTATAGGCTTTTGTAGGCCACCGTAAGAACTCTGACTTTGTCCCTTAGGTGACATAGAAGCTTTTAGAGAGTTTTAGAATGGAGGAGTGATAGCTGTGTAGAGAAAAGATTATATATATAATTGGAGAAGGGTAAGTACCAGGAAACCAGTCAGGAGGGTGTTTGTAATAGTTCATTTGAGATATAATTGTGGCTTTGACTCAAATGATAGTGATTAGGGGGGAAGAAGGAGGTAGATTCTGGATCTATTTTGAGTATAAAACCCATAGGATTAGCTTGTGAATTGGATGTGGGTTGTGAGTATTGAGAAGATGAGTTCTAAGATTTGAGGACTGAAGCATGAAAGAATGGAATAAAAACAGTGGCATTTCCTTTTATCAAGAAAGAAGACTGTGGAAGGATCATATTAATAGGAGAAATTTAAAGAGTATTTGTTGGCATCTTTATTTAACATTAAATTTTTTAAAGTTTCAATCTTACAGAAAAGGCATAAGAATTGCACAAAGAAATCCCATGTCTCCTTACCTAGATTGCCCAACTCTTGGCATTTAACTGCTTTTGTACTCCTTCTGTCTCTCTTCCCCTCCTCATATGTGTTTGTTTTGTTTTTTACTTTATTTCCTATAACCCAAAAATATATTGGAGTGTAATCCACAATATAAAGACAATCTTTTTACATTATCACCTTATACACCTCCCAGCCAGGGGGTCACACTGATCCTGTTGCCTCCATCCAGTCCATAGACTCCATTCAGGCTTCAGCAGCTGTCTCAGAAGTTTCTCTCTTTTTCTTTTTCCGTGTCTCAGGATCCTTTGCAGAAATCCTCTTTTCTAAGCCTGAGCAGCTCTTCAGTCCTTCCTTGCCTCTCATGTCCTCGCCCATCTTTGAGAGTACATATCATAGGGTGGCCCTCAATCTGGATCCATCCAGTAAGTTTTTATGTGACTAGATCAGGCCATGAATTCTTGGCAGGGATGCTCCAGAAAGGATGCTGTGTTCTGGGTGTATAACATCAGGGGCTGCGTGGCTTCGGATCATGTTAACCTCTATTACCTGGTCATGTGCATGTCTGCTGTGTTTACCTGCTCTGAAATAGCTAGTTATCCCTTTGTAATTAATCAGTATTTTGCCAGGGGAAATAATCAGATACTACGCTAATATCTTGTTTCTCATCAAACGTCCACCCAGCAGTTTAGCATATACTGACAACTCTACATGTGTCAACTACTAGCGTGATGGTTGCCAAATGGTGATTTTCTGTTTTCACCATGTTTTTCCTCACAGTTGGCATTCTACTGTAAAGAAGTTTTTCTCCTCTATTTATATTTTCTCATATTCTTATTTTAGTTAATGCATTATAATCTGTTATTCTTATTTATTTTTATGACCAAATTAACCCTTAGTTGGCCAATGAAAGCCCCTTGAATCTGGCTTTTAATTCCTTTTGACATGTCTCTGATTATTCTTCAAGCGTTTTTTTGCTTTATGGTCAGCAAGATGTTTCAGCCTCATCTTGCGCCTTTCCTGTGTCAGATGTTTCTCTATGGAGCCCTAGTTCTTTCTGATACTGTTAAGATTTAGAAACTTAGTGTGATCACTGCTGCTGGATTATCATTGCCTCTAGACCATTTAGCAGAGAGGGAAAAGAAATATACTGGTATGTGTGCATATGTGTGTATATATAATATAGAAATATATTTCTGTATTGGAAAATATATATTGAATATAAAATATAGTGAGTATATGCAGTTTGTATAGAAAGACTCATAAACATACATCTGAAAGTATTGCTGTCTTTATAGTTATGTATATATTGAAAAATCCATGAGTTCATAGTAATATATTCAATTCAAAATTAACAACTGAATATCCTTTTTAGGCCTCGCCCTTTCCATGTTTATCAGCGATTTTTCAGAGAGTGAGAAACTTGGCTCCTATTATCTCAACATATTTACTTACTTGTGGAGCCAACCAGCTTTACTGTTCAGTGTAACTAATTACCCTGGCCATTCTCTGTGCCCGCCATCAATAGGAAACTCCCTGCTCCCCAGCCCCATTTTTAAAAAGCTGCCAGACACTCCACCTTTGTATGGCATTTCCTTCCTTTTATTACCTTGCTTCCTCTGATAACCATGCACTCATAAGCAAATCTCTATGCTAGGATGACAAGAAACATGAAGATGGGAAGATGTCTAAGATTTTAGACATCTTAAGTTAGAGATGTCAATTGTACATATGAGTGAAGATGCCAAGTAATGAGTCCTGGGTTCAAGGTCAGTTAGAGAACACATCCATGGTATTTTTATCATCTGTAACTATGTTAACAGTGTTCATTAGAGAATTATGAATTGATAAAGAATACTGTATAAATATTTTCACTATGCTTTGGACTAGTTAGCAAACAAGCATCTTTCTTTATTCCAAAGAGCTCTAACCTAGTATTTCTCCAGCTCTACTGTGCACACGAATCACCTGGGGTCTTGTTATAATGTAGATTATGTTTCTGCAGTTTTGAGGAGGAGCCCATGAGTCTCTATTTCTAATAGGAGAAACTGATACTGATGCTGTCTGTCCTCAGACCAAACTTAGATTAGCAAGGCTCTCACCAATTTACTTGCCTGCATGCAGTCTTTTACCAGCTTTTTGTTCTCTACTGTCTAAAGTTCCACTTTCTGAGTAAAGGGATTCATCGTGGGCTTGTGTTTTGATGAAGCCTCTTTCGCTAGCTTCTCTCTTCCTCACCCCTCCCAGCATATCTCTGAAATAACACTGAACTACATGTAATTTCCTGAGTAGACCTTGTTATCACATACTTTGTTCTCCATGTTTCTTTACCTTGATTATCTTTTTCTTTCTTTCTTTGACATATTCCTGTAGGCCCCTTTGACATTACCTTATATTATCTTCAGATCAGGTTATAGTCTCCTATTTTGCTTACAAGGGATCCTCAGGTACTTCTATTCCTCATTGTATTGAAATGATTGGTTTACTGGCCTGATCCTCTTTGAGGCAGAACAAACTTGTATACACTGCTAGCATATAGTAGATGCTAAGAAAATGCTTAAATTGAAGTGATTGTTCTCTTAAAAATTTTTAATAATAACAGTTTTTGAATGGTGATTTTGGCCTTTGTTTCTTCAACTCATAATTAACAAATTCTGAGTAAAGGTAGTTTAGCAATGTTTTGGCCATGGTCCATCAAATCTCAGCCTTGGGTCTTACTAACTGTCACACCTTGGGCCAGTTATATAACCCTCCCAGCATTATCTATAAAATGAGGGTGATATTACTATTGGTACTGTCAGTATTGCCTCAAAAAAGCATTATGAAAAACAGATGTGGTTATCAATAAAGTATTTAGCAAAGACATAGTAAGTACTTAGGAATGTTAGTTGTAGTATTGGGGCGGAAGAATGAATACCAATTCGTATAAAACCAGAAGACTTCAATGATCAATAGGAATGGGGTATCAACCATTGTATTAATATTTAGTTTATAGTATGTTCTCATCCATGAGTGTACTTACAAATTTCCTGAGTGCTTGTTAAAAATACAGATTTTCTAGACCCAACAGGTCTTGGAAGACTGTCCAGGAATCTGCAGTTTTAATTAATGTTGTAGTTGATACTGGACTGTTCGTGGGATAATTTTAAGAAAGCTTAGTCTTTCATAAAAGCATTGAATTTAGATTCCTTAACCATGAGAGAACATGAGATGAGAAGTTAGTAAGGGAAAATCAGGTTGAATTAGGGTTAAGGACCTAAAGGCAGGAATAAAGTATTTTGCTAAGAAGTGCGCATTTCAGAAGTTTAATGACATGTTATTTTCTCAATTTTTAACTTAGGATGTCTAAACAGGGTCGAACCATCATCTTCTCCATTCATCAGCCTCGTTATTCCATCTTCAAGTTGTTTGATAGCCTCACTTTATTGGCCTCAGGAAGACTAATGTTCCATGGGCCTGCTCAGGAGGCCTTGGGGTACTTTGCATCCACTGGTATGGCTGCCTTTTTCATGCACCGAGATCCTTCATTAATATAATCCTGAAAGAGAGCAGAGGAGGTAGACGAGAGTTCCGTTTAACTTTTGAGTAGACATATTATGGGTTCTGCCACTCCAGTATATATTTGGTTAGTTTGCTGCTTTTTTCTTCATTTGCAGCATAGACTCAATTAGGTCTCTTGTCTTTTTTGAGTATGCATGCATACTCTGTGTATGAGTTGGACTGTTTCTACTGGGCCTTTATCTATTCTGCTTCCCAGTTCTGGTGACTTTTTTTCTAACAGTTCAATCAATATATTAGCCTCATAGCCACTTATCTGTCAGTTGAACATTCATAGAAAGGCCTGGTACCCCCAAATCATTTGTCTTCTTGACCATACAACAAATCAGGTTTTATCATTTTTTTCCCTTTGCGCTGGATGTTGGTCTGTATTTGTGAGGGTTTAGGTAGATGCCACTTAATTTTTTAGTAACATCAGATTGCAGACTTAGACCTGAAGTGGATATGAGTGTCTTACCAGTCAAATGAATGGCTACTCCTGATTTTGACACTGATAGGCCAAAATTTCTGACAGTTCTGGGCTTCCTAGTTCTATTTCGGATGGAAAGGTGCAATATTTTTATGGCTCATTTAGTTCACTTTATTTTAGAGATATTTGGACATTATAGATGATGCTTCAGGACTCCAAATATAATTTTAAATAATTTCTATTTTTTAAAATTTGTTTTTGATGAATCTTTATCATTTACAATAATCATGCATACGTGGATCTGGGGAGTCTAGGAGGAGAGGAATCTGAGAGTAGGACTATAGGCCAAGATGAGTTCAGATGATCTGGCTCAAGAAATCAAGGTAAGCCTTCATTTGTGCCACGCTGATTACATCCACTTGAGAATGCTGCTCTGTTGATTTGTTCTCTATATTGGAATTACAGCAGCATAACAGAAGATAAGTTGGTCTCGAACTTGTATGTGTAGAAGCAACCATTGTTAAAGTGGGTACTGGGGTTCTGGCAGCCCCTATGTGAACTCAGAGAACAGAACCCACCCTGGGCTTCTTGTAAAAACAATCCTGCAGTGCCTTAGCTGGCTCTGCTTGTGGCTTTGCTTTGTGGAGCATTAGTTCTAGATACTGCTTTTTTTTTCTTTTTCAAAATATGTTTTTTCTTGTGTACCAGAATTGCCTTCTTTTGTAGGTCAACACTGTGAGCCCTATAATAACCCTGCAGACTTCTTCCTGGATGTGATTAATGGAGACTCCTCTGCTGTGGTATTAAGCGAAGAGGACGAAGATGGTGAAGGTATGTGAACCTGTCGAGAGTCACAGATTGTCACCTAACTGAATTGGCTGACGTGTAGCAGTGTGATAGCTCATTAGAATGTGGCTTTGTGAATTTACATTACTAATGCTGCTCTCTGACACCAACTGTCTTTGTCCGTTTGGGCTGCTGTAACAAGAACACTATAGGTTGGGTGACTTAAACAACAAAGATTTATTTCTCAGAGTTCTGGATGTCCAAGATTAGGTGCCAGCAGATTTGGTGTCTGTTGAGGACACCAAAGATTAGGTGCCAGCAGATTTGGTGTCTGTTGAGGACCCTCTTCCTGGTTTGTAGGTGGTCGACTATCTTCCTAATGCTTCAACACTTGGTGGGTGTGGGAAGGGAGCTTTCTGGGGCCTCTGTTATAAGGGCACTAATCCCACTCATGAGGGCTCCATCTTCATGACCTAATCATTCCTTGAAGTCCCCACTTTCAAATACCATCACTGGGGACTGGGTTTTGGTATACGAATTTTGGGGTGACACAAACATTTTCAGTCTATAACACCAGTCAACACAGATCTTGTTGTTCATGAGTGCTGTTTTTGAATTAATTTAAAATTTGAACTGTTAGTGTCAGTATAGAGTTTTCATTTTTAAAAAATGGTCATTGTTTATACAGTGTTTCAAAATAAAAACTTGACAATTTTTAAATTCACACATAGTACAAAGCAAGGTTGAAGTTTTTATATTGAGAATTACAACTCCCCAAGGATAAAGTTTATTTTAGAAGAATCACAGTGCACATATTATAGTTAGGAAATGGTCAGCTATTTTGTTGTATCCACAGTTTTTGGAAGTAGTCAGGCCAATTAACTGTTTTTTCTAATGTATAATAAGACAGTGCAAAATTTTGTTATGCTAAAGCTTTAGAATGAAGGTGTTAGGGAAGAATGTAAGAAAGGGGTTACAGAAAAATGGGCTAAATTAGCTATTTTGTTAATGTTTCCAATCCACTTTTATTTCAAAGGCAAGAAGACCAAAGAGCCTTCCAAGAGAGATCAGCCACTCATAGAAAAATTCGCTGAGTTTTATGTCAATTCCACCTTCTTCAGAGAAACGAAAATTGAGTTAGATCAACTCTCAGGGGTGCAAAAAAAGAAGAAGAGCGTAGTCTTCAAGGAGATCACCTATGCCACCTCCTTCTGGCATCAACTCAAGTGGATTTCCAAGCGTTCCTTCAAAAACTTACTGGGTAATCCCGAGGCCTCTATAGCTCAGGTAATCAGACAGATCCTTCTAATTATGCTGTTAAATATTCTCTTGGGAACGTTAGATTCTGATAGTTTTTTTTTTTTTTTTTTAAGGATTATCTGTATCTTCTAGGCATGTTTCATCCCAGTCCATTTGAGATATAGAAATAGTCAATCGAAGAAATAAAACACATTTAAGGTTTTACTTTGAAACTTTTTATAGTGTTTTTTTTTAATACCTGTTTCAGAATTTTTGTTGATTTAGACAAGCTATAATGGATAATCTTTGAAGAGAAAAATTTTTTCAAAAATAGTGAAGTAAAGGAATTGTTCAGCCACATTTGGTGTTTTCTGCTTTATTCTACAAGTTCTTACTAAACGTGCTGTTTTCGGATCTTGTCCACAGCAGTGAGCATGATGGGTAAAAATAAAAATCCCTGGTCTCATGGAGCACGTGTTCTTATGAGGAGAGATGGCTAATAAACCCATACAGAAATAAAATATATAGCATGGCAGAAGGTAAAAGAGGATATGGCAAAGTTTAAGCAGAGATGTGGGGAAAGGAAGAGAAAGAAAGAGAAGGAAAGGAGAAGAGGAAAGAGGGAGACAAAGAAAAGGGGTTGGTTTGCATTTTAAATCAGGTGGTCGTGGAAGCGTTCATGTAGATGTTGGTGAATGCACCTGAAGGTAGGAGACAGCCCCTGTGGAAGGGAAGAGCCTGTGTACAAATGCTGTTCTTTATAATTGACCTTATTCATTTAGAAATTCTAATCTTAGGAGAGAAGTAGATGCCTAAAACAGCTTGCAATTAACACAAAGTAGTAAGCAAACTTGACTTCTGTTAAATAAGGCTGTTTGCTGTCAGATCAACTTTTTCTTCATTAAGATGAAATAATATTCTTTCCTCTTTTGGCTGGCTCTGTTGATAGTTGTTAATTATTGCTCTTTTATGGTTTTTCTGTTATTCTCAAACCCTCTGTCATATAAAAGCTTAGTATTTCCAGGTTCTTTCTGGGGAAATCAATTTAGCCAGTTGTTTTGGGGGTTGTTAATTTTATTATCAATTGTTGAATTACTATGGACTTCTAAACAATGGCATATAGTAGGCTCTAATGAACTGTAACTGATTTCTTATACCATGCACCATAATTTTCATACTTCAGTATGTTGCCTTCTAAATATTAATATCGAGAGCTTAGATTCCTCTTTGACATGTACTGCTAATTGCTCCATACATTTTGGGGACTTGTTATTTGACATTTCTGTCAGAACATGACCACTTTTATGTACTATCAATCAGGGGTAAATTTTTATTCTTTCAGGGTAGATTCGAGGTTGTTTGGAAACGAGTCTGGTGAATCAGGTGAAATTGGTTACCAACACTGGTCAATGGTGATTTGATGTAATGAGTTGATTCTTCAGTGTGATTTATACAGTAGATTTTTTTACTTGGAAAATAAATTTCTCTTGCCTCTAAAAGTGGTTTAAAAAGTGTCTTGTCCGAGTCACATGAATGGTCATTCTGGGCAGGACATGATTAGAGTGTGGAGCTAATTCTAGTAAACCACAATTCTGCATTTTTTGGTGCTAGGCTTCCTTCAGCTTCAAACCCCAGGCCTAGTGCCTCCAGGTTGCGTGTTCAGCCTATTTGCCTCTTCAGTGAACTCAGTTCCATAAAAGTAATTCCAAACTGTTTAGAGCAGTGGCAATCTCATAGAATAAGAGTAGAATGTTGCATCTCCCTGAGCATCTGTTTGGCGGGCACAGCTCTAGTTCAGATTTGTGAATACCGAAATATTAACTTAGGGGGAGTAGGCAAACCTTTTTTGTAAAGGGCCAAATAGTAAATCTTTTAGGCTTTGCGGGCCATTTGGTCTTTGTCTCACGTCATCAGTTCTGCCATTTTAGCAAGAAAGCAGTCATAGGTAGTACATAAACAAATGAACATGGCTACTCCAATTAAATTATAAACTATTCATGGACACTGATATTTGAATTTCATATAAGTTTCACGTGGCAAGAAATATATATATATATATTTTCTTAACCATTAAAAAAGTGGTAAAGACCATTCTTACCTCATGGATTGAACAGAAATAGGTGACAGGCCCTCCTTGGCCTGTGTGCCATAGCTTACTGACCCTTGGTTTTCGGTTTTTAATATTGCATATATGTCATTTACTTCTCTAAGTGTAGTTATTAAAATGTTTTATGGCTTACTGTTGATTAATCTTTTATCTGTTGTCTTAAAGATGTACTTGGGTTTGAACTAGTCATTCGCATGATTCAGATCTTGCTTGAAATAATGCACTTAACCAAAGGCTGTAGTTGGAAGATCTTAGAATGAATAGATTATCTGTACAAGAAGGTTTATTGTGCCAAGGGTTTTCTAATCAAATCAATTTGGAAAACATATCTCTTGGAAATTCATCGTGTCTATTAGCATATTAAACATTTAACTAGGAGTTAATTTTTTTGGTGACATTCATAAACATCCCTCAGAACTCACATTGTTAAGTGTTAGTAAAAACATTTGAACAAAGATAGTATCATATATATATAGGGAATTTCTTTTTTTTTTCTTTTTCTTTTTCCTGTTCAAAACAGATTTCAGTTAAACATGTACAGGCAGCATCTCTTTGATCTGTTGTTCAGTATTTACTATGTGTGTTTGTTTTCTTTTTCTTAATGCAGGAAAAAAATATATAGATACATCTTTTAAAGCATAACACTAATGTGGGATTAATCATTTTACCAATATGTTGGAAAGCTAACTTTAAGACTACTTTTAGAATTTGGAAATCTTTAGGAAACACCCTAATGATAATACTGATAATCTGTTAGTATAAGATAAGAAGTTTGAATGCAGAAGAAACAAAGCATGTAGAGTATCCAGTTTAAAAAGTCTGAGTATTTTTAGAGTTATACTGCATGAAAATACAGGCTTGAATACATGCGCATGCATACAGATTGATGGAATCATCCTCGTTTGTTTTGGAGGCTTGATCTGTTGATATGAAGTGTTTTCTGAAGGGATTTGAAATATGTCCTGGTAATAGATTTTTTTTCAAATTTCTTACTGATTTCTTTGCAAATAAATTTTTAAGTCTATCTTAAATCATATTCTTTGAAGACTGTGATCTTCATAAACTAGGCTTTACAGATCATGATCCTGTTTTCTAATTTGGTTTCTTTGTGCCAAAAGTGTGCTTGACAAGTTACTTTAAGTCTTGATACTGTTGTACTGTTGTAGTACTGAGATTTTTTTTTTTTTAACTTTGGAGATTCCATGATACAAGGTTGGATATTCTATTTCTATCAATTACCGTTTCTCATATTTTTATATTTAATATAACTTAAAAGTACAATAAGAATTTCCTTAAAGAAATTATATCATAATATAACCCTTAACTCTTTGCTGATAGAAGTGTTCTTAAGAGACATTTATCAATCTTAAAAACAAAGTGATGTTTATTCAGTCTTAGGACGCATCAAACAGACTAAGTGAGGGTAGGTAAGAGTGGCAAAGAATTAGCTGTTTAGCCCTGCGCTGTGGGCTGTCGGCCCTACTGGCTGAGGTTGCTGGAGAAGCAGTGACAGGAGAATGGGTAATGCAAGCACTTGGGTGCCCTCAGGGAAAGCTGACTGAATGCTTGATGACAGTGGCAATGCACTTTTCAATGCAGGCATGTAGTCCCCCTCTTCCCACCACATAGGTTGTTCCCAGCTTACCCTTACTTCCTTATCATGCAGAATTCCATTGTTACAAATTTTGTTATATGTGCTTTTGAATTTTTATTTATTTGTATTAAGATGAAGAGTAAAGATACCCTGTTTTCACTTGAAACCTCTTGAAATATTATAAAACTATGCATGTTCACTAACTCAAATGTTGAGAGTTTAGGCCAGAACTCTTAGCCACTGGAACCTTATTTTATTCCCTAAAGGACTTTGATAAGCACTTGTAGTATTCTACTCTATGTGGTATTCCCAGTTCCAGTAGCTGAACTGGACCCTGAACTGGCAATTCTGGGAAACGACATGGAGGAATCTTAGCTTTTCCAGAAGTCTACTTTGTTCTCCATCAGTCTCCCCAGCACACAGATACATTATTTTTTATTTTAATTTAGAAAGCAGTCCAATAACATACACTCTTCTGTATTTTCCCAAGGACTTCGACCAAGCCATTTAAAGTATCTATCTCAATGGAGTGATTTGATTATGTGGCCATATATATTGTAATAATAAATGGTATATTAAGTTTTTACCCTTACTTGTAACTTTTTTCTTTTCTTTTCTTTCTTTTTTTTTTTGAAAAGATCATTGTAACAGTTTTCCTGGGACTTGTTATAAGTGCCATTTTCTATCATCTAAAAAGTGACTCTACAGGAATCCAGAATAGGTAAGTAAATTTAGACCTTGGTTTTGAAAAAGTACTGCTACTTTTTTCAGGGTTCTAAAAATTTATTAAGAGTTTGAATTTTAGACAAGTACAGGATGAATTGAGGAGTAGGATAAATCAGTGAAGTGAAAGCTTAAGGAAGTTAATTTTCATATATATATTAGTGATAAAATATACAGAAAATAAAATTTACCTTTCTAACCAGTTTTAAGTGTACAGTTAAGTGACGTTAATTACATTTGTAGTGTTGTGCAACCGTCACCTCCGTCTATCTCCAGAACTTTTTTTTTCATCTTCCCAAACTGAATCTCTGTACCCATTGCATAATAACTCCCCAGTCCTCCTTTCCCCAGCTCCTAGAAACCACAATTGTACTTTCTGTCTCTGAATTTGACTGCTCTAGGTACCTCATATAAGTGAGATCATACAGTATTTGTCCTTGGGTGACCGGCTAATTTCACTTAGTGTAATATTTTTAAGGTTCATCCATGTTGTAGCATTGTCGGAATTTTTTTCTTTTTTAAATCTGAATAACATTCCATTGTATAGCTATACCTCATTTTGTTTATCCATTTATCTATTCATGGACACTTGGGTTGTTTATGCCTTTTGACTATTGTGAATAATGCAGTGAACATGGGTGTACAAATAAATACCTGTTTGAGTTTCTACTTTAAATTCTTTTGGGTGTATACCTAGAAGTGAAATTACTGGATCATTTGGTGATTCTATATATTTTTTTGAACTGCCTTCCTGTCTTCTACAGCAGTTAGTTATATCATATTGAATTTCTACCAGCAGTGCACACCCTAGTCAACACTGGTTATTTTCTGGGTTTTGTTTGTTTGTTTGTTTGTTTGTTTTTGTAAATAGCAATCCTAATTGGTGTGACGTGGTATCTCATCATGGTTTCAACTTTCTTTTCCCTAGTGATTAGTCGTATGAGCACCTTTCATGTGCTTCTTGGCCATTTCTATGTCTTCTTTGGAGAAATGTTTATTCAAGTTCTTTGCCCATTTTTAAATTGGATGTTTTTACTGTTGAGCTGTAAGAGTTCTTTGTACATTCTCAATATTAACTCCTTATCAGATATAAATTTGCAAATATTTTCTGCCATTCTGTGTGTTGTCTTTTCATTCTGTAGATAGTGTCGTTTGATATGCAAAAGTTTAAATTTTGTCATAGACTGGTTTGTCCATTTCTTTATTTTTTTGCCTGTGAATTAATTTTCTTTCTATTTTTTGATTGGTTTGCTGTGGGGAGGTGGATGGGACTCAGTTTTTTCTAACTGTAACATGGATTACCATATTGAAAAGAATTAGAATATGTTAAATTCTTTAACAGAAATGATTTACTATAAAATAAATTCTTTACAATTCAGAAGGAATTTTACTATTTATTAGTTCAGAATCATTATGAACATTATTGTACTGTTAGATGTGAGACTTAATAAATTGAACCGAATTATTGCCAGGTCTCATGTTTTTAAAATTAGCTTTTTATTTTGAAATTACTCATTTTTGATATTAGGCTTTTTTTTTTTTTTTTTTTTTGCATGTGGTTATGGTTCGTGTTTAGCACTTATGTCAGTTTACCTTACCTAGTTTCAGTCATTACGTTCCCTTAAAAATATAATTTCATGATGAGACATTGTAATGGGCTCCAGCATGCTCTGATTATAGGTGCTCAGCAATGTCATACACCATGGAGCTCTGTGCTTTGTCTGTGGAGAGCCTCTCTGGGCCAGGCACTGTGTTCCCTGCTTTACACCCATGGTCTCAGGTTACCCTCCCACCAAATTTGGAGGGGTGAATGGTATTATCCTCAATTTACTTCTGAGGAAAGTTGCAGTGGTTTAATGGAATCTATTTTGATGTCTGGAAAAGGATGATTGTTTATGAAAGAAAGAAAAAGCATAAACATCAATTCCTCATTCAGGTAATAAGCATTTCCTGTATGGAATCAGATAGTGTTCCTCTACAATGAGATTTCTATGGCAGCTCCTTTTGAGAGTTATGTGAATTGTTTTTATCTTAACCTTCCCGGACAGCTGTATTCTTTCTGGATTCTTTCCACACCTGCTAGTAATTGGTGGTTTGTACCTCAGTAGATGTTACATTTCACTCAAAACAGAGTATTATCATAGGTTTTAGAGCCTGCGGACCTTTTGTGTTGTACAGCAGGAAACCATTTTGAAAACAATATTGGGACACCTGCCCTCCACTGGGATTTTAAAGAGGAACTGGAAATCTAGCTATTAAAAATCTCAGTAAAAGAATCTAGAGAAATAAAGAAGAGCTTAAGCTGTTTCTTCCAATGTTTTCTGGAAAAGAGGGCATTGGATTTCTTTTAATTTGTATTTTGGGCTTCAGATTGCTACCAGTTTTTCATCATTTAAAATTGCTCAGGAGGCCAGTGGTTTCCTTTTCTTCTTTGGGAATGAATTACCCTGGAGGCGCTCTCTCTCTGACCTTTCTCTAACAAGCTGGGTTTTAATCATGTGTAGATTATGAGCCCCTTTGACCTAATAGGTACCTTACAGGATTGTGGTGATAGCTAAAGAAATAATGTGTTTAAGAGAAAAGGTATTTAAAAAATGTATTTGGGTCCATAATTAGATATTACAAACATGGATTACCACCTTAAAAAGAATTTAAAACAGAATATTTTTTAGCATAAAAAGTATATTTATTTTAAAATAAATTATCTTATGATTTAGAAGGAATTTTACTATCTACTAGTTCTGAATCATTATAAACATTATTGTAGTGTTAAATGAAAGACTTAACAAATTGTTGAATGTTGCTGAATATTGCCATGTCATGTTTCTAAAATTAGCTTTTCTTTTGGTATTAGGCTTCTTTTGAGTCTAGAAAGTTGCATTGCTGCTTGTTACCTGGGCCTGGATAGTTTCTATTTATTCATTATTGTACATTTACTTTTAAAACAGCCTGTTCCCTAAGTTCTGTTTTTTTATTATCATTATTTTTTTGGTGTTAAAAAAATCACCTAATATCAATGGAATCTTTGTTTCGGGGTTGTACACTTGGATTCACATTTTTAAAAATGCTCTCTTATTTTGTGTCATTTAAAATTGTGCCACTTTATTGCTTTTAGTTTCAGCTCACATCCTCATTGTCAGTTAAATTGTTTGGTTGTGAAGGGAGGCCCAACACTGACTGGTTCAAGGGATTTTGGCATGCTTTCATGAAATTTATATTTCTATCAAAGCATAGATAAACTGAGTACTTCACTGTTTAAAACTTTTTTTCTGAGAGAGAAGCATTAATAACAGTCTTCCCTTTCTTACATGTGCAGAAATTAATTTTTCTTTTATAAGCATGATTTGTTTTCTTTTTGAGCACATTGGAACCTGTCTTAGTGATGGGTTGTCAAAAACGTTATCAAGGTTCTTCTGATGATTGTGTGGGAAATGTATATAGTAAGATATCGATAGAGGTTTCCCTTCACTGTCTTTCATTTTGCCTCTTTATGTCTTTGTTTCTTCTTTGCTCAACTTTAAAAAGCAGCTAATAGAGGTTTTTAACCTTTGCACCCTTTATTTGACTGTTTCTCTGTTCATGCATTAGGAATGGTACTTGGTGCTTTTCTTAGTTAAAATTCAAGGTGATAGTATTTTTATGACCTATGCAATCATCAGCTTGAAAACAAAGAACCATAGACTGTGTGGCTTAAACAACAGGAATTTATTTCTTACATTTCTAGATATCTAGGTGCCAGATGGTAAGTAAGGATCTGATGAGGGTCCTCTTCTCGCTTACTGCCTTCCTGCCCTGTTATTGAATGAAGCAGAGATAGTTCTGTTTTTTCTCCCTTTTATTCTAAGGGCACTAATCCCATCATGAGAGCACCAACCTCATAACCTCATCTGAACCTGATCCCCTTCCAAAGACACCATCTCTAAATATGATCACATTGAGGGTTTGGGCATCAACATAGCAATTTTGGGTGGACATATTTCAGTCAATGGCAACCTGGGACTGTGAATTTCAAATTGTGCTATGGAGTCCCAGGGGCACCCCTGTGGAGACACAGGGGTGTGGAGAGACCTGAGGGGACTCATACTTCCCTCTGTTTTAACCCTAACTGTTGTTTAACATTATAACATTTGAGGAAAGAGTTTTGCAGATAGGAAACTGATCTAAGAAAGTTTCATCAGTGCAGTGCTTTTGTTTCCTTTCTCTTATCACAGAGCTGGGGTGCTCTTCTTCTTGACAAATAACCAGTGTTTCAGCAGTGTGTCTTCTGTGGAGCTCTTTGTGGTCGAGAAGAAGCTGTTTATGTGAGTATGTCTCTGTCTTAGGATGGGGGCTTTCCAGTTTCAAGACTGCTGGTCAAACTAGTCACTCTCAGAATTGGGCCAAAGATTGGTTCCTGGGAATTACCAATGTTAATTGAGAGAGAAAGCGGCCAGAGGCTGGGAGGAAAATCATGAGCACGTGGGGCCTGAGACTAGGGGAATAAGCAGGCTCAAGATCAGGGCATAGCCAGCAAATGCAGAGAAGGCAAGCAATAAAGTTGCTGGAAAGGATCTTTTGTTTTAGCCAAGAAGAAGTCATGGTGACCTTCACGAGGAAGGTTGTAAGGGCTTAGTAGAGAGAAAGTAGTGGGTTGAACAGTAAATTGAAGGAGGGGAAGTAAAGAGGACAAAGACTGTAGACCAAGCTTAGCCTTCAGTGGAAGGAAGAATGGAAAGAGCCAGAAGGCAGCCTCCCAGAGGAGGCACATACCTGACATAGTGTCCGATGCTGACTGGGTGGAGGTGGTGGGTTAATCTGGCAGATCTGAGAAGGTGCAGCTGTTAAACCCCTGGTGGCAGCAGAAATCTGTACAGAAGTGCTTTAATCATCTAGTCTGTGCCTTCTTAAACTAATGTGAGAAGTACGATGCGAATTTTGTTTTTCAGGCATGAATATATCAGTGGATACTACAGAGTGTCATCTTATTTCTTTGGAAAACTCTTATCTGATTTACTACCCATGAGGATGTTACCAAGTATTATATTTACTTGTATAACATACTTCTTGATAGGTAAGCAATAAGACAAAATTATATATATCTATATATGTATATGGAGAGAGAGAGAGAGGTAATGAAAGCAACTTTTGGGGCTTGTTTGTTTAACAAAGGTATTCGTATGATACATGTAGACAGATTCATTTTTACATTGTGTTTAGTCTTCACCCCAGGCTCATTGTCTTGAAATTTCCATATATTTCACTGATATACACATACACATAAAAGAATATATATATTTTTGACAACGTACTATAGGAAAAGATCCACTGATTCAGTTTCAACTTCCATTTTACGAATAAGTGATGTATCATAAAGAAATAGGCATAGATCAACTATAATTGAAAAAAATTAAAAAATAAAAATTTAAATAAATAAATGAGAAGTAGGCATAGACCTGTATCCTCAGACTCCAGACTGTTTTTATGGCTGTTCCAAAATGATTAGATTGTTTGACCCATAATAGTAGCCCATTATAATTTATAAGGCAGTTTTGTGAATTGTAATTTAACCCTTTCTCAATCCCAGAGTTCTATGGTACTTAGTCTCAGAGACTTAGATCCTGGAGGCAGTCCCTCAGATAGTGAGGCTACTTACTGGGAGGTCACAATATCCTAATCTTCCCAGTTCTTCACTAACGCACTTATGACAAACACTGAGCAATGTGGTGATGTCAATGTAAAAAGACTGTACTCTTGACAAGTTTCCTTCTTTAAGAGAAGGCAGTAGAATTCTGGCCAGGTGCAGTGCCTCCTGCTCTCCTGCTGAGGCACTGAGAGATTGTTACTACTGACACATAAGGAACATAGGTGATACATGGCAAAGTGCCTGTGCAGTAAGTATAAAAAAGAAAACTGTATGATAACTTTATGCAGTTATTTGAGGAAGGAACAGTGAAACTGGTGACTCAGGGTGGTTGGATAGAGGATGAATTTTTTCATTCTGATAGTTTCTCAAAATATTATAGTGTTATTTGTAAAGAATCACAGATGTACAGTGCCCTAGGCAGTTAGACTAACCCCTCTTTTTTCCCTAAGGATTGAAAGCAGAGGTGGGAGCTTTCTTCATCATGATGCTTACTCTTATGATGGTGGCTTATGCAGCCAGTTCTATGGCACTGGCCATAGCAGCAGGTCAGAGTGTGGTATCCGTAGCAACACTTCTCATGACCATCTCTTTTGTGTTTATGATGGTGAGTAGAAACTGTGCTTCTCTGAGAAGTAATTATTTCCCTTTGTCCCTTCCTGCAAACTCACCTGTCATGGAAAACCTGCTTTGAGGATTCTGTAAATGGGACTCTTTGCATTAAGGAAGCCATATATTAAAATATAGCTTGTATTAGGGAATGTATCAGCTTCTTCCTGACTTACTCAGCCTTTTTTGCTATTGTTCTAATATAGTGCCCTAACTTTAGTTAACATGTTGTTTCAAATGAGATTTTAAAAGATGCTTCTTGTGACATTTAATGAAACCTTGATAAATGGGAACTTCAAAAACCAGAAAAATTTTGATTGGAAGCTTCCCTCATGAAAATGACAAGTTAATTGCCTTTCTTCGGCACTGGTGTTAGAGAACTGCTGGCTTATTTAACCGGCATCTGAGTTGGTTTGGTTGGATCAGACTTTCTCCAAGGGAAAAACTAAGCTCCTTGAAAAATAAAACATATGTGGCATGGGTCATCCTTCTTGGGTTCCTCCCATATTTTGAAAAGAAGTGTTTTAAAAATACTCAAAAATTCCAAAGTCCACAGTGTTAGGTCCTCTCCTTTCTTGGTTCATGACATTCTCTTATATCAGTATATTTTTGCATACCTTTTTTTTTAATGGTTACTTTATTCTAAGCTTACAAGCCCCTACACTTTGCACACACATAGATGAATCAACAGGTAAAGGGAATCAGTTAGCACATCAAGTACTATGTACACCACGTAAATAGCAATACTTAGTCTATTTACTTAATACTCATGTCCTTTCTACTAGAATAGTAGATGTCTTTAAAAATTTGTAATTAGCACAAACTGTACTGTTGAAAACTATCAATCTAAACATTATTGAGAAGTTGATAAACTTTGTGTATATTTTGTGTAATGTCATTCAATAAATAAAATGTCCTTTATTATATAAAAACATTTTGTTTGATATATTAGATACTTCGATTTATTATTTAATGGTTTATATTTAGAACTTTTTAAACTACTCATAAAACATTTTATTGAGAGATGTTATATATGCAGCACTTGACAGTCAAATCAAAAAATGTATAGTCACACCAGCAACATATTCATTATTATGCCCATCCAGCAAACTGAGTGCCAGATAGGAGAAGTTCTGTATGAATCTCTTCTTACATAGCCATCTGTTGCTGGAGTGGTCTTTCCTGGGGCCTCTGTTGCAGTACTGCTTTTTGGTAGCTTTAAATGAAGTTATTGACCATATTTTATGCTGTATGTCTCCACATTACGCTGTGTACAACTCTAGGGTTATTTTAAGTACACATTCTGAACCACAAATTATTCTTCAAATTAGTCACATGGAGACGGGATGCAAAGCATTGTAAATAACAAAGCTTCCTGTGTCGTGGAAGTAGGCAGGGGCATGAGATGCTCAGGATATGCTGTGTATGTCTTTTGGCAGGAACGTATAGTGGTCGTAGGATTAGGACAGTCATGCTTACAGACCTTCCTTTACATGCCGTTACCGAGAAAGTAAAAGCCTTGACAAGTAAGGATCTTCCAATTAAATGAAATATAGATATATTTTCATTCCTTTAAAATCATAAACTGCCTCAGTCATAGGAAGGTATGCACAGGCAAAGAGGATATGATAAGTTGTCAGAATAGTGGAACGGACTTCAAGAAAGAGTTGGCCTTAGCACAAACGTTTACAAGGTTGTAGGGGCCTTAAGGAGGGTGTTGTCCAGAATTCTTCATGAAATCACTCCATCAGTCCCGATTCTTGGTATTTGCTTTTTTAGATTTTTTCAGGGCTGTTGGTCAATCTCACAACCATCGTGCCTTGGCTCTCATGGCTTCAGTACCTCAGCATTCCTCGATATGGCTATGCGGTAAGTTTTCCTCACCTGTCCCTGTGACTGGTTCATTGCTCCCAAGCTAGGAACAACCAGAATAAAGCCTGACCATCTCACGTGCCCAGACGTGAGCTATGGATGTGTTTAGGAATTCCATTTTGGGAGCAATGAAGGAGAGTCTTCTATCAAGCCTTAGGTCACTTGCCCCGGTCACCCTGTTGTTTAAGGAAGGTGAGGGGTGAGAAGATAACTCACAGAGAAGGAGAAAGGTTGACCAGTTGATGAGGAAAAAATGTAGTTTATTTTTAGTTCAGTGGGGAAATGAATAGGATGATGGGAGCCTAGAATTCATATTTACATTGAAAGGGAATTTAGAAGAAAACCAAGACCATGTAATATTCACAGCCACTGCTGGCTTTAGAAAGCTAATCAACTCCCAAGAAAACTGTGTCTTGATATAATATGATTGCTTTTGTGACTCCCAGGAATTATAAATGGTTTTGATCACAACAAAGAAGAACAATATAAAAGATGTTACCATAAATTCACGATAGTCATTGGGTACCACTGTATCATTTCAATTATAGTGTTTATGGGGTTATACATTGGGGAGAGGAAGAAGGAGCCATGGGGTAATATAGCCAGAGGTTTCACCTTGTGGCCAAATACTTTATTTCCTTTGTATTTGAAGCTGAAGTCCCACTCCTAGGCCTCTTGATTGCCAAGAAGAATCATTTTAGTCACTTTAGTGTGACAAAGACTGTGAAAGTGAACTTTGGTTGGTTTGCAGAAACAGTAGAGATTAAACTAGGAGGATGCGATTGTGATAATTCTTTGGAAACTTTTTGAAATTTAAAACTATCTTACCCACTTCCCCTTGTGTTATAGGCTTTGCAGCATAGTGAATTTTTGGGACAAAACTTCTGCCCGGGACTCAATGTAACAGCAAACAATACCTGTAGCGCTGCAACGTAAGTTTGCATTCAGTGTCTTAGTTGGTTTGCTTACTGTGTGGTGTGATGCAGAAAGGCCAGTGGGCTTAGAGCTGGTATGAGTCCTTTCAGGGACACTGACTTCTTTGGCCCTAAGTTTTCTTATCTGTCAAGTGATTTGTCCACTAATGCTCGTCAAGGTGCTGTGCAACAACTAGATCTTCTACTATGGTCAGAATTATATTTAAGTTGGAGAAATGGCTCCTATGTGAGTGTGTCATGGGCCTTTTAAAAGATCCTTTTGCTGTTTTGATTGTGGGTGTGGGTTTTGATTTTCAGAACTTGCGAGTTTGAAATGCGCTGCTTTGATGTTTTGCCAAGTCCTTACAGTATCTGCACTGTATAGATTACGTGTAGTGAATGGATCCACACACTTAGGGCTTCCTGTGAGCCCAACCCATGGTCAGCAGTAAGAGCTAAAAGGGCAGCAGAAGGAAAGGGAGTGGACATTTTCCTGCCACAGTCCAGGCACTTGCCTCTTCCTCCTGCATTTAGGAGACATCATGAAATCAAACGCTGAACGGTTTTTGGGTTTTTAAAAAACTGACTTGGAAACTACCTATCAAAGGATCTATTCCCTAGAGAAGGAAACATATATTTTTGTAAGCTAGGAAGGAATTCCCATTTTTTGTGTATTGCCAATAAAACCGAAATGTCAATAAAACAAATGCAGATTTTAATAAAATTAGAAGATGTTGTTTTTTTAAAAATAAATGACAATTTTCTTTTCAATGATTGTCATTAATGGTTTGGTTTTGATATATTAATGACAGAAAAGAGAATGGGGATATCCTAAATCTCATGACCATTCAAGTAGAAGAGAAATAGCTTTGAATAATGGCAAAAAAATGCCATTCTGAAGTAGAGTTGATTCTTGAACACAGATTTGAACTGCATGGGCTCAGTAATATGTAGATTTTTTTCAATAAATCTGTATATGTAGTTTTTCCTTTATAATTTTTTAAATAACATCTTCTCTACCTTTATTCTAAGAATATGAAATATAATACAGATAACATACAAAATGTGTTAATTTACTGTTATGTTATTGGTATGGCTCCAGTCAACAGTAGATCTTTTATAGCTAAATTTGGAGGAAGTCAAAAGTTATATGTGGCTTTTCGATGGCACAGCCCTGTGCCCCTAACCCTTGTGTTGTTCAAGGGTCGGCTGTATTACCGGAAAACCTCTATGAAGAGAAATTTTCTTTATCCTGCCCACTTCTGTTCTTTTTACCTGGGTATGACATTTTTGGGGAACTGCTTAATTTAAAGAGTTGTACAAAAATGGTATAAGGTAATAACTATGGCTGTGCCAGGTGTTTTTAGTACCAGGTGCTTTTCTAACCTGTGGCAGGGCAACTCCACCAGCTCCGCTCCATCTACCACGCAGGCCTCCCTGGTAACTTGGCCTTCTGGTGATGTCTTGTGGCCGAGCACCTGAGATGCTTATTCCAGTCTTGGTGCAAGAGCTGACGGAGTACAACTCTGGCAGGAAGCCCTTCCTCTCCTCTTTTCTTAGTTTTGGAATTCTTAGCCTATGTTCTTTTGTAGTGTTGTTTCTTTTGTATGGCTGATAGGTGGGTAATTAGTCTATATAGAGCTTTGATCATCTTTGTGAGGGCCTCAGATGTCACCTGTTAAAGCTGAGGTTTCCCGCCTCAGGAATAAGTGAAAAATTACTTGGTAAATGTTTCTGCCCTTTGAAGAGAGCAGCAGCATAGATCTGAACACAAATGGATCTGGAGAGGGAGCTTGGTTCAAAGTGTGAGTCTGTGAACTTGGTCAAGTTCCTTAAACCTTACTCTCTTCATCTTTTAATGTGTGTAATATTAACCTCATTGCATTGTTTTAGGTATTAAGTAAACTATTACATGCAGGTTGCTCAGCGTGTATCAAGCAGAATTGTAAGCACTCATTAACTGTTACCTAGTTTATACGAAGGGATAGTTATTTAAGACTTAGTAACCTATAGGCTTCTTAAAATAATGAATGGTGATTGTATTGAGTAAAATTGTACTTATGCTAAGATTGAAGTCATATTCTTTTTCTGTTGAATTTCAGATGTACTGGAGAAGAATTCTTGATAAAGCAGGGCATCGATATCTCGCCTTGGGGCCTGTGGAAGAATCACGTGGCTTTGGCATGCATGACTGTTATCTTCCTAACAATTGCCTACCTAAAATTGTTGTTTCTTAAAAAGTTTTCTTAAAGCTCTCTCTAATTTACCTGATTTGTCTACACATTAAAAAGGAATCTGTGCAATTTAAGTATCTAGTGAAGTATATTGTTGTCTTCTTTTCATTTGCCATCATACTGTTGTGCAGCCAGAATTATTTTCGACAGAAACCTTTGCAGAAATCACAGTGAACTGAATTATGCATGAAGCATCCAACTCATAAACTAGTGATATCATGTACTGCTTATTAACTCTTCTAGCCAAACAGTAACCATGAAAGAGAAATCTAGTTTAATTTATCAACCTATAAAAGAACTGAATTCTAGAAACTCATGACAATTTACTAATAATCTCTGGTAGCAGTTTCCTCATCTTTAAAATGAATAGTTGCTCTTCCAGCTTTAATTTTATATGAATCGATAATCTGCCAGTTTTTAATAAGTAAGAAATAACAAATGTATTAATGCTGTAGTAGAAGAATGAAATCTGTGTTGGAAAACCCAGTGTTACTTATAGGGTAAAAAAAACATTATGAAAGATAATTTTTGATAAGCGTTGTAAGGTTAGTAGAACCTACTGAGATTTTTCTGTTGTGGAATTAGAATATCTCGGGTCTCAGCTAAGCCTTTGGACAGCAGATAGAGCCAGGAATCTGGTGACTTAGTCCGCCTGGGGTAGTTCAGTGGTTTGTGACCTGGGTGTGCATCTGGATCACCTGGAACTTTGCTTGAATGCAAATGCCTGGGCCTGTGAGCCCCGCTGCACCTGTGGGCCCCTCCATAAGAACTGTTCATGCCAGGTGCTGGTGATTTCCAAGATCCTTCCCATCATCTTTTCATTCTAACCTTTAGCAGTAGTAGGAAAGTTTTTTTAACTACTTTTTATTGAAGGGTAATTTAGGGAAAAATACGGTTCAGTGAGATAGCATAAAAAGAACATACCCCTGTATTCACCAATCCAGGTTAGGAAATAGGAATTACCAGAGTGTGGAAGCCTCTCTCATGCCCTACTCCTAATCACTACTTCACTGCTCTCTGGGGCATTTTTAAAATGATGCTAGTATACTCCCCCCTGTGCTTTTATCAGAAAGAACATCACCACAGCTCAGTTTTGTGTTTCCATATGAATAGGTACATCTTTAATAAAGTATTAATTTTGGAATAATTTTAGATTTACAGAAAAGTTGCAAAGATAGTGCAGAAAGTTCCCATGTCCGTTAGCCTATCTTAATGTTAACGTTTTATATACCATGGTCAGAGCTACGAAATTAACACTGGCACATTAACAAGAGATCACATTGCCTTCAGTACCCTCTTTTAAATGTAAATACATCTCAGTATTACGGGAATTAGAGACTCTGAGCTGAGGATCACCAGAGTGCAGACCCCTGTGATGGCATCTCGGAGTACCATTCAGCATCCGCAGGTGCCCCACCATGCGGTTGCAACAATCATTCTGATTGTTGAGACAGTTGCTGGAGAGGAAGTGGATGTGCTCATATGTTTTCCCATCTTTGAAGCTATCCTTCATGGTCTTTAGATTTGAATTTTATTAACCTCAAAACCACCTACATATATTTGAAATTACTCATATTTATAAGACCTCTTTAGGCCAATCCATGTTTGCTCAGTGGGCCCCAGAACAGACTAGTCGGAGGTGGCACGGATGCAGGGCACTCATGGTCCAGTGGTGTGGGCTCTCACCATGACTGGTCTCCTGGGAGCCACTACTGATGCCCGAGCTGCCAGCAGAAGGGGCTGATGCTGAGCTCTGTACATGCTCCTATCCTTTAGACACTTGATGACAAATTGGTACCATGCAATAATTTTATGATTGTCCCTGAAGCCTCTGAGGATCACTGTCTTGCGCTGTGGGTCTTACTGAAGGCACTAATTTTATAGAAATGCTGTGCTTTCTATATTTCTGTATTTCTATTTTGCAGTCCCTGTGGCAGAACTGTGTAGTGTTTTATACCTCTTGCCATGCTGTGTCTAAAGAAGTTTTCTTTTGATGTAGCAGTAGGATTACAGAAGTTCATTGGCTTGAGAGCACTTCCAAGTCATTGCAGTGTTAAGATTTTTGACTGGTTTCCATGGTAAACAATATATTCATATTGAATATTCATATTACTACCCATTTCTTGTGTGCACACAAATAATCAAAACAGGTTTCTCTTGGCGAATTATGAATTTTTAAAAATAGGATTTGAGTAAACTATTTTATAGGTCCAATGATATAATAAAGTTAATATGTAATTAATAAATATTTTCAAAAGTTATATAATTTTATATACCCCTTACTTATTTTTAGTTTCCTGGTATGATAAATTATATAGATACACTGGAAATGTTATTTTACCTCTTTCAGATAGAAATCATAAAGATCAAGTAATTCTTAATATTTACTTTGCATTTTATGTTCTTTTCATACATCTTTCCATTCTCTGAATTTCTTCTTGCATCTGTAAAGTAAGAATTTCTTTTAGCTTTAAAACTTTGATTACATAGTTATATGTATTGAGTTGTTCATTTTTTGACTAACTTAAAGAGGAGCAGCCATCTAAGTATACTTTTTCAACTTTCTCTACATGCCTTGATGTAATCCTAAAATTTCTTTATTTTGAATTGTTACCAAAATATTTTGAATATTCTATTATGCAGATTTGGACTCAAAGTTGTAAGAATCAAGGAGAGTCTTCTTCCTTCTGTTGAAAAGTCAGCCTTTCACTTGTTCTTCCTTCTGTATGATTTTTGTGACTTTTTTTTTTACATTACGTTTTGTTAGGTGGGGGCAGGATAGAAGGAAATGGTTTATTTCTGCACCAAACATTGACAAACTTTTTCACAAAACAGGCAGTGTGAGCCACATTTGGCCAACAGGCCAGTTTGCAAAGGCCCCTGCTATAAATAATTATTGTTCTGGTTGCATGTGAAACTATAATTAAAATGTTGATAAAACAGATTCCTAAGAAATTTGCTGGTAATTTTATTAAGATATTTGCTTTTCAATATGTATTGAAATCCTGTTTCTGCATAATAGAACAGATATATTGCTTTTAATACTTCATTTCTTACGCCCCTCCCACTTCCTGAATTGTCAAAAGACAAAAAGTGGGTTTATACATCTGGAATTAGTTTTGAAGTTGCTCTCAGTATACTCAGCCTTTGTGACAGCAGTTTCTGTGGTTAAGGCGGGTAAGAGGGCTGGCTACCAGTTGAGATCGGGTTTCATGGGGAGCTTATAGGAAAGCTCGTTTTGCATGTTCAGGAATTGGATTTAATTTTTCAGTGCATCCAAGGGGTGTTGTTATGTTCTGAGGAGTTAATTCATACTAGCCATCCTCAAAAGGAGATTATTAAACCAGAATACCAATTGCTAATTTAAATAGTAAGATGTTATGTTGTCATTTACTTGTGACATTCATGTCTAGTTTGAAATTGAGATCAGAGGATTCTTTGGTAAAGACAGAGTTAGACTTATGACTAATTCAAATGGTGTCTACCACATCCATAAGAATTTGTGTGTCAAGCTAACCCAAATAATTGCAACAGCTCATCTTCACTAAGACAGTGCAGAAGATAATCAGCATCCCACCTCACTCTAAGAGGGTTGTTGGTCCTCCCCGGAATAAAGATCCCAAAGAAAGAAAACTTGGAACCCCACCAGCATAGCTACCATCCTTGTGTACCTCCTGGCTTTCCATCTCTTTATGTACACATTTTTAAAAATTTTTTAAATGACTCACATGTTGACCTATAGTCTACTTTTTGTCCCCATTGAGCAATATGAACATAAGATACTTACATTCTAAATTGAAGTAACTTTTATCTTCTAGACTGATCTTCCTTCTTTGTTCACTGTTACTTAGGGTGGGTTTTCCTAAACTTGCCTGATAAGAATCGATGATCATCTGGGTACGTATGGAAGGAAGAGAAGAAGGAAAGACTATTTTTCTTTTTCTCCCTGTTGTGTTATTATCTCTGAGAGGTGATCTAGAAATTTCAGATGATTCATTGGAAAATTCTGATTTAGCATTGTAATAAGCAATGAAGGTCATTTAACTTACATTTCTTATATATATTTTTTGAAGATCAAATTGGTTTCATTAAATCATTCATTAATCAGGCAGCATCCCATCTAGCCACTAGAAGGGCATTCCCCATCAAACTTATTCTAACATTTAGATGGAAAAATAAAGGTTCACAAAAATAGCTTAGTCAACATTGCCAAAAAAAAAAAAAAAGGCCAAACAGGAGCACATATGAAGATTGTATCACATATGAAGATTGTATCACATATGAAGACATACTATGAAGTCATAATAAAAAAAATTTTTAGGGAGGAATATTCACAAATTGGTGTAAAGAGTTCAAAAACAGACATATATACATGCAACTGAAGTATGTGACACCAAGAACTAGTAAGGGAAAGACTGATTTAATAGCGTATTGATAAAACTGGCTCATTAAATGGGGAAGAACACCTATGGACCTAATGCAAAGTTACTCTGAAGATGTATTAAATGTGAAAGGTAAAACCATAAATTTAATAAATAAAAGTTTATAACCTTACAAAGGACTCTATAATACCCAAAACACAATAAAGCAAAAAAAAAAAAAAAAGTTTTACTACATTAAAAACTAAGAAAACATTGACAAAGTTATCAGTTGGATGATGGATATTAACAGTCTACTACTGTTAAGGGATTAATATTTAAATCATAAAAGGAAATTTTGCAAATCAACAAAAAGACTTTGACTCAGTGGAAAAATAGACAATAAATGAAAACATCCGTTTCACATTATAACAAAGTGTAAGGCTGGTCAAGATGGCAGACTAGGTAAATGCTGTGCTTGCTTCCATTCATGACCACATCAAAATTACAACTAAACTACAGAGCCACCATCATTGAAAATCGCCTAAAGTCTAGCTGAACAAAAGACCTACAACTGAGGACATAGAGAGTAACCTTGAGATTGGTAGGAGGGCTGAGATGTGGATTGGAGTGGTCTCACACCTGAGTGGGGCAGTTAAAAATCAGAAGGGATATCTCGACTGTTGAAGTCTCCCTGGAGGAGCGAGGGGTCACAGCTCCACACCAGAAACCCTAGCCCAGGGTTCCAGTGTTGGGAAGAGAGGGCCCCACAAAATCTGAATGTAAAAATCAGCAGACTGTGGCTTGAGTGTGATGGAGGGCCATGGGAGTCCCAGGTCTTCCTCTTAAAGGGCCAATGCATGGATTTACCAGCTGATGAACTTGCTTTGAGCTCTAGTGCTGCAGTAGCAGCTCAAAAGATGTCAGGGAAACTGTGGGGGGAAACTGAATTGTCTGGCTCAGGGCTAGGACTGGAGGGGCAGCTTTCTCTCAGACAGAAGTGCTGGCTGAGGCCACTGTTCCTTTGTTGAGCCCTTCCCCAACCAAGCATGCAGACACAGAAGACTGCCATATCTGAGTCTCCATCAATCTGGCTAATACTAGTCACCCTGGCTTGGTGAATTCTTGAGATCCTGTCCCACCCAACTTGTGGGCCCACCTAAGCCGCTTCCAGTGGTTTTCTCATACAAATGGCCTCTCTTGTCTTATTCTTAGACTTCCCTAAAATCTCCCAAAGGTTCACAAAACCTAAATAAGCAGCATCTAGTCTCGATGTGGCCTGGATCTCTTACTGAGCAGCATCAAGCCCGGTACTAGTGGCAGCCAGCTTTGGCGCATGGCTTGGCTTCTTGAGGAACATCCAAGCCCAGCATGAGTGGTAGCAACCTGTAGATTGCTTGATGGCTCATGTCACATGGCCCTGGACAGGGCACAAGCTGCGGCCAAACTTGATCTGTCGTGGGTCCCCTCCCAGAAAGCAACAGTCTGCATGTCGTTGCTGGCTTTGGCTTAAGCCAGGGCACCACCACCTGGGGCCACATACAAGGACGACACACCCAAAGGGCAGACTGGGCAGCACCAGAGCCCTGCTGAAGTGAATCCTGCTCTGTAGAGTCAGCAACTCTACTATAGTCACTACCCAGTCCTCACAACCAATCAGGCCAAGGGTCAATCCTTCCCACTGATGTGCAAACAGCAACCAAGCTCAACTACAACAGGAGAACACACCACTCATGCAAGGGACACAGAGCACCCAGGTCAGGTGACCAGGGACACTGTGCTACTGGGTCCCCCAGTATACTCTACTGAGACTGGGAAACCTAGCAGCCCTACCTAATACATAGAAACAAACATAGAAAATGGGGAGACCAAAGAAACACATCCCCAATGAAAGAACAGAACAAAGTTCCAGAAAAAGAACTAAACAAAATAGAGACAAGCAATCTATCAGAAACAGACTTCAAAACAATAGTTATAAGAATGCTCAATGAATTTAGGGGAAGAGTAAATGAACTCAGTGAGAACTTTAGCAAAGAGACAGAGAAACATAAAAATGGAGATAAAAAAACGTAAAAAAAGAATCAGTCAGAAATAAAGAATACAATAACTGAAATGAAGAATACTACCTTAGGAGGAATCAATAGTAGATTAGAAGAAGCAGAGGATCAAATCAGTGATGTAGAAGATAAGGTAGCAGAAAACACCCAATCAAAACAGCAACAAGAAAAAAGAATCCAAAAAAATGAAGATAGCTTAAGAGGCCTCAGAGACAACATCAAGCATACCAACATGGGGATACCAGAAGGAGGAGAGAGAGAACAAGGAATTTAAAAGCTATTTGAAAAAATAATGATGAAAAACTCCACTAACCTAGTGAAGAAAATAGACATATAAGCCCAGGAAGCACAGAGAGTTCAAACAAGATGAACCCAAAGAGGGCTACACTCAGACACATCATAATTAAAATGCCAACGATGAAAAACAAAAAGAAAATCTTAAAAGCAGCAAGAGAAAAGCAATTACTTTTCTACAAGAGAGCTCCCATAAGACTGTCAGCTGATTTCTCAACAGAAACTTTGCAGACCAGAAGGGATTGGTAGGAAATAGTCAAAGTGATGAAAAGCAAGGACCTACAACCAAGATTACTCTATCCAGCAAAGCTATCATTTAGAACTGAAGGACAGATAAAAAGCTTCCCAGACAAGAAAAAACTAAAGGAGTTAATCACCACCAAGCCAGTACTATAGGAAATGTTACAGGGATTTAAGAAGAAGAAGAAATAAGAAAAAAAAAAAGATAAAACATATGAATAATAAAAGGGCAATAACTAGATATCTATCAAGAATTACTTTGAATGTAAATAGATTAACTGCTCCAATCAAAAGATAGGGTGGCTGAATGGATAAGAAAATACCTTTACATATGCTGCCTATAAGAAACTCACTTCAGATCAAAAGACACACACATACATAAAGGGATGGGAAAAGATGTTTCATGAAAATGGAAACAAACAAACAAAATAGCTGGGGTAGCAATACTTATACCAGACAAAATAGACTTCAAAACAAAGGCTATAAGAGACAAAGGACCCAGTAATAATAAATACCGCTTCTGGGTATTTATCGGAAGAAACCCAAAACATTACTTCAAAGGGACATGTGAATCCATATGTTCATTTTAGCATTCTTTACAGTTGTCAAGGTATAGAGGCAACCCAGGTATCTATGAATGCATAAATAGATAAGAGGTGGTACATATACACAATGGAATATTACTCAGCCACAAAAAAAGAATGAAATCTTGCCATCTTCAACAACAAGGATGGACCTAGAAGGTATTGCGCTGAGTAGAGTAAGTCAGACATAGAAAGACAAGTGCCATATGATTTCACTTACATGTGGAATCTAAAGAACAAAATAAACAAACATACAAAACAGAAACAAACTCATAGATACAGAGAACGTTTTGACGGCTGCCAGATGGTGTGAGGGGGGAAGGGATTAAGAGGTACAAATTGGTAGTTACAAAATAGTCATGGGGACGTATAGCATAGGGAGTATAGTCAATAATATTGTAATAACTATGTACAGTGTCAGATGGGTACTAGATTTATTGGTGTGATCACTTTGTAAGTTATATAAATGTCTAATCACTTTGTTGTGTACCTGAAATACAATATTGTATGTCAACTATAATCAAAAAAACAAAAATTATTTTAAAAAATCAAAGCGTAAGATTTTCAAGGGTTTGCAGAAAGGGAATTTACAAAAATGGAAACCCAAATGTTGAACAACTGTATGAGAGGATGTTTAACCTTCTTAGGAATCAGATAAATGCAAAATAAGAACTCACTTTAAAACCATTCCATTAACAAAGATTGGGAAGCTGGGTGGTACCAGTGCTGGTGAGGGTATGGATAGCAGTGGTACTCTCATGCAGGCAGTGGATCTGTAGACCGGTGCAGTCCATTGGAGGGCAGCCTAACAGTTCTGGGTAAAATTAAATATGTATATCCCTGGGACTCAGCACTCTTGACTCCTGTTATATACCTACTGAGGAACTCATGAAAAATCAACAAGGGAATTAGGTACAAATATTTTGGAATGGCAGAAGTGTTAGAGACAACCTGTCACTAATGTGTGGTGGCTAACACTATTCAATCATCAGAATAACTTACTAGAGGTACATACTGCAGAGGAATTAACGTGTCGATTATGTTTTTCAACATAAAAAGGGAAAATGCTGTCTACGGCCATGCCACCCTGAACAAGCCTGATCCAGAATGATCTCAAAAGCTAAGCAGGGTCGGGCGAAGTTAGTACTTGGTTGGGAGACAACCTAGGAAGACCAGGTGCTGTAGGCGTAAAAAATAAAAAAATAAAAAAAATAAGAGATTGTAAGCTGACAAGGTCCTTGAAATCTGTTAGGGTTGCATTGCCTAAAAAAAATAATAAAATAAAATAAAAAGGGAAAATGCCTTTTTGAAAGTCTAAGCCTTTACTACTGGGCTCATGATACTGGGCAAATTACCCAACTGCGTCTACTTAGGAAACCGACAAACTCTTACATACGCTTTTATATCACGTTTTTATTAAGAAGTAAAGTGCTCAGTATTAAACATCAATGTAATTCTCGATTGTTGAGAGATACCTGCATATATAACATCTCAATAATATTAATATAGAGAGGAAGATGACAAGGGAAGGATGAAGAGGGAATTCTCCATGATTAAAGAAGAAAAAATATGTAACTTATGGGTAAAAAAAGGATTTAGCAAAATTTTATAGGTGAAATGAAAACAGCATAATAATAAGTATCATAAAAGACTTTCTAGTGACCATAATTGATACATGGCACGTGGTCAATATACATGGATACCACATAATGGCTGCACTTCAAACTGAAGTTTGTTTACATGTAACAACATGATACACATACATAAATACACTCACTATCCCTGGAATGCAAACTTTAGTACCTAGTAATAAAGGACTTTGTGCAGCATCCTTCAAATAAAGATGGAAATAAAGCCATGGGAAATAACTGTTAAAGAAACCAATGTGTATCATTTATACACGAGCCAGCTTAGAAAGGTTTGTTTGCCCATGTTTTCATTGAAGATTTGACTGATATATTTTATCAATTAAATAATAGAAATGTGCATTAACACACAGCGTTAAAAACAGGGCTCTCTTCTATTATTCTCCAAGTGAGTTATTCACCAGCATGGCAGGTATTCTCTCTTGCTTGTCTTATTAGCTGTCAAAAGGGTCAACACTTTTGAAAAATAGATTTTTATTTTTTTCTGAGAAATACTTATTTCCCATAAATTTAGTGAGACTCTCTCCACATTAAAAAAAAAAAAATTGCTGCAAACTCAAACTTTGGCTAATACTTTCTGATAAAAGATAAACTTTCAATACTCAAAATTCCTCTCATTAAATTGAGCTTGTACAGATTTGAATTTCTAGTTCTGAAATGGAGGATCGAGTATTTGAGATATGTATTCTTAAAACATTATAAAACTCAAACTTTTGTTTTATAATTTTTATACGAATTTAAAAACTTTTAAAATTGTATTTTAAATGAATGTATTTGCTGAGTTAAAACTTTCAGTGCATATTAAAAAATTTTAATAAGTTGTTCTTCCTAGATTAGTTACATTACACTCACTTACAAATTAGATGAGCCACATTAGAAAGAGAATATCTAAATAAATCTTTATACTAAACTAATCATGAGAAAAAGTCCAACTTAGTGATAGAATTCCTTCCAATTCTCCTATGTTATGGTTAGAGATGACATTTTAACACATAACTGGTCTTTGGTGGTTTCATGTAGCTCTCTTCAAATGAGAGCGGAAACAGTGAAAAATTAAGTGAAACGGTTATTCTCACAGATATTAGATATGCTAAAATAATAAAAAAGCAGAGTACTCAACATTTACCTTAATCATTCATAAAAATTCTAGCACAATGACTACATACCCATTCTCTTTGGAGTTCTTTTCTAGTTCATCTTTTAGAAAAGTTTACCCCAAGAAGGTAGTTAAAGTAAGAGGCTCCTTTCTTACAAGAAAGCTATGTAGTAAGCCCATGAGCTAAGCCCGATGAGGAAGGAGTGCTCCTACTTTCCCTTCACACACTGGGCAAAAATGACAATACTGATTTTTGTGATTTGAAAATGAAACTCAGAAGCCTTTTGACAGTTCTCTTCTAGCTTTAAAAGGTGACTTCATTGTCAACTGAGACTCAGTCATGGTAGGAAGTGGGCATTCCACTCCCTATATCTTACAAAGATTTTTTTTTCTGTACTCAATATTTACAACTAATTTCTCACAAGAGAGGAAAAAAACTTTGATCCATGGGCAAAGTTTACCTAAAATAAATTAAAGTGCAGAAGAATTAACAATTGGTCACAATGACCAGCAACATATGGTGGTCAGGGCATATAAATACAGTGGGTCCTGAATTAACGTCGTTGAGTCATAACGTTGATGAGATGCGGAGGAACTTAACACTTGCGTATGTCAATGAGCCTATGGTAAAACCGGTTTCATTATGCCTCATTTCACCACCGTTCCAAGAACCTGTTCACAATGTTTAGTGAGGACTTACTGCAGTGTCGTTGCTATGGAAAGTCAGGACAGCCTTCTTCTCACCTATTAGGAACACATTTACGAACACATTTACGAACACATGTCCTAGACGTTGATATTGGAACTGCCGGTTCCACCCGTGCCTTCTATTCCTTCCGTAGACTGAGAGGAAGAAGGGCGGGAGCTTCTGGGGTGAGGCTGACCATTTAGACCCACAGGTGTGCCTAAACCATGACTTATTTGGGAAGCTGCATCATCGGATTCCCAGCGTTCCAACTCTTCCCGCACTAGCCGTTCCATCTGTTCCCTGTGGATTTCACTGTCACAACCCAGTCTTTCATCCTAATGAAGGAAAAAAAAAACATGTTAGGGAATAGTGATGCATATTCTTGTACTTAGAAATTGCTCTAGGAAATCTGGGGGCCAAATAATCTGTCTGTAAGAGGTAAGGCTGGAGATTCAGAGCATACAACAGCAATTCTCAGTTACTAGAGTAACTTTTGCTTAATTCTACTATCTAGCAAAGGCAGGACCATCAGTATGTAAAGCTTAAAGAAAATAACACCTCTAGATAATCATTTGATCTACAGTTATGGAGAGAGAGAAACCTCAAATTAAGGGTTACAAAAGACGACTACCCTGATACTTTACAGAGTCAGGGCATTTCTGTTTCAGGCGACCATTACCTCGGCCACGCCATCCAGCAGCCTTCCCAGCACCTCTCTCCTCTTCAGTTTGGCCCGCTCCATGATCTCCAGCTTCACTATCACAGCATCGATCTTGGACACAATGCTGCCGATGGAGTGCTCCATTCGGTCCACTCGTCTCACGAGGCTGCAGGAAACCACAGTTGAGTGGGACAAAGCCAGTTGTCTTTTCAGCCCAGTTGGCTTTTCAAATGGAAGTGCTAAGATTTGTCCTTAAATAATATGATAATCTGAAATATTTTCTAAGCATCCTCCAATTTTAGAGATAAACCCTCGTACACTGCTGGTAGGAGTGCCAAATTTAACAAAGTTTCTGTAATTTAACATTGTATCAGAAGTCTTAAAAATATATGCCTACCTTGTATTCATATATTCCTTGTTTTAATAACTTTCTAAAGGAAATAATTAAGCATACATATAACTTTTGGCTAGAAAGATATTCACTAGAGTTCTTCTTTCAATAGCATGTCACTGATAAATGATTACATCACATAATTAACAGAGATTATTTAAATATGTTGTTGTTCATATATGCAATGGAATTTTAAGCAGACACCAGAAATTATATTGTGACAGAATATTTAATGAAATAGACTGATGTTCAAAATATAGTAAGTAAATAAAGCAATTAGAAAGCAGTGTGTACACTTATGATCTCATTATTTTGAATAGACAACATGTTATATAAATACTTATAAAATATAAATAGATGACTTCTAGAATAGTGACATGAGGGCTTTGTAGGCCCTCTCCTCAGTAAAAGAACAGTAACTATTGAATGTTATTTGAAAAAAATTTCTAGAGATTTTCTTAAGGGTATAAAGCAAATAAACAAGCATTTACTTAATAAAATATACTAAATTCAGTAAAATGAGTGAAATTCTGTGCCACCTGAGAAACAATCTGCTCCCTGTCTACCACTCCCAGCTCAGTGTGACAGAAGAACCACTCTGGATATGTGAAGCAAAGGACACAGGGCTCTCTCTCCCCTTAGCTCCCAGTGGAGGGCTACAGTATCTTTCTGGGAAGGGCAATCTGCCAGTATATCTCATCTCTATACCCCCACCTCCAAATCCATGTCACAGAGGCTCTAATCCAGATAAGAGTAGCTGAGAGGTGAGGCTCTTTCACTTCCAATTGTAGGGTGGAGTTTCCATGCCAGGAGAGGCAAGCTGAGAAGACCAAAGGTTGCTATCCCATCCTAATTACCTTATTCAGGAAGCAGGGTGTCACTTTGAGAGAGATGGACAACTGTCCCTGCCCCTACCTCTGGAACAGTGGCACAGAGGTTTCACCTCCGTAGGGTTAGCCCATAAGACAGAGAGCTCCAAAGCTCCCCGCCAAGTGAACTGGCTTTATTTGGATCAGAATGTGGGACATTCAAGCCTAAGAGTGCTCCTGAAAGCCATGGAGATGGTAGTAATAAGCAGTTAACAGGAGACTGGTTACTTCATGAGGTCAACAAGTTAAATTGTTTACCAGCTAGTTTACCAGTGAGAACTAGGGAAAGAGACACCTAAGACGACAGCTAAAGACTGGCCTCAAAGACTATTCTTCAAAGGGCCCTGAATTTAACTGGATCAGACTGTAGAGCAATTTATATCCAAAGGCATTAATGATAATAATAGGCCACTCAGCTAACAATTAGCAGAACCTAAGAGGTGGAAGTGATATCAACAGAGGAAGAAGACTTAACAGAGAGATCAGGGAAAGACAATGACAACCTTACTAAAATCACCATCTTCCCAGGAAGACTGTTTGTATGGTCATGGCTGTGCCCTCTGAGAAACAACAAGTCCAGAGGGGGGGAGGGGCAGATAACAAGTATCCAGAATTACTATAATATATTTTTTAACATCTCCAGTTTTCAACAACAAATTATGAGCCATTCAAAGAAACAGCAAAATAAGACCCATGCACAGGGCAAAAAAGAAGTGGCAACAGAAACTACCTTTGAGAGGGATCAGATAGACTTAGTAGACAAAGAGCTCACAGTAGCTATTACAAATATATTCACAGAACTAAAGAAAATGATGCTTAAATAAGTAAAGGATGGTAAAATGTCACTGTCTCTTCAAATAGAGAATATCGATAAAGAGATAAAGATTACTAAAAAGAACCAACTAGAGTTGAAAAGTACAATCCATAAAATGAAAAATTCACTGGAGAGTCTCAGCAATATTTCTGAGCTGGCAGAAGAAAGAATCAGTGAACTGGAAGATAGATGGCTAGAAACTATGCAATCTAAAGAACAGAAACAAGAAAGAACTAGGGAAAATGAACAGAGCCTAAGAGAAATGTGGGATACCACTAAGCATCCCAATACACATATGATATGAGACCCAGGAGGAAAGGAGAGCAAGAAAGAAGGAACAAAATATTTGAAGACATAATGGTTGAAAACTTCCTAAATTTGATGAAAATATTACACATCTAAGAAAGTTAATGAACATCGAGTAGGATAATTGTAAAGAGATCCACACTCAGACATATCGTAGTAAAAATACTGAAAGGTAAAGAAGAAAAAATCTTAAAGAAGCAAGAGAAAAATTACTCATCACGTACAAAGGAATCTCAATAAGATTAACATCAGAAACAATGCAGGCCATTAGAAAATGAAGGAGCAGTAAAAATATTCCCGGATTAAGGACAACTGACAGAATTCATGCTAGCTGGCTTTAGAAGAGGTACTAAAAGATGTCCTTCAGGCTGAAAGCAAGTGATCCCAGTCGGTACTGCAATTAAAATCATGAAAAAACAAAAAGCACTGGCAAAGGTAATTATATAACCATAGAAGACGATATTAACGCTTATTTCTTCTCCTTGTTTCTCTTAACTGATTTAAAGAGAAACTATATGAGACAACATGTACATAATTGTATTGCTGGGCCTATAACAGAAATGTCACAAAATATTTGACAGGACAAATCAGGTGGGTAAGAGCAAAGTTGTATCGCAATTCCTTTATACTTACACTTGAAACTCTTCATAAGAAACCCCACTGGAGATGCTTCCCCTCCTTCTGGAGCTGTGCCCACTGTCTTCATCGTCATCTTCCTCAGAGTCATCCAGGCTTCGTGGGAAACTTCGGCTGCTCATGGGGCGTGGTAAAGAGCTGTGATCCAAGTCCAGGTCCTCCTGAGGAAAATGGGATCATTAAGCAGGAACACCCAGACCCCACGGAAGCTTCACTGAGGGCTTGGGCTGATGAAAAATGGCTGTGTACCTCAGATTTCTTTGTGGGCAACACCAGACTGTGATCCCCACACTTTTCAATTTCATAGATTGGCAAATTTTCAAAACAGATTTTAATTACCGGCAAGTAGTTGCTAACTTTTTGTTTGGATAAGAAAGAACATTAAAAATAGAATAAAGCAAAGAAAAAGTAAATGAAGAAATATATTATCACCTTTTCATAAATAACGCAGTAGTTAACAAAGGAGGAAGGATATAATTTGAGAATCAGAATTTTGACTAAATACAGACTTTAAATACAAAAATTTTACTCATTGTCTTCTTGTTCACATTTCACTATGAGTGGTGAAGTTTTTCACTTACTGGCACAGGATTTAGAAAGCACTGTTCTATACTATGTCCTCACAGGAAAGTGACTTGTGTATAACAGGCATCTTTATTCTGTGTACCTCAATTACCATGGAATTTTTTTGGTTTGTTTATCCATTTATTTTAAAAGTCATACTAAAGCTTTTAAATATTTTTTTCTAAAAGCCCATGTAAATTTACTTTTAACAGTTTCATAATAATTATTCAAATGGAAGGCAACTATTTTATTTTAAATGTTAACTTAAAAATCAAATAATTTTATACCTCCTGAGAAATCTTTCTTTCCATTCTTATAGACAATGTGAAGTATGTAATTACTCAGGTTTCTCTTTTCAAGTTGATTGCTGGAAAGTTTATGGCTAAATTTGTAGCCCAAGTTTTTTCAATGTTTTAAATAATGTTCTTTTTAATTTTTTAAATTTAATTAATTAATTTATAATAATGTAGCCCAATTTTAATAAGTATATATGTTTTTATGGGATGCATTTTTCACTTCATTCATAGTCTAGTTTTATATTTCACTTTTCTTTGTTTTGATTTTTTACATTTGTTAATTTATTGAATTTTTATGTATTATTGTGTTATATATCCTTGTTAGAATAAGCAGAGTACTAACACACAAATTGAGAGAGAGAGAGAGAAAGAGAGAGAGAGCGCGCGCCTCTCAATAACCCATTACTTAGTATGGTTCATGGCTGCTAAATAAAATCATGTTCTCCTAAACTAGACCCACCCTCTCTTTTTCCAAGTCGTCTCTCATCTGCTGATGTTCGTGTTCAGTCAGTTCTTGGTCTCCATCTTGGTCATACTTTGTGAATATTGCCTCAATCTCTGCATCAGTATGGCCCTTCCTGAAATTATTGAGAGATTACAGATGAACTCATTCACGAACATGGCCCAACCCAAACACAGAGATAACAAAATTCAGGAGAAAAGGAGAAATTGCTGACTCAGGGACAGTCTTCCTCTTACAATATGTTCTAGAAAGATATTCAGCTATAAAAATAAGTGCTTCTGTGAGTACTTGGGCCAGAAATACCCTTATCACTATGAATATATCTTTATAGAAGTCATGTCCCAGGATCTCACAATCTGTGTCTCACCCTTTGAGATCTTGTCGAAGTTCATCAAAGTTTAACTTGCCGCCCCCTTGCCGCAGACTCTCTGAAATGTCGTCCACGGTATTTTTTTTTAGTTTTAATTTGACCAAGGCTTTATGGCAGCCCTGTTGAAAAGAAAAGACTTGGTTTAGTGTATTCTCCTTTTGCATTTGCTTTACCTTTCAATTATGGTAATAACTACCACAAAGCCAGTAACCAGAAGCGTGCTTGACATAAATCGGCCCCTTAACAAGTGCATGTTGAACGAATGAATAATAAACGTATCCCGAGTTTTCCATAAAACTCCTGTGTAAGAGTTATGTGCAAAGAGTCAAAGTCTTTTAGTAAATTAAGAAGAACTAAAAGCCTTTTGCTCATATATGAATTCGAGTTTAAGTTATAGAAATGAAAATCACTACATATTTACAGCTGTCTGCCTCAGAGTATGTAGGAATATGCAACAGTTCACAAGAAGCCTGAGAAACCTGAGTCATGGATTGTTTATTTTCCATATTCTCTCATAGGAATTTCCTTATGTAAGTATGTAAACAAAATTCAGTAAAATGTGGATGCAGATTTTTCACTAATAAACTACAGGCAGGCCTTGCTCTGCATTGTAGTGTAGGACTAGAAAAATGACCATGCAAGCACAAATCTGTGAATTTTAAGTTTTATCCTAAACTTATCCTTAGATCTGCTAAATCACAACATCATGCAACTCCTCTACCCAGTGGACCTAAATGTTGGGATTTCAATGACTCCTCCCAAAGCGGCCATCTTTCTGACTGGAAGATTCTTCTCAGAGATGATATGCTGCAATTTTTATGAGACTTAGGATGTGTGTGCCAGCTCCATAGACTATGATGGTGAATATTCCCTAAAAGCAAACATGATGAGCAGATACTCCCCAAAATCACTTTTTCTAAATATTTGGGCAGCCAGGCCAGTGGGGATGAAGATAAAGGATGGCCACATCAAAGTCAAACATGCTATAAATAAAACAAACTGAAATTTTACTCTTTCCAAAAGGCAAAAAAAGATATTCCCTGAATATCTCAGAACTGAATATCTGGCATTGCGTATCTTAGAAGAAAAGTATGATTTACACTGCAACTTATTTCTATAATAACACTCTGGGATCCAAAAAATATTTAGACAGAGATGCTAAATATATAGAAGCATCTCAGTTGATCACTCTGAACAGTTCATATTAAGTTATTGAAAGGAGGAGAATGCACTAGAATTTGTCTTCCTATTTTTTTCTATCAAAACTAAACAAGTTCCTTTTGTCATGTATAAAGTCTTGAGAATGGGTTAAAGGCATAAACCTGTAGCTCGATAGACCTGGGTCCAAGTCTTGGCCCTGCCATATGGTATGGTCCAGCCCGACTGCTACGTAACCTTGGACATGCTTATCTTCTCCATGCATTAGTTACATCATTCCCAGAGTGTGGATAATAGCAATTAATTCACATAGCTGTCATCGGAAATGAATGAGATAATATATTGTGTTATGGGAGGTTAAGAATGAGTCACTCCAAGATCTGCCTCTGTGGTATGTGGATTGTTTTGAGCTAAAGGCAACTTTAGCCACAGGTTCAAGAGAAACTTCTTAATTACCTAGAATAATTTGAATTAGGGGTCTTGCTCATAATGAGAGATTATCAGAGAAAACCTCTTTTGACCTATCTCTAGGGCAGGACAAACTTCTATTTACTGAGCATTTGCTTTTCTTATCGTCTTGCAATGATCTTGTGAAGCCCACAAGGTACCTTACCTCATCTCTAGCTCAGGATGTCTTATACACCCATGAACCCCTATCTCTGAACCTCTTGTGCATGTGGGGTCTCTGACTCTCTCATATATGTGAGGTTCCCATCCATGTGTGTATTAAATTTGGTTATTTTCTTTTGTTAATCTCTCTCACGTCTATTTGATTATTAGACCAGCCAAAAGAATCCTGAGGGTAGAAGCAAGTTTCTTTTTCCTCTACAGCTGGTGCAGAGAGCAGGGTAAACTCACTGGCGTGAATCCCACACTTCCCCACAGGGCTGCTGCAAATGAGGAGATCCTGGGGCAACTGACACATGCCAGCAGAAGGTGAGGGTTCTACCATGTCAGCACACCTCTAGATCTCTGTCTGCAGGATCCAGGGAGAATCTTTGTACCTCTTCTAAATTTAGATTGGCAGGAGAAAATATTTGTGAAACTAGTTTCTTGGGCCTAGTGACCCTTGGTTACTTGATATGAGTACTCGTGGATTTTGTCTTTCTCTGTCTCTGTCTGGTTTCTCTCCTTTCATCTTGTTATACATCTTGAAAATTGGGCCTTATGACCAGTGAGAGTGTTTTCTCTTTGGCTTCTACCATCCAGAGGGTACACTTTCCAAGATGCACCTTGCTCTCTTTCTGGCCATGACAAACTCTCTACAGGGTTTTCTGTGTCTACCCCCATTCCTCCCAGAGATGGTTTATTATCTCTGCCAGCTGGAGGATGCTTATGCATCTGATGGGCAGCCAAATAGGCTGTGAATCCAAGTTTAGGGAATCTTAAAACCTTATTCTGTTCGAAGGGGTAAAGCATGTGATTCCTTGTTTTTTTGGAAAAGCTGCTTAAAGACAGTTCTCCCCTTACATCCCTTATTTCTTAGGCTAACTGAGGGAATAAACTTTCTTGTGAGGGTTGAATCTTTTTGCACTTTCCTTTGAGGATGCCTCTTACATTCTTAGTATTGGTTTGCGTCCCTATAGATTCTACTGCCAAGGCCAGACGACGGATCTTTTTAATTGGAAAAGCTTCTAAATTGAAAAGACAGACATTTTTTTCTTAGAGAGATCTCATATTGTTATAATAGTCATTAAGATTCCCTGAAGAAGATGGCAGGACAGAAATTAGAACAAAAATCAAAGTCCACTCAGATCCCTTCCTATTTGCCATCAGACATTGGCAGATACTGTTAAAAAGAACAACAACAAAATTACAACATTGAAAGTACAATTGCTCTGCACTTAAAAGGAAAATGAAGGAAAAAGAGTGGCAAAATCTTACTTAAAGGCAACCTAAAATTTTATGTCCTAAGAACTCAGCTTAATAACTGTCAGGTTCAAGTTCCAAAATATGGCCATACAGAAATGTGGCCTAAGCTCCATTTACAAGTAGAGTACTATCAAACTGCTGCCAGCCCTCAAGGAAATAACAATCTAAAGTTACAATGGCTATTGTGAGGAATATGATAATTAGAAAGAAAAAAATTGGAATAAATAAAACAGACACTGATGGGGTTAAAACAGGTTTTAGAAGAGCACTACCAAAGGCTAAATGGTCCAAACTGAACTCTTGTTGGTCCCCCCACTTTGAAAGGCCCCAAACAAGTCTGCTCTATTTATCCCGGTGTAAAGAAATTTAAGACTGTAAAGAAGCAATTACAATAAGAAAAACCTGACCAGCAGTCACCTGGGGTAACAGTTAAGTTGGCTTAAGCAAACAAGCACTTATATGAGAATTTTCAAAAATATAACAGAAACTAACTCAAAAACTTTTTAGAATCACATGATCTGAAAAAATATTTGATATTAAAACTGGTGTGAGTTTGGTTTGGTTAAACAGAATTTAGAATAATCAGTATTAAATATTACTTTTATTTTACCTGGGTTTATTAGTAAAATAAGTTCATGTTATTTCTGTTGCAAAATTTGTCAGCAAGAAAGTAACTTGGCATGATAAAATTTTCATAAGTAATCTAAACTTTAAGTTAGGAGCAAATAAATTAAGTAAACATAAATAGCATAAAAGGTTTCTTTTTAGGTGAACTTTTAGCAATAATTATATTGTTAAAAGTGGCTTCCTACATCTCTGGCAACTTGAAACTTTAAAATTTTGCTAACTAAATTAAGTGATGGATATTTATAGAAGGTCTAGACCATTTCCAAATAAGATAAAATAACAAAACATTAATTACTGAACATAAGTATTAACTTTCTGCTTCTTATTATAGAGAAACTAAAGATTTGGGTCTATTAGTAAACAGGCATACACCACATTAAAAAATTTTGCGTTGTGAGGAAATACATATATATCTAGAAGTTGATATGTGTTCATAAACCTATCAATTTGAAGAATACTGGTGTAACAGTGCACATTGCTTGCTTCTTAGTTTTCACTAGAAATTAAAGGTTTTAAAGAATTCTAATATAATTAAAGCTACAGAAATGAAAAATAATAGGGAAAACAACTGTGTATACAAGAAAAAACAGGATATATGTTAGCTTTAATAAAAGGTATGCGATATGGAGATGTATTGTTGAGGGAAAGGAAATTAATTTTGCCCTAACGTGAGGTTAGTTGCTTCAGAATGAAAAAGAGGAAAAACAGGACAAAAATCTAAATGCAGAAAGAAATATCGAGAAAGGATATTTTATGTGTAGTCAAGCTGAATAAGACTGAAATAAATTTAATTAAGTAAGTGAATTTAAATATCAAAAGTAAGCTGATGCAAAATTAGACTTAGGTGTTTTCTCTGCTAAACAGAACTGTTGATCTGACATGGTGATATGGTGATAAAGTTTTCTGATATGGTGGAAAAGTTTTCTACCTAGAAAGCAAAAATTCTATTGTTTTATCAACATAATTTTTTTGTTTTATGTTGTCTAGATCAGGTCCTTGATTACATAAGAAAACTGAATCTCCTCAATAGTAAGAACTAAGTTTACTAATAATCATGTAAACTTCTGTATTTGTCTTTGAAATCTTTTATTATCACTTAGGTTAAATGGATAATTAAGTGTGGCTTCATAATGACTTACGATCCTATTTAGTCAAATGTTTAAACCTTTTGATGTATTTTGACACACTTCCCAAAATTTAAATTATAAATAGAGACTTGGCCTGGGAATAACTCCCAAGTATTCCACAAGGGCCTCTTAGAACGCCTAAAAAAAAATCATTTTCTCTCCTTACAAAAATAAATATTAAACTAATTAGGTTTATTTTGGTGTGTTGAAACTATGTGAGAAGCACTGTCAAATAAGAAATGACATTGAGTCTTCTTTATATAAAAGGACTGAACCTGAGTATCAGATTGTGGCACATGTAGAGAAGTCCATTCTGTTTCTGCAAAACTGACCCCCTCATTGCCAGACCTTTGTCATCCTGATGTCCTTGCGTGGCAATAGTCTACTCCTGACTCAGAGAAATACAAATGGGTAAACAATGGCTGTGAATTAAATAAATTGTCAGAGCTATGGGAAACCCAAGACAGCCACTTGGTTCTTCCCAGCTTTCTGACATTTTTTCGCTTTTTGTATTCCTTCACCCACGGTACATTTAATCCAGATTTCATTCAACTGCCACTTAGTTTGGGTTATCGATGTTCCTGTTGTTTGTTGTTGTATGTATGTTCTATGGATGAGTTGAAGCTTTCCCTGCCACAAGGCTGATGCCCTCACAGTGGCAAAGAAACTGTCAGAAAACTGTTTTCCACTTGGGGTACACCTTCCACAGTCTCTAGTGATCAAGGCACCCACTTCACTGAGCCAGTCATACAAACCTTGACAGACAGCCTTGCAAACTTTTTGGAATTATCACTGACTCTATCACCCTCAATTATCAGGCAAGGTCGAGAGAACTAATGGAAAAACTGGATTCAAGCAAAACAAGTTTAATTACACAAGTCTAAATGAACTGATGAAAATGGTTACAATTTTTATGATTTTTTTCTATTGAAATTACCCATTTAAAAAAATCTTTTGTTTCCAGATAAAAGGAAACTGTTTCTCTTAAACTACCTATGACTTACAGCAACTTGATAAATTACACTTTTGCGAGCAGTATTAAAACATTTATATTTTTCTCCCTACCTGGTCCTTCCGGAATTTGGAAACTTAATAAGTATTTTTTTTTCATGACAATATGGTTATTTGCATAACAATAAGAATCTATTCTCCTTATAACGGGACACAATTGGAAACTTGTTTTATTGCCAAGGCTTTGACTGGAAAGTCACACTTGAGAGAGACATGCATAAATTGAGATATTACTAGACAGCTTTAAGAAATTAAAGCTGACTTATGGAAGCTAATAAAAATCCTTGGAAATACTGGCCTGCTACCTTGCTTAAAGATTTTCAGCGGCCTTACCATGTGAATAAAGAATGTCACTTCTTGGCAGGTGTATAGGAATCTTAGGGTATTTGGGGGTCCTAAAGAAGAGAGGAACTCACCCAAATCCATGGGTATTGCAGGAAATGTTTGATAGCAAGTCTTGCCTTGGCTTTTTCTTTGGCCTTGAGAGGCCTTTTTAAATTCAATCTGAGGATTCCTTATGGAAAATCCAGCAAAACAGACGTAAAGGAACCTATGTTTTTAATTACTATTTTTGCTGGATTTATATAAATAATCAGGCCGAGTTTACTGAAATTCAGCCTAATTTATTTGCAAATAAGTTAGTCTTAATTTGGCTATATTTGGTTAAAATGGGGGTGATTTTAGAGAGAAAAAATTATGTTTCAATAGAAGCCATAGTATAACTTTGTGGATATTGGATTCTAGTCTGTTTATTGACTTTTAAGTTTTTTTTTTTTTAACTTTTCTACCTGTAAAATGGACTGGATCCTGACTTTTTCTAGTTTTCTTAAATATTTGGCTACAACCCTTCGAACTAATATTTTCATTTCCCCATCCTTCAACTTGGAATCATTGAGAACGAAAACTGGCCTTTTCCCAAGGCCATGCAAGCTAAAGTGGGACAACTTGATTACAGACTTCAGAGAAATCACCACAAACAGCTCATTTATGCACAATCTTTGTGCTTGTTGTAGAAAGATCACCAGAGACAATCAAACTGCACACTAGGAGAATCTATCACACAGTAACTGCCTGTTTTCACTTCATCTGAAGATAATTTGAGACAGACATCTAGAAATCTTGACTGCCTGCCTTCAGAACTCAGAAACTAGGATTATAGTAACCTTTGGTTTTCCTTTGTTTCCATAAAGATGCCTCTTATTAAACATCTGATTGCTTGTACCAGAGCCTTAACTTTGGGAGCCCACCTGCATCACCATCTCTTGAAGAGAGACACAACTGTTTAAATCAACAGAACTTTTCTGAAGACTGAGACCACTTTAATGAGATATAGAACAACTTATCAACCCAATTTCTGGAATGTGAGACTTCCCGGGAAGTTTCAGAGGAGGGAACTGTGGGGGTTTAGAACGAGTCACTCCAAGAAATGCTTCTGTGGCATGCAGATTGTTTAGCGCTAAAGGCAATTTAAGCTGCAAGCTAAAGAGAAACTTCACCCCCAGCCTCAACTACCTAGAAGAATTTTAGAGGCTTTGCCCATGAGAGATTTATCAGAGCTAAACTCTTTCACCTATATATAGGGCAGGGCAAACTTCTATTTACTAAAGGTCTGCTCTTCTTACCATCCTGCAATTACCTTTTGAAGCCCCCAAGGTGCCTTACTTCACCCCTAGCTCAGGATGTCTTAGACACTCATGTTCCCTTTTGGTCTCTGAACCTCTTTTGCATGTGGGCTCTCTGACTCTCTCGTGTATGTGGGGTTACCATTCATACGTATGTATTAAATTTGGTTATTTTCTCTTGCTAATGTGTCTCATGTCTCTTTGATTATTAGACCAGCCAGAAGAACCTTGAGGAAAGCTTGTTTCTCTTCCACAGTATTCACTGCAAGGATGCAAAAGCATTAGCTACTATTATTATTGCTTGTTATTTATTAGCACATGATAATGATTTTCACTAGAGAAAAGGATCCCAGTTTGTCTAATGATTTGTGAGCCTTGGGAACAAGACAGGGACATATGATGCTGGTCCCAACACACTGCTTAAATTTGCACTGCGACTAATGGTTTAGTATAAAACCTGAAATATGTGATTTAGCTTTGAACTCAAGAATGTGGTTAATGGATAGTTAAATGTTCCTTAGGCAAACTCAGAAATTACTGGATCCATTAACTCCTTGGCAGGATAAGCAGTCCAGCTCTTCCCTCAGGAAAAAAGAAAAAAGAACAAAAAAATATCCAGAGTATTTTGAACACTGCTTGCCTTCTTCTTGCATAACTTTAACGATATAGAGTGAACAGATGTCTTAGTGAGTTACCATAATCCTTTCTTAACATGGCTCAGCTCCCAACATTTTATCTTTTTATGTTATTTTAACGTTGTGAAACATTGCCAAGAGTTCCATAAATGTGAAGTTTTTTGCCATTGTCATTTCCTGTGTGACATCTTCATCCATTCTGTCACAATCACTTTCCTCATTTATATTGATAAATTTGCCTTCGCTAAGTTATTTTGGCTGCATATCTAGATATTGTGAATGTCTGGACACTCCCATCACCAGCTACTTACTTCTTCTATAAATCTAATACATTTGTTTTGATTTTCACTTCCAGTGTTATCATTCTTTCTTTCTTTGCTACACTTTCATCTTTGCTGGCTCATTCTCTCTTCCAATTATTCATTTTGTAAAATGTCACATGGTTTATCACTGGTTGATAAGGAGGAAATATAACTACATGTTTGTGTGTGAACTGAATAGCAGGTCCTCAGTGACCAATCTGAGACTTTGCAAGAAGTGACATTATTGGTCACTAATTATGATGCACATCTGTCATTTATGTAACAATTTGCAGTGAAGTTTGCACTTTATGTTATTACTCAGTTAATATACTGTGATAACTGAAAGTGAATTTTGCACTTTATGCTATTACTCACAGTCAATATACTGTGATAACTAAAATTTGAAAAGCTGGTGTTATTTAACTGAAATAATTAAAATTTGTGGATATTAGAACCGAAGTGCCAAGTGAAGACTGCTTCCCTGGAGATTTGCTAAAATGTAATCAACTGTTATGCAAAATTCAGGAAAATGCAAATCTTAGGTCCCATCCAAAGGACCTTGTTTTATGAAGAGGAAGTTCTGAGTTAAATGTGATTCAAGTCGTATGGCTTGAACTAACAGAAAAGGAGCCATTGTAGCTTAGCAAAATGATGTTAGCGAACAAGTTATGTACTTTAGCTGTAGTTATTTGTTGTTTAAGTTTTATACTTTAAACCAAATAAAGAAGTCACACTAAGAACGAAGCTGTCCAATTTCCCTGACTTGCCCTTCTATTTAACAAACACTTCCTGAGAAGTAAGTGAGAGTTCTCAGGCCCTGAGGCTGTGGCCTTACTCTGTGGACCTTTCCTTTGACTATTTTAAAATTTCCTTGGAAGGTCAAGGACAAAGGGTGAACTACAAAATATTTAATAGAAAAAGAGGAAATATATTTATAATCTTCCCTTCTGGTTTATTCTGAACTCTGGATCTGGAAGTGAGAGCCAACTAGAGGAGATGTCAAAACAAATAAAGGGAATGAAACCACCAACTCAGCTCTAAGAGTCTAAAGAGTTTATTGAGAATTTAATTTCAGGACACTGAAGAATTTCCAGAACTTAAATCCAAGCTAGCAGTATATCCACCTCTAGCTCCAAGAACACTTAAATTATTCTTATAATATAGCAATCTACTCTTTATTTTAAACAATGACAATTGATTAATGTTAATTTGGAAATCTGGCTGAAACAAGGCTCATTTTATGTGGAAAATAAAACAATTTCGAGAATTAGAGCTTGTCATACCTTTCTGATAAGATCTGAGAGTTCCATTTCAGCTTTCTGCTGTGCCAAATCAGATTTAACTTCAGAGTAAGTATCATTGATGATGGCCAAAAACATATTCTGTGTGTAAATCAAAGGAAGGTTGAGGTTAAAGGAAAAACCTAAATATATTTATAAACATCAATCTTTCACATATGCTTTTTCGTTTACCTTTTTTTTTCAATTTGATGTCTTAAGAAGTCATCAATTTGATGTCTTAAAAAATTAATAGTTTTGCAACCATATTCTTTGGGAAAATTGTTTTTTTCAATGAAGTCATACCAAAGGAAAATGCAAGGTATTTTCTTATTTATAAAATCATATATTGTGATATACTTTATAAAAAGAGACAAGAATAAAATATGCCAAAATATTAATGTATTTATGAATGGAGAAATTATTTTATTATTTTTGCTTATCTATGTTCTCTAAATTTCCTTTCATTTGACAAATTATTTGGAGTGTAGCACTCTAAAACAGCTCATCACATTTTGAAAGTCAACAACAGACACATGGAATTTGTCTATGCTTATTCCAAATATTATTATATAATATTATTTTAGCTTTATAGAACACATTTTGAAGAGTTAAAAAGATCTCTGCAAATAGGGATATGGTAGGCCTAGTAGGGAGATAGTTAAGAAAAGCTTAGTGGATGAGACATAGACTTTGGAGTTAAGCAAACTCGGGTTTTAGTTTTAACATTGCCAAGACTACATTGTTTAAATTTTCTAATCTTCATTTAAAAATGTATTTATTTGTTCTTCCATTTATAAAATGGGAAAAATAACATACCTCCCCTATAGATTTGTTGTGAGGATTAATGAGAAAATCTACCTAAAGTGCTTAAAGACAGGGCCTAATGTATGGTAAGTGCTACGTAATTTATAGCCATTATTATTCAGTAATGGTTAGTTCATTGTCCTGACTTTTCCTTCCTCAGTATAATGATCTGCTTTTCCAATACCTGTTTCCAACAGATTTTTCTGGAAGCACTGCACCCAGTTACAGGTCCTTCTTTAACATGCTCTCTCTCTCTGGTATTCCTTTTTAGCACTATAGTTTATAAGTACAGAGTTGTGTATCTGATTATGTCTGTTTTCCCTACAAGTCTATGGAATCTTCATGAGAGCAGGGTTGGTCTCTATTTTCCTTACCACTGCATCCTCAGTATATAGCACATTGCCTGGAATACAGTGGCTCAGTAAATATTTATTGAATGTTTGATGAATGAACAAATGAAAGCTCTATTATTTTAATGGATTATAATGGGCTACTAAATTGCTATGAATTAAGAAGAAACGCTGTTTAAGATTCTGCAGCAGAAATGAGAATAGAATATAGAATACTTATAAGTTCCTGGCTTAATGCTAAATTGCAAGGTAAGACAGCTATAGTCAGAGTAACATCTCTCGCCTTCTACTTTCCAACCCAGGAATCTAAGATTTTATTTTTGTTTCCAAATGGTTGTTACCTCATGCCTTAAAATGTCTTAGTTGAAATGCATTAAAGTGTGAGTCCTCTGAAGAGATTTCAAAAAATAGGTGTTCAAGAAAGGCTCTTGAAGGTAGGGAGAGGAAGTTCATTCTCCTTTCCATTCCAACATCTGCAATCAAGGTCTTTCCTTGTGGATTATGGGGCTTTTGCTTCCTGCCTCAGCTGGGCCACCTCATACCACTGTGGCTTTTTGTGAAATAGGTGCAATTATTTAACACTTGGCAGTCATCTCAGAAAGGTGACCAACTCTGCAGCTGGCTTGTCATTTCCATAAAAGAAAGGGTTTGTATTGACTGTAGCCTCCCCTCTCTCTCTGGGGGGTGCAGGAGGAGCATTTCCTTTTTGTGCAGTAGTGCAACAAATTGTTTTAGTCTAAAGACAAAAACTAAGAACTTCTTTTCATATCCTAGTGATTGATCTAATAAAAAGGCTGAATAATTTAAAAGATGCTGCCTACTTGAGGACACCATTCAAACAAATCCACATCTGAGTATTTTCAAGTACCACAATTATGTCCCTCACTTGGCCACTGACATACAAATAAAACCTAGGTGGCCTGAAGTCAACTGAAGGGCCAGTGCAGAACTCTCAATTCTTGGGTTTGTTTTCGTAGTAGAGATTCAGGGATTCAGATGCTCCAGAATCCAAAGTGCTACCAATGTTAGAGTAACAAAGGCTTACTTTTTCCTCTATTTTTTTCTTTAATATATGATAGGAAGGAGAAACTTAAGAAGCTTAACTTTAAAAGTAACCATGATACATGGGAACAGCAAGATACAAATGAACTTGCAAGATATCCCTGACTCTTTCAGTCCTGTTAAAGTACATCTAATTCTCACTCTCTAAATACTATATAATTAACCACTAAATACTTGGACCAACTCTGATATTATTCAGTGATATTACACTGAAATACTAAATCTTATACAAATGATCTTCATAAAATCTATCGAAAATGAAAACAGTTTTGTTGTTTTAAGATGATAGTTGATGTAAGGAAATCTTAAGCATTAGCATTTAAATGAAAAAATACCCACTACCTATGTTAAGCTAATTTAATACTTTCTTAGTAGAGTGGACAAATAAATGTATAATTGTTAAGATAAGATAAACAACAAAATATTTTTGAAAAAAATCTTAATTAAGGCCAAATGTTAAAAATGTTAATTTGTACTAAATCGAGAGAATAAAAAATATTTTTGAAAATAATTTTTAAAGCAATTTCCATTCATTATAAGATTTAGTTTTAAATTTAAAATATAAATATTCTTTGTAGGTAGTCTCTAGATGTGCTAAATATGAGTAAGTAAAAACAAAATATCTTAATCTTGACAAACAATAATTCACTCATCCTGGATCTAGCTTGCTTTGTCAGTTCCTCTTTTTCAAACAGAAAAGAAAAAAAGAAATGCGAAGTCATGCTAGCAAGTGACCATGAAAGTGCTGATGTTTGTGTTACAACAGCATGTAACTATATTCTACTTTTTAGGCGAAACATTATTTTAGGTAATCATAAGTCTGCGTTTGATCTTTTTTTTTTTTTTTGCATTGAATAGACATGTATATTTATATATATATGAATAAATGAAAATCCATGGAAAAGATATCTGGCGAAGACTTAAAACTGTAAATCAGAAGTAAAATAAAATATGATTTCTAATATCTATATTTTTCTACTTCCTAAGTCTTTTAAAAAATAGGGAATAGAATGTAGAAAAAAGATGGTGATTTATGAAATTTAAATCACCTCCCTATAAATAAAAGTGTACGTACCAAAAGAATGAAGAACATAAAGAACACAAATGTAGTGAAATAAATTGGCCCCAAAACTCGATTAGCTTCCTCAATCTCTGCGAAGTTGATATCACCCAAAAGGATACGGAATTGAGTGAAGCTATAAAAACAAAACAAAACAAAACACAACACAATACCACAATACAAAAACAAAGAATGTCCAGTATTGATGCAACAGTTTTTAAAAGATGATTTCATACTTTCAGACTTTTTTTTTTCGGTGTAGAAAGCTGCCAAATAATAGAAAATTGTCAATCCCTTTGGAATACTCTCACTACTTATATGAGCAATTGAAGCCTTATGGAATAAAAATAATATGCTTTCTTTCTTAAATATGTTATTTCTATTTTTTGAAAAGAAAATATAATTATTATTGGATGACTTATAAAGCAATAGGCTATCAGAACTTAATACATAATCTAGGAAACACAGGGTAACTAAACTTCACTGTGGTCATTCTGTATCTGAATTTAAAATCTCTTTAAAAAAAGATTTTTGAAGGACAGCCAAAATGTGTGTTTCAAAGATCCAATATTCTCACATGCATGCAAAGTAGGGTCAAGAGTTGCCGCGTGTTGCCAATGCTGACCCTTAATTAGTAAAATCATTTTAATTTCTGATTTTATCCAATAGTAAAATTAATTAGGGCCCATGCACAAAGCCCTATTAACCTCCATTATCATGATCACCTCCTTTCCTAACTCACTCCTTTCTACGTGGCATGGAAATCTAATACTTGGCTACTTTTCTGTTTCTAATACCATATTTGAGAACTTTGGAAAAAGACTGAAAATTTCTGTACTGGTTTGAGAACATTAGAAATTCTACTTTTTTTTAACTTGAAGTTTAAAACATATGGCAACAATATTGAATAGAAATAAAAATAGAGGCAGATGGTCTCTAAAAAGCTACCATTTGAATTTGGTGCTAAGAAAACGCTGATCTTCAGAACACTGTTGATTTACTATGGCTGACCTACTATGTCATACTACTTTGGGGCTGTTATCTCAAGCATCAGCATTTCAGAATGTATGGTCATCTTTGCATTGGTGGGCCAGTGCTTCTGGGAAAGAATTAATTCTCATTTTAAGCAAGTATTTTTTAAAACACTTGGTGGTTAAATAGCAATCATGAAGATTCCTTTATCTTTGAGAAGGCAGTGACATCTCCAATTAAATTTTTCTTCTTAATTTCATATATACTTACATACACTCTTGGAAAGTACTGAAGTCATCAATCTGAGTGCCAAAGACAAGGTATGCCAACTGAGCGTATGCTAAGAAAATAATGAAGAACATAATTGCAAAGCCAAAGAGGTCTTTGGCACACCGAGACATAGTTGTGGAGAGCTGACTCATGGTCCTGTTAAAGTTGATGAATTTGAAAAGCTGTAAGAGAGGGAAGATATCAACAGATGAATGGGTAAATAGAATGTGGTATATACGCACAATGGAATATTATTCAGCCTTACAAAGAAATGAAATTTTGATATATGCTACAACATGGATGAATCTTGAAAACATTATACTAAGTGAAATAAGACAAATATTGTATGATTCTGCTTATATAAGGTGCCCAGAACAGGAAAATTCAGAAACAGACAGTGGAATAGAGGTTACCAGGGGCTTGGAGAGGGGGAAATGCAGAGTTAGTGTTCAATAGAAACGGTTTCAGCTGGGATGATGAAAAAGTTCTGAAAACGCATCGTGGTGATGGTCGCACTACATTGTGAATGTACTTAAGGCCACTGAATTGTACACTCAAAAATGGTTAAAATGGTAAACTTTATGTTATGTATATTTTACAAAAATAAAAAAAGAGGAGAAAAATGACTTGCTTTCTTTCAAACCTAGCAACTTCTATTTTCTCATTCACAAAGTATTTGTTCAATATCTACCATGTGCCAGGCTCTATTCTTGGAGCTGGGCATACAGCAGTGAACAGAAAAGCTCCTGTCCTCACACAGCTTACACGTGTATGATGGTTAAAATACAGCGAAAACCAGTTTAATTATAATTTAAATGATTAGTGATATTTTTCCCTTAAGAAAGATTGAAATAAAAGAGAGAGAAAACTCCTTGACAAATGAAAACTAGTAAAAAACAAATCTCCAGGAAATACTTATTGCATATTATTAACTTTTACTTATTGTGCATCAAATATATGCCAGTCATTATAGGGGAGGGCTTATGTAGATTGCCTCGAATCTTCACAGTGACCAAAATATTAGTATTCTATTTCAGGAATCATCTGGGGCCCGGAGTCAGATTTGAACCCAGCTCTGTCTCTCTGCAAAGTGATACTGAGCTTTTTTGTAGAGCAGGCACTGAGTGAGGATGGCTGCCCAGGCTGAGCAACCCAGAGGGCATGGCAACCTGCAGAGCTCTAGCGAGAAGCCTTGGTAAAAGAACACTGAGAGATACAAAGGAGTCATGACCCTGCCTTAAAGAATGGAATGGTTCTTAAAGTTCTAGGGGCAAGATATGTACAAGCGAAGCACTAAATAAACCACCCAGCCCAAGGCACATGTTGAAAGGAAACCTGTAAAATTTTACCTAAAGATCTCTTAAGTGTTTCTGGCCACACCAAAAATTTTTTCAGGGCTGTTGTAATCGTATTACTTAATACAATTCCTATCAGTATTTCTATGAGATCTTGATTGTTATTACTACTTTATGATGAAGGTTCAGTATGTTAATGATGGTTTCTCCTGTACAAGCATGTGACTGAATAAATAGCATGAGAGATACAAGATGAGGTCTAAGCCCTCTGACAAATCTCAGGCCTTCTAGGTCTGAATACCAATTCAGGAAAATAAATAACTCTTGTAAGTACCTTTTACAACAGTGCTGTTCAAAAGAATTTCCAACACAGTAGCTACTAGCCACATATAGACATTGTATACTAGGGTGACCGAAGAACTGAATGTGTAAGTGTATGTAATTTTAATTCACTTAAATTTAAATTTAGGTAGACACCTATGGCTAATAGCTACTGTTTGGATGGCACAATCATAGAACTTGACTGGTGACAGGCTAGCAGCTGCCTTGGAATTACTGAAATTTCTTGCAGCTCCAGAATTAAAGCTCATTGTATACGAAATGCCCTAACTTTTCACATACAGGGAAAAGAAGGAAATGAGTGATTAAGGAACTACTTAGAAGAGGTGCTTGTCCCAACCTCAGTTCTAGGTAAAGTTTCCCTATGGCATGTACCTGGGAAAGAGGCAATCCTTCCAGAGAACATTTCCAATGCAGCATCTCCCCTTTCCTTCCTCCTATTTCTCCTAGTTCCTTTTCCTTCACCTGGTCACCCCGTATCAGGTGATACTGGGACTTGTCCCTGTGTTAAAGTAGCCTGGGCTCCACAGGCTCAGCTGATATACTGAAAAGGCCTCTTATTGCATTTGTTAAACAAAACCTATGGGAATAGGCCTTGCAGGAGTTCAGGGAGCATCATTCCCAATGAAATAAATAATCACATGAGTCCTGCTAGTTTACTTGTAAAGTATGGAGAAGCTGGCTACTTGAATTTGGCCACAAAAGAAAATCCCTCCATCATTTTCTGTGATTCATGTTAATAAAAAGAGAAAAATATTATTAAAAATCCAGAACATAAGATTTATAAATTACCTTAATCCAGACAAAAAATACTATGACAGCAGCTATATTATTGAACTGTATTTGCCAATATGCCAGATGCTCAAAATTGGGGAAAGTATTTTCATCTTCCAGAAACTGTAGTAGCACCTCCACATTTGATGTTCTGTATATGTTAATTCCTATAGCTATGACAGATAGCTGGAAAATGAAAGATTTATATATTATTACAGTGTTTTAGAAATATATAACTTACCCTAAAGTGACTACTTTATTTTTCTTCATTATTGTTTTAATTCTAGGGCTCAACATTCTACTTACCCAACCGCATTCCCAAACATTGCTCACACGAATGGAAAGCATTGAGTACTGCCGTAAAACAAGTAAAACAATATATGGCTTACACTTCCTTAGTTAGGAACAAAAATCCAATGAGTACACATATGCATATGCATGCACACATGCATGCACGCGCGCACGCGCGCACACACACACACACACACACACACATGAGAGATGTCACTATGTTTCTAAAATCAACTCAAACAGGAATGTCTTCTGGTTGTTTTTTTTTTTTGCTACCCTTTAAATCATTTTCCACCCTTCTGCTTTTTCTGTCTCATTTTGTTTTCTGTTTGTTTCTTTTCTTTTTCAATTTTCAGCCATCTATTCTTTCCTCATTCAACAAATACACAGCGGATATTCAAGTATACAGAACTGTGGTGGGGGGCAAGAGGAGCAAACAGAAGTAAAATGCACAAACTCCATCCTCAAGAAAGGTTCACTCTGGTTTCAAGACCGGATAAATACTCAAAGATAAATAATACAAAAACCTACTGAGAAGCTGGCATGAAATAACATAAGGTGAAGGGTGAAAGGAATGCTCTTAAGAGGAAAGAAAGACTTGGTCTTAAAAGATAAGGGACTGGACAGAGAAGGCTGAGAAGGCTTGAAGTGGGAATACGTCAGCCAAGAGTTTTCCTCTTGCTCCTTTCTTTCCCTTAACTCATGACCACACAACTTTTGACATCTGCTTTGATTCTGAAATATAAAACCATATCTGAGGAGACACTGGGCTATACTTGCATCTGTCACCACTGGATTAACATGTATGTGTGGAAAGTGCTAGGAGTTAATCGTAACAACCTTGCTCTCATGTGGGGTCTGAATCCATGGCAGGTGGTGGCTGTGACTCGTGGGCTGTGACAGATGCTGTAACCTTTAGTGCTCATTCTCTCTCTCTTCTCGTGGATGATGGTAAAAGACCACTTCATTAGCCCTTCTTGAGAGGCCATCCAAATCATGGCCCCAAGAGATTATCATATCAAAGACCTGCCTGGCTGCTAATCACAGCTAAAAAAGTCAATTTCACCACCATCCTTTTCTTTTCTATGAATATTTCCAGAGCCAATATTGTATTTCCTTTGAGCTCTCTGGAATACTGAAAATGTTTTTCTCCACGGACTTAGCTGAGAGGGATGAAGAAGAAGCTGAGGGAAGTGCTGACTGACTAAATTCAACAATAACCCTTTACCTAATGCTTACTAGGTGTAATTTGTTCTCAATTTTAGTTCTTTTCACTCTGCACAGGACAAATATTTATAAAAATATAAAACGTATGGCCATTTATACGGTATCAATGTCATAGTAATACACTAAATTTCCTTGAGACTTTTCCTTTAGAATAGGGAATGAGAGAAAAGACAAGAAGAAAGATTTTAAGAGAATTTGGGTTGTTATGTCATTACTGAGTTTTCTTAGAGATTTGCACCCCTGTCTACAGAAGAACATTTTTTCCCCCTAATAAAACATAAGCCTTATGAGGGTAGGGGTTTTGTTGCTTTGTTCATTCTTATATCCCCAATGCCTAGAACAATGCCAGACACATGGTAGGTGCTCAGACAAGCTCTCTTGAATAAATGAATTAGTCATTTTCACTCTGTGAAATCTACCATTCAACAAAATTATCTGAATTTAGACCTCTTAATTATCTTATTTTTATCAGTAATTCTGCTAGTTTTTTGAAAGATTATTCTTAGGACAAAGGTTGATTGAAGTAAATCTTTAGAATTCAGAATATTAAGGGAAAAAAAAGAAAACTAGAGGAAATAATTTCAAAGTGATTCCAAGATGTTATATTTATATTTAAGATATCATTTATTTTCAAGTTTCAAGTGGACTTCGGCAAATTTGGGTCAGATGAAACAAAAAAGTTTTGGCTCTTTTCATAGGGTTGAAGGTCTAATGGAGGATAAGACACCTTTGAGGGATGAGTGGAAAGCTTGCCCTTATTTCAACTAGGTCAGGAAAGGTTTTAAAGAAAAAGTGAGATTCCAGTAGCCCTTCCTTGTTCCTTTTAAAAGCACACTGTCCAAATTGTTGTCTTGGCAGTACTAAGAGTCAAGAAAAATAAGAACAGTAGCACAATGAAGCAAGTTTTCAAAGAAATACTTGCAAAATGCTATGGCTACTGAGCCAAAGAAACTATCCTCAATTTCCATGAAACCACTAGCTATTTTTCCAGTGGTCTCCAAAGTGGGTACAAGGCAATTCATTGGGATGTGGGAAAAAATATTAAAACTTCTCGGCAGGTGATAAAAAAGCACTGAGATTTTATTTCTATTTGTTTTTACCCTAATCTTTAAAATTCTATGTTGCGTATGTTTTTACAAATGTACCTGTTATATCAGCACGCACACACACACAACACATACACTTTGTAAATAAATACAATACATTGGGGTGTGTTGTCAAAGTTTTCACTGACAGGTATACATAATCAAAATAGCTGAATGCCAGTGACTAGACTTTTGTTGATATGGAAGTAATTTAGTTAAAAAGACGACTTATTAATTAGCATATTACACTTACTTTTTAACCATTATCCTCATTGAGCTAAATATCAATATAGCCATTAAACCAAAACAGCAGGTTTTGCATCCTTAGATTTCCATCATACAGTAGGGAAATATTTTGAAAAATTACTTCCAGTATCACCATCTTTTTAGCATTGTTAAATACTGAAATTCTTTTGTAACTCTGCTCATTATTAATACATGGAGAATTTGGGGATCGAGAATTTACCTATAGGAACTGTGTGATGTTACACAACCATCTTGAAAGAAAGAATGCATTTCTAACTGCATCAAGGCCAGAGTGGTTCCATACTGTATTCTGTAGGAATTTTTATTAAGTAAAAGCTCTTTCTGAAGTACATATGTACGTGCCTGGTGAGGCAGTGGCAGAATGGTTAAGAGGGTTCTTGTGAAGATCAAATGAACTTCTCTATATGAAAAGCACTTGGAACTGTGCCTAGCACAGATAGCTTCTAAAGTGTTAGCAATTATTATTACTATTATTGCTCCTGTTAATATTGTTACGGCCATGAAATATATGTCTATATAGCTTTTTATGCCTTAAGTATTCTTTTACTCACATATGAATAACATATTTTCTATATTTAATAACATAACATGTTAACATATTAATGACATATTTTCTATATGTTACCAACTAATTCTAGTGGTGATTTGATAATGACTTGATGTAAAAGACCAAACAGATTTCCGGACTGAGGGAAGAATAATGGTTAGGAAGCAGGATACTCTAGAAAAGAGAACACTAAGAGGGTAATGCATCACTTACCGAAATTTCAGAGGGGAATCTCTGTTTTTGGACAGTAGAAAAAAAAGACTTTCAAACATGTGACATTTAAGCAAGTTTATATGCTTAACTGTGTAACAGGGCTTAGCAAAAGATTAAGTGTTACTGCTGAAGGGAGAAAAGCTTGCAAAAATATATTTCTAGACTGAGGCCTCTGATTTCTACACTGAATGGTTAAAATGATGCTGAAGAGAAAGCATCTAACAAAGTGTTAAAAGTATAAAAGACTCAAGGGCAGGCAAGAGGCCTACAAGGTGTCACAGTCTTGACTATCATAACTCTTAAGATTTCTTGCATCACACACTGTAAACCTTGATGGCCATACTTATATTTTGTACACTGTGGATTATTTGCAGGAAAATTTCAAAGTGTAGAAAGGTTTTCTCTGCTACCCAAAATATTTCAGGATGTTTCTTCTTTCCATAACTTAATACATGTGCATAAAAATATAAATTAATTTTGAGCAGTAGTTGAAGAAAAATATCATTGGCAAAAATCAGAATAAACAAAATGAAACACTGTTTTCTCCTCCACATCTCACATGGCATGCTGGAGGCAAATATGAATTACTGTTATTTTTGTTATTAGTGTGTCTGAGAGTTTATTGTAAATATCTCTCCATTTCCACATTCAGAAGGGTTATTCATGCAAAATTAGAAAATAATTAGTAACATTGAAATTAATGCAATAAAAGTTCTAGATTCTCTTTCAGGATTATCGAGATTCACAATGCTGAGGAGACTAGGACTGTAATTAACATGTTTTTGGACAGAGGAGGGAATTTGGTGTTATTCTCGAACCTACCACAACGATCACAACATCCAGACAATTCCAGAAACTCCTGAAATAGTGTAGTTTGTGAATGCGAATTTCCAATATCTCTTCCACCACATAGTAAAGGATAAAGAAACAAAAGATAATCTCACAGGCTGCCAGGAAGAAATCAAAAGTTGTGACATATCGGATCAGCTTTACAGGCTGAAATTGCCAAGATGGAATCACACCGCCTGTTGCTGGGAATTCAATCAATAACCTGCATTGTAATAAGAACAATTAAAACAGTAACAACAACAGATGGATGCACCCAGGAAAGGACATCCATCTATTCTGTCCCTGCATTATAAGGTAATAAAACTGTGACCACAGGTCACCCCAAACTAATGGCAAATGTTTTTATCACAGTTAGTGACTTCATATATGTAGAATTTGTGTCATAAAAGGAACAAGACTTTCTGAGGCCTCTCAGACCAAACATTATTCCATATTCAGTCTCCCCTTAACTTCTCTAGTTTTCATACTGTTCAAAATGCTATATACATATTTTTTAAATGTAGAAGTTAATCAACAAACAAGCCTTTCTAGAACTTTGATTAAATACAAGTCATTCTACTAGGCAATGAAGAACATAAGAAATATAAGTCATGCATTCAAAACATGAATGATCTGGTTGAGAATTCTATGTTTTTGTAATAATGATACAAAAGGGGCTAAGTTCTCATTCATATATTTGGTAACACCAAACTAGCATTAAATAGTGTGCTCTAGGAGGTACTTTTTTCTACCCTTCCCAGGGCCTTAGAGTTAATAGGTGCTAAATAAATATCTGATTGTCTGAAATAGTAACATATATTTTTTAAATTCATACTGATGGCACTGATCTTTAGTGCTTTACCATAATTGAAGTGAGGACTTTTTTTTTTTTTTTTTTTGCCAAATTGCCATTTTGTAGGTATTACAGTGAGAAAGTTAAATGATTCATTTAATGGTACGGTCTCCCTATCGAACTAGAAATACAATCTCTAGATCCTTAATTTTAAGATCATTAGTTATTCACCAAAACCATTTTTCTCATTACGGGATTGGTAGCCACACTAGAACTTGAGTATTTAGGACTCATGCATGAGCGATAATCAAGTATAAGCAGGGACTATGGAAAATTAGAATTGGTCAAAGAGATGTGAAATTTTTGCTTCCTCTTCACTGTCAGTCTTCTTTTCCTTCTCTCCTATTTTGATGTGTTGGAGAGAATGCGTAAGGACCAAAAACTGAGGAAGGAAATACTGAAACAAAGAGCCTTGTGACAACCTCACTGGGAACTCATGAGGGCAGGAAGTGGCATCTGTGCCAAGTCATCTCCCTGAAGCTCCTTCTGGCCCTGGATCTGTCAGTTCCTTTCAGAAACTCAGACTACAGTGCAGAGAAATGAAGTAACTGCCTTGACAATACTCACTTTTAAAGAATGAGGAGGAAGTGAAAGACAATACTCAGGACCTTCTATAAATAGATATTTTCTTAAAAGTCAATCAGAGTTGCCTGCCTGTTTCTATCCTCTTCCTATGCTTGCTGGAATCATTAGGAAAAGTTCAATAACAACTGCAATAGATTCTCATTCATTTCTAGTAATAACTATTACTTGTTCTAATGTGATATTACTTTCTGCAAAGGTTGTTAAATATAAGGACTAGGAAAATCCAACTGGTCATGCAAAGCAGAGTTGAGGTTACCCTCAAAAATGATCGTAAGTATTTATCCTTCTTATTTGATGGGTAAATATACATGAAGGTAATTCATGCCAGTGTTGGTGATATGTTCACCAGGAGGATTAAAGTGGGTGAACTTTGGATCCCCCTTGCTTTGCTTTACTTTTTCATTTTTTAGAGAATGTATTACCTTCTAACATACCACGTAATTAATTTGTTTTGTTTATTGTTTATTATCTTGTTCTGGTTAAATGCAAGCTCTGCAAGGTCAAATCTTTATTTTGTTCACTGATGAGTCCCACAAGCCTACAAGAGTGCCTAGCACATTTTAAGTGTCCAATATATGTTTGCTGAATGAATGAATGAATGAATGAACAAGAGGCCCTGCACAAGCCAGTGGGTTCTTTGCCAGTTTCCTCACTGCTACCTGAGTGGTCATGAGGGCAATGTCACAGGATCTATAGAAGGAACTTTATGGGCCTTTGGTGAATCTTGAGTGTGAGCAGGTACCTGGGGATCTTACTGAACCTGGACATAGCCCCTGACTACCGTGCTTCTGTTCTAAGAGCAGGGGCATCATCCAAGAGTGGAAAACTCAGGAAAATGAGTCAAACTTTGATGGCTGTGGGCCTTAGTAATGTAGCACCGATCATCCTCATGATGAGTAAAGACAGCTGTTAGCAAAACACAGTGCTTGGGGGACAAACCTGGACCACCTTAATGTTCTTCCTAACCTATAATATTCTAGGATCCTAACTCCCTTCCCTCAAATATCCTTATCCCAATCAACCTTCAGTTTTCACCCCTCCCTTGCTATCAGCTCTGTTCCCTGGCACTCTCATTTAGCCAACTGCAGAAAACATTTTTCTGGTCTATCTTCAAACTACAATGTATATACAAATACACAAAAAAGGGAGGGCTGAGTGCCCTTGGTACACACCTGATCACACAAAACAGGTTAACGTTGGCGTTGTATACTGAAAAGTCAATAAAAACTGCCCTGGTTCCTCGGTCTAGCCAGACATTTTTCTTGAGGTTAGCAATCTGAGCAGCTGTTTCCTCTCTTGTTCTTGACAAATCCAGGTAATAGCCAGCTCCACTATAAGTTGCAATCATTCCCCAGTGGCTACTCCCATTCAAGTCTTTTTCGCTTGTGTAGATCCAACTAATTAAAAAACAAAACAAACAGGTAAAAATCAGTAGAAGACTTATGGCAATTATAAAGATGGTTTTTGGTAAAAGAATATGTAATAAATATGTCTTATCAAGTTGGGTAATGTGCTCACATGTGTTTTCTTATTTAATTTTCACAGAGTCATTATTCCCATTTTAGGAATGAGGGCCCTGAGGCTTAGCGAGGTCAACTTAACCTCAGAGTGTTTGAGGGTAAAGTCAGGAACCTAGATCAGGACTGTCTGTCTGCAGAGCCTGTGCTATTAGCCCTCAGTTTATATGGCTGCCTTCCCTGGGTAATTGTACTCAGGGACTAGCTGACTCTAGGCCCTCAAGGAAAGCTGCAGCCAAAAGAAGGACAGGTTCATCGAGTGCCACTATTGGCAACTGAGCTAAATAAGACTCCACAAAGCATTTGGGAATTTAATCCACAGATATTTACATAGGCCTCACTTAGAAGCGAGATGCTTCTTTGGCATTAGTGGGTATATAAAAAGATGAACCAGGATCCTGTCCCTTCCAAATTTGCAAGAAATAGGAAAAGAAAAGTTGTAATTAGACAATTAAAATACAAGGTGGATGATAAGAACCAAAATAAAAGTATAGAGAAATTGCTCAAGCACCTCAGAGGAGAGGAAAGCTACAATTGTTTGGAGGTCCTGTGATGGGAAAGGTGAATCAGAGTAGGTTTTGGGAAGAAGCCTTATTGAATCTGGGCCTTGAGAGGTAAGAAGAATTCAGACTTACACAGGTGGATGGGAAAGGCATTTTCAAGCTGGAGACAGGCAGGGGCAGGGGAGTAGTTTGTACGGTTTGGCTTCCACATGATGAAGAAAAGAAAAGAAGGTCAAAAGGTAGACTGTGGCCAGATTGTGAAGGGCAAACACAGAGTCATGGGAGGGAATGTTGCTGAGGGTCACTCTGGTGGTAGTGGGAAAGACGGGAGTGGGGAGGAACAGAGGGCTCATGAGCAGAAAAGTGTTAACGTAGCGAGTCTGAGATAACCTTTCCTTAGGAAGTGTGCTCGCAAGGTTGGACCTTGGCTGGCATCTGGAACTTGACTGATAAACAGCCCTCTACACTGATATAAAACTTTCCCTGACTGAACCTAAGCTGTCTGTGCATACCAGGTGGCTTATGCTGAACATCTACTTTCCTTCTGGGAGGTTGGGATTTGGGTATGTGACAGGCAGAGAGTGCCTATGTGACCAGCACACAGTAAACACCTTAGGCACTGAGTCTCTAATGAGTTTCCCTGACAGACATTTCACACATGCCGTTACGAATTGTTACTGGAGGAATTAAGTACATCTTACGTGAGGCCACTGGGAGAGGACTTTCAGAAGGTTGCACTTTGTTTCTTCCAGATCTGCCCCATGTGCCTGCACCTTTTGTTGCTTTTGCTTTATTCCCTTTCACTGCAATAATCTCAGCCATGGATACAACTTTATACTGAGTGTTCTAGTAAATCACTGAACTGGGGCGTGGTCCCGAGGACCCTGACATAGCTCAGTTAGCAGTCCCTGCAACAACCAAGAGGTGGTGAGACTTGAACTAGAGCAGTGATGGTGGGACCAAGTGAGTGCTGCCACTGTAGTGACTGTCAACTGATTTGGAAGTTGAGGAAGGGAGAAGGGACATCTTAAAAATGGCTCTGTAGTCTCTTTTGGGGTAATGTAAAGATGGTGGTACCATCAACAGGAGGAAGAGCAGATCCAATCAGAAAGTGATGAGTTTAGTTTGGGGCATACTGACTTATAGGAGCTGATAGGACATATACGCAGAATATTTGTCTTCTATCACTGCAATGTAAGCTCTGTTAAGACGGGGTATTTGATTGTACTTTGTTTGCTGCTGCTCTGTTATCCCAGCCAGCACCAAGGGCACTAGCAAGAAAAAAGAGACCTTACTTGGAACATGTTGTGGACACAGGTAGACATTCAGTATATTTGATGAAGAGATGATGAATCATCAAATAGAGATGACAGTGGAAGCTATCTTAATGTCAAGGGAAAGAGAATAAAGAAAGAAAAGACGGAGACCTGAATATGTAACTTGGGAGTAAGAAAGAAAAGGTGAGAAAAAAAGGGGGTTATAGAATTCAGAGAACTCAAGTTCAGTGTCACTCACAGAAGGCAAAAGAATGAGCAATCAATACTGCCATATTCTTCAAAGAGGTTGAATAGAACGAAGACTGAGAATTGTTCAGTAGTTTGCTATCTAGAGGTTACTAGTATCTTCCAAGAGAGATGTCAAAAGCAAGGGTTTAAGTGTTAAGAGGTGAATCAATGGTAAGGAAATGGAGGTGTCAAATGAAGACTATTCTTTCAAGAAATCTGGAGTTGAAGGGAAGGAGAAATGGGAAACTCGAGAATACGGCAGGATCAAGGGGTGGCTAGATATACTCAAGAAAGATCCCCTTCAGTGGTGGAAATCACTTATTCATCTATGCATCCAACAGGTATTTACTAAGCATCTTTACAGACCAGATGCTGTTTGAGGTTTCGAGAATAAAGTAGTGAACAAAATAGAGTCCCTGCTCTCAAGAGGCTTGAATACTGATGAGGAGCTTAGGGCAGCAAGAAGCCACCTTAACAATGTAGTTGATATGGAAGAAGAAAACACAGGCTTTGGAGTCGGGCTTGTTAACTCAGCTTGGTTCTACTTATGAACTGTGGTGCTTTGAGTAAGTGAGCTTCTGTTTTTTTCATCTATAAAATGAAGCTAATACCTATTTTCAGAGTTGTTTTGTGAAGAGTAGATGAGATAATGCATGAAATCATTTCTTAAGTAGCATCTGGCATGGAGTAGAGGCTGCATAAATTTCTCATATTTATGATATGAGATAAAGTAAAATATTAAACAAGGTACCACAGTTCAAGGGCATGCTTATATTTTGCAAGAACAAGAAAAAGGAGTATCAGAAAGGAAAATCATTATCATGACCTGAAAAAAAATGTCTTTTCAGATTATTTAGTCTCTTTACTCTAAATCTTCTGATTTTTACTAAATTTTTTATGGACCCTGATACTAAATATGGTGTGTACTAGATGACAGACAAAGAATCTGATCATGGAAAGGTGCTTGCCCCTATCTATATGAACATGTATATGAACAAATCTGGATTCTGGGTGTCTCAGTTCCCAGGAAAGGAATCTAGGTGAACTGAAAGAATTAGCTTAGTACAGTTTAGATGACAGTTCTCACCACAGTGACTCACCCAGGGCAGTGACCCCAAAAGGCCTACCTTGGGACAGCCTGAGAGGTCTTCTCATTTAATTATAATAACTACAGTAATTCTAAAAATAATGACTGTCCTCCCAGAAGCATTTGAGATCTTGCTCCCTGGCATATATCATCCATTTGGCTCAAATAAGCTCTTATAAAAACATTCAAAAATATGTAAAAATAATGAATGTCCTCCCTTAATACATAAGAAGTTTTAACTATGGTTACCAAAGAGCATAAAAAATCTCTCTATTATACATATATATATGTGTATTACAAATACATACTCGAAATCATAAACACATATTTGAGAAGGATGGGCTTTAAGCCAGACAGAAACTGCCCCCACAAACTTATTATACACTTTAAATTATTACACTCTGAACAAAAATTTATTTGTAAAAGCTATAACAAAAAAATTTTTGTATCACAAAATTTCCTGGTAATAACCTAGTAAATGATATTACTGGAATCCAGGCATCTTAAAAGAAACATCTGAAGGACCACATAGCTTCTTTCTTGTAGGTTATAAGGTCAATGATTTGGCCATTTGAAAAATATTTACACAGAAGCTGAAAAAGAGTAAAAAGTAGAGAAAATTTGAGAAGCCAAAAGTCAATTTGACCATGGCCTTAAATATAAGCCTCAAGGCATCTTCTCCTTAGTGAAGGAGTCAGAGAATGAATGAATGAATGAATGAATGTCGGTGAGAGGCCAGGGCAAGTGGCCAAGAGCTACAGACACTTACGCGGTTCCATTTCTCGGACCAAATGGAGCCCTGTCCTCACTGCTGACAGAGTAGACATCATAGCACTCTTTAATCTCATCTCTCAAGTCCTGAGGGATAGAACAGGACCCATTTCTGACTTTGAGCTGCCGTATCCGTGGTACCCCTAACAGGAGATTCTCATAGTAGATGAAGCTTCGGTTGTCAGCTTCAGTTCCGTTGTTGGGCTGTGTCTTCCAGTACAGCCCATCCAATAACGTGCCTTCTGTGAACTGAAAGCAAAGGAAACATTTCTGAAAAGCTCCCAGCTCAGTGGCTGCCTTGCTGCTGCCTGGAATGTTTGTGTGACCAACAGTGTGGCACTTTGTGAATACAGTAGAGCGACAGGGTGGGTTTTGTTGTCAGAAATCTAAGTTGGATCTTAGTCCATCATTTGCCAGTTGTGAAGCCTAGAGCAGGAGCCTCCTTTGAGCCTGGGTTCTTGCGCCCATAATGTCCTTCCTTTGCACGGTTACTATACCTGACACGTAAATAGAGTTCTCAGGTCTCAAATAGGCTCAACTCATTGGGATTACCCTGCAGTTTTCACTTCACAGTCTGAATGGAAACTAAGAACTCCAGTTTGGGGATGTTTTCAGATTTCATTTTGAGTTTTGCTGAAAAGTGAACATAACATGCTCTAAATCTTTTAGAGGATTATATTTTTATTCCACTGATGGTTATCAAATGAGATTGTCCAGTGTGGCAAGTTCATAAAACCATTACATTTTATGATTATAATTTTTTTACAGCAGCACTTTCTACTGGCTTTAGTTGGGATTTGTCTTTCATTATGACTGTTAGCCATTCTCACTCGATTCCTCTAAGACTCATTTAAGTTACAGTTAATATTTAATATTTAGACTATTTTAAATATTAGCAGAATTTATAAATGAGGTATCTGCAAGGCATTTAAAATGTTAGAGATGTTTTAACTTAAAAATTATTTAACTTTTATTGGGTTAAGACCTTTTCTGTGTGTACCATAAATATTTTTTCAGAAAAAGATAAAACAATGGTGATGACTGGTTTTCTGAAGTTTTATGTACTGCACAATGATCCTCAAGTATACAAAAACTACATAAAGTAGCATTTTTTCCAGTCTTCTTAGAATTGGAACAAATGCCTATGTGGTTTAGTTGGATAAAATGTATATATGTTTCATATATTATAGAATAAATATATAAATCAAAATTTCCTATAGAAAACTAAATTTGGGAGTTGAGGCAAAAATAGTTTGAATATTAATTTATTTTTAAAGATTCAAGATAGGACTTTGTGCCATGTATTTTCGTAAATGCTTTCAAAATATTTGTCTTTGGCAGTGTTTCATTTGCTGCCTCCAAATTGGTAAGATGCTAATGTTTAAATGAAGAGTTTTAATTTTTAAATTAAATTAAAGTGTGATATTTCAAATGAATAATAAGCAACATAGTTCTTTTTTAAAAATGTAGAGTACTTAATGAATTTGCGTGTCATTCCTGTGTATGGGGCTACGTTATCTTCTCTGTACGGTTTCACAGAACATAGGTACAGGGTAGGTACTTACTAAATGAAAACGGATTTTTGCTCTAGGACTGAAGGCAGGAGTGGAAGGGGTGGTATGCATAAATCTATAGCCACAATCAACTTCATTTTCCCTTAGTAAAATAGTTAATAATTAATAATCATGGTTCTAAACTTGCTTGGAAAGGAAAAGTCTATAGTTTTGATTACCGGTCTGCCATCCGGTGGAACTTTTAATTGTTTGGATAATTTTACCATATGGTGAACTCTCCAACCCCACCTACCCCTGCTTTTAGAGCTTGACATTTATTATCATGGAATTGTGTACACGTGAGAAGTCTCTGGTTAGTTTGCCTATAGAGAAGGCAGATCTAGTCATTCTTAGTGTCTTATCAGATAATCAATATGGATAGACTGATTTTCCCCATTGAGGGAGGAAAAGATTCATATTATGAAAGGGAAATATTCATATTATGTAAGTGTGGTTTTAGATGCCAAGTATTTTTAGGCATTAGCATAAACAGGTTCCTATGATCTGGTTTCCTCTATCTTTAACAACAACATCTGACTGCCAGGGTTTTATAAGAATTTTAGAAAGCATCTCCTCAGGAAGAAACAATCATTTCCTTTCCAATTTCCCTCTCAATTTCCATAGATTCTGAGCACCACATCTTCCAGATCAGTTTAATATTTTTCCTACAGTTATCATTTATTGCTTATCTTTTGCCTCCATGTTAGAATTTGTGACAATTTGGGAAGGGGCTGGGTTGAATTTTACATTAGAGATCTTTAAAAGAATATGTTTGCCTTGTTTCAAGAACTGTTCTAGGATACTTGCCATCATCAACAAAAACACAAAAAACCTAAAAAACCAAGCAAGACAAAACAACCAAATTTTGCCCTATGGGCCTTATATCGTAGGAGATACTCAATAGATATTTACTGAGTGAAATGACTGCATGAATTATAAACTAGGTGAGAAAGTGTCTATAGGCTAGAATAAAGGCAATTTTTCCTACTCCCTGGCCATGTGTAAGTACTCGGAATCTCAGTTTCTTCATTTACAACATAAGAAATATCAGTACTTACCTTCTATGGTTATGATGGAGATTCAAAAAGATAGGAAACAGCAAGGCACATATATACTTCCAACAACTCACCGTAACTTTCACATCTTACACGGTCTAAGGCATAAGGGAGGCCCTACAGATACTGCCAAATTGAACTTACGAAGCCAAATGAACAATTTTCAGTGATAAAGAGGTACTCTCAAAGTCATTTGCAAATACCTTCCAGAAGTCTTCCATTGAAGAAAGAGTTTTAAAGTTAGTTTTCTCCGTTTTGGACACCGGGGTTTCTAGGAAGAGCTGTGACATTATACGAGTGTAGTAGTACACACTGGAGCTTGTCATCCCGTAGGTCACTGGAACACAGAGAGACCCAAATGAACTCTGTGAGGGAACCCGCACACTCACTCTCACATTCCCAGTGGACGAGCAGATCTCCATATATGTTCTGCTCTCACCTTCACCCTTCTTCCCCTCATCATGCTTCTAGGGTATCTTCCTTGCACACTGGCTTATACAATAATTTAACATTGGCCTAAAACAAAATTAGTTTACTGAGGATCAAATTAGGATCAAACAACTTTACTTGACACTGGAGACTTCCAACATGCCTCTTCATCTCCCACAGCCTTCAGATCAGACTCTCCGCACTGGTGAGGCTGTTCTGCACACGCCCCAACAGAGGCCATGCTGAGCTCCTCAGCCTACAGCTGTGCCCGTGCTGCTGACTCTCCCTATAGTAACATGGCAGGCCATTCTGTTTCCAGGTCACATTTCCATTCTTCTTGCCCTGCTCTGTGCCCCGAGGTTGACCTCTACAGGTTGTACCACACGGGGTTCCTCGATGTGAGGGCACGAGGAGAGAGAGGTTGGGTTTATTCCCACACTCTACGCCCCATTCCCTCACCACCTAGATGCAGTATGCCCTGGGACTCTCTAATCTTGATCACAGCTTCTGGGGGAATCTCTTCTCCCACAGCCATCTTGGGTTTACACCAGCCATGCCATTCCCTCCCTTTTCCTCCTCAAGCCTGGAGGTGATAACTTTCCTGAGTGCCTCGCTTCTCTTTGTTGGTCTCTGTAACCCCGCCAACCTTCATTAACTTCTTAATTATCACTCTGAATCTTGTATCTCTTTCCTTCCAGGATGCTGACAGATACAGGCACATCTGCTCCCACCTATTAACTCACGTATTAAACACTAAACTCAAGCTCCACCCCTGACACGAAGACTTGCTGATTATATCAGCCCATTCTGAACAGTCCTAGAAGAAGGTGGGAAGATAATATAATGTCCAATAATGGCGGTTCTTCCTCTTTAGTTAACATAACTATTAAAAATGTCAGCACTTTAATGAATTCTATCTTATGCTGGACTCTAATGACTATAGGTGTAATATGCTGTAATTCCTATAATTAGCTGACAAAAAACTTCTAGGGGAAGCACGTTTTATACTTCTTTTGATGATAGTCTTGACACTCAGCAGGTAATTAATTCTTAGCCAATTCTATAATAATCTCGGGCATCATAAAATATTTTAGAACCTTGTTATTAAATGATTTGGGGATTAAATGCTATAGAGTAAACTCTCTCCTGCATATCTCATCCTCTTCCCCATCTGAGCATCATAAAAAATTAAGAGTATTAAAAGAGAGGAGTAGATAATAGCACCCTCAACACAGGTGTCTAAGAGTCCATCTTCAGCAGCCAATGGAGCAATAAAAACACACAATTCACACAGCGTGTGTGCTGTATCTAGAGCAGGAAGAACGTCTTCCAGTCACCTCAGTTAGGTTTCCTCACCTGTCATCCCATGGCCCACTGATTAGGAAAAGAACACTCCTCTCCAAGCTTCACAAAACCAGCCATCTCTCAAGACCATATTGGAGTAGACTTTTTAATCCATTATATTTATGGAACAAGGTGTGGGATATAAAGATGAGCAAGATGTGATCTCTGCCTTCAAGGAGAGGAGTCAGAGAGTCCCTGGGGAGAGTACCACCTACACAGCCCCACAGAGGGATAGACAAGGTACAATGTGCTCTACAAAGGCTTTCTGTGGATCAGTCAGTTGAGGGAAGAAAGCTGATATGATGCTAAGGAGCAGTAGTGAAGGCTTCCCAAGGCTGACTAAATGATTAAGTTTAATTTTTCATTAACTTGAAATTAGAATTTGCATTGGGATTGATTAATATAGATCATTCTGGAATTTTTTACCTATGGTTTTTATTGTTGTTAAAAAGGAATTTTAAACAGTTTTTTGCTTATAAATATGGTAGTTATGTATGTATGTAAATCTTAGCCAACTATTAAAAAATATATCTCCTTTATGTTCCTGTATTTTCAATTCTGGTTTTGCTTTTGAAATTCTCGGGGCCAGTATGGAATTGAATGGCTTCACAAAAAGGGAAATGACAGATCTCTTTAGCTATGTAGCACCACCTGCTGCACATCCAGAGAAACAATGCCATCCAGCTTTGAAGGATGCTTATTCTAACTCATTCAATCAGCTAATATTAACTCAGTCCCTCCCTTGTGCCAGGCCCTGGGCTGGTCTGCGGGATATCTTCTAGTGACACTTCCACACATTCCGGGATTCGGTTGCACCATGAGTCCACACAGGCTGTAGCTAAAGGACCCTGGATCTGGAGTCAGAATAATTTGGGTTTGAGTTTCCACTTTGCCTCATCTTGAATATCTGCCTCTGTGTTAGGGGTTTCGGTGTCTTGGAATCTTGGACAACCACTTAACTTTTCTGGGCTTCAGTTTCATTATCTAGAAAATGGGAATAATAACATCTAGGGCTTTTGTGTAGTTTAACTGGAGAAGCATTATGCAAAGGCATTTTGCATACTGTTAAATACAATAGAAATATGACTATGATATCATTTCTCCATTCAGTTCCTGATGGAGAATGCCCACTTGGAAGGTGGCATTCACTCTTTAAATAAGCTGAATTATGAAGAAAAGAAACTACGGCATGATAGAGAAAACTAGAAAGAAAAGGAGAATATTAAAAATATAATGTAAAGGACTCATATATATCCTATGTGCCTACATTTCTTTTGCTATTTAGTCCTTGTCTTAACGGACTCATATATATCCCATGTGCCTATATTTCTTGTGCTATTTAGTCCTTGTCCATTTTCCATAAATAAGCCAGGATAAAAAATATTATCACAGTTCACAGGATCACCAACTAATCAGCATGTAAATTAACCAAAGCTGTCTTAAAAACATGGTCTCATTTCAAAATAGGCAACAGACACTATATTATTCTTAATATTGTGAAAATAAAGCTCAAATATTAAAAACAAATAACTGGAATTATACTAAATAAACTCCAAACTGTTAGAATAAAAAGCAAAGAAAAAATTTCCAATGTAATGAAAGAAAAAAAATTATAAAATAACAGGAAAGCAGAAAAACAGAGGTAAAAATAAGATGACAGAAATCTGACAAAACCATAAAATGTGAAGGTTAAACTTACTAGACAACAAAGTCTGAAATACTGGTTAAAAAATAAAAAATGTATCTCTAAAATTTTTAGGAGACTCACTCAAAATGAAGCCAAAAATAAAGGAATAAGAAAGTACATACTAAATATATATTAGAGATAAAATACTTTTTAAAATTTGTTAAGTGGTATAATAATCTGACAAAGGAGATTATAAGGTGAGTATTCAGTTAAATAAAAAGTTTTTTCAAGTGTTGGAGAGGATGCAGAGAAAAAGGAACCCTCACACACTGCTCATGAGACTACAAACTGGTACAGCCACTATGGAAAACAGTATGGAGGTTCCTTAAAAAGCTAAGAATTGATCTATCATATTCCCCAGCAATCTTTCTACTAGGTATTTACCCAAAAGACTTGAAAACATTTATCAGAAAAGATACATGCATCCTGATGTTCATAGCAGCATTATTCACAGTGGCCAGGACATGGAAGCAACCAAAATGTCCTACAACAGATGACTAGATAAAAAAGCTGTGGTACATATATACAATGGAATACTACTCAGCCATAAGAAGAGATGAAATCCTGCCATTTGCGATAACATAGATGGATCCTGAGGTAATCATGCAAGTGAAATAAGCCAGACAGAAAAAGCTGAAAATCACATGATATCATTTATATGTGGGATATAAATCTAAAAGCAACAAACATGACAAGCTACCAGAGATTCATGGACATGGGCAGTGAACTAGTGATTACCAGAGTGAAAGGCAGGGAGGAGGGAGGCAGATGGGGAAAAAGGGGTCAAATATGTGGTGACAGAAAGAAATATAACTATGGGAGGTGAACATACAATGCTATATATATATGACTTACTGTTGAATTGTACACTTGAAACTTATTGGATTTTGTTAATCAATGTCACCATAATAAATAAAAATATAATTATTAAAAAATAAAAAGGTTATTTTATATTGATAATACCATGTATAATGATTTAACTATAATGAACTCTAATGTATTGAATAACAACACTAAGATACATAAATCAATAGCTTCTAGTAATATGAGAATTACCAACATGATTGTAGTTGGAAACTTAAATTTATATTCTCTCAATCTTTTACAGAGAAAGCAGACAAAAGTTATCTGAGAATAATATGGGTTTTAATTGAATATGTGACTTAATGTATATACATCAAACTTTATGTTGTACCAAAAGAGATCATTCAAATTATTTTTCAAACATGAAAATTAGTAATATGCTAGGCCACAAAGAGAACATCAGTAAATCTCTAAAATTAAAACTCCACCAGGCAAGTATCCTTATAAGAAGGCCATATGAAGAGAGAGACACAGGGTAAACGCCCTGTGAAGATGGAGGGTTGGAGTGATGCAGCTATACAGCAGGGATGCCAAAGACGGACAGCAAACTACCACAAGCTAGGGAGAGGCACAGACAGACTTCTCTACAGGTCTCAGAGGGAACATGACCCTGCAGACATCTTGATTTTGGACTTCTAATCTTCAGAATTATGAGACAACAAATTTCTGTTGTTTTAAGCCAAAAAGCAAAAGAAACAAAAAGAAACAAAAACCTCCAAACCAAACAAAAAACCCCTCACAAAAACCAGAAAACCAACCAGGTGACATTTTTTAAAACCACAAATGCAGAAAAATAATATAAAAAGGATAAACGAATATACGGATAAAACCAAGCCATCTAGAAATTAAAAACTTTTTTTCTCTAAATAACTCTTGGGCCAAAGATGAAATCAAAACTGCCACACAAACATAAATACACCAGATATAAAGACAACAGAACAAAGGTGCTTTGGTCCCAGGATTCCAGGCCAACCACCACAAAGTGAAGCCATCATCTCAAACAGGAAACTCAACTTCTTCACTAGCTCTGTGTTGTACTATAACCTCACAGGGACGTGGTGGAGATAAAATAAGAAAAGATGTTTGAATTAAAAGTGCTCTATATAGACTAGTGGTTACCATAGGGTGGGAAGTGGGGGAAGAGAGGGAGGTAGATGGGGTAAAGGAGGTCAAATACAGGGTATAGGGGGAGGGTGAAGTGGGTAAAGGGGATCAAATATGTAGTAGCTGAAGGAAACTGGACTTTGAGTGGTAAACACACAATAGAATACACAGATGTCAAATTATAATGTACACCTGAAAATTATATAATTGTGTTAACCAATGTTACTCCAATTTAAAAAAAAATATATATATAGTGAAAAATTTCCAAGAAAAAACATAAAATAAAATAAAAGTGCTCTATATAAATGCAAAGTGCTATACATTAATCAAAGAATAACTAGGCTTGAACTGTTTTCGTTGCTGTATTAGGAAAAGCTCTGTTAGTGAACGAGAACTACTGGGGGACAACAGAGAATAAAAATGGGCAAAATGTCAACATTTACTGAAAATATCTATGTGTCATTTCTGAGATATGCCTAATAGCATCCCTTTCTCCCTCTCTGTGCTGAGGGAGACAGTTGCATGAACTAGTCTGACAATCCAGTATAAGGCATGTTGTGACAAAGGTGGGCCTGGAATGTCAGCACAGCTCAAAAAATGTAATGTGTGAAAAAGAACAAAAAGCATAAAAATTCTAAAATAAACAAGAAAATCCAATCAGTTATATGACAAAGCATGTTTCCCAAAACTCCAGCTATTCAGTTTATTCATCTGGCTTAGTTCCAAAACTTGTCAGTGCATCTGAAAATCCACTTTCCTGGGCCACATACGGAAGGCTCTGATTTAGTATATCTGGGCAAACTATAATTTTAAGAAGAAGTTACCTTGGTGATTCTGATGCTCAGGCAGTTTTGGGGACCACTAAAATTCTAAACTTACTTACAGGGGTACTTATATTTTGCATAAGAAACATGTAGGTATGTATGTATCTATTTATGCATGCGTGGTCATGCTTGAAAAAATTCAATTATAATTCTAATAAACTTGTTAATATTTAAGGCCACTGTAGTTTAATATTTAAGTACCATTTCTACACTGGGAGCAAACTCAACTTAGGTATTGTAAGTTCTAGCTTAGAGCTTAGAACATAAAAGTTACACATATCACACCTCTTGCTTTGTAACTTTTAATGTAATGAACAGATCATTTCTAGCTTTTCAGCATTTGTCTTAGATAACATGTTTTTAAGAGTAGTGAGACATTCCTTCCTAAACAAATAACAGAAAATTAGTAAGAAAAAACCAAGAATATGGATGTTGTGCATACAGATATACTTTTGAACTTAAAAAACTTCTTTTTGTCTTTACGTTCTCATCGGGATAGTCATAGTCTCAGAAAATGTAAAAAGAAGTCACGTCCTGCTAAAGCTCATTAAGAGCTTCCTAGTATTAGTAAAAACCAGTGTGGAGATATTAAGTAAATCAATATTCAATTTCTTAAAATGACAAATATTGAAACTTAAACGTTACTTTAATCTTTTATGTTCAACTTGCAAATCTTTTTATTTTTTATAAATTAGTAAATAAAAATTGTTTTTAAGGAAGCTTTTAGCACTTAGTTAATTAAATTTAAGGTGGTCAATTTTAATGTAGTAAGAAAGCATTATTAAAGTATTGATTAAATTTTAATTCTCTTCATAATTAAAGAAAGGGGATTCTTTCCAAGGTTGGTGAGAATTTTTAAGCATTTCTAAGTGTTAACTATAAGAATGATCTCCTTTCCCAGAGAACTATGGTAAAAGGTCCTGATGGTTATAAATCTCCTTTCTTGTCTATTTGCATAAAAGGCTTTAGAGGGAACACAAAAAGAACTCCAGCATCCTTTGATTCAGAAGATAAATCCATTGCCTGTGACTTTCTGGACTTTGAGGCAAACGGTTTCTAAGACTCATTTCTGGCTAAGCCTCGCCTATCCAAAGGATGCAAGGACTGTTGAAAGAAGAGAAGAAGAAAGAGATGAGTCTGCAGTAAGTTTCCTGTAGAGTAAAAATCCGGTAAATACTAAAGAATGAAGGCATCCACACAACACATCCAAATCAAAAACAAGGGGATTTTTTAATCTATCTATCTATCTATCTATCTATCTATCTATCTATCTATCTATCTATCTATCCATCCATCCATCCATCCATCCATCCATCCATCCATCCATCCATCCATCCATCCATCTATCCACCCACCCACCCATTCATAAAAGCAATATTAGGTGACATTATTTGTATTTCCTGAAATTTACACTTGGAAAGTCATTTTGCTGAAAATAATTCTTACGTACGCTTTATATTAATTGACATAATAATAGTGACACTAATTATTGTTACAATATCTAATGCAAAAACTTTTACTTAGTTTCTTAGTGTATGGCAGGTTGCTATGCTACATGCATCTTAAAGTGAAATGATCACAAATGACAACGAACTGGCCAATTAGACAATGCTGAATTGCAATTGAAAACAGAGAACTTATGAATTAACTCTTCTAGTGCATATATAACTCTTTTTAATTATGATTTTGACAGGGCAAATATTTTTAAAACTTCTCCTTAAGTGGAAGGAAACAGTCTACTTACAGATGCACAAGACTATGAGAAAAAGGAGGTATGTAGCCAGTTCCCGTAAAACACTTTTAAGGTATTTCTCTCGGTTAGTGTTGCTTTCCTCCATGAGTCTTGTTCCCCAGAGACCTTTAAAATAATAATAAAACATGTCATTTTATTTTTAAAAATCTTATGAATGGAAAAGGGAAAACACATAAAATAAATAGTATAACCTTTAAGGGAGATTCTCCTATATTTTTTTTAGCACACTCCGAATATAATTGGGAAGTTGTTTTAGCAGGAGTAAATGAAAGCAGCCTAAAAGAGAAGATTAAATAATTGTGCATACACATCAGCTCTTCTTATATGAGAGAGGACACAACCTGGTACTAATCTTATCACTAAATTTAGTATATGATGAAACTACATTGCAAATGATACCTTTTAGGTCGTCCCTGACAAAAAGGCATCCTGGTTGGAATACCATTTCCCTATGAAAACATCTATCAAGCGTCTAACACACTGGTGTAAAATCTCTCCTCTGAAATCATCTTTGTCCTTTAAGAAACTCAGTGCTGACTGACTATACTAAACATGCTTAGCTTAACAGATTTTTTTTAAGTGTCAATTAACGTATAATCTTTTATTTAAATGCAACAACTCATCTGACTTCTCTCTTTGGAGAAAGACTAAAATCAGCAACCATGTTCTACATTTTCGCAGATGGAAAAAGTGTTGGGCCAGCTGAGCAAAGATGACATAACCCTCCACGAGCTTGCTGGAGAGAGTTACCACAGTCTTGGACTCATAGACAGACACGGTGGCTGTCCAACCCCCATTAATGAACAGTGTGGTAAAGTCACATTGCTGGTTACTTGGAAAAGCCTTAATGTTTCCCAAAAAAGACAAACTTCTCAATCCTTTCAGTTAGATTAGGTATTAGGTCGGCTGTTAATGGTAGCCAACCTGGCCCCTGCATGTTGCCTCACTTTTATTCCACAGACTTTAATCCCTTCAATCACTGAAACTCACAGAGCCACTTAAGTCACAATCAACCCACACAGAGAACAGGGGAAAATGGTATGTGGTCTTTTAATCTGAAGCAATGACTTCATCACTAGTGTTTATGTATTCTCAAGTCTTATAATAATACATTAGTTCTACTGCTAAATTTGGGTATTTCATTTCCTTTTATTTTTTCTCCAAATTTCCTTTAGGAAAATTAGCATCTGAGTTCAAAGACACTGTGTTACGCATCATAGATTTCACCACACTGAAAGTGGAGCATAACTTATGACCAGGTTTGCTTCTGCCAAGATCTGGTAGTTGTCAGGGAATTACTCACTCAGAAGAAATGCAGCAAGCAGAATGTTTGTTCGCTGAAACTCTGTCATATTAAAGAATTATTACAAATTTAGATGACATGGAAAATTACAACTCAGAATAACACAGAGGCAGCCAAATATTAGGCTCAGTAGCCCTGGACACAACCACACCATTTCTTTGAATATATTTCTTTTTGAGGCCAGGTCTAAAATATACACGTAAGTAGAGATTGCTAGTCTCTTTACTGTCAGGAAAGATTGTTGCCTTGCCTGACTTAGTGATTTCATTCTTTCCCATGATTTACAAACAATTATGCACTATGGAACAGTCATGGTTCTTAATATTTACAAATGGTACTGCTTGACCTATAAACAGAAAAACCAAACTCCTTTCAAATTTTATTCACACTCAACTTGCAATGGTCTATGGCAATTTAATTCTAGCCCTCGAATGAAACATTTCAAATGAAAAGAAACAAGTACCTTTATTTATACTTCTATATAACATACTTTCATGTATATACTTTTTCTAAATTACTCTATTTACCTCCTCAAATACTTATTGCTTTAAAAATTTCATCCAATTTCCCCACTGGGTGTGTATGCTGGGTCTGTCTCAGGGTATAGGGACCTCCGTAGATTCTAATGGGTGAGAAATGGCTGCATTCATAAATAGGAAAAAAAAAAAAAAAGCAGTCCTGTAGCTACTTACTTCCCATATTTAGCAGAACTGACAGAATAAGAATGGTTAAGGATAGAGTTCATGTCCAAAATGGCAGCATTCTTCAAAATCAACTGTCTTTTCCCACTATTTTGTGGGAGGAGAATCCTCCCAGCATTCCAGGCACTCACATTCAAAACACAGGTGTCTGCAGCTGTTAGGGAGAACGTGATAGGAGGGGGACACCAAACAATATACTACTTCCTTCATGTTTAAGAATGTGCCTAGTTAATTCCAGAGCTCAAAGTTGGAAGACATCATCTAAACTATGTCTGTTCCCCTGCGTGGTATTACTTATTAATATGAATATAGGGGAACTCTGAGATGGATAATCCAAAACACAAAAGATGTCCCAAACATAAATAACTGACTTTGAAAAAAATGCTATCTTTGCAACTATTTTATCCAAATGTTTCCAAAACCTTTTTATTTTACAATATATTAAAAAAACAATCACAGAGAACATAATGAATTCCTGCATCTCTTACCCATCTTCAACAATTATCAACTCCATACCAAAACTGATTCATCTAAACCCATTCCTCCCAATTATTTTGAAACTAATCCCAGCTATCGTATCATTTCATCCATAAATATTTGTCCCATAGTTTAAAGATTCAGTGTGGATCTTTTGCCTCACATTAACTCTGCCCCATTTGAAATACACTAAACCCCTAAGACTTATTGATCATGACAAGGTGCAATGTGGAAATGTGGAGTCAGAATTTGTATTCAAATGAAAGCTCAGCCACTTATGGGCTATGAAACCTTCCCTAACTTCATGAGCCTACATTTCCTCATCTGAAAATGAGAAGAGTACCTCTTTGTAGGGTTGCTCTGGGAATTAGAAATATTATGTGTAAAGCACGTAGAGTGGTTGGAAGAGGCCTATCTATAGCTTCAAAAACAGGTCCAAATCTACAAAATGTCCTGCTTATGATACCTAGATGTCAGAATGGCATAAAGACCCAAATCCATGTGGACTTTGAATTCATTGTGAATTACCTGACCAAATGCTCATTGCATTTATATCATAGAAGAATCCTGTTTTTGTGCTAAGACACATGTGGGGCTTGTTTAGAAAGATAAATATAATCTTTCCTAATATTCATTTAAATTGGAGAGATAACTTTAGAAAGGAAGTGACTTTTTACTCCTATTGGTCTATTTTCTGTAGAAGAGTAAGTTGCTACCTTGTATGACATTGACTCCTGAATCTTGAATTCTTAGGTCTCTCCTGAGGTGCAGATAAGTATATGCCAGAACTAATCACCAGTTCCACCTGCATATTCCACAGACAACTCATACTCACATACCCCAAACTGAGATGTTTCTTTTTCTTTCTCTAGAATCCTATTTACCCTGTTTCAATTAATGGTACCAAGCCAGAAACATGGGTTTCATCCTAGAATAGGCACTCTTCTTAACCCTCACAGGGAGTTGATCTACAATTCTCATAATTTCTGTATCTTTAATGTAGCTCCCTTCTATCTCGGCTCACATGCCCTTATTGTATCCTTTATCACTCCTCTTTCTCGGTCAGACCTCTCCTGACCTAATTCTCTTAGCAACCCGTGCTATCTCCCTCATTCTCTACATTCTGGATAGACTCATCTTCAGATTGACACGTGATCAGATCGGCCCCCTGCCTGAAGCTCCCACTGGCTCTGTCTGCGGGATAAGGTATCAATGAGCTACTAGCTCGGTCTTAACTTGTTACTTTTTCCTCCTCTGACCATCCCCACCCTTATCCTTCAAAACGTACCTCGTTTCACTTTCTCTGGCTTCTCTCAGGTAGAGCTGGTCTTCTCTCTTTGGGTCCCTTCCATATCTGGGACCTGACGTTGAAATTATTTACTTACACTTCTGTTTTCTCTACTAAACTGAGCTCCTTGAGAGTAGGGAACTTGTATTTTTATCTCTGTATCCCTAGTACCTACCACAAAGGAGACTCTCCATATATGTTTGTTGACTGCACAGATTCTGTTACTTGCATAACCTATCACAAACCCCAGAGTAGCAACCCTCCCCCAAAACGCACCCCCAGCAATGAAAACACAAAATCTCATTTGTCCAAAATTATAGTGCAAATAAAAAAAGAAAAGAAGAGATGGTGTGAAGTTTAGACTAAAACAAAGGGATACCTAAAAGGTAAAAACAACCAAAGTGTTGATCACAAAATATATGTATATACATATGCGTATACATACAATGGAATATTATACAGTTATCAAAAGGAATGAAGTTTGGATACATGCTACAAGATCAATAAACCTTGAAAACATTATGCCAGGTGAAATAAGCCAGACAGGAAAGGACAAATACTATATGATTCCATTAATACTCGAGGTACTTAGAACAGGGAAATTTATAGACAGAAAGTGGAATAGAGGTAACCAGGGGCAGTGGAGGAGGGGGAATAGGGAGTTATTTCTTACTGGGTAGAGTTTGTTTGGGATGATGAAAAAGTTCTGGACAGTGATGAAACAACATAGTGAATGGGAAAGAAGGTATCTATTTGTTATAGCAGCTTAGCCTACCCTGACCAATACAGCTAGTACTTTATGATTTCTACAGGAAAAAAATAAAAACAAGCTTATATGTGTAAAAAACTAAATAGAAAATGACTTTAACAAGTTGATACATCCAGAAAACACATTCAACTTTCAAAATTCAGAAAATGTGATAACTCGTGTAGTGTGTCTAATTTTATCTTTTCACTAAAAAGTTTGCTAAGAAAAAAGTAAAAATGGTTATAGAGGATACCTTTAAGTTTGGGACAGTCTTTAAATCTTTCAGCCCCTCTTCACTTCCTTTGGTCCAGGCCTTCATCGTGTCTTCGCTGGCTGCCTCGTATCTGGTTCTCCTGCCTCCCTGTTTCCTTCTGCAAGCTCTCCTGCACAGCACACTACCTGACTCATATTCCCTTTCAGCATGTTCTGCTTCTGCTCAAAAACTTTGAACCGCTTCCTAACAGTTAGGGATTAATTCTTAATTACTTGGTTAGACACAACACTTCTCACAATCAGGCCTCAAGCATTTCTTCTTTGCTGTCATCTGCTAAGAAGACAGATCTACTGTTCAAAGAGCAAAACTGAACATTTGTTGTTCATCTTGAGTTCATGTCATTAAACAGTAACAGAAGAGCATGTCGAAGCTAGAATGAACCTGGGAGGTTCAACATTTCCATTTTATAAATGGGAACCTGAGGCCCAGGAAGTGCGAATGAGTTATATAAAGTCACAAAGGCGGGAGACTGTCAGGGAAGCTCCTGACCACTCCAAATTTGAGTAATCTCTCCTACCTTTAGAAATTGCAGTCTATTTTCTGTTCTGATCCTGGGGCACTACTAACATAATGCATATAAGATTTTTTGTCACTGGTATTCCAAGAGGAAAAAACATCACAACTCATTCATGGTTACTTATTTCAGTTTTCTGAGTTTCTGTCTATAGGAAAATGGTGATGTGCTATTTCTTTCTTTTTGTAGCACCTAGCATAGTATTATTTTCAAAGTAGGTGCTAAGTATTTAACAAATGTTACTTATTGAATAAGTGACAAGAATGTCAATTATATTTCTTCATTAAAGAAACTGAAATTTATTCTAAAATTTTCTGTAATTAAGATTTTCCTGAGTCTGTTCTCCTACTAATTAGACCATTGATAAGGTATGACTTGATGTTTTAGTATGAGCTTATTCATTGTGAATTTCCTGAAAATTTTATTTAAAATAAACTTGTATATACACTCATATAAACATATATATATTTCCTTTCATTATTCTCCATTATTGAGTTTATTCAAAGAAGGCTAAATGTTTTCAAATGCTTAAACTGAGTGAAAAGGATCATGAGGTACTATTACTTACTAACTTATAAGAAACTTTTCTTAGTATTTTAAAAAGTACATTTAAAACAATGTAAAAGAATATAGTTGACCCTTGAATAACACGGGTTTGAACTGCGCAGGTCGACTTACATGAGTATTTTTGTCAACCAACGGGTGGTAGTTCAAACCCGTTTTTCAAGGGTCAACTCTGCAGCTGGGAACCTGCATATACAGAGGGCTAACTAGAGTTATACAAGGTCAGTACCCCTAACCTCCTGGTTATTCAAGGGTCAACAGCATATAATTTGTTTGAATAGTTTTGAACCTTAAAAGATATTAGAATTTTTTACTAATATACTCACACAGGTTATTTAAAAAAGATCTTTTGTTCCCCACCATGCCCTGCATCAAATTAACAATAAGCACTTACATAAAAGTACCAAAATGTACACTTTTAGAATTTATGACTTAATTTATATTTATGAAGTACTTACAACATGAGAGAAAGTTGTTACACATTTTACATCTCATCTCATTTAATTCTCCAAAGACAAGAACTAAGTGTTATAATTATGTCTTTAAAAATAAATGTAAATACTGGGGATCAGAGGGGTTAAGAAATTTGCTCGAGGTCGCATAGCCAACTGGGTAGAACTGGAATTCTTGGTGGTAGAACTGGGATTTGGATGTAGGCCTTATCTTGTTGTAATCATGTCGTTAGAAAAACACCTGAGTAGTTTTATTTTGTACAAGAGTTTCAAAACTAACAGGATGGGAAAGGAAGGGAAAATTTCAAAAGAACTGAGAATGAAAACTTAAGGAGATTAAAATAATCTGGATGCTAAGAGCAAATTCAACTCTTTTCCAAGGATGCCTCTGACAAAACTCTGCAGAAAGAGGATCCCCATCTGCTCTTGGAAAATTTATGTCCTCTTAATGGACACTGGTAAATTTGAAAATTCCTTTCTTGCCTTTTGGAGTTGGGTGCACTGTACTCCGATACATTTGCACACAGCTGGTATCTGGTAACTTCACTGCTTTGTTGGAATTTCAGAGAACATGAATTTAGTTATTTAAAAACATACTTCCAAGTTTTTTCAACAATGTAACCTTTCTTTACAACTGTTTTAGGAAAACGCCTGGATTAGAAATGGCCAAATAACTGTTTTCAAAGATACTATTTTATTCTATTCGCGGTATTCTCAACAGCACCCCCTCCCAGAAACAACCACACACTTCACCAAAAACACATCAATGACAACCCAATGACACTCCTCCCACAACTTGGATAAGACTGTACTGCTACCTTTCGAGAACGGGATGAGGGGCAAAGAGGGCTCAAAACCTGTGGAAGGCCATGGGTACTAATACAGAATTTTCATTTGGATTTAGTGAAACTGGCAAATACACAGTGCGACCACTATTTGTTGTACTAGAATATGCATTGTTTCTCTTACAATAATGTTAATAATAAAAACCCCAGATGTACCCTTTCACTTTAATACAGCCTCTACTTATTTCCAGAAGTAAAACTACGCTGACATTTCTTCTTCTAGAAGAAGGAGATATCCAATAAATCTGCACCAACAAGGGCGCAGTGGAATTCGGCGGTGGGTACCGGAAATACAGCGGAATGAGCAGAGGTGGGGAATGCGCTTCCAAGGGAGGCGGGGACGCAAGGGGGATGCGAGGTGGAGCCGCGGAAAGCTGCCCGCAGCGGGCGATGGCTCCGGCCGGCGCCCGCGGTTCTGCTGTGAGCATCGGCCGGTGCGGGTCTCGCTCTTACCTCGCAGCCCGCGAACCAGCCTCTCGGCCCAGGCCACCCGCGGCGGCTGCCCGTCCAGGGGGAGGTGGCGATGCAGCGGGTCCGCGCCGCCGGCCGGGCCGGCGCTCGGCGGGCCCTGGTCCTCTCGCCCGCGCCGCCTCCCGCTTGGGTGGCCGGCGCCGTGGTAGCCCCGCAGAGCCCGGCCGGCCGCGGGGCTCACGGCCGAGGAGGCGGCCGACCTCCGGCTGCCCGGGCGCCACTCCACGTCCATCTCCACCACCATTCCCCCTTCCTCCCCTTCCACCTCCTCCTCCTCTTCCTCCTCCTCCTCGGCCTCGAAGCCCGGGTTGTCGCGGCTCCACGCCTGCCGCGAGCACGACGAGTGCGGGGGAGACGGCGACGCCGAGGCCCCGGCCGGGGGGTCGCGCGCGGCCGCCTGCCGGATGCGCTCCATCTCCATCTCCAGGCCGCGCGGCTCGCGGAGGCCGCCCGGGGCGAGGCCGGCAGCCACGGCCGCGCCGCCCGCCATCAGCCGGCCCGGGCCCGGCTGCGCGTCCGCGGGCTGCTGCGGCTGCACGCGGCTCGAGTGGACCATCGCGGTCACTGGCGCCCGGCGCGCCTCCGCCCCGCGCCGCCCGCCGCAGGAGCCATGTTCTTTTCTTCCCGGGGCCCGCCGCCTGCTGCTCCCCGCCCCCGACCGCCCCGCAGTCCCGCGTCCCTCGCCCGCCCCCTCGGCCCGCCCCCGCCTCGCCCAGCGGCCGCGGCGCGCTCCTGGGGCAGGCGAGAGGAAGCCGCCCCCGCGGCCGGCGCGTTCGGCGAGCGGCGCCCGGGCCCGCGTTCCAAGCGCAGCCGGATCCGGCGCGCGCGCCCACATTCCATTCGGGTGAAAGGGCCCGGGCGGGGACGGAGCGCTGACCCGCCCGCCTGCGGGGAAAGGGCTATCGGAGCTGTCACTGCCAGCGCCACCCTGAAGTATTGCTTAGGTCCCCGTACACTGCCAGCCACTTCTGCCTCGATTTACCAAGGTGCAGACACAGAGAAAAGTATTTTATGGGATGGTGTGAATTAGCGAGATCTATTCCGAGTTGGTCTGCAGCAAAGACAAAGAAATCTTCCCTTCATTTGAAAACTACCAACAAACTACTAATGCTGACTTCCTTGGCTTTTGGTGGCTCAGCTCTCCCTGGTTCTGCTGCTTTTTGGATGGTTTCTTCAATCTTTGGTTGGCTACTCTCTCCAAACGCTGTGAGACCCTAAGGACTCAGCCTTGGGACTCTCAGGTCGCTGGCGCTCCCAGCGTGAGCTCTTCCCCACCTACCATACCTCTGCAGGGGCCAGCACTGACCTTTGAGTAACAGAAGTCTACATCAGGCCCCAGGTCCAGAACTTTATTCTCACTCCATCAAGCACATCCAACTCGATGCTCTGAAATTGTCTCAAAGTTAACTTATTCCAAACTAAAGTTATCTTTCCCCTTCCTCTGTTAAGCGTCCTTCACCTCTTGTATTCCAGTTGAGATTTGAGGCATCGCTGTCTCCCTCTCTTCTCAAGCTACACTTCTTAATGATATCCTCATCTCTTCTCATCCTATTCCTAATCTTTCCCAAATCTTGTTACTCTTGCCCTACAAATATATCTCTGATAGGACCTCTGTTTTCTCATTCTCTTTGTCAATGGCTTAATCAAGAGCCCTTATGGTTATGTTTTGTTCCATATTAACACAAGAAATCTGTCAATTCCACCTCCATTCTCCACTTAAGGGACTCCACTGTTTCTAAATTATTTTCCAGAACCAAAGTTGCTCATGGGACACTGATGCTTAGACACCTCTGGGGGCTTGTGACAGCTTAAAGGATAAGATTTAATTTCTATACTTTGGCTTAGTAAATTCTCATGATCTGCTCCTGTATTTGTCTGCTAGGGCTGCTATAACAAAAGCATGGACTAGTTGGCTTAAACAACAAAAACTGATTTTCTCATAATTCTCAAGGCTGGAAGTCTGAGATCAAGCTGTTGCCAAGGTGGGTTTCTTCTGAGGAGTCTGTCTTGTATGTGGCAGTTTTCCTCCACTGTCTTCCCGTTATCTTTTCTCTGCAAGTGTCGGTGCCCTAATTGCCTCTTCGTATAAGGACACCAGTCATATTGGATTGTGTCCTATCCTAATGACCTCATTTTAACCTAATTACCTTTTTAAAAGCCCGTCTCTGAATGTGGTCTCATGCTGAGGTACTAGGGGTTAGGACTTGAACATATGAATTCTTGATGGGAACATGTTTCAGCCCATGACAGCTTCCCATCTTCTTTTCTAGCATGGTTTCCCTTCCTGTGCATCCATATGTAGCATCCTTTGTTGCTTCTCTGTGTGCTCTTAACATGCTGCTTGTTTTTAGGTGATCATGTGTACCTATTACCTGATCCTGCAGTTTATCTTTTTAGTTACCCATCTTTCACTTAACTGAGCTTCTCAAAGGCAGGACTGGTGGGTCTGGAGCACAGACATAGCTCATGCTACCCATTAATTCATTTTGAATACATATCCTGTGCACTGAATTAGGAGCTGAGTACGTTGAACAGAGTATGACACAGCTCCAGTTCTCAAGAGGAGACAGACAAATAAACCAGAAATAGCTGTCCTGGGTCATGGTTGCGATGCTTGTCATCTGAGGAATCTCCAAAGGTGCTGAGGCCTTGCACAGCACTCTCAGATGGCATGGGCAATGGATTCTGAAAGAACACATGGCCAAAGGAGAGCTAGGTCTGAAAAGAGAACACAGAATCTGAACCGAAGGGTTCTGCTGGAGGATAAATCTAGTGCAGTGTTTTAAATTGCAATCAAGAGACCATCACTTGCATCATTTGCATCACTTGCAGCGCTTATTGAAAATATCGATTCCCACATGATAATACTTATAAGTGGGATATAAACATAAAAGCAGCAAATGAATAGGACAAACAGAGACTCATGGACATGAACAATGGACTAGTGGTTACCAGAGGGGAGCGGGGGATGGGGAAAATAAATAAAATGTTACTAAATAAATAAATTAATTAAAAAATATATATCGATAGCACTCCAACCTGATTAATTCAGAATCTCCAGGATTTCAGGCCTGAAATTCTGGGTCTTCTCAGAGAATTCTGGGGCAATGTGTGTTTGAGAAGCACCAATGTGTCCCAAATAGAAGAGCTTTCATGAAATTATCCCTAGCGCATTATCATCAGTGATGCCATCACCTGGAATCCCAGACTTAGAAAAAAATGTCAGCAGTCCTTGAGTCAGAAGTACTTTTTGGCTTGAGCTTACAGTGTGCTAACTGTGAACCCTGGGCTCAGATCCGGCTCTGCCACTTCCTAGTTGTGTGACCTTGGGCAAGTCGCTCTACTTTCTCGCACTTATAAAATGAGAATAATTAGAATGTTCACCTCAAAGGATTGTTGTGAGGATTAAACAAGTTAATATAGGTAAGGCACATAGAACACTGGCATACTGTAAATGCCCAAATGTTGGGTATTATTAGCTCTTATATCTTAATCATGATAAATATTTTCATCTATTATAATTGTGTAATTGGAAGTCTTTGTCCCAACCAAACTGTGAGCTTCTTGAGGATAGAGGCTCCATACTTCTTGATTACCCACTATGCTCCAGGCATACCACTAGGACAGAGCGCAATCAATGAAACAGGTGAGAAGCTCCGCCCTTAAAGAGCTTACTTACATTCCCTGAGGATTTGTTGAGGACATGAATGGATCTAGTCAGGAGCCATCATTTTTAGTCACAGAACTAAACCTTTGATAAAGACTGAGAATTCTTTATGTAGAGCTCTTTTTAACTGTTACACACCACAACTTCTCTGGGCTCCAAGAACCATGGGAAGAACTTAGGCCCACATGAAGCTATGACAGGTCACTGCTCAAAATGCTATTTTCAGTTTTGTGATATCTATTCTCCAAAGAGGTTTTGATTTTCCACAGTTCAAGGTTTACGTACAGCGGATTACTGCTTAGTATGTTCATTTCTTGTTCTTACTATTTTTTGCTAGCAGGTCTATAGTCCAGAGACCTAAGGAAGAGACTACTGAATGGGAAAATACCATCAAGAAATAATATAATAAACAAATTAATGCAATTACTATCTATTGAGTTTAAATTCTGTGCTTTTACTATACATAGCAAATGACATTATTATTTTATTTAAAACATACTAAACAAAGTACTATTTGGACAGATCCGTCAGGGAGTTATAATCTCATTGGAGCGATGCATACACTTAGTCTAAATAACAATGGACAGCAGAATATAATTTAGCATCAAGTCAATAGTGAAGGCTTTCAACACAAGAGGGGCTTGAGAAGAGAGACTGACTACTCAGGCTGGCCTAGGAGGGGAAGGTAGGCAGGGTCAGATCATGGCAGGCCTCAGGTGCATGTTAAGAAATACAGACTTTATTCTGTAATTACTAATAATATTCTCCTTTTTTACAGTGTAAAAATCTGCAACATTTTCCCTAAGACTATACCCTTCTCCCGAAAAGAATTCAGGTTGATCGAAAACGTGTCCACACATACATAATTCAGAATTAGATGTGTGCTTACCCAAAATTTTATTTACAAATCATTGCAAGAAGTGTGATTTTAAAAATTTACAGCAATATTTGTGATTATAACTTGGATACTATTTGGTCTATTGAATCTTTCACCTTACATTTCAGGAGTTTCACTACTAATTTCAATCTTAATCTTCATAAACCCTCCACTAGCCATTCAATATGTTTCCCGCTCAAACTCTATTCATTCTTTGTGGCTTGCTAATGTTCTCTTTAGTGCTTTTACCCTGACACGTTCTCCCTCATTCAGAGCTCCTAGCTTTTGCTCAAGCAGGACTTGAGGCTGTGAATTTCTCTCTGTACCCACTGAACTCCTTCCTTTAGTACTCATCTTAAAACCATATTTTTCACGTGAAATTTTCCCTTATTAGATAAGTGAGATGTACAAAGTACAAACTTGAATTTTTCTTCATCTGGTTGCTGCAATCCTATTTCCATATTACAAATTTCAGTAATCTATAGGACTTGAAACACTGTGTTGGATAGATAACATAGCCTGAATGCTATTTGGTTTTGTTTCATCTGTTTGGTCGGTTCTTCTGGGGACATGCCATACAAACCCCCACCTCTTAGTCTCAGTGCCATAGAGGACACTTGGAAAAGCCATTTTAAAAGACAACTTTAAAAATAATTTAGTCTAATTTAAAACTTGGTATTCTCTACACATCTGAGTTCTGTATTATTAGAACTGCCTGTTTTTCTTGTTTTGCTGTTATTTTCCAGGGTAAACCAATGAAGTAGACACACACTGAAGAACCCGTTGGTTCTACAGATTCCACCTTCAAAAAAAGTCTCTGGTATGTGTGGCGTTGCTTAGCAACCTACCCAAACAAACATGTTTCCCTCTCAATTTGTTCCCTAGCCCTTATTTATTCAAGGACATTGTAAAATAAATTATTACCACTTGACATCTGAAATCATTAGAAGAAAATTTGATATTTTGGGCTTTATAAGAACTCCTAACCATACTAAAACTTTTACTTTATTTCTCACTCTACTGCTCTGATAATGCAAAGCTAGGATTTATAGCATTCTTCTTCATGTCTAGAGTTGAGTTGGACATGTCTCTGTCTCTGCGAGGGTTACTTTGGCACCATTGTTGGCTGGCATCATGACTTTGATAAACTAACCTCTCTGTTTCCTTCTCTGAACAACGAGGTTAAATATTGAACTTTCAAATTCCCAAAGAGTTTTTTGTTGAAGACATAATTAAAGAATATTAATAAATTCACCTAACACTTACAGAGTGTCCACCTAACACCAGGCACCATGTTGAATTCTAAGGAGGCAAATATAAGATATGATTCCTGTCTTCAAGGGGATCAAGTCTTATAAGTCAAAGATGCTTGGAAATATCCTTACATCACTCCCAAGCCCTCTTCTAGAGACTTATGAGATTGCATAAAGACTTATGAATCTTTCTAGACTCAGGCATCATCTCTTCTGGGACTTCTTAGCCACGATCCTGGCCCCTGGCTTAAATTTACTTGCCCTTTTACCTTGTAAACTTTTATCACAACATTTACCACCTCATATTGAAAATATCTGTTAACAGTTGTTACTTGAGTAGAATGTAGGTTCCTAGAGAGCAGAGACCCTGGCTTATTTGGTTTGTTGTTTAGCAGTTCAATAGCCAGTCTCCTTTCTTATCCTAACAGTATTCAGATTTTCTTGGGGAACCGCCCTCCCATGTTCTGAATCCATGTGTGCCTCAGGTGTGGCTGACACCACCATTAGCTTCCCAGTGATGAGCGTGGAACTCAGGGTTGGCCAACCAGAGCATTATGTCCTGTTGGCCCCTGTGAATGGTATTTAAGAACAGGCATGGCATCTGGTTTTGTTCAATGGAAACCAGGACAGAACTTTTTTTCTGAGTTGTTGGAAAAGGAAAGGTTTTCTTGCTACTAGATTTAGAGTTGTAGGGATTTAAGTCTAGACAAGCTGGCAGCCAAAATGTTGATGCTCAGGGGAAAAATGGAGTGAACAATACATATACCACACGCAAAAAAAACAAAAACGTATAATGTGAATACTGGAAGAATACTGAAACTGAACTAGTGGTAATGTTTTCAGGGGAAAAATTTAGCAAACAATACATACATATAAAAAAATTCGTATAATGTGAAGACTGGAAGAATACAGAAATTGAACTAGTGGTAATGTTTGGGTGGCCAAGCTACTCAAGAGCATTGTGAAATACATTTTTTTTTAAATCACTTGTCATATCCTAGTTTTGTCAGATGCAGATAAGATATTTATCATTCATATCTTTATCCAAGTTCAAAAGAATTTTGAGTTATGAAGGGCCAGGAACAGAGCTCTTTGTGAATACTGTGTGAGGCTTTTTCTCTTCATCAATTCAACTTTATTCACTGATACTATTTGGGTGTAATTGTTCAAAAACTTTTAATACAACTGGACTTTCACTAGCCCAGATTTTCCAAAAGGACATCAAAAATTTTTTTCAATGCCTTCTGATGCCAACATGAATAAGGCTTACAGCATCTCCGGATCTATCAGACTTTACAGAATACCTGTTTAATATTCATTTAGCACAAACTTAGATCTGATTAGTGTGCAAAAGAAGTTGCCCTTGCTGGTAAGAAGCTTGTAACTAGCTTGCAAAGAAAAGCTATACACAGATAAAGCAATTACCCAATAAATGATCTATGGCACCATCTGGAAGGGGTTTGTTGTTGCCATTTAAGAGTGCGGAGTCTAACTCCTAGGAATTGTGATTCATTGTGTATTAGGTCGGTCCTAGGAGATGGGGAAAGACCGGATTCTGATGATATCATTTGAGCCCCTGAGCCTGCTCTAATTGAACTTGCTCTAATCTAGCCTTGGACTTCATTAGCTAAAGAATTTCTTTTTTGATTAATTTTTTCTATGTTGGGGTTTCTGTCCCTTGCAATTGAAATAGATTTGAGTAGATGTGAATTATACAGACTTGTAAAAGTTGTGTTAGTAATATGCATAAGATGCATATGAACACTTGATTGGGCCATCTGGTCTGAGCTAAAGAAGCTAAATGGGACATATATGGTGACGGGCTTGGCTTTCCATGCTGATAGGGTTAGGAGATTAGAGACTTTGGAGGATGCTGAACCCTACTTTTCTTTTTTAATATTGTTAAATTACAACTTCGAAATTCTTGCTATAAAATAAAGTTCCAAAGGGCCTTTTAAAAATGTCTTTTTATTCTCTTGAGCATTTTTCCATAGCAGGTTAATAATTTAGATGATGCCCAATTTATGAATTTTTTCTTTTGTTGATTGTGCTTTTGATATCATATTTAAGAAATCTTTGCTTCACACAAGGCCATGAACACTTTTTCCTATATTTTCTTTTAAAAGTTTTATAATTTCAGGTGTTACATTTAGGCATACAATTGAGATAATTTTGTATAGGTATGAGGTATGGATTGAGGTTTTTTTCCTTTCTTTCTTTTATTTGTGTATGGATATCCAATTGTTCCAGCACCGTTAGTTGAAAAGACTATCTTTTCTCTGTTAAATCATCTTTGTGCCATCGTTGAAAATCAATTGCCATACGCTTGTGAGCTTATATCTGGATGCTCTGTTTTGTTCCCTTGATTTATGTGTTTACCTTTTACTAATACCATCCTGCTTTGGTTACAGTAGCATCCCTCATTATCTTGTTCACTGGCCACATAGGGTATTTTAAATTTGTAAATTTTAATGGTTTAATTTTATGTAATGGCTCTGGTCACAGTCTATAGTTGGTCTGACCCATAAAGGGCTACTCATCAGTTTGTCGCAAAGTATTAATGAGTTATGTTGGGTTTCTGTCTGAACAATATATAGAAATCATTTACAAATGTTAATTTTAATATCAACTGTCAATTTTTTAAGCGAAGCAAGCATTTTTTTGATGCATCGCTTTTTTTAGTAGCCTTCAGCTCTTCCGAAAGAAAAGGATATTTGCAACTGTGTACTCTTTACTAACAAACACTTTTTAAAATTAATAACTTTTACATTGCTGAAGTCTATGAACTTTTATTTTTTCTAAAATAGTAAATATAGTATTTCATCTTATATATGTATATGTATTTAGTATTCATTATCAGTACTTTTAAAACATGTATTCCCTTTTTCTGAGTTCTTTCTTTTGATTCAATCCTTTTGGGATAGATCTTTGATTAAAAAGTTGTTTGTTTGTTTGTTTGTTTGTTTTTTAAAGGACTCATGAATACCTCATGATTCCCAGAATCTGAACAAAACTGAGACTGGCTTTCTGTTGCCATAAACCTGAAACAAATGGGCTTAATCTTTTTGGGCTTAATTTTTTTTCTTGTTTTTAGGATTCTGGAAAAATTCCTCCACCTTCCTCTGTCATTAAATGTTGCCATGGAGAAGTAGGAGGTCAGATTAAACCTCTCTTATTTCTCTCAGCCCTAGCAGCTGACTCGGTTTTTCTGCCCCAAAGTTACTTGCTCAATGAATTTTTTTTTATTATCCTTCTCCAGGATACAACTTCGTGTTGATCATTCTGCACAATTATTTTTCTGGGAAATAATATTTGGGAAATAATAACAGGTCTAATCAGCAAATTCAACTTTTTATTTATTTTAGGAAAGTTTTTTAAAAATAATTTTGAAATAGTGTTTCACTTATTTTCTTATTATTAAGTTCAAAGGGTTCCTTGTATATTTTGGATAACAGTCTTTTATCAGATGTGTCTTTGAAAATATTTTCTCCTTGGTATGTAGCTTGTTTTATCTTTCTGTCGATATTGACTTTTGCAAAACAGAACTTTTTAATTTTAATTTAGCTCAGTTTACAAGTTCTTTTATGGATCATACCTTTGGTGTTATATCTAAAAAGTCATTACCATATCCAAGGTCATCTAGGTTCTCCTCCTATTATGTTTTTATCAATTATTTATTGTGGTTGTAATAGTTTTTGTTATATTTCATTGCTCTTTTATTTGGTGCTTAATGCTTCATAATATTTATATTTTTATTGTAGAATAAACTCTTTGTTTCATTGCATGCTATTTGCTTTTTAATTCTACTTTTTTTAACTACAGTTTTGAAAATATTTTTTAAATCTACATATAGGGGAAACAAAAAAAAAACAAAAAGAGCAAAGGGTGATGTGATATTTATTATTATTATTTATTTATTTATTTTTTTACCATTACATGAATCTGTTTTTGAACAGAAGAACTTCATCTATTTACATTTGGGTTTTTTCTCCCAGCTTTATTATGGTATGATATACATACACGGATTGTGTAGGTTGTATGATGTGATTTTTTTTAAAGTTGTATAATTTGATGCTTTAATTACATATGCAGTGTGAAACAATTATCACAATCAAGTTACCACATCCATCACCTCACATAGTTAGTTACCTTTCTTTGTATATATGCTAAGAACACTTAAGAACTACTCTCTTACCAAATTTCAAGTGCACAATACAATATTATTGACTGTAACTATCATGCTACATATTAAATTCCCTAGAACTTACTAATCTTATAACTAAAAGTTTATACCCCTGACCAACATCTCCCCATTTTCCCCATACCCCAAGCCCTGGCAACCACCATTCTACTCCCTGGTTCTATGAGTTTGAATTTTTTTAGATTCTACATGTAAGTGAGATAATACAGTATTTTTAATTCTGTTTTTAGCTTGTTTCACTTAGCACAATGTCCTCCAGTTTCATCCATGTTGTTGCAAAGGGCAGGATTTTCTTCCTTTTTTATGGCTGAAATACATTTGTATATACACACACACATATATCTCTTACATTTTCTTTATCCACTTATCTGTCATTGGACTTAGGTTGTTTCCATATCTTGGCTATTTTTAATATGCTGCCATGGCAGTGTAGATATCTCTTTGAAATACTGATTTCATTTCCTTTGGATGTATATCCAGAAGTAGGATTGTTGGATCATATGGCAGTTTTATTTTAAATTTTTGAGAAGCTCCATACTATTTTCCATAAAGGCTGTGCTAATTTAAACTCCCACCAGTACATAATGCACGATATTTGTGTATGGTATAGGATAAAGGTCCAACTTCATTCTTTTGTGTGTGGACATTCAGTTTTCCCAACATCATTGCTTGAAGAGAATATCTTTCCCCCATTGAGTATTCTTGGTGCCCTTCTCAAAGATTAGTTGACCATATATGTGCAGATTTACTTCCGGGCTTTCAATTATGTTCCATTAGTCTATGGTTCTGTTTTTATGCTGGTACCATACTGTTTTGATTACTATAGCTTTGTAATATAGTTTGAAATCAGGAAGTGTGACTCCTCCAGCTTTGTTCTTTCTCAAGATTGCTTGGGTGAATTTTTCCAAGTGCATTCCTAAATATTTAATTGTACACCTCTTAAGAATAAGGACATTCGCTTTCATAAACATAATGCAGTAATTACACCTAAGAAAATTAACAATAATTTCACAATATCATCTAACATACCATTTTATTTAAATTACCATAATTGTCCTCCAAATGCTTAATATAGTTTTGTTTCTTTTTCAATCCAGAACCCAATCAAAGTTTGTTTTGCCCTTCAGTATGCTTATTTAGGCTTTTAATCTAGAATAGTATCTACTGTTGTCAACTCCTTCTTTTTCTTTCATTACATTAACTTCTTTTGTAGAATTAACAGATTTAGGGAAAAAAGGATGCTCAGTTAATTTCAACATCAGATAAACAATGAATCATATTTTAGTATAATATGCCCCATGCTTATACTAAAAGATGATTTGTTGTTCACCCGAAATTCAAATTTAATTGAATGTTCTGTATTTTATCTGGCAACGCTAGTTTTTTAGAAAATTCAGGCCAGTTTTATCAAAGGGTAGCTCAAATTCTAGATTTGTTTGTTTTCTTACAATTTGATTCTGTTAAACATTTTTTACAAAATCATTTAATAAGCAATGTTACATTCTTCTTATTGCATCACATTAGGAGGCACATATCTAGTACTCCCATTAGTGAAGCTAAGTTTGATTACTGGGTGAAGATGGTGATTACCAAACATCTCTAGTTACAGGTATCTTCTTCCTTCAGACTTAGTAATTTGTGGATGGTATTCTGAGACCAGATGAATATTCTATTCTCAATAACCTTTTGTGCAATGATTTTAACATTCCTTAGTGATCATTTCCTGAATCAATATTACTGTGGGTTGCAAAATGACTTTCTAATTTTATCATTCCTTCTACATTTATTATTAACTAGCATTTCTCTATAAAGATCTTTCTTTTATGATCTCAGGGTATCACTGAATACTAATTAAATTTAAAAAATTCAATTTGTTATACTCCATTATTGTTATTATTCTTTTTTATTCTTAAATTCAATTTTGGCCAGTAGAAGTAACCTTCAGTTTGCTATTAGTTCTCTTGATTATGACCCTATTTTGTTTCTGAGTGTTTCTTTGAATTCTATCATTAAAGAGATTTCCCAGGCTCATTTTTTACCCATTTTGTCCAACAACAGGAAGCAGACTTTTTCCCAGAGCCTGTGAGGGATATCACTTTACTGCTGTTCTGCTCAAAATCCATTGCCATCTGCCCTGCTTTGTGATATTGAAGTTGGACCCTGTAAACATGCTTCCCAAACTAGGTGGCACACAGCAAACTTTGTCAGCAGAGGGCACTGAAGGGATACTGCAAAAAAAAAAAAAGGCTTTGCGTGCCGGTGTGTGTCCTCTTTTCTTGCTCCTCCTGTGGAGCAGCTGCCAGTGATGTACATGCAGAACACTCAGTGGTGCTCACTGTCCAGCTAGTTCTGCTGGCACCCTGGAAGGCAGTTTCCTGCTCAGCAGTTATGACCCACGATTTCCTGCTTACTAGCCTCAGTCTACTGGCACTCCTGTGGGAAATGACTTGTTTGCCAACTTCAGCCCACGAGCTATAGACCAGCTCCACACAGGATAACACAGCAAACTTCTCTGTCCTCCTCTGGGCTGCAGCCACACCCTCCCTAATGAAATGTGAATCTTAGCTTTAGAAAGAGAAACTTTCTTTCCAAATTGTTTCTTATTGTGTCCTGTCAGTACAATGATTTCTGATTAACTTCCTGTTTCTAGTTAATAATTCTTATATTAAATTTTCCCTATTCAAATTACTGGTGTGTTTCCTGTCTTCTAACTGAACCCTGATTGATAGAGTGCAGGGAGGGGTCTTTGAATGGTATCACCATTCACAGATACAATTTCTGGATTAACTTGGTCATGTCCTTGGATTTGAGCACAGTGTTGAGCCACTTGCCAGTGGGAAATCGGATACTTGTATTCTTTGGCATGCAGGGACAACACAATTAAAGCTGTTACCTGTAGTTGGTTGTGATGAAGTGCCAACTGAAGCAAGTACATGGGGAGCCCAAGGGGCTGCTGCTCTTGACTAATGATACAAGGCTGGTAGTGTCTAGTCTTATAGTTTGGGCTATTATAACACAAGTAACCAAAAGATCGGTGCCTTATGAACAAGAAACATTTACTTCTCATGGTTCTGGAGGCTGGAAAGTTCAAAATCAAGGCATCAGTAGATTTGGTGTCTGATGAGGGCCCTGCTTTCTGTTCATAGATGGCCATCTTTTTACTGTGTCCTCCCAGGGTGGAAGAAGCCAGGGAGCTCCAGGAATCTCTTTTATAAGGACACTATTCACAAGGACTCCTCCCTCATGACCTAATCACTTCCCAAATGCCCCATCTCCAAATACCCTCAGATTGGGCATTAGGTTTTAGCATATGAATTTTGAGGGGACACAAACATTTAGTTTACAGTAGGTGACATGGGGTTGAGTCTTCTCACAGAAAAGCTTTCCTCACATCCAGATTAACTCCTTCATGTATTCGTCTGATATTTTTATAGTATTTTATAAAAAATTTACATATCTGGTTAATTTGGAGATTATTTTGATGTATTGTGTGAGATATGGATCCATTTTTATCTTTCTCCAAGTAGATATCCAGTCACTCAGCATCATTTATTTAAAAGCCCATCTTTCCCCTAGTGATCTCAGATGTCATATAGCAATTCCCATATGCACGTGGGTCTATTTCTGGACTTACTATTCTCTTCCACTCTTTCTATTCATTTGCTGGCACCACAGTATTTTTATTGAGATGCTCTATAATATTTGTTAGGACTAATCCTCCTTTATTGCTTATATTTTTCAGAATTTTCTTTCATATTATCGTATGTTTATTTTTTTCATGTGAACTTTAAAAGTAGCTTGCAGCACTCTAGAAAAAAAGTTTACTTTTATTCGAATTTGAATCACATTACATTTTTACAGTACTTGAGAGAATTGGCATCTTTATGGTGTTGAAGAACATAGGAGAAAAACATTGGAGTGTTTAATAGAGTTTCTAATATAGTTTTGGCATATTTTCTGTTAAGTATTTTATCTTTTTTTGTTTCTATATTAAATGACATTATATTTATTAAACAGTTACTATTTATATTTTTTGTATATATGTTTTTAGGTAACTTTTACATCATGCTACCTTACAGAACTTGTTAGTTGTTATTTTTAGTACTGCTTCTCTGCTTTCTAGGTGTAGTATTATATAATCTACATAAAGATATAATTTCTTTCTCAATTCTTATGCATCTAAACAGTTATGATTATTAACTTATGTCTCCACTACTATGTTATATAGTAGTGGAGATGAAGGATATATTTGCTTTGTCCTTGATCATAGTGAGAATGCTTTTAATATTTCTTCATTAAGTATGATGCTGGTTTTCTAGCTGATGCATAAAATATTTCATCACATTAAGGAAGTATCCCTTAATTTTCATTTTATTTTTATAAACTTTAAGAATGACTGTTGAAATTTGTCAAAGGTGGCGCTACATTTTATTATTTCTTCACAAATCTTTCTTTTTTCCTTCCTCTATCATGATTCACTGTAGGAGGAGTATATTTCCCCTGCACATTGATATGGAATTTGACTTGAGACTTACTTTTAATAATGGAATTTGATCAAAAGTGGCAGTAGGACTGTTCTGAGCCCAAAGCTTCATATTTCTAACTCCTCTTGTATTTCTGCCTCTACCACCAGAAGGATGGGCCTGAGTTGTTGCTGATCCCAGACAGAGAGACGAATGGAGCAGACCTGAATACATCCTGCAGCCTGAAGCACAGCCACCCCTGCCAACCCATAGACAGGTGAGTGAGAAAAAAAAAGTATTTGAGGTTGTAAGCCACTGAGATATCAGGAGTGTTTTTTGCTCATTATTTTCACAGTAATAGCTGACTAATACACAGTCTGTAGATCTAATTATAGGACATCTTTCTCTTTTGATCTAACTATATGGTGAATTACAGGAAATAAATTTACTAGTATTAAAGAATCATTGTCCAAGAATCTCCTCCACCTTGATTATGATGCATTCTTTGAACTTGATTTTAGATTCTGTTTGCTGGCATTTTATTCAGGATTTTTCCATTGCTAGTCATGTGTGAGAATGGTTTATAGTCTGTGCATGTGTGCGTGCGTGCGTGCGTGCGTGCGTAATCTTTACCAGGTTTGAGTGTTAAAGTTTTCTTGTTTCATAAAGATCATCTGTGAGTTTTCCTTCTTTGCTATAATTTATATAGTGTGGGGATTATCTGGACTTTGAAGGATTGATAGAATTCCCCTGTAAAATCATTTGGGTCTAGTTTTTATAGATAATTCTTTGATAATATTTTCTCTTGCCTCTATAGAAATTTGTCTTTTTATGTTTTCCATGTATAGTGAAGTCACTTTTGGTAAATTGCATTTTTCTAGAAAATAACCTAATTCAGCTAGGTTTTCCATTAATTTTATATTGAATTGTGCAAAGTTGTCTCTCTCAATTTTTAAAATTTCCTGTTTCATGGGTTATCTTTTTGTTTTTATTTCTTATTTGTATTTTCTACCTTTCTTCCTTTATTGGGTTAGCTAGCAGTTTATCTATTTTGTTGATTTTTTTTAACAAAGAATCAGCATTTTGATTTATGCATTTCTACTATTTTTCTGTTCTTTACCTCATTCTTTTTTCTTTTAACTTTATTATTTCCTTCTTTATACTTTCTTTTGCTTTACTTCCCTGCTCTTTTCTAATTTTTATGATAGGAGTTCAATTTACCTATTTTCATTCTTTTATTTTTTGTTGCTGCAAGAATTAAGGCTATGGATTTTCTGTTACCACTGGTTTAACTATATTCTCTAGAATTTGTGTTTTCATTATGATTCTTTTTAAAGAAATTCTGCAGTTTAAATTTTTTCTCTTTTGTCCCAAAAGTTGTTTAATAGAAATTTTTAAAAATTCCAAGTGGAATTTCTAGTTTTAGAAAAAGCAGAGGAGCAAGACAAGGAGATAAAAACACTCGTCCCACTCTAGGTTTCCAGAACTTTTAGTTTTGAATGAAATTAAAAATTTTTATTATACCTGAAATTGCATTAGAATGTTTCCCAATATAAAGGACCATTTGTTTATTTTCTATAAGTAATCAGAAAAACTATGGGACCTACTCAAGCTTTCGTCCAAGGACAGGAAAGCGATAAATTTACTGAACAAATTAATAAGAAACAATAAAATTGATTTGTGATTACATCTTGGCTTTCATTAGCTTTTATGTCAGTTTTATGAAAATTAGAAAAACGTGCTCCTACTGGGTGGAAGCAGCCTACAGAGTCCTGCATGATTGGGTCATTTCTGGTTGCATATCACCCCCACTGGACTCCTGTTTCCTTGGCTAGGAACATTAGCTCAGCCAGAAGCTATACAGTTGATCCAGCAGTTCCTAGATTGCTCTTTACTAAGTCCAGCGCATTCATTAAGATGATTATATCTGTTAATTGTTGGGCAACTGTAGGGAACTGACTAAGAAAAGCAATCGACACCACCAAACTCTCATTACATTCCAGATATGAGATTTATTCACACAAAAATAATCACAACAAAATGTACACTAATTTGAAAAACAAAAGATTACAGTGACATAAAATTTCATCTTCTCTCTTATGAATGTATAAAAGCATTTTGTTTGCTTCTATAAGAATTTCTATTCATAAAAGAATGACAAACATTAAAATGCAGTGACAGTTTGCATTTCTTATATGGAAAGAACGTAGACTAAATCCTGAAGCTTTCAGTTTACAGGGGTGTTACCGTGAAGCCACACACTAAACTACTGATCAAAAACATTATCTATTTCCCATCCACATACATATACATTCACCAACTAAGCTGAGAAATAAGCATTTCATATCCTCTCTCACCCCGCTATAATGTATTTTTTCTTTTAATTAAAAACAAGGAATTGTATTTTTCATTTTTTTAATTGACCTCAGATGATGCACTTTCTAATTCATGAGAAATGCGAAATTTCAGGTGTTTGTCTTGGTCCTCACTCTTAGGGTCTAGGGCTAGCTTGTCTTCACGGCTATCAAATTCTCGGCTATGGAATTCGTGGCTGACTTTGGAATTTTCTTGACTATCAATCACATCAGCATGCCCATTGCTCTCATCATTTGCCTTCAGCTTATATTCTTCGGAATGTTCAAGACTGTGTGTTTCCGTGCTGTGGTCATCCAGCTGACTTGTTTCCTGACTGTCCTTCCCAGGGCTGTCCCAGTCAGAAGCCACGCGCAGGCCCTGTGCAACGAAGACAGCCTTGATGGCCTTGCGTGCATCGTCCACCTCCTTGCTTTCCACATGTGATGTGAGGTCCTCCTCTGTAGCATCAGGATACTGAATCACAGCACAAATGGAAAAAGAATTAAGTGACAGCCAGAGATGGGAATATTGTAATTCTTTTCTGCTCTTGAACTTTTAGGCCAATTTATACTGAAAACTGTCTAAATTTGACTGAAGTAAAAAATAATGTTAGCATGTTACTTTGTATTTCATCAAGCCCTTTCATATGTCATCTCCTTTAGTGTAAGAGGTACATCAATTATATATGTGATGAAACTTATGAGTTAGGTCTCTTATCTCTGTTTTACATAAAAGAATAGTGAATTAAAAGTTAAAAAGTAAAGTAAATAGTAAATGTCCAGGCTATGTATCAAATCCAGATCCTTTGACAATAGATTCACTGTAATTTGAAACTCCATCATTCTTCTTAGGTATTTAACTTCAAAATGTAACCACTGTATTGTGCAAATAATTGCTGTTTTCCAAAGTCTCTTTCCAATTAAAAAAAGTGCTTTATAACCAGGATTTTGAAAAATAGCACTGTGACTGAGAGACAATCACAGAAATTACGTGGACTTAAACATAAAAAAACTACCAAATGGAAAAAAGTTTTGTATTTAATGATAATAAAGTAATAACGATGCTTGTGGATTGACTGACTGACTGACTGACTGACTGAATGAATGAATGAATGAATAAGCGAATATGCAGACTCTGATTTCTAGAATTGAGCCCTAATTGTAACCATCTGATACATCTGTTAAAGGATTTACCTTGACTACAGATCTGTGGAACTTCTTAGATTTTGACTTCAGCCTATAAGCCACACTATCACCTCGGCCATCATTTGTGTCTCTTGTGGGGACAGCTGGAGTGACAACTGGGGTTCCTGGAAAGTCAGTGGGAAAATCAGTGACCAGTTCATCAGACTCATCAGAGTGGTGGGACTCATCAGAGTTATCAGAGTCATCAGTATGATCAGCATCATCTGAGTCATCTGAGTCAATGTGGTCCTGGCTATCCACATGGTCTTCATCGTCTTCATCATCCACATCATCTGTGTGGTCATGGCTCTCATTGGACTGACTTGGGAGAGTCTAAAAATCAAAATGGCCAGAAAAATTAGTGTAAGAGTTTTTATTTTCCCTTATCCTTTATGGTGCTTTAGTCTTTTTCTAGCTTACTTTTATTTCATTTCAGGACCTTTGCGTCCAATGGCTTTTAGGAGCTAAAGTGAGCGTCTTCCAATTTTTCTTTTAAGGATAAATGGAATTATAATCTGAGATATTATTTCTGTTTTCCCATAAAAAATTACTTTCCTAAATATTTTTAAGTCAAATATGTGTATAATATTTATATCAATAACAGTTTTTCCTCCTTCACATCAGACATTATTTAATATGCCAAATTCAATGATGCAATAAATATATATACATAACTGTGAGATTACTTCTTCTATTTCAAATGAGAATTCTTGGATGAGAGCATCTGTATATTAATGCATGTACTCAAACCTAAAACTACCTCCCTATAAGCATGGATAATCAAAAGGTGACTCTTACACATGTATAAAGTGCAGTAATTGTCTATTAAACTTCTAATTAGCAAATATACTTGCCTTATTAGGGATTCTAAGCATAGTCAAACAGAATCTTAAGGAAAGCAAATTTAATTTATCTCTTCACTTAGCAAGTATATGAATCATCCTAATAAAACGGTCCTAATAAATAGTCCTAATAAAAAGTCCTAATTAAGAACACTAATAATAGTTATCAAATAAACCATATGGTAGTAACAGAAACGTTCCTAGAGGCAAACTGTTGGTTTTGATAGGTGTTAGTTAGATTCTCAGATATTAAATAAGACATCTATAAAATACCTTAAATCAATTGCAAGAAGCTTAGTATTTCAAATAACAAAACTTAGTAAACATTTCCTGCCACACTAAATTTATCTAAAGGAATCTGGTATTTCTGACATTTAGTAATACATGTTTTCTTTCTGAGCAAGTTCTAGACTGGAACTTTACTGGAAAATTTGCTGGTGGAATGTTGTCAGAATTGAACCCAGGCAATGTCATTAGGACAAAGAGTGGCTTCTTTTGTCTCTCCAAGGCGTGGCGGGCCTCTGAACCTAAGTGAGATCTCACCTCTTGTTTGAAGTTGTCAGTTTCTTCAGAGGACACAGTATTCTGAAAAAGGAAAGGCACAGATCAGTGTGTATCATACATGTTTAACTTTTTTATTCGAAAGTTAGCCTTTTCCATCCAAAGCAGGTCTTATTTTGCAGCCTCATTGCTGAATGACTTAAAGGGGAAGAAGTCAACATGGCAGATCAATTGATGTCCTAAGCTCACATTTACCAACACACAGGAAGGATCTACTTAACCAGGTCAAATGGCTTTTTGTTTTTGTTGTTATTGTTCTTTAATTGCAAGAAATTTAATTTTTAAAATTAATTAAAATTAAAAATACCTGTGGTGCTAGGAGATTCTGCTTCTGAGATGGGTCAGGCTTTAGCCAAGTGGCTACAGCATCTGGGTATTTGTTGAAAAGCTACAAAAAAGTTGCATATTTGTCATTATTTTAAAAAGAAACATAGAGATCTCTAAGTGATAAGCTGAAAAAATAACTATATTTCCCCAATACTGATGGTTAAGCATCATATGTATGTATGTAGTCAACCAGAGCCTTAGATACCCCTTTTCTAACCTATTTTTTTCTTGCAGATTCATTTAAACTCTTACAGAGCACTTACTGTAGAACAGGCACCCTTTCAAAGGGATTTACATACATTCACTCATAGAATCCTCTCAACCTGCTATGAGACAGACATCATTATTGTTTCCATTTTACAGATCAGGAGAAACTCAACCACAGTGAAGTTAAGAGCTAGGGTTCAATCCAGACAAATAGGCTCTTCGCACTCGTCTTAACACTGTGCTTTGCTGTTCTATGTTTGCTAGGGGAAATTTCCTCTCAGCTAAAGTACATCTAAGTAGAGTTGCCCTTAATTAGTGTTGGTCTTCATCATTTCCTCTCCCTATGGAACAGGGAGAAACAGGAACAGGGACAGCTGCGCTGCCCAATGTAGTATCTACTAGCCACATAACATGTGGATATTTAAACTTAATTAAAATTAATTTGTTAATTAAAATTAAATTAAGCAAAAATTCAGTTCCTAGCTATATTTTGAATGTTTACATTTGTACTAGATACATGTTGAATTTTTAATAGCCCCATGGGTCCAATGGTTATCTTAGTGGCTGTTGCAGAAATATAATATTAACTAAATCATTGCACAAAAGTTCTATTGTTCTAAGGCTCCAAAGACATGAATGGAATGGCCTTTCCTTTAGCCAAGTTATTTATTTGGAAAATGATTATAATATGCTAGTACAGATGAGTGGAAATTGCTCTAATTGTGTGTCATTTGATGGGCCGTATCACCCATGACCAATCACTTCACATCCCTGTCATCGAGAATGAGAACCCTGAGGGTTCCATAGAGTTCACTCCACAGCCATCAAGATTGTTGGGAACTTGAGGGCGCAGGGACAAGAATAGGGAGGAAACCAGTCATCGTGACTATCTGTAACCAAAGCAGCTTCAGATTGGGCCTCTCTGAAAGTTTTTGCTAAAAGAAAGTACAAAAAGCTACTGGTCTAGATGAGTTCAAAGTTTCCCTCTTTTTTTTTCTTTGAAAAATATATTTATATAAATATTACATAGAAATGTGTTATAATTTACGTTTATATTATACATATTTTCTGATGATCGATACAGGCTCAGGGTGAATGCATTTATAGGGTAAATTTATCATTTAAAAATGTAATATAAAGAAAATAAAGCTAAGCAAAATAAACAGACTAAAACCCACCCAGTAATCATAACACTCATAAATAACCAGTGTTCATCTTCAGAGGCATCTCCTTATGGACGTACCTTATTTCCTACCAGCTCGAAATTTATAGGATTCTAGAAGGTTGAGCTCTTCATTTATCTCCTAAATATCATTTAATAACTTATACTGACATGGCTTCATGTGCCATATTTTTTTTCTATTAAAAAAACACTAATTCTTCCTTCAAATAGTGTGTCCTCTATCTTCTCTGAAAATGTTAATTTTTCTAGCTTATTGTTGTGATTCAATATTGGTATTCTTAAATCAATTGGAAAACAGACACACCTACCCACACCCACTTGCATACCCAACCACACACGGTGATTCTTCTCTTAGTGTCTTTATTAAGCAATCTAATTACAGTGATTCCAGGCAACTCTATTTTGGCCTTTATTCTGTTCATCTGAACTGAACTCTGTGCCTTTTTGTCCAAGCTCCTGGGGACAATGCGCGTTTGTTGTTTGGTTGGCACAGTTTCACCTATTGTGGAGAGGCAGGTACATCTGCAGAGCTGGTCAAATAATTATAGTAAAGAGTTTGATTTGGTCTTATGTTTGGTTAGGAAAATGTGATCTAAGGTCAGCTGACAAGCACAATAGATGCAAACAGCATAGACTTTTATAATGGACTTCTTAGCAAAAATCTTTGGAGATGTTATGAATATAACAGTCATGCACATTGTCTAATATGTGAGGTGAATTTTAAACAGCCTTCCACTAAGTAAAGCAAAGGATAGAATTTTATACTTCTAGAACAGTTTGTTGACTCATGGAAAGGAAAATTCACATATAGAACTCATTTTATACAAGTAATGATGGCCTAGAGCATTATTTTATTGTATTAAAAAATCTAGTTTGGTGTTTGGAACATATATCTAATTAAAAAATATACTGTGCTTGGTACTGGCCTAGACTGAAAGCAGGCGGTCAATAAATACTTATAAATTGTCGGGCTTGACTATGAAAATAAGTAAAATTGCAATAAATATGTTTGTAGTACTTTTTGAAGCAGCTGGATAAATAATTTAACTATATGATAAACCGACAAGATGCTTACCTGCCTTTCCTCAGAGCTGCCAGAATCAGCGTGTTTAACCTTTGAAACAAAAAAGATGAAGAAAGAATGCAATGTGAATGTATTCCCAGCACATGGGAGCATACAATTTATTTACTTTGAAGAATTTTCTTTAAGATTCAGCTGTACTCACTGGAAGGGCGTAGGCCATGCCTACAAGGCAGAAGCAAATCACTGCGATTCTCATGGTAGCAATTTTTCCTGCAAAACATTTTGTAATGAATACTTGATCTCTTCAGAGGTTAAAACAGTGATACCTTTTATGCTACCATGTTACAAAATAATTACAAGTAAAATATATTTTCTACCTCCTAGAGACAACTTTCTTTTTTACATTATGCAGTTTTTGAGTTAATATCTGTAATGCCACCTGTATTCTCTCTCCATCTTTCACCATTAGACAAGGGAGAGAGGAATTTTACAAGCCTATATTTATTCAACTTTTAAATTCAGAGTTCCAGAGATTACACCATTATTACCTATCACCAGCTATCAAAACCTAAACACACTATAACAGTAATTAATTAAAATAATTAGCTAGTGTGGAAATATTTACTTTTCAAAGAAAAACACAAAGAGAAAGAAAATAAAACTAAGAAAGAAATTTGCTTCCTTCGTGTTTTCAGCATGCCTTTCAAACATTATTTTTAACTTAAATTGTTAAAAAGGTGTTACTTGGGTGAAATGAAGCTTTCTCTAAAGTTAGCTATTTAAATAAGTTATTCTCGAAATTTGAAACGAAAAAGGAAACATTGAAAACAGTCAACAGCTTTTCTATTTGTGATAATGAGTCTCCATATAGGTATTTTGGTGAAAATTTTTACAGTAAAATACAGAAGTAAAATATTCAGAAAGGGCTTTTTTTCCCCCTTTGAATAAATCAAATAAATAGCATTATCATTGACTTACATTAGCACTAAAGATCATTTTCCTTTTAAATGCCTCCACAATCATCTATCTATTTCAAATGGTATGAGTATAATCATTCCAAAGGGGCATAGAATTTTACTTTTTTTTCTTCTTTTTTTCTGATTGGGAATAGTTTCAGTTCTTTTGAGGACTCAGTGGAAGGACTTTTAAGTTTCACATTTGACTGGCTTTCAAAATAGCTGGTCACCTTTCCTCTGGGAGATCTGCAATGTATCTTGCATTCTTATTCAAAAGACTAGAACAATTTAAATCTGAATGATAGCATTACAGTTAAACTCTTCCTTACAACTTGACCTTCCCCTGAACTGAAACTGAATGCATAGGACAGCAGCAAAATAGCAAACTGCAGGTTTACCTGGGTCTGCGGCTGGCTGAGAAGGCTGCCACTCGCCCGTGGAGAGTCCAGTCCCAGATGCTGTTGCACTCCTCGCCTCCTCCTCTTGCTGCTGACAACCAGGACCTGCCAGAATTTAAATGCTGCTCCAGATATTCCCAACCAACACGGGGAGGAGGAGAGATGTGTCATGAGGTTTTTTTGCCACTGCCCAACCCACTTGCTCCCACACTTCCTCTGGTTTTGTGGTTTACACACACACACACACACACACACACACACACACACACACACACACACACACCCTTCTAGAGTTAAAACATTACTTATCTACAATATCATTAACTAGCTTTTTCATTTACGAGAATGGCATTCAGCATCACGAAAAGGCACCTACAAGTCTCATTAAAAAGGGGGAGGGATGACTAGTTCTTACAAAGACTATTACTTTTGAATTGGAAGAAAAAATATTAATAAAATCAGTCCTAAATAAAATTAAATAGAATTTTTGTTCCTTTCATTTTAAATAATAGATTAAGATGATAAATACAACTAAATATGCCTTACAATTATACTTATGTAAGAGCTACAAAGCTATTTGTTCAAGTGTACAAAGAGCTCAGAGACTTTCTCTTCATCCTTTATTACTCAAGCTCAGTTTTGTGATTTCATTTAGACAAATGGCATTAGTAACATTAAGATCCACGTTCATGCCCGTTAAGTTGGACTTACAATGACCTTTCAAGGACACGGATTTTTGTCATTGTTCAAATTGTTTGGAGGTGATTGATCTGATAACTTGCTATATAAAATAGAAGAATGGTAATTTACTTTAGATGCTGCAGCAGTAAAGTGGTGACTGCTTGAGAGTGCTGCTTTGGGAGCCAGAGAGTGGCTTGAATCTCTCTCTGCCACTAAATAACTGTGTGACCTTGGGCAAATCATTTAGCCTACCTGTACCTGTTTCCTTATCTATCATGTGCAAATACTGTTACCTGGCTCATGGAGTGTTTAAGAGGTTTAAACAGATTTGTATGTGGAAAATGTTTGGCACATATTATACACATATTTTAAGCACCGTGTATGTGTTAACTCTTACTAAAATTTAGGAGGAGCAGGTCCTCATGATTTGTATTTAAATGGAACAGCTTATTGAAATGAGACTAACATAAGACCTTTAAACTATGTACATCAATAGTGTAATTTATACACCTCTGAAAGAATGGATTAGATTCTGAATCACTTTTTTTCTAGTTTTTCTCCTAGGATATATGAAGTTGATTACTTAACAAGAAATGGTATAAAATATATATATAAAACTTTGCTGGGTGTTTCAAAAGTGTTTGAATAAAGGAAAATTACGGATGAAGTTTGAATACTGGAACAGAAATTAGGAGTAGCAGAGCTCTGAGTCTATTTTAAATATTAATATTGTTTTGAGATTCTTTACTTAACTTCTTCATCTACCTTTGTCACTTGTGGAATGGAGATTTCACTATTCAAATACCTTGCCATTGTAAGATTAGTGCATGAAGTGAAATTAAAGATAAATGGCTCCATTGTTATTAACTCTATCTAAGGCATCGTCTTCTATTTACTAATATTGCTTTTAATATTTAATAAATATTGATTAAATAATTTCTTGTTAGTAGAATAACTAACTCACACATTTTAGGACATCTTTTAAATTGGTCGCATTCCAGATAAATTGGAATTTTGGAATAATATCCAAATAAATTGGATATTATTGATTTGTGGGCTCCCAGCACGCATTTTAATAATTGAGATGGCAGCTATCTCTTTAAAATATAAGACACTCAACTTATAAAGTTGCAAAACAGAATTCTTATTCCTGCTTTTAAAAACTGTTTTTATTTCTTTAAACACATTACCCACATAAATTTGTCATATTGTCAATTTAGTGGGGCGGGGGGAAGCCACAAATTCTAAAAACAACAAGATTTCCACAGGATTCACTATGGTTTACTCTGTGCCCACGGAAATGATTTAATATGAACTTAGAGAGTTATAGGAATAGATTTCGCTGGAGCCCAGCCATCCTGCGATGAACCATGAGACTCACCCCAGGGCTCTTCCGGTCATGGCTCCAAAGTGCCACACGATGGCAGTGTTTCTGAAAAGGATTTCTGACCATAATCTGGTTCTGTCAGTTTTCTCACTCAGACAGGATATAACATTCATGTATTTAATGACAGAACTCTAAAACAGCCGGAGAGCCCTCCATTTCTTGGAATGCCGGGTGAGTGAATGTTTCCCATCAATGACCCACTACACAATAACAGGGAACACAGAGGCCAAGAGAACAAAAACATTCTTGTTTCGCTCGGTGGTTGCCTTCAGCAATCCCAGGTAGACACTATTGTCTCCTTCCCCACTTCTCACACTCGTTCAAAAGCTTACTGATCCTGAGATCTCACTCAGAGGAAAGGCTTATGAATTCATGGTTAAAGAATGTGTCTGGGATGCTTTAGAGATGAGAAGATAAAGTGAATTACAATGGAGGCGTTCTATAAAGTATGAAATGAATAGTGTGTCATTCTGAGTTTGAAGAGGCTCATGCTTCTTACTTTTTGTAATCAAACATGTTACTGACACTGATGTTTTTCTGAGTAAGATTTTCCAACTGTCAAAATTAACATTTTAAATGATTTAAACCAGAGAAGCTTGATCTGTAACATTTCCGCAGTTTTTCTTCTTGATTAGATTAATGCTTGGTTGTTAGAATCAAAAGGTCGAAATGACCAAATTCCTTGTAAATCCTGTATGTTGAAAGGAAAAAATTTAGTTGTTAAACTGGAATGAAGAGTGGCTTGTCATCATAAAATATAGACACTATAAGAGAATATACAGAAACATATAAAGAACATTATTTTTTTTTTCTTGAATTACATGAAAATTCCGTATAATAGACAAATTAAAGAATCCAGATGTCACCGTTTTGGTGGACTTTATTCTTGACTTTTAGTTTATTTGGATATTTCCAATTATAATCTACTTAGTAAAGTACAATCAACTATTTAAACTATTTCAGTTCAGTAAATAATTACTTTTCCCCTGAGTCAAGATAAAAATCTGATATTTTGATACCATCACCAAGCTATCATAGACAAGTTGGGAAGTATAGCTAATTATAAGCTTACCAAAGTATCCATCATTTGTAGTATAGGGAAAAGGGAAATATTTATTAGAGGGAAGAAAACAAGGATGAACATAAAAGGGTGCTATTTTTCAGTTCAGATATGAAATTAAAACATTTCAGAAATAAAAAAAGAAAACCATAAAACTTTTTATCTCCATTGCTCAATAACTTAGTCAACAAAATTCAGGTCCTGAAAAAAGTGGTTTTACTATCAATAAACATTAGTTTTACTTAAAACAAAAAAAGTTTCATTTTAGGTTCACAACATTGTCATAAATAAGTATTCAATAAATTGTTAATGATTAACCACTCAACTCTATAACAATGAATTCTGAGCATGTAGTTCTTGCTTATCAATACAATTTATAGGCACTATGCTTCAATACATGTATCACATATTGTTAGCTAATATTTGTCAGTACTCAAGAATCTAGCAGTATTTCCTTATTAAAGCATTTTTAGTAACTCTGAGGACAGTCTAGCACTTTTTAAATGATAGATTCTTTAAAGTGGACTTGAATTATTAATTTTTTTCTTAAAATAACACCATTTTTACCCTCATAGAGCCTATTAACTCATGAAAATCAACTAAGAAATTTGAAACTTGTATGGCCAATGAGGGTAAGGGGTATATCAGAGAAGGCATAATGCGGAGACCCTTTGTCTACACTGGAGTTGAAGGGATGAGTATTTTTGGATTGGGCTCACACAGGAAGTCTCTCTTTCCAGCCAAAATCAATCACAGTAGTGTAGAACTCTACCTGCAGCAACACGGGGAACAATCCAGGAGCGTGAAATCGGAGAAGATCCAAAGAGGGAAAGATGGAAAGCTGCAGAGACGTACAAATCGAAGGTCAGGCAGCTGCAGGCCCTTGTTAGTACAGAAGACACATTTGCAGCACAAAATGACAGGCATTTTGCAGAAAGTATTTGAGCAGAGAAAAGCATTCTTTGGAATTGGTTTATGAGAATTCTTATTTAAAATCTGATGCTTGAGTAATTTTTAGCAGAGAACCCCATTATAAAGTTAATATGAAAAAGTGACCATTTCAGTACAGAAGAGAAGAAAGAAGACAAAAACTAGACAACAAAAGAAGCAGCTAGGAACATTTCAGATTTTGCTCCCCAGTATATGTCATCAATTTGGCTCAAATAAACTCATAATTTTTTTTTTTTTTTAAGGCAGCTAAATCAGATACTTTTTAGCCACACTTGGCTGAGAGTTTTTGTTTTTATTTGGCTAATTCCAGTGAAGGAATACCTCACATTAACTCCCCTTTTCCACTGTATAACATTTATATTTTTTAAAAAAATTATTTAAAATAATTAGTATTAAAAGCTTGAGTTCTTTAATGTTTAAATTTCTCAGTAGAATGTAGTTCTAATATATGCTCATTCCTTAGCAGTTTCTGTGCCAATAAATATGCAGTAATGAAAAAATTTAACTCTATAATAAAGTGTATATAATTCTCATTGAGTCATTCCTCATAATTATTTTCTGTTGTTTTCATAAAGCCCCAAATTAAACTTCTCCTCTAGGTCCTATTAGAAGTTGCCATCAGGCAGAATGGATTACACCTGAGAACTTTAGGCAAGATTCCTGTATGCCTAGAGAGCTGCTCAGATGAAAGCTGTTTTTTTACAGGCCATGAGGACCTCTGAGATCTGGCATCCTTCGTCTTTCTAGTCTTATCTTTCACCAAATCTCTCCTTGTACACCACAAAACTAACACACAGAGATACTTGGAATGCCTCAATGTGCCGTGCAATTTCAAGTCTCCACGCCTTTGATCCCCTTGTGTGGTCCTCCTGTCTAGAATATCCCTTCAGTCCCATCCATATTTGCCTGTGAGATATTTTCACATCTTTCTGGACTTATTTCATGTCAAGAATCAAGACATCTCCTATAAAGCCTTATTTGACCTAAATAGAAATAACCACTCCCACCTTTGTGCCCCTAACACACCCCGTGCACGATCTAGCACAGCACCTGTGATACATGCTTGTCTCCTGACACTAGTAAGTGAAATACCTGCATGCAGGGACTGGTTCTTATTCATGTTTGCATCCACAGTTCCCTTCACAGCACTCAGGAAATGTTTGGGAAACAAGTGAATGAAGGAGCACTGTTTTAATAATGCTTAATCCCATAGCTGCTACATGTAACCCCTGCGTTTATAGTAGTCCCCTGCTTATCTGTGGTTTCACTTTGTGCAGTTTCAGTTACCCACTGTCAACCACAGTCCAAAAATGTCAAATGCAAATTCCAGAAACAATTTTTAAATTGTGCACCGTTCTGAGTAATGTGATGAAATCTCGGGAGTCCCATGCCACCTAGCTCAGGATGTGACTCATCCTTTTGTCCAGTGTGTCCACACCATGTAGGTTCTGGTCTGTCAGTAACTTAGTAGCCATATGGATTATCAGATCGACAGTGGAAGTATCACAGCGCTTGTGTTCAAAGAACCCTTATTTTACTTAATAATAGCCCCAAAGCTAAGAGTAGTGATACTAATAATTCATATATGCTAAAGAGAAGCCATAAAATACTTCCTTTAAGTGAAAAGGTGAGTACAGTACAATAAGATATTTTGAGAGAGAGAAACCACATTTACGTAACTTTTATTATAGTATAATTGTTCTATTTTAATATTAGATATTGTCATTAATCTCTTACTATATCTAATTTATAAATTAATCTTTATCAGAGGTACGAATGTATAGGAAAAAGTACTATATATAGGGTTTAGTATTGTTCATGGTTTCAGGAGTCTTTTGGGAGTCTTGGACGTTCCCTTTATCTGTGGGGTTCTGGCAAGCCCTTTAACTTTTCTGGTTTCTCGGGTTTCTTGATAGAGTTAATCTAGATTATTAGTAACATCAGTTTCAGTGCTAAAATTCTGTGATTGTTTTTTTAATTCACAAGGAAAAAAAATATTGACATTACAACAGGAAGAGCAAGCAGATTGTACAGAGATGGCAATGAGATGAGTTCAGTTTAAAAACCAGAACGAGAAGATTTTGACAGATTAGTAGTAGATCAGCAGTCAAGTGAAAGTTGAGTCTTTAAGATGTTTTTAAGTAAACTTTCATGTGGATTTTTGCTATATTTTAAATCATAGATTAAAATTAATAAATATTATAATAATATTAGTAAAAATAAAACTTTTTTTTAAAGAGGAGGAATATCACTCCTAGCATATGACCCTAGCAAGTCAATCTTTGATGTTCTGAGAATTTTTTTCCCTTCCTCCCCAAATATGGGTTTTCTAAAGATGTTTTCTCAGTATGGGTCACATGAATTTCTTTCCGATTCTGTTATACCAAGAGCGGGAGATTGAGGAGAAAGTGACTGAAGAGATTGTCTTGTTTCTTTCCTGGAAAATGTCACCTGTGGCATTAGAAAGCAATTTTGTTGCCAAACAGATAGGAATATCAGGCTTCTTCATAATCGGGAGATGGTTTTAAATTTTTCATTCTTGTTCCCCCACCCTCTTTATTTCTAAGCATCTGTAGATATGATTTGTCTAGACAATCTATTAATTTCACTTTGTATGTAAAAAAATTGTTCAAGAGTTATTTAGAATCAAAGTTTGTGACCAAATTCTGTCCTCTTTTCACCCATTTCATGCTTACCAAGTTTCTATTGCCTTTTTTTCCCCTAAGAAATACTTCCTTGTAATTATTATGCCCTAAGCATATACCTTTTCTATGGCAGCAAAGAGTGAGCCCAGAACTTCTGCCTTTGCTTGTTAAAAGGAGTGATACTGAAATAATAATAGCAATAACAATGGTAAGTATATATATTTTTATGGAACATCTATAATGTGCAAGATTTTAAAATATATATTATGCCTAATATTCCTAACAACTATATGAATTCAGTATTATGATCTCAATTTTTCAGATAATTATAGTAGAAGCCATTTACTGTGTAGTCACTTCTATGTATGTGATTTCATTCACTCTTTGCAAAAACATCTGAGTGTATGTTTACAAAGTCCATTGATGCCTAGAGGAAAGACTGGCTAGTTCTTCCTGTCAGGGCAGGGAAAGCTTCCAAGAAGATGCTGTGATGCAATACCAAAGAGGAACTGATATTAGAGACTAACTTCTAATGTGAATCAAAATTATAAGCATTCAACTCTGATCAAACTTGGTTGAAAAAAAAAACACAGATAAACATACAACAAAAGCTATCAGTTACAATGATATTGATAAGAAATCTTACAAAGAGAGTGAATAATTTTGTTTCTGATAGGTTCAAATCTAATCAAATTGCAAAGCTTTATTTTTCCACATATGCCACTTAGATAATATCATGCATGCTGTGATTACAAACCACACAGTGTCAGAGAATGTTAATACATCTCTGCTAATCTCACACTGCTCTGAATCACCGATTCAAAATGTATGATTACTGATTGTGTGTTAATATCATTAGCTTTATACTTAATAAATATAATGACCTGAAATATTTGTTGTCTTAATTAGCTAAACTTCGAGTTAATTGCTTCGTTATCATATTTTAACAGGTACCGTATATCTAGACAAAGGCACATTTCATAGTTAGTTTTATGTCTTACAATATCTAAATTCCTTATGGCACTAACTATAATAATTGTGGCAGGTATCGGTGACTGTACACCAAAGATTCATCGTCTTCAATCTAATTGCTTAGAAGCAGCTTGCCCAGCTGAAACTATATTTTCCAGCCGAGATCTCTTGCATCAGGGTATGACCGCGTGTCTAGTTCTTGCCAATGGAATGTGAGGTGTTTCACTTCCAGGCTGCCTAAAACCTAGGTGTGCCAACTCCATATTTTTCTTTCTCACCCTTTGTCTGAATGGAGAGGATTGGATGCATTTTTGGAGGGCAGGGGACCAAAGAAGGAGATAGCTTAAGTTGTCTGCAGATACTGGATTTTATATGAGCCAGAAATGTGCTCTATTGCCTTAAGTTCCAGATATCCGTTATAATAGCAGATGTTAACTTTAATTGATGCAAGTCTTTGCACATAGTTTTTGAATGTTGACATCTATATTCCGGATCAATAGACTAGATTTACATTATGGTCCCATAACTTTATATATATAATTTCCTTATTATAATGTCTATCTATATAGAGAATTTATTATTCATTTTTGCTTCCTCATTCCTCAAACCCTAAATGAGTCCATATAAAATAACTACTATGTTAAAAGTGGAGTTAATTTTTTTATGCAATAAGTATGTGACTCATTTAATTCCAAAAAAAAAAAAAGATGGTATATCATCTCATTTAATTCTTAATGAAGTATCAGTATGTATTTTAAGTGACTGGGGTAGCAGGTTTCTTTTGGTCCTCTGTTTTTGCTTTTCCTACTTTTACCAGAAGATATCTGACTTCAATACATGTTTTAGTGGATAATGTCCAGTATAGAAAACCAGGGAACCTAACTTTATCTTGACTATGCCACAAACTCCAATAAGTATTGTTAAGTTAGCTTGCCTGTGAGAAGAGGCAGTCTCCCAATAAATAATAAACTCATCTTGAAACTTTTGATTGTTTACACAGCATCATTTACTTTTACTTCTTAAGTAGGCCACCTGCCTTTTGGAACACCTTTTGGCCTCTTCCCCAAGGAACAGACAGGGGCAAGTAGGGACAAAGTTAAAATCAACCTATCTAGTTATATTTGAGAACTTTAAGTCATGTTCTTTGAAGGTTTTGGATGACTTCTGTTCCCTAGTAAGAACGTGTTTACAGATTAATTTTAGTCTTAGTTTTTTTTTACCAAATCAAATATTGTGTGGGTAGTAAATTCTAGGAAACTTGAAGAATTTTAAAATACTCCACCATGGTTCTTATATGAAGATGACCATAATTAGAGGAAACAGTAGGTTAGATTACAAACTGTTTATGGTTGGGAGCTGGAGTTTTGACCCTTTCCTGTATATTTCACTGATATCCCCCAACCTATCTATGGTGGTCTTTGGTCTATGGATCATGGTTGGCCAGGGGGCAAGCCAGAGTTCCCAGTGAAGCAGTAAAAGAGGTCGTGTGTGGCATATCAACAAAACTGCTACACCCACTTGTCTGGGTTGTGGAGGAAGTGGAAGCTGGGGTCGGGAAAGTGGTCTTTTTCTGCTTGTAGACAGTGCCAAAGTATCTCAGACAGGGGTTTTGGTTTATTTTTGTTTATGTGAAGTTGGTTCAGACACAAGTAAAATTATGGTGTCTTAACTTCTAGTAAGATTTCAAACATATATCTTGCTTCATCAAGCTTGGTCCCTTAAGAATCCAGTTGGTATTCTGAATTTAGAAGGACAAAGGTGACACATTTTTATTGAAATCTCAGAATTTTTGACTGAGAATTAATGAAAAACATTTTATTTTTTTCTTTTTAAGAAGAAAGATAAGAATCCTATACACAGGAAGTTTATTTTCCTAAAACATATTTTACTTTTAGAATAGTTTTATAAAATTGGGCAACAGATTTATTTCTTGTGGTCTTCTATTCTGAGTTTTAACCAAGTGGGCAGAAGAACTAGGACCAAGAAATAAAATCAGGTAAACTTTCATCTGACTGTGTCAGGTGTGTGAATACAGGGTTATCTGTGTGTAGATCTTTCTCTCACACAAAGGATTTGAATTGTTTTTTAAACAAAAATCCACAAAACACAAAAGTATATAATAAACAGTTGAGAGCTGGGGAAAGAATACTAAAAAATCAATAAAATTTATGTGTCGAGGTAAAGTTAACAAAAAAATATAAAATGTCTAGTTCTTCACATCAGTTTGTAAATATTGATTTAGTTGTTTTGAAACAACTTAATTTAGTATCAAATGCTTGAAAGGAATCATACAATTTAAAAGTATGGATTGTACATATCTGTTTGCCTATTATTTTCCAATATAGTATTATTGTTCTAGTCCTACAATCTCCCAAGAATCTGAAGAACTATAGTAAGAAGACAGGGCACTGAGAAAAGAAGGGGTAATTCTTGACTTGTGACTCTATTTTAATGCTAAGACAATTCAGGTTCTAGATGGGCAGAAAATAACTAATAGAGATGCGAGAAGTTCTGGTTTATTGCCAGCTGTATCAAATCATTTGTGAGGTATGATGAATGGTATTCCGTGTGTGGTGTCAGATGCATGGACCTGGCTTTGAACCATGTAGTACAATGCATTGTTTTATTTTCACTTAACCTGATAATGCCCTTTTTACTGTCAGCCTAGGACACTGAATTAATGATATTGAAGATAAGTTTTTAAAGATTCTCAGATCTCTTTTTGGTCACAAGCATTAGCTCATTAATCTTGTAAATGTACTTGGAGTTTTTGCCAGGTGTAAATAACCCTTCTTATTTTTCTGTGGTGACAGAAAGAAATCTAACTATGGGAGGTGAAGACGCAATGCGATATATATGCCTTACTATTAAATTGTACACCTGAAACTTATTGGATTTCATTAATCAATGTCACCATAAAAAATAATAATAAAATAAAACAAAATAACTTTTAAAAAAAGAAAAAGAAAAAAAAAGAGATATGTCAACCAAAAAAAGTTATGTAACCTAATCATGGAAGTGACATCCTATTACTTTTGCCCTATTGCGTTTATTAGAACAAGTTGTTAGGCTACCCCATACTCAAAGAGAGAGAATTATACAAGGGCATGAATACAAAGAGTTGGGGATCACAGGGAGGACATTTTAGAGTCTGCTTGCCACAACATGTGTGTATTACTTATTTAGTAGAATTAAATAGATAAAAGTGTTTTCAGACATCCATTATTTTAAATGAAAATTAAAGTCAGTGTAATACATGAAATATGATTCCTTTTTTTTAAATAAAAAAATAATGTACATGTATACATATACAAATATGTGTATAAAGCATACAAAATAGTGGGAATGATATAGATCAAGTGGATAGTGTCTTCATCCATCAGGCTACTATAAGAGAATACTGTAGACTGGAAGGCTTATAAACGACACTTATTTCTCATAGTTCTGGAGACTGCTAAGTGCAAGATCAAGGCACTGGCTGATTTAATGTCTGTGAGAGCCTACATCCCCTTTAAAGGTCATCTTCTTGTTATTTTCTAATATGGAAAAAGGGGCAAGGGAGCTGTCTGTGGTTTCTTTTACAAGGGCACTGACCCCATTCATGAGGGATCCACTCTTATGACCTAAGCACCTCTCAAAGGCCCCGCTTCTTAATATCATCACACTGGGGGTTAGGTTTCAACATACAAATTTTGAAGGGACACAAACATTTCAGATTATAGCAGTTAGCAAAGATTACTTCTGTGGAAGGGAGTGAGAGAAGAATGGGTAGAAAGGAACTTCTGTCATTTAATCTAGCTGTTTGTTTTCTTCCCAACACCATGTGAAAGGAATTAGGGTCATTTTATAAAGTTGTAGAGGATAAATGGCTTTCCAATGGCATCTGGTCCCTTAAGTGCAGGATCAGGATTCAAAACACAGTTCTCTTGAATATCGAAGGTTGTTTTTTCTATTTATTTGTTGGATTGATCGTTTCTTTCTTTCTTTCTTTCTTTCTTTCTTTCTTTCTTTCTTTCTTTCTTTCTTTCTTTCTTTCTTTTCTTTCTTTCTTTCTTTTTTCTCTTTCTTTTCTTTCTTTCTTTCTTTCTTTCTTTCTTTCTTTCTTTCTTTCTTTCTCTCTCTCTCTCTCTCTCTTTCTTTCCTTCTAAACTAAATTGTTTTATTCAGAAAAGTTATTAAAAATTAAAAACACTACTTATAAAAATGATAGATATTAATTCCTCTGCTGATGCCCGACTAGCTCCATTGGGTCACCATTTTTACCCAATATGTCTGGTAATTAAGTCATTTTTACAACCATGATAAAATAAAAATTTATATTTATCCTATGGTAGGGTTGCCAAATTTAGCAAATGAAAATATAGTCTGTCCAGTTAAATTTGGATTTCATAGACACAACAAATAATGTTTTAGTATAAGAATTTCTCAAATATGAAAAAAATTTTATACATACAATATTTGGGATCTACTTATTCTACAAAATTATTTGTGTTCATCTGAAAGTTGCATTTAACTTAGATGTCCTGCATTCTATCAGGAACTCTATCCTATGGGCAATACAAAAAAGCAATGTAGATTCTTGAGCAGAAGGATTACATGTAAAGTGGAATTTTAAAAGAATCAGCTTCTACTTCATTATCATATGTGATACCTCAAGATCCTCATTCTTCTCTTTCTGACCCAGAGAATAATCCATTCAACAAACGCTGATGAAAGCCTGCTAGGTGTGAGGTAGCACACCAGCTGCTGAGGATACAAAATCAAACACCATTTCATCCTCACCCTCAAAAACTCAAAGTCTTTTTTACTGGTACTTCTCATAGGATATTTTTTGAGGGGTGGGGAGACTAAAGGTAAGAATATATAAAATCTGGTAAGAACAGATCAAATTGTTATGAATGTTTCTTAGATTTTAAACTTTAGTGTTTCTTGAGGGGGAGTGGTTTTAACACATCTTAAGGCTTTTAAAATGATTTATCTATAATGGATACTAAAGAACAGAATATTTTTGAAAATTGAGAAATTAAAAAAATAGTTTTAAAGAATTTGAACATTGCATTATTTTCTTTGAGTACTCATAATCTTTTCTATTCTTCTGAAATAGTCATTGAAATATTTCTGTGGAAGTATAAAGAAGTAATATAATTTTGCACAATGTGATTAACCAGTATAAGTTTGCCAAATTTGACTTTATGATTATATTCCAGGAAAATAGAAAAGCAAAACTCAATAAGGAAGTAGTCTGTAACTGAATTTCAATAAATGTCCCAGAGATGGAACTTTATGTCAAGGTCCTTTGTACATTGATTTAGTAGACTTGTTTTTTTGCAGTTTTAAACAGATTATTCCTTGAAGCTTATTCCAATAATGTAACATAATTGGATGACTGACCAATTACTGAATGAGTTCTAAAGTTCCACATTTTAAGATTGATTCATTTGAAATATGGCATTGGAAGAGAGCTCTATGGCTACCTTAGACTGCCAGAAGAAGAAGAAGTGGGTCTTAGAGCAAATTCAGCCTGAAACATCATTAGAGGCAAAAAAAAAAAAAAAAAAAGAAGAAAAAAGAAAAGAAAAAGAAAAAACTGAAGCTGTCCTACTTCTGGCACATCATGAGGAGACAGGGTTCTTTGGAAAAGACAATAATGCTGGGGAAAATAGAAGACAGCAGGAAAAGAGGGAGACCAAACACTAGATGGATTGATTCTATAATAGAAGCCATCGGCATGAATCTATAAGAGCTGAGAAGGGCTGCTGAGGACAGGACATTGCAACATTACTCATTCATTAAGTCGCCAAGAGTCAGAGCTGACTTAATGGCATGTAACAACAGCTAGCTCTCTGATGGAGAAAGGATGACTATTTGTAGTCATAGAAAAGTGGAAGAGAGAATGGAAATATGTCATCCAGGGCCTGATTGCTGTCAGATCCAGTCCTCCCATCCTTCTTGCTCACCTTGGGTCAGAGGCAATGGCCCTGTGGGCTGCATTCCTGAGCTCCCATGTCATCTCCCCTTTGGCTAGTTTCAGTTAATAGACAAGAGATAAGCAGGCATGAAGAAGAGAGAAGCCCAGCCAGCTATTCCTCCTTCTCTGTGTCTGAGTCTAGCTACATCTCTGACAGGGACTATATCTTCCTCATGGCCCCAGCTTTCAACTGGCAACCCTGGGCCCTGGGCTCTCCTACCATTCCCTTTCCCTCCTCTGGTTTAGCTACCTGAGGTTGCTTCATGGAGCTTATTTGGCTTCTTAGATCTTCCATGGTTATCAATTCTCTGTGTTAAATTCTTTTTGCTATGTGTACTTGAAATGATTTCTCGCTTTCTGGATAGACTGCTCAATACAGGAAACATGGAGCTTTTTAGGAGACTCTCAGTGAATCAAGAATCCATATTATTCTCTCCTTGACTTAGTCTTCAGGGAGTTTCGAATAAACAAATGAACAAGTGTTCCATTAGCACTAAAGCTTTCTCTGTTTTAAGGACCGGAGAGACTGCTCAGGGTATTCTAGAGCAGATAATTCCTAGGAACATTTGACTAGTAGAGCATGAACCTATACTTTTCCTCAAACCAAGTTTTCCTTTATTTTCTCAGTGAACATAGACAATTTACTCTTTTCTAACGGAGGGGAGATGCTACCATTTCTAGATCAATAATTCCTAAATGAATATGTAAGGGGAAGGAGAATACAGAAAGGCAGAATAAAATGAAAAAGAAAAGGAGTTTAGAGATAATGGAGAGAAAATAGGAAGGCGACATGGAATCAAATAATATAGCTGTCCTCTTTAAGAGAACAATAGCTTTAATTAAAAGATTAAAAAAATCTATTTTCTAAGAAATGTTACTCATAGCTCTGAAGTTTGTTAACATATTTCAGATATTTGCCTGACATCAAAAATCACAGTAAATATATAAATGTTTTCTATATGCATTATAAATATTAATAATTACAACTTCACAGTGAATTGTTTTCCAGCAAAGGAAAGGAAAATATTTTATAGTGAAAACAGGGAACTTGACAAATGGGCAGCAATAGCACAAACCTGATGGAAGAGAGGAGGCAGTCACATGGCCTTGGTTTATGGAGGTGTAAAATGCCCTACTTCAGAACATTTACTTACAACCTTGTAAGCTAAGGGCCTTGTTAGCTGACTGTTAGGTAAGGTCAAACCTTGAATCAGATTTTGTGTAAGTTACAGTGGCACTCATCGCTTTCTGGCATCAAATAGAAAGAAGACCAGAACATTCTTAAATGTACCAATGTGATATTGCTATACAGATTACCGTTACTCTTACGAGAAAAGGCTTTGCAGTCAGTCTACTTCAGTTCAACGCTGCTTTTGTCACTTTCTAAATGAGGCACCTTGAACAAGTTAGGTTAGTGTCTCTGGTCTTCCTCTATAAAACTGGTACAAAAACAGCACCTTTTTCAGAATCTTGTGAAGATTAAATGTGCTCATGAATATAAAGTTTAGGCCTGACCTAGAATTAGTAAGCATAGAATAAAGGTTAAATATTATTATAGCTCAGAAATGATACCTGTGATTTTAGAGCTTGTGTTATATTCAAAGTATGGGAAACATACTTTAGATAAATGCATAAAGTTATATACCATATTAAATGTAAGAAATCACATTGATTTATAACTTGTTCTACCTTACAAGCAAAGGAGAAGAAAAAACCCACAGTGACAGCTGGGAGATTTGACACATAGGCAACAAGAGAAAAACATTCAAAAATAAAATTCCTTTCTTCAGGCACATTCTGCACACGTATATGAAGGGAAATGTAACTGTATTTATGGCAGCAAAATAAGCAGAATAATTGGGATTGGGAAATCTGTAGCAAAATAAAGTCACTGCATTTAGATGGACAACTTATTGGGAAATACGAGGTCTGAAACTGTGGTTCCCTCTGTTTCCTGAGAGATTTTAGCTTACTAAAGTCAAATGACAGTTTTTTACAGATGGAAAATTATGAGCTATTTAGGGAAATAAGCACATGTCTTAATTGGGCAATATCACCTTTTCCATGAGAAGTGTAAATGAAACTTTAAAAAATAGCTTAGATTGAAAACAATGGATAGACACTTTCTCTGTCTCCTTCCCTGTCTTCCTTTTCCTTTCTCCCTCCCTCTATCCATCCTCCATCTTGTCCTTCCCTCCTTCTTATTCTTTCTCTCTCTCCTTTCTGATGGATTGTGGTCCCAATCCTCATATTAACAAACAACATCTCAACAATAAAGCCTCCCAGCTACATTTTTGAGTGGACATTCATTTTATCGCTATCATTGTTGGGACACCAATTTTGTGGCAGGCCCTAACCAAGTCCTCCTATAATGACTTTAATGGTTAATAGGGCCCATGAAGGGTTTCCCATATGAGAACTCTGAAAACAAAAGACTTAATTGAAAATAGTTAAATGATCTGATTTATAAATGCATTCAGTTTTAAGAAAGTGTAAAATAACTGCGATACTTTCAAGGGATTTTCGATCACACGTTTCCCCTCCAGAACAAAGTTAACACTTGTAGACTCAAATAAGGTGGTTTCCCATCTCTCTTGACTCATCTGGCTGGAACAAGTTTACATGCCTGTGTGGGGATGGCCACATGATTATTCTAGAAAGCAATAGGAAATACACTAATGTGATCAGAGTTCATAAGCATTGAGCAGTGCTTCTTTTTCATAGAGAATCCATTGATCTATCTGTGGCACTTTATACCAAACACAGGCCTCGTTTTGACACCAATCCCTCTTCCTTGGAATTTGGAAAACACCTGTGTATGGCCTTTGACTAGTTTAATGCTCTCACCTTCTCAAGTGCGCGATAGTAACACAGAACATTTATTAAAGATGGCTACAGAGCAACTTTGTCAGAACTGGAAATAAGAGCACATGGTTGCAAATAAGAGCAATGAGAGTGAACTAGTCATTATGTGCCTGTGCCTGAAGGGAGGTGGGTGGGGGCTCCAAAGCCCAGCTTACTGTCTTCTTCCTGGTTTTATTTATATGGTCTGTGGAATCGCTACTGTATCACTGCTCCTAGACTCCCTCCTTCCATGAGTTCTGTATCATTTTGAAAAACACTCAGAAGGATGAAAGGCTAAGAACAGTAAAGGTAAATGTGATTAATTGCAACTCCTTTTTAATCACTAGTTTTTGAGAGGAAAAAAAGAACAAAGTGAAAGCAGTGAAGTTCGACAAATAGACAGCAATAATGAAATTGATTGAGGAGATGGAGCAGGACTCAAATGGCACAACTATTCCTCTTTTCCTGAGTGTTCACCCCAGTTGCATGAGCTACGTATACAAGAAGGAATGCCATCTCTTCCACTGTAATCTCTCCTGCAAAACTGTTCTGGCTTATTCGAAAAGAAGTACTCTCTCTACAAAATAACCGTACAAGTTTAAATACACTCTTTTTATGGTAATTAATATCTGTTCTTCCTCTCAGTTGGGTGAGACTGAGAGAAAAAAATAATACAAAAGTGAACTAAAGAAACAGATTTGATCATTACAAATAAGTTATTTTGATAGTGTATTCAAGGAAGGCTTCTTTGAGGAGATGATATACAATCTGAAAACTAAAGAATGAGTTGGAAATGACTATAAAAGCAAGGGGGAAGAATGTTTCAGAGAGACAGAAGAGCATGTGCAAAGGATCCAGGAAAAAAAAGGACCTGGGATGTGTACTGAGGAACAGAATGGAAGCCAGTGTGCCAGGAGCTCTGTCACCATTCCATAGCAAAAGAGAACCTTAGGGAAGGCAAATTCATACCCAGAATAAATATGTATTCTATTTATCAAGGACGAAGCATTTCCCCTTCCATGATGAAAGTGTTCCAGTATAATTAGCCTGCCACTAGGTAGCTAACAGATCACCCAGGAAAGTGGTGCCATTTGGGGGACTCCGTGTTAGTCTCTGCTGCTGGTGGATCAAGCACTCAGCAGTGGCTGTTGCCAGGTCCGCCTTGGCGAGTGGGAGTCTGTGTTGCTGAGCCCATGCATAACCTCCACCTCTGCCACCATGGTCACTTTGTTCATGAGTCTAGTGAGCGATGACAGGGTAGCTGGGGAAAGAAGCTGGCATCCACAGAAGGGATGAATATAATAGATTTATATGTTACCATTGGCCATAGCACCACACCCTCTCCAAAAAAAAGAGAAAAGAAAAAGAAAGAAAGCCTGACAACTACATCTAATTTCATTGGTCAAAATGATTTTTTTTTAAATTATTTTTTCTGGAATGTGTTGCTTGACCAGACACAGTAGATTTAACCATATCATTTAGCATACATTGTCCAATGCAGAAAATACAGAAACTATTTCTTACTTAATTATTGGAAAGCTTGAATTATAAAAAGTAATCATCAATTAAATACATTTCTATTTAAACTTTGCTTTTGTTCATAACACATATGAAAGTTTATGAATGCATTACCATTTAAAAACACATTTAAAATCCAATACAAGATAGCCACTTATTTTTGAAAATGCATCCTTTTGTTATCCCATCACCTTGAGGGAAATATGATCTTACCAAATATCTTTATTACTATGCTTTCTAGTTTTGCCTTTGTATATGGAAATTGTAGAAAACCAAAACTAAAGAGAAAAGCAATAAGTAATGTACTAACCGAAATAGTCATAAAATATTTTTTGATTAATGCTGTTAAGATTTAAAATTATAAAGTAACAGAAATATTTTATTTTGTATCTTAATATTAAGGTGTAATTAATTTAATTATTTTTCTAGAACAAAAGAAATCTGATATGTAAGCATATACTGATAACTATCAGGAATTCATTCATTTAGTTAACAAAACTTCAGTGAGCCAACACCCGTCTTCAAGGAGTTTGAATTCTAATGACAAGGCTAACGATAAAAAAGTTAATAAATAAATATATAAGTGTATTAAAATAGCAGATTATGCTCATAGTGCTAATTATCAAACTACATTCGAATTTGGCTGTTATGAAAACTTATTTTTGCCTTTGTAGAAAATCATGGAAAGTATGCTTCTTTGTAAAATATAAGTAACACAGTTTGTTTCCTGTTTGGAAAGTAACTTGGAGCTAAAAGAGAAGGTATCAAGGAGTTATTTTTGGTTCTAGTTCATGAAGCTTTTTTCAAATACACGAAGTTAGGTTTGCAAAGAAAGCTCTTGTCTCTTTAACTTCCTGTTTAGGTAGCAAAACAGAAGTCTAGGAAAGGTTTGCTATGACCAAGCGATAATGACAGTTTATTCATTGGGGAACTTTGTTTTATCCTTGTCCACAAGCATAGCCTTAGGAAGATGAAACTCTCACCACAGCACATGTGTACATTTTGCTGAAACGGCAAAAATTGCATAATCCCAATCCCAATCTTGGAAGTTGGGAATTACATTGGAAAACCTAACTGAAACAAACAAAGACTACAATTATGTTTTAAAAAATCAATATTTGATCACCCTAAAGCCAGTTGTTTGGAATAGTAATTACAACAGGCACAATTCAATAATATTTTAAAAATTTGTTCTTCAAAAAGTGGTCACTAGATGGAAAATTCTATTCTTTTTATGTCATGTTATTTTTTAGGTGGCTGGAAAAATAATGTATTAAAGTAAGTAGCCCTGTTCCACAGTAATTTGTTTTGTGTATTAGATAAGACTTCTAAAACACGAGTAAGTTAGGTAAGACAGTTACATATGTTTTAAAGGTACTGAAGTATTTAGAATATCCAAGAAATAATCTTTTTGGTTCATTTTTGTTCTTCTCAGTATCTTTTATATTAATGTACCAGAGTATTTATTATTGATTTGGCAATATATCAAGACCAATATGAGTATTGAGACACTAGTCTAATACTTGTTAATAAATTTAGGAGCACAGATGCAACACACATCATGTAAGCTCCTGTTTTCTGCTAATGTTAAATTAGCACAATATTGACTATTTCTTTGGAACTTTTCAGAAAGAATGTGAGCTCAGTCTCAATGGGTCTAAGTAATTGTCTTATGTTAATGTGAGATTCAGTATAAAGTAATACACTGAATCATAACTACCTATTAAACATTTTTATTTCTTCATATCTATTAAGATTCACTTTCCAGGAATTCAAAATCCTTCTGGGCTCATAAGGGTGGAAATCAGCCTTCTTACAGGGCATTTGTTCAGTACTGTCCAGTTATCCCAGCAACCCCAGCGGCAGCTGCCTGGATACCTGCAAATCTCCGTAGTCTCCTCCTGCTCTTATCTGTTGAATTTTTGATTTTTACTACTCTCTTGATTCTTGCAACTGCAGTCCTTCATTGACTAAAATATCAGTAACACAAGACATTTGTATTTAGCAAACTATATTGAAGTTTCTGAGTTGTATAGTGGAGTTACAACACTGACTACAAGCCAAAAGTTAAAATTTAATAACAGTCATTATGATCCTATCGTAGTTTCCATTGGTCATTCATCCACCATTTCTTATTGGCTGTCTCTGCTTAGGCTTTGCTACCTTCACTTCTGATCCATTCTGTAACTCTGTGCCTTTTTATTGATGAGTTTAGTCCATTTACATTTAGGGTGATTATTGAAATATGAGGTCTTATAGCCATTTTATCTTTTGCTTTCTGGTAGCTTGGTGTTTCCATTGCTTCCTTGTCCTTGTGTTTCTGTTTTCTTTATTTTGGTTGGCTTTTTGGGTTTTCTCTCTGGTTCTTCTTGTTTTATGTTATATACTTCAAATCTGACTCTGTGGTGTGTGGTTACCATTACAAATATGTAAAGGACAGTTATATATATATACAGTCATCCATTTTCTTCTGTGTGTGCCTTATCTCCATTCCTCCATTCAGTCATCCTTTTAAATTCAAAGAAGCCAAGTCATTCCTCCTTTCAGTCATTGTTATCTCAGTTTGTGCCTATGTATGTAGGACATTTGTTACTATCTTGCTATAGCAATTCTCTTCTTATTATTTAAGCTTATAATGCCATGTTCTTAGTAAGGGTTGCACTCCTCTGCTTCTATTTGCCTAATAGTCACTTTACTCCTAATTATGTATTTTTTGGTCATTTTGTTTTCGGTGAGCTGACTCCTTTCAGGATTTCCTGTATTACAGGCCTCGTAGTGGAGAATTCTCTCAATTTTTGTATGTCCGGAAAGGTCTTAATTTCTCCTTCATATCTAAAAAAGAGCTTAGCTGGATACATTATTCTAGGCTGGTAGTTCCTTTCACTTAATAGTTTAAATATTTGATTCCATTCCTTTATGGCTTGTAATGTCTGCACTGAGAAGTCTGAAGATAATCTAATGGGTTTTTCTTTATAAGTTACTGTTTTCTTCTCCCTGGCTGCCATGAGAATTCTATCTTGTCATTGACTTTTGATAATTTTAATACAATGTGTCTTGGTGAAGGTCTCTTTGGGTTGAGATAATTGGGTGTTCTTTGATTTCTTGAATTCCAAGCTCTAGTTCAGCAGATCTGGGAAATTCTCATCCACTATTTGTCTGAAAATGCTTTCTAGTCCCTGCTCCTTTTCTTCTCCTTCGATAATGCCCATTATTCTTATGTTTCCTCTCCCGATGGTATCAGCTAGTTCTTGAATTTTTCTTTCATTATTTTTCATTCTTCAGTTTCTCTCTTCTTCCTTCTGATTTATTTCTAGATTTCTGTCTTCCATATCACTGATCCTTTCTTCCATTTGGTCGACTCTATTTCCCAACCTTGCTATTTCATTTTTCATCTCTTGCAGTGTGTTCTTCATCTCCAGAAGTTCTATTGGTTCTTTTTGAGGGTTTCAATCTCCTTGCTCTGCTTATCTAGGTGTTTTTTCAATTCCTGAAATTGTTGATTGACTCATTTCAGAATTCACTGAGTTTTTTCAGAAGTACCATCCTGAATTCTCTGTCATTTAATTTGCATATTTCTGTGTCTGTAAGCTTATTTTCTGGAGATTTTTCTTTTCCTTTCTGTCTTGTCACCTTGGTTGTTCATGATGTTTAATGGATTATTTCTCCGCCTGTGTATTAATGAAAATGTATTCTACCGTTTTTCCAGAAAGAAGAATTATTATATAAAGGTCTCTCTTTAGCCTGCTGCAGAGAAGGCGCTTTTCTTTTGGTTTCCAGTAGGTGGAGTCTAAGCCTCCTGGATGCCTGCTTTATATAAAGCCTTAAAAAATGCCTTTTTATTTTCTGATAATCACACTTGCTACCCTCAGTTTCAGTCCCTGTCAGTGTCAGCAACAGTCTCGGCTTCCCCTGGGGCTTCGCGGCGTTTACTCGGATTCCCCTGGGGCTTTGCGGTATTTACTCAGATTCCCCTGGGGCTTTGCGGTGTTCAGTCTCATAGAGTATGGGGGGAGGGACCTTCTTAGTTGGGGGTTAGGAGCTGTGGCTCAGCCTTAGTTTTGCAGCCACGGCTGGTAAAAATCATCTGTTGTTTCTCTGCCGTCCGCTTCTCTGCTTTCTGCCCTGATGACTGGGCTCTACTGCTGGCTGCATGGAACTCACAACTCTCCCAGGAAGGGCTGTTCAGGAAAGTCACCACTCTGTCCCTCTTCCCCCTATTCCTGCAGGGAGCTATGGCTGCAAGAGGTGGCTTCTTTATTTCTTCCAGTCCACCGCGCAGCACCTGAGGTTCCAACCTGTGGTAGCTCACATGCTCAGATCTCACGCTCGGACGTGCTGGCGTGCAGTTTGGGTGTTTTTTGTTGAGTTTTAGATGTTCAGCTTATTGTTGTTTCAAGGGGAGAGATCTGGGGACATCTCTCACTCCTCCATGTTTCCAAAGTCTCACTGCTTTCACTTCAGGTCACTGTAATCTGTTGTATTAGTTTGCTAGGGCTGCCATAGCAACATGCCTCAAACTGGGTAGCCTAAACAACAAAAATTTATTGTCTCCCAGTTCTGGAGGCCGAAAGTCCAAAATCAAGGTGATGACAGGTGTGATTTCTCTTGAGGCCTTTCTCTTTGGCTTGCAAATGGCCACCTTCTCGCTATGTCCCCACATGGCCTTTCTTCTATGTGTGCATTGCATCTCTGCTGTCTCTCCTGGGTCTTAATCTCCTCTTCTTATATGGACATCAGTCAGACTAGATTAGGGCTCGCCCTAAATGGCTTCATTTTAACTTAAGTACCTCTTTAAAGACCTTATCTTGAAATGCACTCACTGAGGTAGTAGGGTTTACATTTTCAACATATGAATTTAAGACAGACACACTTCAGTCCATAACATCTCTCAAGTCTTTTCTCTTCTTCTGTTCTATTGCTAGCCTCCAATCTCCAAATTTCAATCTCATTTCTAAGGCAGAGCAATTTTGTTTTCCAGTAATTCCCCTCTGTATGTTCAAAAGAAAATAATACCTAATTGCAGACTTTTTTTTCCAGTAATTCCCCTCTGTATGTTCAAAAGAAAATAATACCTAATTGTAGACTTTTTTTTTCAGATGTATAACTATACCTGACATATAACATAAATAAGTTCCTATAACATAAATAAGTTCCATGGTAGAATTCCATCAATTGTGCACAAGAGAGACAAATATCATGACTTATTCTCCTTCTCTTGAACTTTCCTCAGAGCCCCTGGATGGGTGGGAGTTGGCTGAGATGATTAATTTTTCTTTCTTTGACCTCACGTATTTTCTCTTGAGTATACTCACTTGAATTACAATAAGGACTTGTACAGATATTAATTCAGAGAGAAAAGGAAATATTTTGTCAGCTGCTAATATATCAGTCACAGGATTATTTTTTAAACAAAAGGTATCCAGTGCATAACTGTTACCTTGTATTAATAAACCAAAAGAATGTACCTGACTCTTCATACCTCTCCTTTCCCAATCTCTCCCATCCTTACAGCCTCTTTTTCAAATGCACCCTCTCGGGGACTTCTTTTTTAATTCAAGGGCACACTACTCACTCATTCACTCAAGCAATCTTTATGAGCAAATTAGTCTGTATTGTCTCTCACCTTTACAACATTCCTGCAATGTAGGCATTATTAAACATATTATATAAATGAGAGGTTATAGGTCAAGTCTCTGTCATGCTATTTAGTGACGGAATATGAATTTGACCTAAGTCTGCCAGGTCCTAATGTCTCTGCTTTTTTTCACTGCACAAGAATAGCAGATATGAGACTTCTGCCCTTTAAACTTTCATAAGAGTTTGAAATTCTCAGCGTTTTTAGTCTTGTCTTAAAATATTTGGATACTGTATGGTCTATTACTGTTTATGCTTCTCTTCTCCCTGTTCAAAAATTAAAGAATATATATTTTTGGGGGGAGGGGGATTATCCCTAATTTCACAATCTCTAAAAGTACTCTTATTAATTTAGCATTTTACCTTCCCATCTTGGTTGATGTCAGTTTACATGTTGACAATCTCCTATTTAGGCAAGGATAGAAGTGAGTCATGCCACTCTGAGTCCTGTACAGTAGGAGGAGGCACACAGCAGCTGGGAAGGAGTCCTGGGTTGGTGCCACAGGAGAGTAGATTATTGAGACATTATTCCAAGAAGCAACAAGCTAGTGAAAGTTTTGGGAAAGAAATGAAACATTCATGAACTAAGAAATAGTTCAAAAGGTAAAGCAAGATGTAAATCTTAGTAGGAGAGTTAAGAGAATAAAATGAGATGGCCTTAGGAGCCAAAGGAAATAAACACAGACAGGTTGAAGTACACGTATTCCTTCATTCCTAGTTCAGGAACAAAACCTTTGATTGTGATGATATTGTCCTTTATGTATTTCCTATTATTAAGGCCTAGTTAAAATGTCACTACAATTGGAATTTTTGGATCTACTTCTCTATAATAAAAAATGATTGTGTTTTAGGTATCTAAGTTAACTGCTTGGTGATATTATATGGTTCTTTTGAATTCCTTTTTTCCTAAGACATCGTGGGGAAGAGAAATACATACATTGTCAGTAGTAAATTTTTTTCTAAATGTCTAATTCCTCTAACAACTCTATGAGAGATGTATATTATTATTCTTATTGTTTCGAATTGATCTTTGTGCAATGTATTAAGAGACAAAGGAATGATACAGTATAAAAAAAATGAGGATTCAATGAATTCTGCTTGGAGAACTCTGCTAATTAGATGATATGTTTCCTATGGGTCATCCCTTAACCTGGTGCCCATGTAAATATGACTTCTGATTGTGCTCTCACATAAATATTACCTTTGATATTCCTCTCATTACCCAGACATTGAAAATAAAACATGAACGAGGATTCATCCTGATTTTTCTTTTACCAAAAACCCCCAAGTTTTAAAGACATTTGCACTCCACAGGGCTGGGGTGTTTCATCAAGTTAATGTTTGTTTCAGAAATTCTAGATATTGTGTGCTATAATAATTCATTGTTTGACTTGAATTTTTTTTTTTTTGGTAGAAATTTATTTTTAAGAATGCACTAGATTGCAAAGCAGACCTCATTTACTGAACCATTCATTTCTCTATCAAATAAACATTCCTTAGTTTGCCAAACATACAAAGCATCAAGACTAAGAGCAATCTTATCTGTTTTAAGCCAGAGCCATTCTGGCTTAAAATATCTTTCTAAAAGGGCACTGAAATGCCCAAATTGCTTTGTCATTTGGTTGGTGATACAACTAAGTTCAGCAGCATTTCATGGGGTTAGGGAAAAGTTTAAAACCCCAACAGCTTGCAGCAAATTTATCTGTGTCAATATCTTTGCATGATTCATTTAAATTAACTTTTCATTTCTAGTGGAGCGTCTGGGAAAAGAAAGCAGCTCTCACTAACATTTTAAGTCCCTACCCCAATTGACCTGAAATTTTTATAAGGAATAGTTAAGTCAAATAACATGTTAAAATCCACATGATGATTTTTATATTTCAGGCAGCTTGGATAAGAGGAGAGGGTACTTTCTGAACAAAATGTTTTCCTATGAATAGTTCTTCCTGTACTTATTATCTTAAGGATAAAAGTACACTGGGCTAGAAATATTAAATTCCCTTTTCATTAGCATGGTTAATTTAACAGAATTTCCCATAAGAAAAGTTCAATGGAACAAAGAAATATGATTAATTTTCTTCCCAAAACATTTATCGGTTAGTACGAAAGGTCTAATTTCTCCATATTTTCCACTTATTTCTATGTTGTATGATCATAGGAGTAAAAAATGCCTACAAGAATGTCTATTTCAAACGAAGTTAAGGGGAGACCATGGCGAATTTCAGTGCTGAAGGCATTGGGGATTCTAGCTAATAGAGGTTTTTGAAAAGCGTTTTTCTCATTCTGAATGCTAATTATCATTACACCTGACTGTAGATGCAAAAAGTGAGGACATAGGAGGGATTAGTTATCAATACATCACATCATTTCTGGACAGGATTTTATTAAAACAAACCAGAATAAAAATATTTTAAAAATAAAGTTATTTTTTATGTTTATATTTTTCTAATTATGTAATTTTTCTAGTTATGTAAGAAACTTTCATTTTAATCAACTGAATATGTTTTATTGTGTTTTGGTTTGTTAAAATTTTATTATATTTCAGTGATACTATTAGAGTTGGCAGAGGTTTTCCGCTACAAGTTACTTTAATTTCTCTAAAACTCAGTTTCCTTGTTTGGAAAATGAAGAATTAGTAGTCTCTAACTCAAGAAAATGTTGTGTAGATTAAATAAGATGAGGCATGTAAAGCACTTAGCAAGCACTGGGAACATGGTAAAGTCTCAATGAATGTGATCATTCCTGAAACAGGTTATAGACTGCATTGATGTCATTTCCGTGTGTAGCGTACCTGTGTTGTCCTTCTGCATTGCAGATTGTACTTTCCAGAGACGGCTGCAGCAATATCTCACATGACATGTGCTCTTCTTACCGTGTGACCTCGTCATGCCTCCCATTAATGCTTCCCTCTCCTCGAAGCTGGAGGACTTCTGTGATTACCTTGACCAAGAGAGGATGGTGGAAGTGATGCTAGGTGACTGAAGAGGCTAGGTCATAAACATACCACATATTTCTGTCATGTTCTCTCAGCACACTTGCTCTCAAGAAAGTCAGCTGCCATGTAAACAGTCCCTCCGTCTGAGGCACCATACTATAAGGAAACCCAAAGCAGCACATGTAGAGAGATCATGTGAAGAGATCCTGAAACCAAATTCAGAGAGAAAGAGGAAAGGAAGGAGAAGAAGAGGGAGAGAGAGAGGGATGTGCTTAGCTATAACCCAGCTGCCCCGGTCTCATTTTCCCTGATTTTACCTGCTCCAGTCACTGTTTGCTTGCAACCACGTGAGAACTCCTTCATGATGCAGATTCCAGGAGTGCAAAAAAGTGTTTTAATAGTAATTATTTGTTTTGTAGTAATAATAATGAAACATTCTGCTTTTATCACTTCGAGCCTTCCTAAGGATAGAGAGAGATTCTCTGTGAATTATAAAATAATAAAGTAAATAACTTCAGACTGAAGAAATCTTAAGTTTGCTTACAGAAAAACACTAAAGTGTGAAACATCTTTAGTTTTGGAAGAGATTAGAGCTCTCAAAAGCCTGTGGCCTTCTACTGAACACCCATATCACACATATATCAGAGTGTACTAACTCATGTTTGATACTGTTCTCCAGCTAACTTTTCTCTTCAGAAGGGGATGATTATTTACTCTTTCTATTACATGGAGAAGTTTGAAGCCTATGTGTTAATGACTATTGAGCACTTGAAAATCTACAAAAATTAATAACTGTTACACCAAAGGAGAATTAAAACTGCAAATCTGAGCATGTCACCGCCCTGCTTTCCAAAGCTTTCTGCACAATTTACCACTTACATTTAGAGGTGGATGAGTCTTATGTGTCTTTGACAGTTTCACTCCCTAGTAATATGTTGGGAATATTCGGAATAATTCTGCCACACATATAATAATTAGCAAACAGGTATAAAAGCAGTTATTTGATTTTTTTCAGTTCTTTGTCCTTTTATCACTCCACAAGATTCAATTTAAGACAGCCGTGTCAACATTTCAATGTAGGATGAGCCAATCTTTTAATAGGATTTGGCAACAGAGTCCTTTATTGGGGGGTGTGTGTGTGTGTGTGTGTGTGTGTGTGTGTGTACCCCATGACAGTGAAGGATCGGTGGGGTGGGAGACACAGGACCGCATGGAACTCCAGGTCAAGAACTGTGCCCTATAGATATCAGGCTCTTGGGTTTGCCAGATATTTACGCTTTTTTAATGCAAGGAGAATAGTGCTTGTACAGACTTTCCAGATAACTATATTTATTAAATACTAGTAGTCACACAATGAAAGATTATTTCTAATATTCTTAATACTGTTTTATGAACCTTTGGTGGAGATTTAGATAGTGGTATTGAAACACTTGCTGAAAGCAGCTCAGGAATGGGAACTCCAAACATTTAAAGCACCTGAGTGTGAGTTACTGCTCAGAGAATTACAAATATTAACTAACTGTCCCCATGGTGTGATTAAATTTCACACACACACACACACACACACACACACACACACACACACACACACACACAGCTTAGGTGAAGTATTTTAGTAGTCTGCTCTGACGAAGTAACCACTTGAGCTAAAACTGACCCAAGGTAAAGTATTTTAAACTGTATTCCTGACAGTTTAACAGCATCTCACATGCAATATAATATCAAATCCTTTCCTTGACCTTTAAGTCAATACATTATCTGCCCCATATCACTCTCTTATCTCCTCTATACTGTCCCCTAACTCGCTCTACTCCAAGTGTACTTACCTTTTAACCATTTCTCCAACATGCTCCATCCAATCTTGCACAGCACTTTTGCATCTGTAGTTCTGCCTGGCATATTCCCTCAGGTATTCTTATGGCTCGCACCTTCACTCAAGTATCTCAAATAGATGTTACTTCCACAAGAGGGCTTTTCTGATCACCCTAGCACTTACCGCTCTTTATCCTCTTCCCCCTTTTTATTTTTTATAGAACTTATCTTCATTAGACATCTTGTTATACATTAGTTAATTTATTTATTTGTCCGTCTCCCTCACTAGCATGTAAGGTCTATGAGAGAAGGACATTTTCTCTTTGGTTCACTACTTTATCACTAGTGCCTGGCACAATGCCTGGAAGATGGTAGGTGTACAAAGTTTTCCTGCTAAGTGAATCGATGAATCTGTATTCATTTAAACTGTAATATCTTACTCATATTCTGTTAGTTATAGCTTTCTCAACTCACTGAAACTCTGTTAAATAATGTTTAAGTGATTCTTTGAAACAGGACCCATATCACAGAGCGGGCTGGTAGCAGCTGGTGCTGAGAGTGACCCAGCCCTGATACCTATGACAGTCATTTCTCCATTTTATTTGTTTACACAACACGTATTTCTGGAGCACTGTGTGACAGGCCCTGTGATAGCTCACTGGTAAGAGAAGAAGGAGTCTTTGTCCTCATCAGATATAAAGTCCATCAGGGAAGGCAGACAATTGAACAAACAATTAAAATCAATCATGGTAGGTGCTATTATGATATAAATTCAGGGTGCCTTGGACAGTGGTGTGCTGAAGCTGGCTCCTACTGGTTCATGAGGGCTGACTGTTAAATGTTCAGGAATTTTACAAGCTAGTTATTAAGTACAACCATTATTCAAAATTAAATTATGTAAACTTATAATGAAATAAACTATATTAAAAACAAAGGTAATAAGTGCTCAAAAATCATCATTTCCTAATTATCTTGCTCTTGACATTACTTGCATCTATTGTATCTGTTTAGTGGAATTGTTATACAATGCTGTGCTGAAAGTTAAACTTCTCCGTCTACCCAACTTACTTTCTTCACTCCCCGCACAGATGTTTATCCCAAGAGTACTTTTTCCAAAACTTCCTGCATGAATATCTTCATCTCTTAGTTTGATCCTCTAATATTTTTTTACCCTTTCTCCTACCTATATTATCAATTGCTTTATTCTAATCTTTTTTTTTATGAATCCCAATACCTTCACATATTCCTCTAATGATGTTAATTATAGTTTCTTTGACCTTTTATTCTGCTCCCTACATTATCTTGGCTTACTCCAAATGCTTCTTTTAAAAAATATTTTTTGGTTTTAATTTTTCAAGTTGCAGGCCTCATCAGACTCTCAGGTGATTTTTGGCCATCAGTTTCTATTTAACTGTGAGGCACCAAAAAGGTATTAGATGGCACATGCTATGTAGCAGAGATTGTCCTAAGCCCTTTGTATAATTAACACATTTAATCTTGTTATAGGCTGAATTATATCTCCTCAAAATTCGTTTGCTGAAGTTCTAACTACCAGTAACTTAGAATGAAACTATGTTTAGAGATAGGATTTTAAAAAGGTAATTAACTTAAAATGAGGGCATATAGTGGGCTCTAATCCAATATAATTGGTATCCTTATAAAAAGAGATTAGGGCACAGGCACATACACAGGAAAAACCACGTGAAAACACAGAGAGAAGGTGACCGTCTACAAGCTAAGGAGAGTGGCCTCAGAAGGACTCAGTCCTGTCGACACCTTGATCTTGAACTTCTAGCCTCCAGAACTGTGAGACAATAAATTTCTGTTGTTTAAGCCACCCAGTGTGTGATTCTTTGTTATGGAAGCTCTAGAAACTGATACAGATCTTAACAATAACTATGAGAAGGAAACCATTGTTATCTCATTTCACATATAAAGAAACAAAGGCATAGACAGGTTAAGTAATAGCCTAAAGTCGAACAGGGTTAGGCGAAGACTGGATTTAAATTCAGATAGTTGTCTCCAGAGTATTTAACCAGCACCTCTACTGCCTCTCTGATTGGACATTCCCTGTCTTGGGATGGGGCTTGTTTACTAATGGATGTTATAACTGTGTATTTTTCTCAAGGTTAAACTGCCCTTTTTTCATTGTTGTTAGGACACTTCTCAGTGTCTAGGTCTCTAGCTCCTCTCTTTATAGCCAATTAATTTCTCTAGAGTAGAGTCCTTCAGTCTTCTACATGGTGAATATATTTCTGGTTTCCAGCATTTGAAATCAAGACCAGAAAATGAGGGAAGGTAATAAGTTTCTACAGTTGATTACGCAGACTTAATCTTGTGTTCATCCCCAAGTTTCTCCATACTCATTCCAGCCTGTGTTTCTAAATCTAGAACCTTCCTGACTGAATGCCTCCAGGGAATATACCTTTGATCTAATTGTCGTAGTGTAGGTGGGGATAAATAAAGATAGTTGCCCTGATCCACAAAGTGGAGGAAATTACCCAGCCTTTTTAGTACAGGCTTTCAACTTGGTATCTTGGTATCAGCCTCACACTTCAATTCCACTGTCAAAAATACCTAACACTTCAACTCTTGGGGCCTTTTAATCTTCTGCAGGACTAAGACATGTTCTTCTCTGTGCCCTGGGGTTGCCAGGCTCTGTATCAGCCATCCCAGTTACTACCACTTCTTCCACTTTCCATCTTCCAAAGTGTTGCCATCTTGGGATCATTGTTTTTTTCCTTTTCCATTTTTCCTCTCCTGATTTACAAGCTTTGATATTCTTCTGTGGCTATGTTAGTGAGTTTGGGAAGAGAAAGAAGCTATGCTTTAAATTGACATATTTTCCTAGATCTTCTCATACTACCTGTTCTATGAAGTTAGATTACTGGCTTGATTAAATTGGTTATATTACACGGGAAGTACATAGCAAGTGGGATCTTTTGATTTAATTCAGACTTGCTATGCCAACATTGAACTAGGATGGATCATATGTATCTGTTCTTAAAACCATACAGATATGATTCTGAGAGAGTAATAGAGCTTTTTCTCAAAGGAATGCTGTCTCAGCTCAAGTAGATTGTCTACGCAGAGCAGGCAACCCAAACCCATAATATTATTTGACTTTGGGAAATTACTTTATTTTCCTTTTAGTAAGTCTTTTCTCATGAAACAAATGATCTGACCAATCAGCCAACAAACTGACACTTTTCAGACTAGCAAGAGACTGATAGGAAGAATGTCACCTTCCTCTCTCACCGTCCTTCTGCCACCAGACAGACACGCTGTTGAGTTTGATTACATTTCTTATTTATTTAATATCAGGAATCAGAAACTTAATGAGAGTGATGTGATGAAAGATGGAGAGTGAGAGCGAGCAAGTTACCGTTCCTTAGTGCAGTTACTGCGGGCCTGTACGATCCCTTTTGGGAGAGATGAGGGGTTGCAGGTGGTTATCAGTGATGCCATAACAGGGTATGGCTGTGCTGAAATCGAGAAACTGAAATTTGAAGTCTATTTTGTTTATTTGTTTGTTTGTTTAATTTCAGAGGATTATATCACTGATTCGGAAGAAATAAAACCTTCGAGCTTTCATTTAATTCATGAAATATTTGCTAATGTAGGATTATTGTGGGTCTTAACATCAAACTTGAATCAACATTGCTATTCATGGGAGAAAACAGACCAGCCCCATAAAAAAACTAACCAATCACCACCATCATCACTAAAGTCTTATTCTTTTGCAAAGAAACTGTCCCAAAACCTGCAAAATACTGCACTTACTAACAAGACTACTACAGAGAAGATAAATACTGAAAAGCAGGAAGTATCCAGTATTCATCTACTGAAGGCACATTTTATGTTGTTAGCACCAAAGGAAACTTTGAGGATCTCATTTCTTGGTCAAAAAGCCAGAGGTGATGGATCTGGTGCTGAGTCTAACATGTTTTACTAATTTAAGATTCATTTAGGACAATATTTAATTAAAGCAGTTACAGGAGAGCCTATATTTGACCTCTGTTCACTCAGTTCTCTTATTGGTAGTAGATGCAAAGCCTCCTCTGCCATTGCTTTCCATTGTGTTCTTTTTAGAGGTACTTTTCCATTAGCAACATTTAAGGGCCTATGAAGTCCTTTAAATTTTGGATGAAACAAAGAAAGAAAACTTTAAACATTGACTATGGATTCTAGGAGAAACAACTTTCTATAGACCTGCTCATGGGCACAGCCTGGACCATTGACTCCTTGCAAAAGCTGCAAATTTATTAAGAAACAAACTTCTGTTAGAGATATCCAGGATTGGACCTCTAGCTTCTCCAGAAACACCCTAGAGAACACTATTTCCCGGTATCTCGAACATTCATGATATACAGAAGTCACCAGAGTACAATATTCTAATAGTTTAAATTAAAAAAAAAAAAAGTAGGCCTAGAAAGTGGTGAGCTCCTGTTGTACAGTGTATGAGCTCATATTGGTGAGAAAATCTTCACCTGTCATTTTGGTGAATGATGTATCCAGATCCTGTTACATCATTATTAGGCCACAAGTGAGAAAGTGAAAACAAATGGGAGTAAATTATAGAAACTGTGTTTACAGAGGCTATTTTGGCATTTCCGGTCTCCCCTTTTTCCTTTAAACCTTTGAATATCCCAACATGTACCATGTAATGACACAGATGCTAGGTTTTTGTGGGTTGAATAGTTTGTGGCCATGACTTTAATATTCTTGCATTCACATGAGTATCTTGCAGTACAATTTAGATAAGACCCTTTTTATAGAGTTTTGGGAAAAATTCTGTACTTTTAAATATGTTTGTGCTAAGTATTCATTTGTCTGGAATGAAAAAATTCTCTAGAGATTTGTATAATTTGGGCAGGCAGATAGATTTCAAGTATAACATCTATTGAGCTAAGTAAGATGTTTTTGTTTTGCTAACTAGAGAGGAACCGTTGACTTTGTCAAAAAGATATAATGCTTGAGTGTTTTAGGATTGTTTTAAAAATCCAATTATACATAGTTTCCGACTTCGGATTGTGGAAAATTTTCTTGATAATTTTTTAGGCATTATGCAAGTGGGAAGAGGCAAGCAGAGAATGCTTTCTTTGTGCTGGGGCTAGAATAATGTAAAAAGCCGCAGACCTTGGGCAAATTACCCTCTTTTTTTAAGTGTGTTAAGAAGTCTGCATTTAGTTAAGAACTGATAGAGTGAGCAGCACTATTTTTATAGCAAGGGAGATTTTAAAAAATATTCCTTGTGAAAACATTACACAAAAAAGTTTAGTTTTAGTTCTTGTTAAAATAAGATTTTATTGACTTTCTATCAGAAGAATATGAGGAGCCAGGCAGCAACTTCTTTAAACACAGTCTTCCATTAGTAGTATCTTTTAAAAAATATTTAAAAAGGGGTTTGTTGACATGACTGTTAAGACTATTATGAAAAGACTTGAGAGGAAGTAGTGTGAAAGCAAGAATGACAGACTTTACAGAGAGGAAAATGAAGGACAGTCCCTTTGTTTAAGCTCACTTCTGCATTAGCCTGCACAGGTTTGCTCTCATTGTTAGAATATTGCTAGGCTTCTGATTTCTGTGTACTTTTATATTAAAGCTTCAGTGTGCTTTATAAATATACACACCAGAACAAAAATACCTTTAAGAATCTTGCTAAAAAATGTAATTTGTCTCAGCTGCAAGCAGCCTGAATAATGGGACATCCAAATCCAATAATATTTCATAGAATTTTCTTTCTGCTCTTTTGGGATTGCACAAGAACCAGCTTCTGGTTTGGGTCCATCCTAGTCCAAGCTCTTATGGCCATTCTCAGATGGGTAGCTCCGCTGGCTTCTTACGCACCTTCACTGAGTGAGGCGAGGGTGCTTAGTGGCTTGATTTTGGATCCATGCTGCCACTCCATTCAGAGGTCTGGGTGTGGCAATTTCTAAAGGTGCAGCTCTGGATAGGATATAGAACTCTGTTTCTTATGGAGAAGCTACCTGCCCATCCTTTTAAATTCAAAGAAGCCAAGTCTCCTGAAGTGAGACTGCACCTTCCTTTAACTTCAAAGTTCAAGATCCTCCACCAACCACTAATTGGACAATTAACGTTTTTCCTATTCTAGCCCTGAACTCCACAAAATACTAATTCTCTCTCCCCTGCCCTTCATCCCAGGCAAGGAAACCCAGCATTCAGAAAAGAGAGGCAAGGTATTATTTCTATTTGAAGAAATGATCTTTTCATATTTTTACTAACGAGTCCATTTAGCAGTGGGGGAAATTCATTAAAGTTTTATTTTATTCTATTTTACCATTTATAATAACTGCAGATTATCACAACCTATTAAGATGGTAATGCAGTTGCAATTGCAGTTCTGGATGTGGTATTTTCACAAGAGCAGCATATAAGCATGGCCCCTGGCTTGGTATAGAGCTATTGATCTAGTAAATGCTTTTTGACATCTCTATCAGCTAAATTAATAAGATGCAGTTTGCTTTCAAGTAGCAGGGAGAGCAGAATACTGACTTGCCTAACGACTCTCTATGTCGACTCACTTCATTTCTGTCATAATGTGATTCGGAGGGGTCTTGATCATCTTGATACTCTACAACACATTATGCTAGTGCATTACTTTGCTGAAATTATGCTAATTGGACCTCGTGAGCAGGAACTATCAAGCACTTACATGTCTTCATAAGATACACATGTGCCAGGAGGTAGGTGAAAAACTCTTCAAATTTCAAGGATCTGTTACATAAGTGAAGTTTCTAGGTATCCAGGCATCTTGGTTTTATTGGGAATATCTCTTCTAAACTGAGATATAAGTTTCTGTACCTTGTATGGCCCATTACAAGGAAGAAGGCACAATATTTTACAGGTCTCTTTGGATCCAGGAGGCTGCATATACCACTTATGCAAATGCTGGTCCTACCTTTTGCTGGAAAATCTGTAAGGCTGTCAGTTTTGTGTGGAGCTTAGAACAAGAAAAACAACCAAGGCTTTTCAGCAAGTCTATGCTACTCATGCTTATGGCCTATTAGACCAATGGTGTTAAGCATTTGTTTCAGACAGAGATGTTGTACAGAGCTTCTGGTAAGCTCACAGTGCAAACCCTGAGGTATTTGGAAAACCTGGCCTCTTATGACAGCTATTCTCCACTTAGAAAACAAACAAACAAACACTTTTTAGCTTGCTACTGGGTCTGACAAAGACTGAACACCAGATCTTTGAATGTAAGTCAATATGTGACACTAACTGCTCATTTTGAACTGGGGCTTATATGATCTTTTGCACAATAAATTTAGACATGTGCATTCCATTCCAGTGTAAAATGAAAATGGTATATATGAGACATGTCCAAGATAAGTCCGAAGGCATAAATAAACAACATGAACTCCCATGGTAGCTACTCTTACTGCTTTCCTGCCTATCCGTCAGCTTATACTTACTGTTTCATAGGGGAATTCTCTATGACCAGATGAAAGAAGAGGAAAAAGAATGGACCTGGTTTATGAATGGGTAGCTTGTGGGGTATCAAACAGAGATGGGTGGCTCCTGCATTATAGCCTTACTTAGAGGTGGCACTAAGCGACAGTGATGAAAGAAAATTTTCTCAATGGGCATAACTTTGGTCAGTCATCTGGTTGTTCACTTAATGTGCAAGGAGAAATAGTTTGAAGTATGAATTTCCATAAATTGGATAGGGCAGCAGTTAAGGCTTTGGAAAGAACAAAATGGAAAGACTGGTAACAAAGTCTAGGAGAGAGGGGTGTGGATGGGACTCTCAGCATGGGCACGGGTGGGAGGATACATGGGCCCCATGTAAATTCCCAGGAGTGAATGAGCGTTTTCAATAAATGAGTGGATAAGATTCTCTCTCAGGCATGTCAATCAGCCTCTTTCCCTCGCCATGCCTATGATTAGCCAGTAGAGATATGTAAAGTAGTTATGGTAGCAGGAAAGGAGGTTATGCATAAGGCTTACCAATGTGGGCACACTCTCACCAAGGCTGATTTGTCACCATCTCTGTGTATCCAATCTGCCTATAGGAGAGGCCATTGCTGAGCTCCCCATGTGACACCATTCATGATGTTCAGGTCAGTTTTTTGGCACCTGAAGCCTCACTTTGGTTCCATCAGAAGATAAATTCTATGAAGACAGGGTGCTGTCTACAGGATGCTTTATATGTCTTTAACCAGATGCAATAAAAGTAACATCTTTCCTAGTGCTGGAAACCATGTGTTGAGGAGCCAAGGACTGGAGGTGACGGACTTTGAAACTATTATACCAAATATATATTTTGGGGAATTTTTTTCTTCTCATCCAAGCAACCTTGGTCTCAGTGGGTTTATAGCACTGAAGGAAGAAATGCATCCATTAGGAAATTCAATAATAGTTCCATTGAATTAGAAATGGAGACTGCTCACTGGCCATTTTAGGCTAATGAAGCAACAGACAGAGAAGAGACTACTGTACTGGCTGGGGTGATGATTCTGATTACCAAGGGGAAATCAAGTTATTGCTATACAGTGGGCATGAGGAGAACTATTTCTGGAACCCAAGTGGGGTTCTTAGCTGCTTAGGATTCTACCCTATGTCCCTTGTTAATAGAAACTGTCACAACATAATAAAGACAGGACCACCAAAGGACTCAGCTCATATAGGACTAAAGCTTTGACTCAGGCAACCAGGTCAAGAACCCATTCAATATGCTCTCGGGGAATAAAAGAAAAACATGGAATGGGAATTGGAAGATAGTCACTACAGTTAACAGCTTAGGCTTAGTGACCAGTTACAGAAGCAGAGACCAGTTACAGAACAGCTTTGTCTTATAATTGTTTATTTTCACCATGTTTCTTCCCATTCCTCTTATGAAGAACACAGCTGGTACTTAACATTTTAGGTTGCAAGACATGACATGACTGAATAGACCTTGATGATGTGGATACTGAGAGGCAAAAGGAATGGAGCAAACCAGATGCTTTCTGCTGCTCCACCAGCTCCATCCTCTACCCTTACCTCTCATTCTCTGTGTGACTCTTTACCAGTGGACTTTGTGCCTCTGGCTTCTGGTTGGGTTAAGCCAGTGGGAGGCAGAGGAGAGTGATGTTGTGGTTCCTTCTTTTTGTTTGTAGTGCTGCAGGTTGGCTGTGTCCATTTCCTGAAGGCTACAGCTCTTTTCATCTGGCATTCTCCATGTAACTGTCATCTCAGGGTTTGGATAGCCACTCTCTTTAGTTCAAGGGATAATGAGTTTCCTCTATTAGTAGCCCATGGGTACTACACTATCTCTGGTTTGTTTCCTGAAACCTACTCATGGCAAATAGTCTCTTTAAAAAATTCTCCTCAAATTACCTGTTCTGAGTATGTCCTATTGGGACCCTGACTGATTTATATACAACACTTAATTTTATCTTTACAACTATTCTATAATATACATTGGGTAAATCCTGTGATTTTCATTTTCGGAACATTCCAGTGGTTTTTCATTGTAATTGAAATAAAATCCAGATAGTGTGGTGTAAAAGCCATAGTTGACCTGGTTTCTGTCTTTCTCCAAGCTTATCTCTTAGTCTCCCTCCCCTTCATTCCACTAAGCCACTTTAAGATCCCTCAGTGCTTTATGTCCTGAGATTCTCATCCCGAAGATCTGCCTTCCTATAATTCGAGTTTTAGTTTAAATGTCATCTCCTCAGAGAGTCTTTCTCTAGCCATTCAATCAAAAGTAGTCATCCAAATACTATCACAACATCCTATATTAACTCTTTTCATAGAACTTATCGCTTACTGTATTGTCTTATTTTTGTAACCATAAAATTTATCTATCTATCCTCTATCTATCTAATCTATCATCCAACTGTCATCTATCTATCTATTTTCATCTTTCTATCTCCTTCCTTTTTAGAATGTAAATTTCCTGACAACTCGCTTTTAATGTTCATTGATAGTGAATAAAAAAGCATGGATTAACTCTGTGATAGCGATAAAAGTGGTTTTAAATTTCTCAAGATTTCACAATTTTCTGTGGCAGAATCAGTACCTATAACTTCTGATATCCACATACCAGGGTCTATTCTCCATCTGATTTTCCAAGTATAAAAATGCTGTAGGAGATGGAATGCCACAAAAAAGGGCAGAGAGCACACTTTTAACTGATGTCAGATCCCAAACTCTTGAAACAATAATGCTGGATCTCTCATCTTCTTAACTTATGTTGGATTTGGAAATGATTGTTTTCTGATAATAAATTAATATTTCTCAAAAATGTTTTGCTGAACAATTCAGTAAGATGTTAGAAATGTCCCATTTGGTGGCCAAAATAACTTAGTTAAGTGCTGAGTTAAGCTTGTCTCTTTATTGTAGGAATTCCCAGAGCCTTTAATATGTATATTGTAAGGCAGATATACTATGCACAACTACTCAAACTGATTAGATAGAAAATACATTATGCACCACACAATGTTTAGTCAACAATAGACCAAATATACAAGGGTAGTATACCATATAGCCTAGGTATGTAGTAGTCTATATTATCCAGACTAAGTACACTTAGTCTAAGTACACTTAGTGTAAGCACACTCCGTGATATTTGCATAATGATAAAATTGCTTTATGGGTCAGAGAAGGCATCACATTGAAATTAGAAATGATTTTGATCGAACGACAATTAAAAACTACATATTTAAACTTGTAGATGCTTAAACTATAAAACTTGTGAGATTACCTATTACTAGATTACCTTTTCCTAGAAGAAAACATAGGAAAAAAGCTTCATGACATTGTTCTTGGCAATGATTTCTTAACTCTGACACAAAAAGCACAGGCAACAAAAGCAAAAACAGATGAATTAAACTACATCAAACTAAAAAGCTTCTGCATAGTAAAGGAAATAATCAACAAAATGAAAGGAAAACAATGGGAGAAAATATTTGCAAGCCATATGTCTGACAAGGAGATAATATCCAAAATATATAAAGAACTTTTAAAACTCGACAATAACAGAAAACTTGATTTAAAAATGCACAAAGGATTTATGTAGACGTTTCTCCAAAGAAGATATACCAATGGCCAAAAGCATGTGAAAAGATGATCAACATTACTAATTATCAGAGAAATGTAAATCAAAACCACAAAGAGATATCATCTCATACCTGTTAGCATGGCCACTTCCAAAGAAACAGAAAATAACAATTACTGGCACAGATGAGAATAAATTGGAATCCTTATGCATTGTTGGTGGGAATGTAACATTGCGCAGCTGCTATGGAGAACAGAATGGAGTTTCCTCAAAAAAATTAAAAACAATTTCTGTATAATCCAGCAATTCCATTTCTTGCTATACATTCAAAAGAACTGAAAAACAAGATCTCAAAGAGATATTTGCACGCCCATGGGGATTGCAGCATTATTTGCGGTAGCCAAGAGGTAGAAGCAACTTAAATGTCCATCAATGGATGAAGGGATAAAGAAAATGTGATATATACACACACTGAAATATTATGCAGTCATAAAAAGAAGGAAATTCTGTCATGCACTACAACATGAATGAACCTTGAAGACATTATGCCAAGTGAAATTAGCCAGCCACAGATATATACCAGTCACAAATACTGTATGATTTTATTTATGTGAGATATCTAAAGCAGTCAAACTTATAGAAACATAAAATAGAATGTGGTTATTATATGACAGTCTTTTCCCAATAAATACAAATATCAAATTATATTGTACATGTTAAACATACAATGTTATAGATATACTTATCTACGTACATATGTCAATTATATCTCAATAAAACTGGGGAAAATAAAATTTACTCTTAAAAAAAATGTGCTTACCAGAGGCAAGAGGGAGAAAAGAGGATTTGTCATTCAATTGTTCAATGGGTATAGAGTTTCAGTTTTGCAAGATGAAACAATTCTACAATATAACAATGTTATATAGTTAACACTACTATACTATACACTTAAAAATGGTTTATATGGTAAATTTTATATTATGTAATTTTTAACACAATTTTAAAAACCCTGTGGGATGCAGTTAAAGCTATGTATAAAGAGAATTTTACAGCATTAAATGTATATATTTTAAAAAAGAAAGACTGAAATTTTAAAAATTAAATTTATTAGAGTGACTAGTTAATAAAATTGTATAGGTTTCAAGTGTACAGTTCAATAATACGTCATATGTTTATTGCATTGTGTTCACCACCCACAGTTAAGTTTCCTTCTGTCACCTTACATATGACCCCTTTTACCCTTACCTACTTCTCCCTGCTTTCCCTCTGGTAACCACTAAACTGTTGGAACGACTAAAATTTAATAACTTAAGCATCCATCTCAATAAACTAGAAAAGGAGAGTAAAAACAAAATAAACACAAGAACAAAAGTAAAATTCCAAATAGAATAAAAGAAAGAAAATAATGAGGAGAAGAAATTAATGAAATTATTTAAAATAAAATAAAATAATAAAATAAAATAAAAGAGGAACCACAAAGGCAAACATCTTGGAAAAGACTAATACAATCGATAAAGCTCTAAAAAGACTTGTTAAGAAAAAAAAGAGATACTATAAATAGCCAATATCAGGAGAAATGAAGGGGGACATTACTATAGATCCTATAGACATTCATAAGAGGGTGTTATGAACAATTTAATACAAATAGTTTGAAAACTGTGGATAAAACAAACTCTTTAAAAACTCACATATAAAAACAAACAGCAAAAGATAGAATATTTGAATAATTACGTAACTGTTCAAGTACTGAATCCATAAATAGAAATTTTAGGGGTTTCTATAACAATCTCTTCAAGAATGTTTGCACAGGTAACAGATTTGGAAGCTATGGATACTGTCTCTCTCTAGAGAGAGGTCAGAGGTCAGATTTATTTCCTGATCAGGAAATGTGTCCCAGCAGAATAAAGTTTGGTCAGGTTTGTTAGAGGCTCCTGTAAAAGGTTGGGTGTTTCCTAAGCTTAGTATTCCTCACTGTGACACAAATTATTGTGTGCACAAGGGCCACATGGACCAGCCTCTATATCACTCTCTAAGGACTTAAGGCAAGGAGCTCAGGCTGCCTGCTGTGCTGTGATAATAAACTGTCGAAATCCATTCAGGTTTGTTTGCTTACCACACAATACATCTATAGAAGTGTGGCAAATAGTCACTGTGGCTTAGGGACCACTTGACTCAACAGAAACCTTCCCATATAGCAAATACAGATCTGGTTGCTTTAATAGAGTGAATCCTTCCAAACATTTAAGAAAGAATACCAGTATTAATTAAAACCTTCCAAGGAATGCACACGGAGGGACCATTTCCCATCTTGTTTAATGAGAATGTCATAACCTTGACACCAAAGCCTGAAAGGACCTGAAAAGGAAAATTAAAAGCCAATCATGCTTCTGGCCACAGATGTAAAAAACCAGATGTCACAAACTAAATCAATAAATGTGCATTAATGATAACATACTCAACTAATTTGAGTTTAATTCAGAAATGCGAATTGCTTCACATTCGAAGATCAATTAATATAATTCACAAAAATAAGATCAAAGATTATTTCACCAGATGTAGAAAAATCATTTGATTAAATTTGAAATCTATTTAAAATAAAAATACTTAGCAAGCTAAGAAAGGAAGGCAACTTCTTTAATCTTATAAAAGTTGTTTTCAAACAGCCTATAACAAATACCAAACTATCTTTAAAAGATAAGCGTAAAGAGGATCGAATATATGGTGATGGAAGGAAATTTAACTTTGGGTGGTGAATACACAACGCAACATACAGATAATGCATTAAAGAATTGTACACTGAAAACCTATATAATTTTATTAACCAATGTCACTCCAATAAATTTAATTAAAAAAGAATATACTGTTTTAAACATAACCATAACAGCATTGTCTCACCTAGAAAAATAAGCAATTTTTCCTTATATTATCAAATATATCAGTGTTCAAGTTTTCAAATATTTCATGAACTATTTTCCTTATAAGATCCAAATTAAGTCTGTCGATTTCAATTGACTGATATTACCAAAAAAAAAAAAAAAAAAAACTGCGAAAGTTCTGAGATGTTACCTTACCTGTAAACTAACAAGGTAGCTTGCTACAGTTTCATAAATTCTGCTGGAAGATACAAGAGTCAGAGACAAAGGACTTTATTACTCATGGCACAGTAAGCATTATGTTTCATCTCAGTGTTGGTTTATTTTGCTCCATAGTTGTACAGGGGCCAGGGTGAAGTGGCCAGCTGATGCTGTAAGTACCATACTGTTACGACTACTGTAGCTTGTAATATATGTGTTGTAATCAGAAAATGTGAGGCATCCAGCTTTGTTCTTCTTTCTTAGGAAAATTTTGGCTATTTGGGGTCCTTTGATATTCCATATGAATTTTAAGATTTTTTTTTCTGCAAAAAATGCCATTGGCCTTTTGGTAGGGATTACATTGAATACGTAGATTGCTTTGCATAGAATGCAGATTTTAACAATATTAAGTCTTCTGATCCATTAAAATGGAAAATTATTCCATTTATTTGTGACTTCTTTAATTTTTTTAGCAGTTTTATAGTTTCCAGTGTACATATCTTTTACCTCCTTTGCTAAGTTTATTCCTACGTAATTTTTTGATGCTATTGCAAATGAGATTGTCTTCTTAATTTCCTTACTCATTGTTAGTGTATAGAAACACAATTGATTTTTGTGTGTTGATTCTATATCCTGCAACTTTGCTGAATTTGTTTATAAGCTCTAACATTTTGTGTGTGTGTGTGTGTGTGTGTAAATTCTTTAGGATTTTCTACATATAAGATCATGTTTTCTGTGAAACAGATAATTTTATTTCTTTCTTTCCAATTTGGATGCCTTCCTTTTTCTTGCCTAATTGCTCTGGCTAATTGCTCCATTGAATAGAAGTGATAAAAACAGGCATCTTTATCTTAGTCCTGTTTTTAGGGGAAAAGCTTTCAGTCTTTTACCACTGAGTATGATATTAGCTGTGGGTTTTTCATATATAGCCTTTATTATGTTGAGGAAGTTTCCTTCTATTCCCAGTTTATTGATTTTTTTTTTTCATGAAAAGACGTTGAATTTTGTCAAATACCTTTTCTGCATCAATTGAGATGGCCATGTAGGTTTTTTTCCCCCTACATTCTATTAATGTGGTATATAACATTGATTGGTTTTGGTATTTTGAACCATCCTCACATTCCAAGGCTAACTCTTATTCGCTAAATTCTATTTGCTTGTATAACGTTGACACTATTTGCACATATATTCACAATGGATATTGGTCTATAGTTTTCTTGTATTGCCTGTGTGTGGCTTTGGTATCAGGGTAATTCTGGCTTCATAGAATGCATTTGGAACTGTTCCCTTTTTAATTTTTTGGAAGAATGTGAAGGGAATTGGTTTGAGTTCTTTAAGTGTCTGATAGAATTCTTCAGTGAGCTTTAGCAGTCAACCTGGTACTTCATTCTTTTCAAGAGTAAGATGTCATTGAAATCTAACTATGAACAGTGAACATACAATACAATATATATATGCCTTACTATTGAATTGTACTCCTGAAACTTACTGGATTTTTTTAACCAATGTTACCATAAAAAAAAAAAAGAAAGAAAGAAAGAGAAAATAAAATAAAAAATAAAAATAAATTTTAAAAAAAGAGTAAGATTCCATTTCCTTTAAAAGCTGATTGAATGGAAATACACTTTCTCCTTATGAGCATCAGAGATTGAGAACAGATGCCACAGATCTTTGAAAAAAATGCTATACAGTGCATTTCATGGCAACAAACTAATCACTGGCTCTAATGCTGTAGTGTGGAAACAAAAAGGCCACTCTGGCCTCCCTCCGGTGAATATTGTTTAATATATGTTATTAGTTAGATCCCGACTCTCAGGAACATTTACTTAACAAGAATAACTGATGCTGCACATTTAACAGACTGTATGAGGGAGGATCCTATTAATTTGCATTTCAACAGGCATCCAGAGTGATTATTTCCTTCACAGAATTTCAGTAAGCTCTGGAGAATTAGATGGACTGGAAAGATTGATTCTTTTGGTTATTTGTGAGCAATCTCAGCAGTGCCTTGAGTGGCAGTAATCCTGAATAAATTCCTACCACAAGAATATCTTAACAGGTTTTGAGAATCAGACTTATAAATTAATTATTGAACATATTTTTGAATTTCATGTCCTAGCTATGCTGAATTCTGCTAGCTCAATTTATGGTATTAATTTACAGTATTTAAAGAGTTTTCTGAATTCTTTCAAGTCCTGCTTATTTCGTTGCTGGAATACATGCCCCAAAGGAGCAGGAATCTTTTTCTGTTTTGTTCACTGATGCATACCAACTGCCTAGAACAGTTCCTCCCTCATGGTAGGTGCTTAATTAATATTTGTTGAATGAATGAATAAATGTGGAGTTTCTACAGATTGAATGTCAGTTTCTCAGTTTGTTGAAGCTCAAGCGGTGTGGACAAAAGTCAGAGTGATCGCTAGGCTTCGAGAAAGGGCAATGGCTTTTTGATTCAAGATGTTAAGTGATGTAGAGATGTTTCTACTTAAATCGTCTTGTACAAATTAGTTATTATGTCAACATGAAAAGTGAACTCTTCCTGTAGGCCAGGGAAGGAAAAGAAGAAAAAGGGATAGGCAATGGGGTGACTATTGACAAGAAAGGAGAGGAGAAAAAGGCTCAAGGAAGCAAGGATGGACAAACTTAAGAACTTGGCTAAGAAAGATTTTATGTGACAAAGAGCAGGCAATTCAGGTCTAAAATCCCTTATCAGCAATTCTGAAATTTGAAAAGAATGAAAACAAACATCTTTTCTTAACTCATTTGGTGACAAATTCTGATCCGAATTACTGTGAAATTCTTCATAGGTTTTTTATCATGTAAGAATATTTATTTGTTTACTACAATAAAGTTAATATAAATGATTATGAGGTATTGCTTCAGACTCGTCTAGAATGATAATATACATATATACCTTCATAAAATCGAGAAAATTCTGAATTTCCAAATATCTCTGGTCTTAAGGTTTCAGATGAAACTGTGGGCCTATGTAACTAACATTTCACAAAGGGACATGAAAGGGGAATAAATTTGTCCAGATTTTAAGAGTATTATGTGGAAGCTATGGACTGCATAGTGTCTCCCCCAAATGTATGTGTTGAAGTCCTAACCCTCAGTACTTGAGAATGTGATTTTATTTGGAGAATGTCTCCAGATGTAATTGGGTTAAAGTGAGGTCATTAGGTGGATTCTAACCCAATATGACTGATGTATTTATACAAAGGAGAAATTTGGGGACAAAGACAAGCACAGAGGGAAAATGATATGGAGACTTATAAGGAGAAGACAGCAATCTACAAGTCAAAGAGAGAGGCCCAGAACAGCTCTTTCCCTCATAGATTTCAGAAGGAACCGACACTGCTAACACCTCGATTTTGAACTTCAAGCTTCCAGAACTGCAAGAGAACAAATTTTTGTTGTTTAAGGCACCCAGTCTGTGTTATTTGTTACAACAGCCCTAGGAAACTAATGGAATAGATATGTGAGTTCTCTCTATGAAATGTAAAGAGGGGATTAGATTAATGTGCTTCCGGCTACAAGTGAAGAAGAAAAGACTAAAGTAGCTTAAAAATTAGAGCTGAAGATATGTAGTTCCAGGGTTATTTCAGTGTCTTGAGGATGTCATCGAGGACTCAGACTCTTTTATTACTTCTTGACCATCTGTAGTGTGACAGCGACGTCTCTTCACGGTTATAAAATGGTAGCAGCTGTTCTAAGTGTTGTACTCTCATGTGAAAAAGTGTAAACTTAAGAAAGGAAGCCATGGGGTTCTACTTAGGATTACTTCAGCAGAGTCCTTGAGTTCCCTTAGTCAGAACCAGGTCACGTGGCCATTCTCAGATGCAAGGAAGGTTAGAAGAGTGAGTACAGTCTGTTCTGTTATAATACTCATTTCCAAGAAGTGAATTAGTGTATTTACATTGGTGAGCAGGGGAATGATGTCAGTATAATGTGGAAATTCTGTTGGAATAGCAAAAAAGCAGTGTATAGCAACACAGAAGGAGAGAATTAGTAACCTTCAGCCAGAGAAGTAAAAGCGTTTAGCTGTACAGGCAGGACCCCTGTTAACTTTTTAAAAAGAAAATTAAAAATGAGTGCCTGCACCAGGGTACTTCCCTGCCCATCTGCTTTATACAGCTCTAAGCTTGAGGCAATTTCCACTTCCATGCCCATTTTATCAGCTGCCTCACTGGCTTAGAACTTCTCAATGTTTTCCCTATCATTTTTAATAACTTTATCAAACTATAACATATATAGAGAAAAATGCATAAACCATAAATGAATATTAGGAGGATTGGGGAGTTATGAAATGAATATTTTTTGTAAACCCTCACCTTTAACTTTGGGGGGAAAGGCTTACTATACAACACAAGTAAATTAAGACCATTACTGTTCCGTTACCAATGATTTCCTGGATTTGAGGATAAGGTCTTCAGTGGATGAAGAAATTTCTTAAAGATTTTTATGAGTAGTATTGGTGGCATCTTTTTGCCTTTTGTTTAATTAATCACTCAAGGAATCATCTCCCTGCCCAGTCTTCTTATTTTGACTATCTAACTGCTTTACAATCGAACCTTGATACTTTACAAAAAGAGTGTGCTGATCCTTTGGAATTATACTATTAATCAGTAATCTGTGGGACACATCTTCCAGGTGCCTGGAGCGTGCTGTGGGTTAGGAACTGAAACAACAGGGCAAATGTGAGGTCTATGTCATTTTAATACATATTTCCTATATATTCTCTGTAGCCTTAGCCATACTGAGCTGCCTGCCTAGAGTCGTTCAAGTTATATTCTGAAATACCCATGCAAGTGATCTTTGCAAAAGCTGAACAGGTTTTTAATGATCTGCCTTTAACTCCATTTTTCCTATAGACCCTGTTATTTGTAGGACCTAATCTTGCAGAAAACAAGGATTTCCAGTAACGATGTTACAGCAGAAACAAATGAATCTGACATTTTCAGTCTCCATCACAGGAACAGATCTTTGCCAGCTGGAAGAAGGGAAAGAACATGATTTTGGGGTAGAAAATAGCAAAGTCTATCTCACAGCACAATAAGCATAATTAACTTGGTTGCCACAGATTCAACATTTAACAAGATGAGAACGGTTTAGAAAAAAGTAAAAGTTGCTACAGCCAAATGTGGATACTGACAATCAAATTTAATTGGTACTAGATTGTCTTTCAAGTGCAATTTGTACTATGACTAATGGATTTGTGTAAGAGGCTTGTGGAGGCTTTATGGCTCCTCCTTGGCATCATGTGGGTGTGAGACAGGGGAATGAGTGGTTGGTCAATCAGGTTAGCAAAGTATTTTTATCTATACAGAGTAGGTCTCTGAGCAGCCCCAGACTATAGAAGCTGCTTGGGAATGTGGACATGGGTACCCATGGGCCAATGGTTAGGCATTCCTGGGTAGTTTTTGGAGTGGAGGATAGTCGCTAACACTCAGGCAGGACACAAACTTCCAGAAGTAGCTTTCCTTGCAGGAGTTTAGAGCACAGTGATGAACTAGGCCAGTCTGGGAAACGTGAGTCACACATCCCTTCCATCTGACCTGGCCCCGGGCACCAAAATCCACACTGCTGGACCATAGAGGAATGATCATTATTTTTTCATAGGGCACTTCTCCACATGCAGCCAACTGGGAAGAAGAAAGAGAGATGATCAATTATATTTTAAATAGTGAAATACCTTCCACATATAGAAGTCACCTAAATTCTTCTTAAAAATAGCCAATGATAGGTAACTCATTCTCTATAGAATCTATAGCATGTAGTTAAGAGAATAGGTTCTGGAGCCAGATTATCTGGGTTCAAATACTAGTTATTCTAGTCAACCAACTATCTTTCCTTGACCAAATTACTTAACATCTTGTGTCTCAGTCCCTTCATTAGCAAAATGGAGGTAATAGTAATATATAGCATATGGTTGTTGAGAAAAAAATATTTTTATATCTATATAACATGTTATATTATATAATATATTATATTAGTATATAATATGTGTATTATATAATATTTATTATATTATACAATATGTTATATAATATGTATATTATATGATATAACATGCAATAACTTGAAACAACTTAGCACACACAAGTGCTAGGCCATTATTATTATTATTATCATCATGACCATCATTATTCCCATAATTATTATTATTAGAATGATCAAAGATCATATAAATTGGAATACATGGTCGGACCAATTTTACTTCATTTTCGATGTGATTAAGAAATTAAGTTGGATATCAAAAATATTTGTATGAAACATCTGTTATTTTTGCCCTCCTCATTCTTTTGTCTATTAACTCTTTTGGGCACAATTTAGAAATTTCTCCCTGAGGAACCACTCTTCTCTGTTTTCAGAACAAATTCTTCAAATGCTTCGGGTAGAGTTGACTTCACCTCTAGCTCCAGGGTAGGGCATGCGTTTCAGTTTTGGCCAATCAAAGTGGCACATCCCCCTGACTACAGAGTTGGGCATGAGACATTATCAGAGCCAGTGGGAGACAAGTGTTTTATAGGTTATGAACCTGGAGAGCTGTAATGCTGGAAGCCATTTGGCAACATATAATGAATGCCTAAGGAAAAAAGCTGTGGCATTTATTTGTTTTTTTTTTGGTGGGGGCGGGGGGTTGTTTTGTTTTGTTTTGTTTTTGTCCACTCAGTATCTCTGAACAACTTTCTTGCATTGAAGGTTAGGAGGTGAAATCAGATCAAAAGTTTCCTAAACTATAGTCTGTAGATCAGTGTCCATTTTAGATAAAGTTCTATCCAGTCTGTCATAAAAAGAGAAAACAAGTTGGTAAGCTTTTCAGATAACCAGATTCATTCAAATATATTTCTCTTCCTCTTTTCCCCCTGAAGATTACAGCCTTTTATTTTCTTTCAGAGTGAAAATATCCTTCGTTTTATAAAATGATGATGATAGTATTGGTAGTTGTTTGTTCTGCCTTGTCTTTTTAATGTACCAAACAAAATACAAAGTTGGCAACTTTAAATCAGTTACCAAATTTGGGAAGTTTTTACCAGTTAATGTAATTTAAAAATCTAGGAGCCACTGCTTTAGATAATCCCTTCCAACTCTAAAGTTCTAAAACTCTAAGCAAAGATATTAGAGACTCAGAAAAGTGAAAAGCCCACCTAAAGAGTCAGAAATTTTTAAAAAATTAAAACTTATGAAGACAAAGAAATTATTTGTAGATTTGGAGCCATTTTGGGTTATTAATGCCACCCAATATTCTGTAAACATGGCAGAGGCTAGTCGACTGTGGATTCATAAAATACGACTTACTGCTCTGCTGGTGAACCTTTCAGCCTCAGTTCCTGGTAGCAGTTAACATTTAACATTGAGCCTTTCAATTTCTTTCATGGTTAGGTAAAAGAGATTATTTAAAGCAGCTTTACTAATCACAAGTGTTTATTTTAATCTGATGGAACAGGGTAACCAGAAAACCAAACCCTCTGGAAAGAGAGAATAGACATTTCCTTTTTCTTCTGAGAAACTTAATAAACTCATATATATGGACAGCACAAATGGCTTAGGAAAGCTGGTTTCCCCTGTATATCTGGTTTTCAAATTCAGCCTTGCTGCTCGCTAAGTAGTAAAAACCAGTCAGTAAAACTTTGATAGATGACTGAATTTTCCATGAATGTATAGGTGAAATTATAATCATAGTGACTTACTTATGAGCAAATTTAAAGAGCTGTGCAACCAAGATTCAAATCAGGGCTTTGGTGGCTACGTTTGGGTAGATCAGTCACTCATTAGTCATAACCCCTTATGGGTTATACCCATTCAAGGAGAAATCAAATGAACTCATTTAGATATAACATTCTTGAGGAGAATCATTAAAAGCTCTCCCCCCTTATTATACATTACAGAAAAGATTTCTAAACCTTAAGTAGAATTTAAGATATTTTTTCAAACTAAAAAATATATCTACTTTTAACTACAGTTTTATATTTTGGGAGTCTATAATATTTCCCTCTGATTGTACTTGTGCTGAATTCTCTATTTTTGTTGATCTGATTCAATTCCATATAAAGTGTAAGTTTAGAAGTTCCAAGTTTTATTTTCTCATTCATCAGGAATGTCTCATCTTTTTACAAAGCTTTTGTTTTTGCATATATGACATGAATAGGTTTTAATTTTCTTCTCTCTCTTAAAAAATATGGGCAACAGAAAATTTGTATTTAATTTTTTCTTGTCACCGTGCTCTTAACTTGTCCAGAGTTTCCCTTCATATTTTTGTTCACAAGCGATTAGGTATACTTGGTACCAGGGCACAAATGTATTTACTACTCAGCAAAAGAGATGACTTTTCTTTCAACCAAAAATGTGGAATCAATGGTTCTGGCTAAATGATGTCTTTGTCTGAATCTTGCTTTTAAATTTTTACCTCAGTTGCATTTCCATTAATTCTGGCTAAGTTGAAGGTCACCTTTGTCCAAGGACACTTGTAGATGTAAAAAAACAAAACAAAACAAAACAAAAATAAAGAAAAACAAAAAACCTAACTGGAGAGTAACTAGGAGAAGTGATATCAAAGTGAGTCATTTGTCTGGTGCTCCCACTGCTCGGGCATTCATGATGTAAATTCTCATAATGGATCAGCTTTATCAGCATTTAAAGGAATAAAGAAATGTTATAAGACTCCCAAAACCTGACCAAAAATTTTATTTTAAATCTGCTTTGTTTATGGAAAAAGGCATTTAAGAAACAGGCAAGACAAGAAGAATCAGCTATAAACAGTAAAGCTTTTGTTTGTTCAAAGACAGTGTGTTCTGTAAAAAACTGTGAATATTTGGATTCTTGCAAAGAATTGTGTCTAGTTCAACTCAAATTTGCAAGTGCAGATGAGAAAAGAAAAGGCAAAAAAAATATCCAAGAAAGCGTACTGGTGTTTAGAGTTCTGTTTTGTTTTCTTTCTACTCACAGGATGGAAATTTTCCCTTTTGCTTAGATTGTCTGCTGTAATAGGGTTGTTCCACAAACTTCATTGACATCCATTCACTTATAGAGCATCTGCCATGTAAAAGAAACTGAGGCATGAGTAATATAAATACAAAAGAAGCATATTCCTGTCCATGGCCTAGCAAAGGAGAAAGGCAAAAGAACTGAGAATTATGAATTATAATCCAACATGATAAGTGCTACATAGAGGATGATGTGAGAAGAAAGGTGAGGACTTAGGGCAACTGACTCATCCTGATTTGCCTGGCAGTTTTTTGGTTTTAGCACTCAAAGTCCCATGTTCTGGGAACCCCCTCAGTACCAGCCAAACCATTGGTCACCTTGGTGAGGTAGCTAGTTGGAGGTAATTGGGGGCAGCTATGGAGGAGGAGAGGGGGCAGTAGTATGTAAGGAAAATTCCCAGAAGAGAGAAAATGTTTAAGCTATGTCTGGAAAGGCTGAGGTCAAAATGGTAGGTGTGAAAGGTTGAATAACGGCCCCGAAGACATACAGTCTAATCATTGGACCCTGTGAATGTTACCTTATGTGGTAAAAGAGATTTTGCAGATAGGATTAAATTAACGATCTTGAGATGGAGAGAATATTCTGAATGATCCAGGTGGAACCTAAATGTAATTTTAAGTGTCTTTATTAAAGGAAAGCAGAAGGAGATTAGAGATGTGTGGCAATGGAAGCAAGAGGTCCTAGTAATGTGCAAGGAAGGGGCCACCAGACAAGGAATACGTGTGGTCTCCAGAAAATAGAAAAGAAAAGGAAATGGATACTTCTCTAGAACCTCTGGAAGGAATCAGTCCTCTGACACCTTGACTTTAGCACAGTGAGACTGATGTCTACTTTCTGGTCTCCAGATGATAAGAGAATAAATTAGTGTTATTTTAAGCCATAAAGTTCATGCTAATTCATTACAGCAGCAATAGGAAACTGATACAGTGGGGAACACAGAGAAGGGCATTATAGGAAAGGCACTACATGGCAAAGGCTGTGAGGGAGCAAGGGCTGTTGGGGATACTGCAAGTTGACGGTTTGGCTGCAAAGCATGCATGGGAACGCAGGAGGAGAGGAAACTCCACGGGGAGGGGGCTGCATCCTGAATGGCCTTGAAACTCATATAAGTAGTTTTTCCTCCATTTTAAAGGCAATGAAAATATATTCGATAATTTAAAGTGGGGCCACGGTGACATTATATTTACATTTCAGAAAAGTGTTTTTGGTAGCAGGATTGAAAGTAGATTATTGAGAGGAGGAAGAAAATCCAAAGAATCAAGGAAATTCATTTAGATTGTGTTGCCCAGGCAAGAAAAAGTAAGAGTCTTGATTGCCAGTGAGGATGGAAAGCACGGGTAGTTGCTAGAGATTCCTAGGAGGCAGATTATACAGGACTTGGTGACTAGCTGATAAGGTGAAGGAAAGGCTGAAATTTTTGTCTGGGTGCCGTGGAAGATGTAGCTGTTACAGCCGAGATGAGGAATGCAGGAAGAGGAGTGTGTACAGGCCATGGGTAGGAAAGATGGGTCAGCTTTTAGACACTTTGAATTTGAGGAGCCACTGATATGTACAAGTAAAATTTTAAGAGTATAGTTCAATCAAAAATTTCAAACTTGGGAGAGTGGGGGAGGGGGTGAGAGAAATAGAAATGGACCAAAGATAATGTCACTAGTAATGCAGACTTGTCCCTCATGCATCGCTTCATCATATGTCCACTTCATTTCTTGAGCATCACTATCTAGTGCATTACTGGTTGTGGTTCAGACACAGTTGAGCTACTCATTTGATCTCTGCATCTCTTACCTTGCTGCTCTCTAGTTTGTCTTCATGCCACCATTCCTTAAGCTCTGATTATGCTGCTCTTCTACTCAGAATTCTACCATAGCTTCTCCTTGCAACTCTTCTAATCAGGCTTCCACCTACCTTTCAGCCTGGTCACCACTACTCCCATTCTATATCAGCAAATGGAAATTATTAAAATAAATTGTTGTTTAAAAAGCTAACATCCAATAATTGTAAGATTTAAAAGTAGATATTACAATCTTTAATGATAGAGTTCACTGATTACATTAATATTGAGTTGCGTGTATAAAGCTCTTTCTAATCTTGCGCTAGTGGGGAAATGGGATGGGGGACTCTAGGTATATGCTAACTCCAAATAAAAGTTGTCCATTAATTTCATTACTTGTTTGATAACTTTAAAGACAGCTTTGTGAACAAATTTTGTGTATATGAAGTTATATGCGGTATGTATTTAAGGGTGTTTCAATTGATAGAAAACTCTAATTTTTGTTTCAAAGAAAGTATTCTGGTCTTTATCTTTTTTAGTTCATTATTTATAGGTGAAAATGCTGATTTGTAATAACTTATGTAAATTTGAATACCGTCAGGCCGCGGTCCAGCCACGACAGGATCCAGGGGGCCCCGAAGATGGGCAAGGTGTCGGCGCGGGAGACAATCGACTACACAACTCAGAGGCGGTGTGACACTGTTCTGTTTTATTGTGATTTGAGTACAACTTTTATACTTTTTATTTTGGCATTTGATTATACTTTGTAGTTAAGGTAGCAGGGAGTTAAATTTCTGTGGTTAGGCGTTGCAGAAAATGTTATAGAGTATATTATTATTAATCTTCATGATTAACTAGTACATTTTTCTCTCAATTATTAGAACAGAACTACCTGATGGAACAATCTAAACTTTTAATTCTTATATCTATTACGTAAGATACAGTTTGATTTAAGTAAAGGTGATAGATAGATGTATTCATAACAGCAAGCATTGGCTTGTGGGCAGACATTGTTCTTCTTTCTGCCTGAAGAAATCTTTTAAATGCTATTCGATTTATGCTATATCTAAAGTTCAAGCTGAACCTTTCTCATAGCTGTTCAAAAGTTTCCTTGGTGCAGTAATGAGGAAAATATTTATAAAAATCAGTTTTACAAAGCTGCTTTCATAAGCTAAGTTTCTGTTCCTTTGTTTTTTAAGCACTGAGGAGGTCCTGACCTAGCCAGCCTTTCTATGAAACTTAAACTACTATAAGGCACATGAATTCCATCTTTATTCACTATATGTATTCTATCTTTATTATAATCTCCTGTATAAGGCAAAGGAAGATCAGGTAATCTTTTCATATTATTAGCCCCCCTAGGTGGATACCAGAGTTTTCCATTTATCCACTAGGCCACAAAAAGAGGCCCTTCCATAGTAGGCACAGGCTTATGAGTAAATTTCTTATTCTTTACTAATTTTTCTACTAACTGCGTGGGAACAGGAGTATAAACTGGTTCTAGTAATTTAGCTTGTTATAATTTATTCATAACATCTTTAAGAGGCGCGTCAAAAGAAATTTCTCTTAATAATTGTTCAAATAAAGAGTTTACGCATTCTGGACACGTCAGGGTGACTAGAGCTGATTCCATACGCAGGGAATTTACTATGTTTTCCTCAGAGCCAATTTTGAGGAAATCCATTTGTACAGCATTTACACTTACTAGAATTTGTGTTACCCAAATTCCCTCTGTTAATAGGATTGTTCCTAAGAAACCAATTATCCCTAAACACATGCCACGTCCTCATTCTTGACGATGCATTCCTTGAAGCCTCTGTCCCCATCTCCGGACCTTGTCACACAGTAGGGTAGAAAGAGGACGTGGCACCATCATATTTACATTCTTGCTCATGAACTAGAATGAAAATCATCTTGCAATAGTAGCTTAGTTTGTCTTATTCTGGATTATGGGGAAATGGAAATGCTTTTAAACTTTTGCATCTTTGTTAAATTTTAATGCCATCTATAATCATGTAGGCACGTAAGATTTTAGTTACAGTATTACACCACAAAGATGCTACTATATCAATACTTAAAAACAGTATGGAATACTTAAAACAGGTATTTTGAACTATTCTATTTTTGACTCTTGGAAATACAAAGTTCTATTGTCCTTTTCTCCATTAGAATAAATGTTTGCCTCCTGTGATTTTTTAAAAGTGTCTCATGTTGTAAGTATTTTAACATTTATCTTACTTCTTTTAGGGAGATAAACTCCTTAAAGGCAGGTCCATGATGTTTCAACTTTGCATCCTCACACTGCTTAGTACAGAAGCCACATATAGCTGCACTTAATAAATATTTGTTGAACTCAACTGTTTTCTATTATTCTTCCTCATAGTTGAATTGACCTCACATTCTCCAATGCCTTACTGTACCTTTCTCATCATATCCAGGTGTAGAAATCATGTAGTTAAAGGCATAAGGTCATGATAAGAATAAAAACATAATTATATGCTATACCGATATTCCTTTATGAATTTTCCACTGTTGTTAAATTCTTTTCAAAATGGTGAAAAAATCCACAAATTTTTTTTTTTTAATTTGACCTAAGAATTCTTAACTAATCTCTTTAGAACTCTTCGTAATGAACGCCGGAGAAAAATTACAGTTGTAGAAAAGATAATGTATAGCCTCCCTTAATTTGTAGATTGACTTTAAAAATTTCTTACAACTTTCTGTAAAAAAAAAAAAATGATTTACATAGTGCAGAGTGAAGTAGCTCAATAAGTCCAGTTATTTAATACAACCATCAATAAAGAATGCATCATTTTGCTTGGGGGCTATTATGGACCGAATTGTTATGTTGAAGTTCTAACTTCTAGTACTCACAGTGTGACCTTATTTGGAGATAGGGTCTTTCCAAAAGTCATAAAGGAGGAGGTCATGGGCCCTAATCTGATATAATCGATGTCCTTATAAAAAGGAAAATTTGGACACAGAAACAAACACACACACAGGGAAGGCGGCCATGTGAAACTGAGGGTTGAAATGGACTCCAAAGATTGCCAGCAAACCGCCAGAATCTAGGAAGAAGAAAGGAGGGATATTTCCTAACACGTTTCAGAGGAAAGACGGCCCTGCCAAGACCTTGATTTCAGACTTCTTGGCTCCAGAGCCGTGAGGTAATAAATTTCTACTGTTCTAAGTCACCCAGTTTGTGGTACTTCGCTACGGCAGCCCTAGGAATCCAATACAGGGGCTTATATAATATATACTGGTACCTTATTCTACCAAACCTTTTTTGATTTGAAATATTTCAGAATAAAAGTATATGTTAACAGTTCCAAATTAAAAGAAATTTAGAAAAATGTGTTTCTGGTTTAGACAGAAAAAGGATCAGTTTGGTTTTTAAACAAATAAAAATTCAAAAATAGTGAAAACTTCTGCTAAACAAAACTAGCAGTCAATCTAGTAATGCCTATCATTACTGGGTTACAGCTAGGAGAAATTTTCTAAATGTGATTGGCAGCCATTAGATATCATCTCAGAAGAAGAGATGGGATATTTTTTACGTAAGGTACAGAAACTAACACTCTTAATAATCACTTAAACTAAGATTACTTATGCTTATTTGCACAAAAAAAATAGATTTTTCTTTACTTTTGCATCATTATATGCTTCAAATGTGAAACTAGTTATTTAATATGTCTTACCTGCAATATTGAAGGTGCCAAGAGATCAAAGATCATATCTGACTTGTTCCTGGTGACTTGTTCTTGGCTATATCCCAGTGCCTATAAATGTACTACACATAACTGTGGGAAGAGGGAACTGAGGCAAGGAGGAGGATGGGAGAGATAGGAGAGAAGAATTGAATGACAATTTCCTTGCTATGCCACCACAATATATGAGCAGCATTTTATTCTGATTCCTTTTATTTTTATTTTTCATTTTATTATTTTTTAAAAATTTTAATTAAGTTTATTGGGGTAACATTGGTTAATGCCCGATTCCTTTTAACAATACTATTGAGTCATATTTAAAAATTCTCATTCACTTTTTAGAAATTAAGATATTTTTATTTTCTCAAGATGGGATTGTAGCCTGTGACATGATCCCTCTCATCACAATATTAGTTATTCATGGTATTAGTCTTTATACTTTGATTTTTAAACATTGTGTTCTCATCTCTACTCTGTCTCCTGGCCAACTATCTTGTAAATATCACCACGAGAGATATGATGGAGAATAATTGTAAACAAGAAAAATTATTAAAAAATCTTTTATGGGCCAATCAGCTCTTTATCATATTTAAGGAACATATTACAGCAATATATTTCAAAGAATCAAAAAACTTGTTTGCGTTCTGCCTCTGACAAGCTTTGAGACCGAATAAGCCTCTTCAGCACAGTTTTTTCTTCAGAATTAAAACTCTCAAAACCCATTTTGCACTGATTACTTGGTAACTATTCTTCAATGATATGGATATCTAGGTGTAAAAATTTCTGTCTGATTATGAAGTGCTATATTGCTTGTATTACTATATAAAAACTTGTTTCTTCTTGACGTTAAAAGGATAAAGTAGGCGTCAACATTCTCCACTGAAGACTGACTCTAAGATAACAAAGAACCACATATTTACGATTAGTTATATGAAATATTCACAGAGACAGAAAGCAGACTAGTGAGGGCTGACGGAGGGGAAATAGGGAATGATTGCCAGTGGGTACGGGGTTTCTTTTTGAGGTGATAAAAATGTTTTAAAAGTTGTGGTGGTGGTTGTACAACTTTATGAATATACTAAAAACTACTGAATTTTACACTTTACGGGGATTTTATGATATGTGAATTATATCTCAATAAAAATGTATTTTTAAAAAAGTTCTCCTTAAAGTATAGACTTTTAAAATTGGTAATTCTTCCTTTATAATCAGTCTTCGAGGGAGATGATTCCTTCATTTAAATTAAGTTAACAGTGCTTAAAACAGGATTAAACCCCCTCTTTTCAATTGCTCTCAGAGCTGTTTCTCACGCTTTGAATATACTCTTTGATGGCAATTTTCATACCCTGGGGATCGATTTGATATTGAAAACGACTGAAAGTCAGTGCAACCAAATACAATTAATGAGGTGTTAACTATAAAATGACACTCTTGTGTGCTCATAAAATAGCTCTAAATGTTACTTGCAAAAGTTATTTCAGAAACAGTTGGAACATGGTCAGCATTTTTGGATTAAACATAAAATTATCCTTGGTGACCTTCTGGGAATAAAACATTTACTTTCAGTTATATTTTGATGTATTCGTTTTAAAAAAATCTTATTACTTTATAGTTCTACCTCTTTTTCATGATGGATGATGCGACAGCCCAGGAACATAATTAGACAAATGTGCTCCAGTGAAAGTGCAATGATGCCCTCTACGTCTAGGCCAACTAGATACCATGAATTCCCTTCTTTGGTTTGGCATAAACATGATGAAAGTCTCAGAAAAGCAGGCATATGTGTGCATGCAGGATTCCTCCATTGAGAGGAATGTCAATGTCTTGGTGCCATTGACACTGTAGCCTCTAGTCCTAGATTCTGCCCTGGGGACTTCCAAGCACCCATGACATCTGAGGTGATTGTGCCTACTTGAGGTCAGCAGTCTGTCTGCTCTCATAGACTGAGTGATGGATCGAGCATCTATTTCCATGCCAACCCCACAACAACACTGCTTGCATTCTTGCCCTGTGAGAAAGCCTATGTGGCTACCTCATAGCCTATAGGTCTAGTGCAGTGTAACAGTCATGACTGTTTATATAACCTTATTGAAGCCAGTTTCTGAGTGGTGTTCTGTTCCAGGAGCATAGTTCTCACCCAAACATGTTTAAAAATGTATTGAATTTATATCTTGAAAAGTATTAAAGTGCATACAATCTACTGCCCTGTTGGAATATTTCTTGGATTCCCATTCTTTCACATCTCATACTTTTTGACACTGCAGGTTCTCATGTGCCAACTCCACTTCCCCAATCTTGCTAGATCTTTCCCTTCCTCTAGACTCTTGGGTGCTGTAGTTTTCTGTCGATATTGCAGTGTTCCCTAATTTCGCATTCCAAAAGACTAGAAAAGAGTTTAGCAGGGATAGATTCACTTCAGAGGAAGTAAATAGAAACTGGCCTGATAAAGTAGGAGTCACTTGACATTGTGAGAAAGGGAGAGAATCTAATACTTATCAATATTTTTTTTATCATATCTATCTTATAATTGTAATATCTCCCACAAAGGGTTCTAGTGTCTGTATTACTTTCCCTGTGTCATTTGATACATTCTATTCACTTTTCACAGTATCCTAGGTACCCATTCAAACTATTGTTTGGTTGCAGTTGTTGTTTGTCTTCTTCTTGCATCATACTTTGGCATATCTCCTTAGATTCAAGCCAAGTATCTTCTGCCCCTACCCTGCATTTACTGAATTCTGGAACAAGGATGACATAATAGATAAGATAGGAGGCAGAGCAGAAGCAAGAACAAAATAAAAGAAGATGTACCAGTTTAAGGAAGAAAAAGTCAGTAAGCAAGACGAGACAAATGTAGATGCAGAGAGCAAAGGGAGGGATGAAAGGTTTGCCTTTGAGGAAGATCATCTAGACTGTGCAGTAAGCTCTTAGAACAACAGTTCAAAGAGAAGTGCTCTAAAAGTGACGGAGAATGGAAACATCACTGAAATAGTTACTTAGCCTTTCAAAGGGGCTGGTTTTGAAGATGGCAAAACATTTGAAATTTTACATTATGTTACATTTAGGAAAGAATCACATCCATGACTTTGTAGCCATGTCTCCTACATTCTACTGACCTTTATATCTGAAATAAAGGTTGACACTCATCACTAATTCTGTAGATGTGCCTTTTTTTTTTTTAACAGTTCACTAAAACACTAGACAAAGAGCTAAGGTGCCACTACATTTCCAAAATGTGCATTGTTGAGAAACTAAGAAACCTAAATCTTCTGTCGTTTTACTTTCCCATGCCAGCCATTCAGAGCTCTTGCACTAGTGAAAAAAATATTGGGGTTTTCTAGCAAGAATCAAGAACTTCAAATAGGCAACAAAGAGTTTTCAGAACTAAGGTTCTCAGGAACCCGAACAGCAAGCCCTCATCTCTTCAGCATTTTTGAAGGGCTGGTTCTCTGTAGTAACAAGCTCATTTTCTTGCTCTTTGCTTTTGCCTGAAGCAAATGTCTCTCATACTCCTTTCATACACCCAAATCTCTCTATTCTTTAAGGTTCAGATGTAGTCCAAACTCTCCCAAGACTCTCTTTGCTCCTGCTCACACTAATATTTGTGTTCTCTGAACTCCTATGGAAGACTTTGGGTTTTGCATTTATAACTTATGCAATGTAAATGTGGGAGGATGAATGGGGCAGAATTGAAGAATGAAAGACTGAGAGAGGCTTCACGAGCTTGCATGGTTGACCTCCCTTAATGTGACCCAATTTTTCTTACATTAAGTTGCAGCTTTCAGATCCAACCATACTTATCTTTTTTTCTTAAGCTGCTAAGACATTTATTCATTAAAATGATCAAGTAGAACATTAATCAGCTTAATGAGTGCTGTGCGAAGTTAAACAAAACAGGCAAAGGTCTAGAATATAGCAGTAACGATGACAGCGTAAGGAGGAAACAAAAATAAGGTTGAATTACCTCAGAAATTCAACAGATATGTAAAGGCCACATAATTTGCATATGTAAAGTGTTAAAAATATTTTCTGAATCATCAGTTAAAAACATGTTTCTGTGGCAGAGCAGGCAAAAAGGTTTGCTCCACTCTGTCTTTCTTTAAAGGCTGAAGGAGGAGCCTTCTGAAGTACTGTGTTCATTTTTGTTTTGGTGTGTGGAGTTCACTAACCAAAATGACAACAAACACTTGAAAAGGGACTTATTCTATGGCATCTGTTCAAACCTCTTAAAACAAGGGATGTTTTCTTGTCTGATGTATAAGCCACCCAAGCACAAATTAAAAGCAGATGCTCCATGATTCTTTGAGGATATTTATAGCTCAGAGTCTATGCTTCCTGGTCATCTCTCAACAGCAGAGCATTTTGAAGAGGTAGTGAACATTTTGCAATAATGAATGCCCCATTCTAGCAGATTTCCACTTCTCGGTTTTGAAATTAGACTACACTTTTTCTTATCTCAGTGGAAAAAAGTATCTTTGTAAAAGGAACTTGAAGTATTTTCCATACCACATATGTTCCTAATTACACACTCACAAGGTCTGATGTGTTAACCAAAAACAAGAAGGCTGATCTCAGGTTTATGTACTGAACTCCCTCCCATGGTAAATTCATGCATTTCAGTGTAGTCTGTTCTTCATAACAATAGGCAAAAATATGAAGCAACATTTATAAAAATAAAATTCAAAACATTAAGGTTTCTACTGAAGAACATAAATATGCCATTTGGATTTATAAATCTATTCTACCAATATTTATTATGTGCAATGTGCGTAAAACAGGTATTATGAGGATTCAACAAAGAAGCACAGTTGTTGTCCTTTGGCATCATTAAACTTGACATTGTTGAAAAGAGAGTGCTTCACTGCATGTAAATGAAAGTTGACAGTAGAAAATCATACAACAGGTGTTCCTTATATGCATACAGAAAATAGAACCTCTGGAGAGAGATTTTAATGTAGGCTGAAATTATCATTCTTTAATACTAAACACGGTAAGGGCAGTTTCATCCAGGAATGGGTTATGGAATAAAGGATAATGGAAATGGGTTAATTTATTCAAAAAATATCAATATTATAAAATGGATAAAGCCCTGGACTAAGAGTAATGAATGCAGGAAGAAGGAGTTCCTACCCAGAGGTGATGCGCCCACATAAAATGTGCCCAACCCCTTTGTTTTCTGAGGCAGTCTTAGAGCTCTTTTTCTGCAAAATAATAATTATTCTCTATCTCATTGAAACTTTCATTATAAGTGACACTTTCTTCCTTGAATAGACTTCTAAGTCTTCCTTTCCTTCCTTAAACTCCACCTCCCTCCACAAAATACTTTCTACCAAATAAAGGAGAGGTGGTAATGTGGCCATCTCCACCCACAAGTGACTGATTGAAATAAGCACAGCCTCAACTTGCTTCACTCACCACCACACAAAATATTCTTACAGTTTTCTTGAACCCAGTACAATTTGAGGGCTATTTAGTTTGTGTGGTGTTTCTGGTAGCTGTCTTTCCCCTTCTTTTCTGTCTGTGTTTCTGTCTGGGACAATCAGGAGCTCTAAACAATATTTAACACAGAATCCATTAAGTAGATTAATACCTCAGGTGATGATTGAAGTTATGAATAAATATAGTGCCTTAGACATTTTAAAAGGAAGTTTTATATTAACATTTGTAAGTCAGGGCTTACTGAGAAAGTTTTCAATGCTAAAGTGGAATGCAGGCATCATCTTTTTTAAACATGAAAAATTTCAAATCATTTTTGTTCACCAACTCACACAATTCATAATTTTTGTGTGTTAAAAATGATTCAGTAGAAGTGACAAATTTGATAAAATAGGGGATACAGAGGGAGAGGTGGAACCTAGAAAGAGCCTAAGGGTACAGATATGACAGTAGGATCCTAAAACTACCTACAAATTACCTAGAGACTCCAATGGCCACCAGCACCTCTGTTCCTTGACACTGCGATGTCTGTTCTGTTTCTTCTCATCAGAAAATTAATTAGGTTTCTATGGAAGACAAGGAAAAAGTTGCTCCTGTACCTTTTCCTCCACTCTTCATTTCTTACTGTCCAGCAAGCTATACTATAGAGAGGTCAACAGAAAAGATAGCCCCCGAGGTCTCTTTCCCCTTTTGATTTTACTGAATATAAAACTGAAGAATTTCCTGTCTGAACTTATTTATCCACTAGCTTCAATCCATTGAAAGTTACTAGTAAGAAATCTTTGTCGACTGAAAAATTAAAAAGTTTGCTCTTCGTGTTGTAATTGTGTAGGCCCTGGATTCAAGTTTGTGGATTTATATCCTATGTTTGCTTCTTTTGAGCTATTTGATCATAGATGACTTACTTAACTTATTTTTGCCTGAGTATACTTCTCTGTGAAATGGGAATAAAATAATGAAATAATCATTATATTCACCAAAGACACAAAACTCTAGCCTCTGTCTCTTATTAACTTATTATTTGTTCTCCAGAAAGTATAGATTACTCTGGGATGCCTTGGGACCTAGTGTTAGGGAGCCTTATTTTCCTGAAATGATCAAGTTCTAAAGATCAAGTTCTTAATGAATCTCAAGACATACAGGTGGCATCGGTGTGAATTATTAAGGACCACCTTCTGCCCATTGCCCAATGGGCAGCTCTACTAGTAAGTGAGAAATCAAGGTTTCCAATAGGCCTATTTTGAATCATGAACTCACCTTGGACACTGGTAGCTCTGTCATGTGGGTCCCTGATACTGTTGACATATTTTCTTGGCCATACTCTGTTCAAACCACTGGTACTTCTGGGTTCACTCTTCTGCCTCTACAGAATTTTCTCTCATTTGGAATGATCCTTTTCAAAAAAATATCTCTATGTTAATCTCCTTTAGTATTTTTCCTTGTCTATCAAGGAACGATAGATAGTATTCTATTAATGAGGTTAGTAATAGTAGTTGTTAGTATATAATAATAATGATTGTACAAGTAGCTGAGGTTTACACAGTGCTTTATGTATTAATTCTTTGAATCCTTCCAATAGCCCTTTGAAGAAAATATTATTTTAATCATTTTATAGATGAGGCAACTGTGGCACAATTTGGTTAGCAATGTGCCCAAGTATTATAGCTAGTAAGTGGCAGAGCTGGGATTTGAACCCAGGTACTCTGGTTCCCAAGTTTTTTTCTTAGCCTCTAATATATGTACAGAATCTTTATTAATAATGAATACTAAATACTATTTATTGTGTGTTTCCTTTGTGCTTGTCACTATTTTTAAGTAGTTGATATGTAATATTTTATTCATTATTTATAATAATCCTGTGAGGAAGGTTTTTGCTTCCATTTTTCAGATGAGAAAACTAAGGCTTAGAAAAGTTAAATATCTTACCTAAGATCATGTAGCTATGAGGTGATAGAACCAGTATTCCCCAGAGCTTCTAACCTTAACCTGTGTGCAAAATTGTTCCAGGTGTATGCTCCTAGTTTCCAAACTGAATGAAAAATTCAATTTAAGTTATTTGTTACTTTTTATAACCTTTCCATAACATTATATCAGGAAAATGTCTTTAAAATAATCTGAAGCAAACAAATTTTTGAAATCAAATTCTTATTTATAATTGGTGAAAAAATACCTTCTGGATAGGGAAGGATTGGTAAATTCACAAACAAAAGTTTGAGGCATATGTGGAGAATGGCAAGCTGTATGTTTTGGCAGGTGACTGAGAGAGGATAATAAATCTAGAAATTAAACAGGAAATAACCATGTAGAAGTAAGTTGTGACTAAAGCATGGAGGGCCTTGAAAGCCTAGTTTGAGGTTGTAAGGACCTCTGAGGGCCACTGAGTTCCATGGGGAGCCAGGATCTAGGCTGACTCAGCATGATTGGTGACTGATGTAGAGAAGCGGAAGTAGGTAGATCCCGTAAAAGGCTATTGCATAGTTCTCGTATATTTATCAAAAGATGTGCAGAAATGTTTACAACACTGCATTCATAATAGCAGCTTTATTAATAAAATTCATAGAGTAGAATAATAAGCAGCAATAAAAATGGGCAAACCCCTGCTATCCACAATCGAATGAACCTTACAGGCATAAGGCTAAGTGAAAAAGCCAGACACCAGAGTACATGCTAGATTCCAGTGACATGAAGGTCAAAAACAGGGCAAAGAAATCTGTGTTGAGAGAAGTCAGAATGGTTACCTGTGTGGGAGCAGACAGTGTTTATTGACTGGGAAGGGGCACAAGGTTTCCTGGGGTGTTGAAAATATTTTATCTTTTGATCTGGTTTTTTACACATGCACACACATACCTACGTATGTATGTAAAAATTCAAGGAGTTGCATACTTATGATACATACATTTTATAGTACCTATGTTATACCTCCATAATAAGATTTTTAACAAGATTATTGCATAGTTCAATCAACTCTACTAATAATTGTGAAACTTCCCAATGGAGAGTTTCATTTATTTTTCTCTAATTAAAAAAAAAAAAGCATATATTTTTCTTCTCCTACTTTAGATTTCCTTCCTCTTTGGTTGGGTGATGGCTCTCTGAGTCACTGAATCAGTGGCAAGGGCAGTGGGATTCAGTGAGAGGTGGAGAGGAGAGAAGGCTTCCGAGGTGACAGGGAAGAGGGGAGGGAGTGAATCAGCCACTCTGGGCATGATGCCCCTCAGGCCACACCACTCAGGGGAGACAGCTTGTCTTCCTTTCACAATGATTTCAACACAGCTTCCCTGTTTTTATTTCCCTTCACCATTAGCACTTGTCTCATGTGAGTGAAAATGTGGCAGGTCACTGTGATTAACCCGTTTTCACATAAAATAACCAGGAACAATTTTTTTTTAAACTGGTAATTGGTATATAGAACATACAAAGGGTTTATGGTATTTAGGTCATATAAATGCCTACAAATGCATTAGTGGAAAGCAAGCATTTTTTTTTTTTTTTGCAGGATTACCTATATGGAAATTAATGGTTCTGAGATGAGTGCCTGGTTTGTAAACAAGCTGATATAACCCAGACTCAGATACATTTATATTTTTACAACCAATGAATTTGAAAGTTCTTTCAGCTACGACAAATATCTGCTCGCAGGCTCTATGTGTAAGACAAGGAACTGTTGTGCAGAGACCAAGGTAAACTAGGTGCAGTTCCTGTCCGCAAGAAGGATACAGTCTAGCACGGAAGATCAGACCGGTGCCGAAGAGCTGGCTGGCAAGAAAGTACACTATAACTACCAAAAGGAAAATACAGAGTTCTTGTGAGTTTAGAGACAGATGAATGGAATTTGAACAGAAAAAGATGGATGAGGACTTTGGGGAGGAGTGGGGGATGGGAATAATGGTATTAGTAGCTACTATTTCTAGGCTACACTGTACAAGATGCAATCACAGACTTTTTCATTGAATCCTTAGAAAATTCCATAACTTTTGTTCACCTCATGTTCTTGGTGAGTAAACTGAAGCATGAAGAGACAGACAGTGACTTTCCTAAATCAGTTGATCCAGGGCCTACATGCAGGTCTCTCTGATTCCATGATCCTTCTTTATAAAAGCAGACAATATGCCCTAAAGTTAAGAATATGGATGCTTGAACTAGACTGACTGACTGTGAATCTCAATCACCTCACTTTCTGGTTTGGGGATTTCTTGCAAGTTATTTCCTTTATGTGTGTGTCCTTTTCTTTATCTGTGAACCTGGATTAAAAATAAAAACATATTTCAGGAAAGTTAAATGAGATTACCTACATGAGCACTTAGAACAAACAGCTCTTGTGTATATTAGTGTTATGCAAATGCTTGCTACTTTCATTTTTTGAAAGCAATTATTATAAAAATAATATATACTTTGTAGAAAATCAGCAAAAAACCTAACAAAAGAGTTTGGAACACTTGCTAGAGGCAAGACTGTTACATAAAAATCAATAATGTTCCTCTATCCAGCAGAAATCTATTTGAAAATGTGTAGAAAAAAAGATACATTTCAAGATAACAACAAAACCTATGAAGTATTTAGAAATAAAGCTGATTAAAATGTGCAAAATGTTTATAAGACAATTTGGGAAATACAGAAAAAGGTCAATACAAATGCCTTTCCGTTGGGTTGGGGTAGGAAGACATTGCAAATAAAGGGAAAACCATTAGAGAATAGTTTGATACAAGGAGTGAGATGAAGGCAGAACATTTCATACTGAGTAAGGTCATAGATGGCTTTAAATGTCAATTTAAAGATTTTGCAATTAATTTAATAGGTTTCAGGGAACCTTGCAGACTTATGAACAGGAAATAGGACAGACCTCAAAACAAGAAGCTACTACAGGAGAAAAGCATTTAAACAATAACCTGGTAATTGCCCGGATGCTGGGAAAAAATGAAAATGTATTGATTTTAGGATAGTTAAAGAGGAAAATGAGCCCTTTAAAAGTAATTCTAAATAATAAATCAACCTTCCTGACTATATATTCTTATCTGTAAATTCCTGCTTCTTAGAAATGTGTTGAATCTGAGTAAATTGCTACTTGATTTGCCATCTGAATATCTAGTATGATAATAAGGAGTCCTGTATGAGAATATGAATAGTTGTACTAAAAAAAAATTCCCTGGGAAAAGTTGGAGCTTTTGGAGGTAGCAATACTGAGGAATATCATTAATAATTTTTTTTATTGAATGGGATGAAATGTGAAAGGCATGGGTTACATAAAGGCAGAAAGAGAAGGAAAATGAAAATGTATTGAATGACTACTCTATACTCTATGCTATGTGATTAGCTAATTTAATTCTGACAACAATACTGTAGAGTAAGAATTATTATCCCCATTTCACATGTGAGGAGTTAAACAGATCATGTCCAACTTCCCCTTTATTATTTATTAATAAATAATCCTGGGTAAGTTACTTAACCTTTTTAAAACTTAGTTTCTTCATTGATTAAAATGGAGGAATAATAATGCCCAAACCCCAAGGTTATTTTCTGAATTAAGTACAATAACACACACTAAATCTTTAGCCCAGTGTTTGGTTCATAATAGCTAGCACATAGTGACTTACCATGAGCCATGGAACTGAGCTAAGAAATTTAAATTCATTGTCTCATCAAATCTTCACACAAACTTTATTGTAGGTACTCAATTGTTATTATAGTTCTTTTAAGTAACAATATATTTTATTGTTATTTTATTGTAGCTCAGATTTTACATGTCCAAGATCAAAAAATTAACAAGTGGCAAAACTGATATTCAAAATTAGCTTTGTCTGAGGGCAAAACCCAGAAATATTTAAGAATATCCCATATCAGAAAATGATAGGAGTACTAATAAGTTACTTAAATTTTTTTCCCTGTAAGCTTCTGATTTGTACTCTGTTGAGAGAATAAGACATTTGTTAGGTACAGAATCACATTTTATTATGTAAAAATGGACTAAAATGAAAATGCAATATGGACTGAAAGAATATATATGTGAAAACAATCGATGTCATAGTGGGAGGAAGGACTGTAATAGCAATCATGTTTTAATATCTATGATTGTACTCACCCATTCTGTGTGGCATTAGTACAGAGCAGTGAGTGTACATAGCCCAGTGGGAAGGATCTGAGTAGCATTTGACAGGAGATTAAATGAAGCAGATGAAAGAATATAACCACTTTGATAATTTCATGTTTCACATCTAAATTATAAACCAGATCTCCCCAACATGCACAGGACACAATTGTAAATATATGGGCAACATCTAATTGGCTTTTATTAGGCATTCCTGTGGATAAATACACTATTTTGAGGTGAAGATTTAGACAATCTGTTTGGAGCGTGGAGATGGGGATGAGATCTCTGAAAGCATGATGTAAGAGCAACAACAGATGCTTGCCCAGTTACCACTGGGTACATTGTAGAATTTAGGGTTTCATTTTCTAGTTAGGTTTGCAAGTTTAGGGACAGAGCTGAACTGCTGGAAGAGACTTTGAAAACTGTCTAGGGGAAGAGTTGAGTTGAGGTAAACACCTGAACTTGGTATTTCAGGAATTTAAAGGAAAAGGAATTTAAAGGAAAAAAGAAATGTCTAGTGGAAATTTTATTCTACTTTTTTGCTGTGTGGTTTATGATATTGGCTTCTGACTAGCTCTCATAAATTTCATTAAAATTTGCATTTTTTTGTTTTTGTTTGGTGGGAGGATAAAGAGTTGGGTCCTACTTTAAGATGAGGAAAGCATACTTGTCAACACTACAATTTCTTTTTAGCCTACAAAAATTATGGCTTTAAACTTTAATTTACTTGTAACACTCTCAGTTCATAATTCTTTCTCTTAAAGAATTATTTCTGTTTATACAACACCTTCCTATCTCTGACACTATAACACACGTTTCTTGGGCTAGTTGAGGCAGGTTGGGCAAAGTGCTGGGTCAAAATATCAAAGGACTGACACAAAATGTAGCACTATCATGAAGCTAAGTAGACCCTGATTGGATCTGGTGTATGTGGCCTCTTAGAGTGAATTCTATCTTCGTTTGGTACACAGGCCAAGAGGGTGGGGGGACCTTATACCACTCATACCCCTTTAACTGAGAATCTCTGTTCCAGGAACTAAGAATGAGCTTGTTATAGGAGAGACATGAACTTGTCAGAGAGTTAGACTTCCCAAAGATCACACTGACATGTAAATTCCCTATTGGCAAGAGTAGATCCCTTTTGGGGATTGCTCCCACACCACATCAAGTACACTTGGCATAGTTAAAACAAAGAGAGAATCCTCCCATCCACTGGCGCTTTGGGGTGGATGCAGAACAACCTGTTGTTCTCTACTGATAAAATTTGCACCTGGTGAACTGGCAGTCTATTCTCTCAGCTGGATCAGAACCCAGTGGTCCCCCTTCACCAACTTTGGCCTATCCTGGCCCTTGCTGACATTGCAAGTCCCTTGAATCTCTGCCACGTCATGCATGCAGTCCGCAATCCAGGATATGTGTGTATATATACCCTCATTCACCATGGCTGCCCTTTGACAAGATTTCCAGCCCTCTGATCAACTATCTCTTCTGTCCCCACTCCAGGCACATTGGAGTTTCTGGATTCCTCTGATACACTTGAGAGCCAGGGAAGGAGCGCAAGTGCTAAGTGGGCTGTCTCTCTGCCCAGAAACAGCACATGACCGCATCTCGGTCACTTCCTAGGATCACCTTTCTGCATGGTGTGTTTCCCTGTGAGTCTTTACGTCTTCTTGACTGTTCCCTGGAAAGCCAAGCAATTGTTGCTTCTGCTCTAGGCATTCTCCACCCCACCTTGAAGCTTCTCTGGATTTTCGAGCTCTGTGCCTCCTGGGATGAAGTTCAGGAAAGTCTGGACCATACATCTCTGACCTCTTTTGTCCTCGTTCCGCTAGCCAAAGTCCTCTTTCTTGCCTCCTTCCTCTGCCTGTCACTTGCAACTGCACATTCGTGTTATTATTTCATCTTTCCTACTCCAGCCTTATTCTTGGCATTAAAAGTATGTGGTTTATGGAGGAGAAGGGGGAAAAACTTAGCTTACTAATAAAAGAACATGTAATAGAAAAAATGTTAAATATATTATACCTGTTTCATGGTCAAGCACACGAAGGAACTAATGGACAAGAAAAGACAGGTTCATCATCGTCACAGACTTTACTACAGTCTGGTAGGGAAGATGGCCCCAGCTGACACTCAGAAGGAAGAATGAGGGTGAGTGATATAAAAGAAATATAAAATATTTTGGGAGAATGGGAGAGGAAGATGTGCACTGTGGTCGAAGGAGTGTGGGAGAGGGGAATTTCTGAGCGATGGAATAGAGGACATAGGAGCAGATGGGATGAGGGAGAAGGGGAAAGCAGAAAGAAAGACCTGGTGACAGCAAGTGTGGTGGTCTGTGGTGGGCAGTGATGTGGGTAGGAGGCAAGTCTGGGAGCCTGATCCACTCCCAGGCCCTCTGGACTCTGTATTGCATTCTCACTAGAAGAGGAAAAGTTGGCAAATCTTTACCAACCCATGTATACTTTCTCAGGTAATCCATTATCTCTTTCAAGTAAACTCTATTTACTTGTCTAATTATGATTCCCACTCCAAATGTGCATAGTTAGATAGTTAGAATCTTTCTCTCTGACTCATGAGGGGGTGAAAAGCATAATTTAGTTGAGTTTTGTAGAGCTATTTGTGAGACTGTCTGCTTTGACTAGAATAATGGCTCTTTTCTTTCTTTGTTTCTCATCAGCCAGTGTGGTTTGAGATTTAATAACCAGGCAGAGCACTGACATTAATACTGGTAATATTTTAAGCTTGAATGAGGAAGAAGGAGGTAGGAATTTTAAATTGTTAGTTTATTGTGTATGTAGGCAGCTTTCTGTCTTCTTTGGAAAGAGTTTAGGCCAGGCAAGATCTCACCATTACAAAAAAAAAAAAAAAAAAAAAAAAAAAGAGCTTGAAAAAGGAAATGTCCCTACTCCAACTTTATTTTTCTTTTTAACACTATTCAATCCCTAGATGAGAAGATAGTTTTTGTCACTCTGTACCTTTTAAGGTGTATCGAAAATGAAGTAATGGCTTGTGGAGATTAACTTACTTAACAACAACAAAACAAAGCTATGATTCTGGGACTTTTTTTCTGGTAAGTTTTTTTCCAAAATAATATCGATTGAAGATAGAAACATTCTTTTTTTGTGTATAGGTGGTGTTGCGGAGCTCAGATAAAGAGATTAATGTGAAAAATAAGACTTAGATAAGATATCTAAGCTGATGTGCTTGACCAAAGAGTCATGACCACTTTATTTTTCCTTTTTCCTTAATGCCTTTGAAGAGGAGCTGTTTTTTTGTTTTGTTTTTTTTTTCCTTAAAAAAGAAAAAGAAGAACCAAGAAGAAAAGAACACTTGACTGTTCTTTATTTTGAGGAGAACTGTTCTTTATTTATTAGTGTCTGCTAAGAAATATTCATCAAATACAGAATACATATTTTGGCAAAATGAGGGACTACCGGACAGTCAGAGTTCAAGAAAATGGAGGTTTTCCCACTACTGGTTTTGGTGATATATAGTATATACCATATTAAAGAACTAGTCATAGAACTGAATGGATAGTTGTAAGGACTACCTTAGCTAACTCTTCCTTTTTAAAATACTTTATTTTTTGCTAGTTGCTTAGATTTTTTTTATTTCTAACTCAAAATTCTGTGTCACTTAATATGCAATACTTAACTTTATCCCAATAACCACATAAAGTTCGATATGATTATTCTCACTATGCTGATGATGAAATTGAGATTCAGAGGGGCTAAATAAAAGCCAGAGTTGGGATTCAAACCCTGGTCTTTCTAGCTCTGAACCACATGTTGTTACTATATCTTCTATCCTGTTTTCCCTGAGGGAAACTGTGTATATATAGTAGAGCCATTTATGACTATGTGTTCATGAGAAAAATAATTTAGAATTTTTTAAGGTAGCAAAAAATAAGTAAACCTATCTAAGGTGCTTTCAGGAATCTCCTGCTTAATACTCAGATGGTCCATGCTTCCATCAAACATGACCATAGGAATCCAGTCATTTTATTGCATTCTTTTCTCCTTAGTATCTCTGTCCTGGCTGTTATTGGTTTCCCTGGCTATTTCCCATTCTTCACCTCTAACCATCTGATAACTGATTTTGCAGTCTTCTCCTCTTCTCCGCTTACAGATTTTTCCCCAAATGTCGATGCGAACCACTTTTGTACGTCCCCAAAGCATAACTACCTCCAGGTAGTAGCATTCAGAAAAATTTACAAAAGTCTTCATGAATTAATAGAGGGAAATTATAATGCAGAAAAGAAAAAAACACATAAAACTTTATGTTAGATGTCAACAGATACAAATCCAAGATATTTGTAACATTTAGCAGCCTCAGGCCTTCACAGAGGGCCATCTATCTCTACGTCCCACAGGCTGCTGGTGGTGGGCCAGGTACCATTCCAGATGGATGTGCCTCTACTCTTGTGTTCCAGGTTCCTCACTCCCACAGGAAATTGACAGTTCATGCCCACTCTCCAGTTATCATCTTCATCCTCATCATGATCAATGACTGAGTTGCAAAGCCTGCACTGAAGACTGCTTCCTACATGAAGGCTCTTCATTCTCTGACTTCCTCCTCCAGGAGAAGATTTGACATTCACTTTTGCATAACCAAAAGGCTCATTAAATTTTGTGGAAAACCTGGTCTTGCCCCAAAGAGAAAGTCTCCCACCTGCTTAGAGCAATAGAGAGCTATTTGTACATTTAAACTTTCTCTTGCTTTCCTTAAAGTATTGGAATATTGAGGTCCAGGCTCCAAGAACCTCAACACCAAACACAATAGAAAATCTTTTTTTATTTGTTACTCCTTTAGTCAAGGTTAACACCTTAGCTGTAACACAATATGAAACATCCAGGTTACTTCCTTTGCCTATGAGTAGATGAGATGACTTTCAAGTACTTTTGGTAAAGAGCGTATTATGGTGTGTAATATGATGTGTGGAGGGCTCAGAGATGTGCAAAATTTGACGTCAGTGGCTACTTTGTATGAGTCTTAGAACGCGACCACACAGGGAATATTAACATTTTCCTGCTGAAACATTTCATAAGTGATTGCCTTTGTATTTGTCCTCAGGATCTGTCAAGAGCTAGTTCTCTTAGCTGCTTTAGAGCTTAATACTCTTAATACAAATGTTTAAATGATTCTCGAATGGATAAACTTGGTACTTTTAACTGGACACAGATTCCCCTTTTAAAATTAAAATCTTTCATTTGATACTACTGTAATTATACTTCTTGGATCAAACCAATCTTTTACTGTGTGAGCTTGAGCAAGTTAAATTTCTCTGTAGCTCAATTTTCTTGTTTGCTAATTTACTATAATAATACCTGTCTCATAGAATCATTGCAAGGATTTAATGGAATAATACATGTAAGACCTTAAAGTCAGTGCTTGCTGTTCAGCAAATGCCCAGTCAATATTAACTATGATTATTAGTATTAGTAATACTAGTAATAGTTTCACCTGCTAGGAGTCACTAATTGTTCACTCTCTCAATAAGAATGTAACTGCTAGGTGACCAAATGATGTCACACTTAGTGGAGTTAATATTTTGAGTCTCTGGAGTTAGTACACTAGGCTTCAAATCTCAGTTCTGCTTCTTGCAAGCTCTGTGACTTTAGGCACATTACTCAGCCTCTTTGAGCCTCAGTTTCCTCATCTGAAAAATGGGGATGAGAATGGCACCTACCTCACAGGGATTTGTGAGGATTAAATGAGGTAATCTGTGTAAAGGACTTGACATAATGCCTGGCACAGAGTAAGCCCTCAAACATTAGCTTCTTCTCTGTTCATTCTTCATTTGATCTTTCTTATGTTGTTGTTCTTATTGGCTGACTTTTACTACTGTGAATAGGGCCAATGTCTTGAAAGGATGGCCTCCTCCAGGGTGCAGACAGGCATCTCAGAGTGCACAGGGCTGAGAAATACTTGCAGGTCAAGAAGTCAAGAAAAGGGTATCTAGTTAGAGTTCTCGGAAAAGTATTTTGCTTTAACCAAAAATGACAAGTTTAGGCCAAAGAAAAATTCTTGAGGAAAGTACGAAGGGAACTCTTCTAAATATTCACACAAATAGTCAAGGATGTGGCTTATTGCCTCACCTGAAGGGTGAATTTCCCTGCCCTCCTGGGACCCAGTCAGCTTTGAGTCACAGCTGTGTCATTCCGTCACCCCCTCCTCCATGCCCAATGCCACTTCCTGAGGCTGGTGAGGATTTTCCCCTGACAACTCCTCGGCTGTAATGACCTTGTTATTTTATAGAAATACCAGAGGGAGTGTGATGTTATAAAACATAACTCTGGTCCAGGAAATTGGGGATTTGGCTTCTGGCCCTGATGTCAGCCCTGATTTGTCAGCTGACCTTGGGCAAGTCATCAACTTTATGCCACTTCAGTTCCTGAAGTGTAAAGTAGAAAGAATAATGTCTACCTTCTGAACTCATAGGATCATTTTGAAGAGTATATAATGCAGCTTATGCAGAAGCCATTTGAAAATTTTAACTACACAATTAAAATGTTGTTTAGAATACTATTTAAATTTGAAATTTACACACTTAAAATATTATTTGCTTGTGTAATATCATTTAGTGTCATGAAGAAAGCAAGGTTTAGAGGCAAAAAGAGATCTAATTTTAGCTCTGATATCTGCTGATTTTGTGACCCTAGATAAACCCCTTCTTTTCTTTGAGTCTCATTTTCTCATAGGTAAAATGAAATAATAATGATTGTCTCATAGGGTGGTTGTGCATATGAAATGAAATAAAATATGCAAAATGTTTGTTTTTTTCTCTAATTAATATATCCAGGTTTTTCATGTTTTTTTCCCTTTTTATTATTTGGTTTGCTAAAACATGTATAGGTGTGGTGTGGAGTTTTTAATTTATATGCACAGATACACACACATATGTACGTATAATATATTTATAAAACTACTTCATGCTTCCTGGGATTTCTTTTTTAAGTGTGCATATTTACTTATTAATATATAAATATATTATTATTTAAATGTGTATGTGTATGACGTGCTTAATTTATAAATATTTATCTATCAACAGACATCTCTATATATAACACATTTCACATACACTACTATATGTACATACGTACTGCATGTATCAATTATGTGAGTATATATATATACACATATATATAATGACAAGACTTATAAAACTATTTTATAAATATATTCTTAGAAAATGATTAATGTAATGATTCATGGATTGTCTCTAGATCTTAGCAGATTGACTGATTTATAGCAGACTTTTAGTAAATGTGCGCTGAATAAACTAGTATTCCATAATAGCCTCTTTTGTTTATATTTAAAATGCAAATATGATATTCACAATTCTCTGTCTGAAATTCCTACCCCAATTTGTCTACTCTAACCTAGTCTACTTCCTGTGTTTAATAAATACCTTATTAATATAAATATTAAGTTTTAGTTTCTTGAATATACTCAGTAATAGAAGTTTAATATCAGTGGAATATATTATTTATTCAATTAGGAATTCACTGCTATATTTTAACACTTTCTCAAGGAACGTGGAAAAAACTGGCCTTGTGAAAGTGCTGTATTTTGTGTTTCATTTGGTAGGGAGGCAAATTCCTTGAATTAAAATATATTGATTTTTTTTCTTAGTTAATATTAACATAGAATGAATTTAGGCTTCTGATTACTGAGTCTCAAAATTACCTACAAATGTATTCTTATGGCTTTTTAAAAATTAAGCTTTTATTGTAAGATACTTATAGGCTCACAGATGGTTGTAAGAAATAATACAGAGAGGTCTCTTGTACTCTGCTCAGTTTCCCCACTGATAACATCTTGTGAAACTGTAGTGCAGCATCACAAGCAGAACATTGACACTGATGTAGTCAAGATCCAGAACATTCCCATCACTATAAATGCCCCTCAGGTTGTCCTTTTACAGCCACACCCTTTCCTGCCTGGCTACACTTTCTCCTTAATCCGTGGCAGCCACTATTCTCCATTTGTATAATTTTGTCATTTCAAGAATGTCATATAAATGAAATCATATAGTATGGAGATTTTGCAATTGTTTTTTTTCACTCTGGAGATCGTTGCACGTATCAACGATTTGTTGTTTTTATTGATGACTAGTATTCCATGGTATTGATGATGTACCATAGTTTGGTTAACTGCTCACCTGTTGAAAGACATCTGAATTGTTTCCAGTTTTGGGTTATTATGAATAAGACTGCAATAAATATTTGTTCATTTTTTTGTGTGTGTGAACATAAATGAACATAAGTGCCCAAAGTACAATTGCTGAGTTATATAGAAGTTGTATGCTTAGCTAGCTGTACAATAAGTCTCTGCTTTTTCAAAAAATATTTAGCTATTGTAGTTTATTTGTCTTTCCACATAAAGTTTAGTATAATATTATCTATATCTACAAAAAAATCTTGCTGATATTTTGATAGAAATTGCATTAAATCTGGATATCTATTTAGGGAGATTTGACAACTTTACAATGTTGGATATTCTGATCCATGAGCACAGTACATTTCTGTTTAGATCCTCTGATTACTATCTTCAGCATTGTGTAGTTTCAGCAAACAACTGTACATTTTGTTAGATTTATCCCTAGGTATTTCATTCTTTTTGAGTAATTGAAAATGACTGTATATTTTTAATTTCAATGTCTACGTACTCATTGCTAGTATATAGAAATACAACTGATTTTTGTTTGTTGATCTTGTATCTTGCAACCTCATTGAGCTAATGTATTAGTTCTAGAAGTATTTTTATAAAATCTGGAATTTTCTACATAGACAATTATGTCATCTGTGAATTTTAAAACAGTTTTACTTCTTTTTTTCTGATCTTTATGTCTTTATTTCTTGACTTGTTTTATTTTTCCTGCCTATTCTTATGACCAGATTTTTCAGCACTATGTTTATTAAGAGTGATGGCAGCAGATATCCTTGCCCTACTCCTTACCTTAGGGAGAAAGCGTTCTGTCTTTTACCACTAAATATAAGGTAAACTCTGAGTTTTTGTAGATGCTCCTTATCAAAATACTGAAGTTCCCACTCTTTTTCCAATTTCTGAAAGTTTTTATCATGAATAGACATTGAATTTTGTTATTTGCTTTGTTTTGCATCAATTGATATAATCATGTGATTGTTCTTCAGCCTATGAATATGGTGGATTGAAATGATGATTTTCAAATATTGAACCAGACTTATATCCCTGGAATGAACCCACTTCTCCATGGAGATTATTTTTTAATATATTGTTGAATTCTAGATTTTTGCATTTATCACCATGTGAGATCATGCTCTATAGTTTTGTTTTGTTTTGTTTTGTTTTGTTTTCTGTACTATCTTTCTCTGATTTGGTATCAGGGTAATATCAGCTTCATACAATAAATTAGGAAATGCTCTTTCCTTTTCTGTTTTCTGGAAGAGATTGTGTAGAATTGGTGTTAATTCTTTTTAAAATGTTAGGTAGAATTCTTCAGTGAAACCAGAATTTCTGCTTCAATCATCAAACATCACTTAGAAGTTATGAGGAGAGCATAGTCTGTTATATTTATTCATATTTTTGCTTACTGCACTTTTACTTCCTGACATTTCAACATTTCTTCTTTCATTATTCCCTTTCTGTTTAGAGAACTTCCTTTAGTCATTATTTTAGTGTATGTCTTCTGGTAGCAAATTCTCTTAGTTTTATTTCATCTGAAAGTATCTTGATTTCCTCCTTATTCCCGAAGGATTTTTTCACTGGATACAGGAATCTGTTGACAGTTATTTTCTTTCAATATTATGTCACTTTCTTCTGGACCCATGATTTCTTTTTTAATTTTTTTTTAAATTTTTAAATTGTTTAAATTTTTAAAAATTTATTTATTTATTTTTATTATGGTGACATTGAGTAACAAAATCCAGTAAGTTTCATCTGTACACTTTAACAGTAATGCATATATATTTACACTGCGTGTTCACCTCCCATAGTTAGATTTCTCTCTGTCACTACATATTTAATCCCCTTTACCCCATCTACCTCCCCACTCCTCCCCCACCTCCTACCCTCTGGTAACCACTAGTCTATAGTCCATGAGTCTCTGTTTGTCCTGTTCATTTGTTGCTTTTAGGTTTATATCCCACATGTAAGTGATATCATGTGATTTTAAACTTTTTCTGTCTGGCTTATTTTGCTTAGCATGATTATCTCAAGGTCCATCCATGTTGTCACAAATGGCAGTATTTCATCTCTTCTTATGGCTGAATAATATTTCATTGCGTATAAGTACCACGGTTTCTTTAGCCCATCATCTATCATAGAACACTTCGGTTGCTTCTATGTCCTGGCCACTGTGAATAATGCTGCTATCAACATCAGTGTGAAAATACCTTTTCAGATATGGGTTTTCAAGTCTTTGGGTAAATACCCAGTAGAGAAATTGCTGGATCATATGGTAGATTAATTCTTAGTTTTTTGAGGGACCTCCACACTGTTTTCCTTGGTGGCTGTACCAATTGGCAGTCCCACCAGCAGTGTATGAGGGTTCCTTTTTCTTCGCATCCTCTGCAACAGTTGTTATTAGTTGTGCTGTTGATAATAGCTGTTCTATCAGATGTGAGATGATATCTCATTGTGGTTTTGATTTCATTTCCCTAATAGTGATGTTGAGCATCTTTTCATATGTTTGTTGGCCATTTGTATGACCATGGTTTCTGATGAGAAATCATCTACCATTAGAATTACTTTTTCCATATGTGAAGAAAAGTTGTCTTTTTTCTGTCTGCTTTCAAAATTTTCTGTTTTCCTTTAGTTTCTGGAAGTTTATGATATGGTTCGGCATGAATTTCTTTGAGTTTATCTTGTGTAGGACTCCTTCAGCTTCTTGAATATGTAGGTTTATATCTTTTGCTAAATTTGGGGATTATTCAGCCATTATTTCTTTAGGTACTTTTTAAGTTCAGTCTCTTTCTCTTCTCTTTCTGGGACTCTAATGACACAAATTTAGATCTTTTGGTATTGTTCCATTGTTCCCTAGGGCTCTATTTATTTATTTTCTTCTCTCTTGCTCAGAATGAGAAATTTATATCATTCTGTATTCCAGTTCACTGATTCTTTTCTCTGTCTTCTCCATTCTGTTTTTGAGCCCATTCATTGAGGTTTTTATCTGGGTAATTGTATTTTTTAGTTCTAAAATTTCATTTGATTCTTTTTTTTTCCTTTGCTGAGGCTTTCTTTTTTTTTTCTATTTTTTTTTCCTATTTGTTTAAATTTGTTTAATGTGTTGATAATTGCTAATTGAAGCATTTTTATTATGGCTGCTTTAAAATTTTTGTCAGATTATTGTAATATCTGTCATCTTGGTTTTAGTATCTATTGATTGTCTTTTTACATTCAGTTCGAGATCATTCCTGTTTCTTGATATAATAAGTGACTTTTTAAAATTGAAAACTGAAATTTTCATATTATGTTATGAGTCTCTGAGATCTTTTCAAGCTATCTGTTTTAACTGGCTTTTTTTTTTTTTACAATAACCTGTTTTTTTGCTTGTTTGTTTGTTTGTTTGTTTTTTGCAGAGGAAAATTCTGCTTATTATTGCCAGGTAGATATAGAAAACCAGGTTTTCTGCATAGGAGGAAAAAATAGATAGATAAGTAGATAGACAGGTGATAGATGATAGATAGATAGATAGATAAGATGGATAGATAGATAAAGATGTGTATGACTCTGAAAGAACTTGGGGCTCCTCTTTACTGCTGGGCAGTTCTGGCTCCCCATGTAATCTCCAATGATACTATAGGTGGATGTCATCATTACCATGAGGTAGTGATGAAAATCTTGACACTCCATTAGGCTTCCTCTGTGCCACCCTACCAGGGTGAAGGAAGAGTGCCTCATTACTGCTGGGTGGGGGCGGAAGTCCAGACTCATTACAGAGTCCCACTGACAACATGGAAAGGGGTGTATAAGGGCTCTTCACAGGCCAATGGGGAAGAAAGTCCTGGCTCCCTACTCAGCTTTCTCTGACGCCACCCTGGCAGAGGAATTAGTGTGCCTTGTTACAGCCTCTTGAAGGGTGGAAGTCCAGGCTCTCCACTCAGCCTTTGTTGGTGTGGGTGGGAGTAGGATGTCAGTTTTTCTGTGGAATAGAGTGGTTATCTCTAAATGTTTTCTGTTTTGCTAGACTGCCTTTTTCTTTATCCTTTGCTGAGAGAAAGGGGGCTTTTGTTGGGGCTTATTAGTCTGTTTACACTGGCCTTGCTGGGTTGTTGGCTTCTTCAGCTCCAAGTCTGATATATATGAGATAAAAAGAGAACCCAGGGAAATTACTACTATGTTGTTTCTCACGTCCCAAGGTTTCTAGCCAATCTGTCTACTTTTCTTCACCTTTCAGTCTTCTTATGTTTGTTTTATATGTAATGCCCAAACTTTTTAGTTGTCCTTAGTGGGAAGCGTCGGGAAAAGTACAACTACTTCAGCTTCCCAGAAGAGAACATCCCATGTATTCTTTTCCAAAATAAAAGTCCCAGGGCAGAGGGGGGAGTTAGATGGGGTAAAAAGGGTCAAATATGTAGTGACAGAAAGAAATCTAACTATGGGAGGTGAACACACAATGTAAATATATATATATAGCTTACTGTTAAAGTGTCCAGCTGAAACTTACTGGATTTTGTTAACCAATGTCACCATAAAAATTAATTAATTAATTAAAAAATAAAATTAAAATTAAAAATTAATAAAATAAAAGTCCCATGACAGTGTTCAAAGATATGATTTAGTTATCTATACTATCCTTTTTACGTGGTTTTCCCTTAACCCAAAGTATTCCTAAAGTATTTGAGATGTAGATGCACAAGTCCCAAATGTGTTCTTAGTATATTAATAAATCTCACACGTAAAAGGGTAGATAAGTTTAAGAAAGGGTGTGCTAAACTGTTTCTTTTACTAATGAGTTTTTGAAGGTTTTTAATCTGTCAGTGTCTATTCCAACTTTTTGAGGTAATAGTTTTTTGAACAGGAAAGTAAATTGATAGATTTGTTGTTTTGGAGGAAAAGGCAGGTAGTGGTATACAGAGTAATATAGATAACCAAGTAAATTATGATTTAAAAACACATTAAGATTGAAGTAATCTTTTCATTCTACTCACCAATAGGCAGGAGTATATATGAAAATACATGAAAGAAAGTAGCGGTTGTGAATCTCTTTGTGGGAAGATTTTTTTGTTAGACTAGCATGTACCACTCCTGGTTAAATTCCTTGACCTCATCCCTATCTTTGGAGTATCTTGTTAGTTTTCACAGATTTATAACACTTTCTGGGCTCTAACTCCTAGACTTTTTAACATATGCATTACATATACTTAATAAAATGGAGAAGTTAAGGAAGTAATATGATGACTGAATGGAAATTAAAGACACTCTTGAAAGTCACTTTCTGTTGGGTTTCAAAAAACAAAAAAAAACAGTGGAATGCTCTAGTAACCTTGCAGAGAGGCACTGTTTTCAGCCTTCTGATAAACTAGTCAGTCTCACCTTTGACTGCAGTTAAGTCTTGATTAATAAACAAGACTGGTCAGAATTAGTCCAATGTATTATCTGTTTAAAAACTAATTGCTTGCAGTGATATGTTTGAATAGCTGTGCAAAGAAAACAATCTGTTGTTTTTTTTCCTCCCTTTGGTACAAGTTGGAGGGGCATGAAGAATGCGTAAAGTGGAGGAGGAAATAGAGGACCCCCTAAGGAAGGATGTGGTGTAACCAAAGAAATCCCATGTGAAGGATATGACAAATTCTACACTGTCATTGTCCACAAGAGCATCCATTTGTCTGGGACAAAGATTACACGTTTGTGTTGGAGTGCTATACATGCCTCTTTCTAAGTTCAAAAACATTTTGAGAGCAAAAAGAGGACTGTTCGTCCCTTCCCTTAAATTATAGCTTTCATTTGACTTATGAACCCACTTATGAGTATGTTTTCCATACCATCTGGCTCCTGTTCTTGCTCTTGCCTAAAATCACAGGGAGAGGGCTTGGAAGCAAGCCTCTAGGCATTTAATTAGTTTGAGGCCATCATCTAGGAAATTCAAATTTCCTAAAGCCATCCTCTTTAAATGGATCTTAGTAGTTAGGAAGAAATATTCCAAAATATCTTAATGCAAACTTTTTCTATTTTTAAATATTTGATTGTTGAAAATTTCAAACATATAGAAAATATAGAGGATAGTACAATGAACTGCCACGCACATGTCAGTCAGCTTTGACAATTAACAACTTTAGCTCATCTATTTTATTTAGCCCATCTCGTTCTATACCTCATTCTACTTCTGTTCTCACCAGGGTATTTTGAAGTATATCTCAGAAATCATATCATTTCATTTATAAATATTTATGTAGTTCTAAAAGATGAAAACTTTTTAAAAAATAACTAAAATGCCATTATTATACCCGAAAATAACAATAATTTATTAATTTTATGAGTTACTCAGTCAATATTAAATTTTCCCAATAGTCTAATATTTTATTTTTACAGTTTGTTTGAATCAGAATCCAAATACTGCCCATATACCTCCGTGTTTCTTTTAATCTATAGGTTCTCTTTCTCTCTTCTGTTTTTCTATGTAGTTTGTTTAAAAAATGGGTCATTTGTCTGATTTTGCTGATTTCATCTTTGTGGTATTGTCTAATATGTTTCTGTGTTTTCTGTAAATTGGTAGTCAGATCTAGACTCTAAATTTTCATCAGATTTGACTTTTTGGTCAAAACTATTTCATTAATGGTTTTATGTACTTTCATCAAGAAGCAGAAGATATCTAGTTGTCTCTTTTTTATGATGTTAACAGGGATTGATGACCATTGTCTGGATTTATTAATTCACTAGGGTAGTAAAATGATATTATATTTATTTCATTGACTTTTAATCTCCCTTCAGCAATAGAATGACTTATGTCTTGTTCTTCTTTCTCCTAACAAGAATCAAGGCCCTACTCATTTTCTTAGTCACGAAGGAATTCTCAGGTTTCCACAAATCTTCAAATACACCTTCAAATTAATGTTAATAGATTTTTACTAACAAGTTTCTTGATACTTCTACATGGGTTCAGAATTAATGTTATGTGTTCCTAGAATAAAAGGACCAGAGCAGTATATTTCTTTTTAATAATGTGGTACATTAATATTTTTATGTCATAAGAAAAGTTCTTGAATAATCAATTCAACTAGTAAGCACCAAAATAACCTATAGGTTATTGATTGGAGAGTTAGCTGGCATTTTTTTTAAGTATGATTTGGCAAGATCCTCTCAAATTAAAAATGCAGAAAACCTTATGAGCTAGAAATTCCACTTCTAAGAAACTTATCCCATCAATAATTTTCATAGATTTCCAAGGATAAATGAGCAAATTATTAAAGTACTACTTATAATAAAAAATTGTGGAGAAAAACTCCTCAATTTCCTTTAGCAGAAGAGTGATTAAATAGTTTTATATTCATATGGTGAACTACTATGCAGTTCTGACAAAATATTAAGTAAATGATATGTACGAATACAGAGAGTTCATAGTCTGTGAACTCAGCTTTTGTGGCCAGGCTAGAAATAGAATTCTATTACTATGAACTATATAATATTTTACAATTTAAACAAAAATGAGAATGTATCATTTTAAAAATAAAAATAAAACCGAATAAAGTAATTACAGTTTTAAATAAGATAGGGAAAAAGAATTTGATGAGAGTTCAATATTTCTGTAAGTCCATTTAATTCACATGCAGGATCTTGTGGTTGGCAATTGTTAAGTCATGAGGGATAGTCTCACTTTTAATACTGAACATAATCAACCAATGACAATGGGCAGCAATTAGTAACTTTGACTTCTTGGATCAATGATCCATGTCAGTTGGAAGATGCTCAGAACACTGGGTTAGGGCACAATGTTACATAAATGACAGAGGGACCAATGAGTTCTAGCTGGAGAACAATCAGAGGTGAAATGAGGAGATTTAAGCTAGACTTTGATATATCGGGATAGATGGGACAGGTAAGATAAGTATTCCAAGGATAACAAAGATGTAAAGGTGTGCTCAGGAACATGTGCGAAGACTACTTTGGTTAGCATGAAGAGTTCCTGTAGAAGGGAAATGGAGGTATGATTAGGATATATCTGGATGTTGAAGCCTGGTTTCAGGATGTAAACTTTATTATGCAGGCAATGAGACGTCACTGAAAACTTATAGGGTTGATCACTTAACTGCATAGACTCAGGAAAGAGTGGTTGCTAATCATATTTTATAAGGTTACAGGCCTAAAATCATTCTTGAGGCCAGGTTTGAGCATGAAAAGACAATTCCCTTTTGTACTCAAATGAGCTAACAACACTTCCCTGCCAAGGGAGAACAGTGAGAAGGCTGTTGCCTATTGCTTTTTGCTTATTGCAACTAATTGACCATTTTAATGAAGCTTCATTCTCTCTCTCAGCACCTCTAATCTTTGTAAACTTTTCCACTGGAGCAAGGAGAGATATCAGCTGACAACTTTATTCATCACAGTGACAATGTTAGCTTTCCACCTTCTTAATGAAATTCTCCAGTTGGCTGTGAAAATAGCAGGAAGCCAGCTATATTTAGCAAAGGAAAGCAACAGGTCTAAGCAGTGTGCAGAGAAAGGAAAAAATAGAATCACTAAGTCTTATGATTAGTGCAACCAACGGTATTACTTACAATTTTCCATATTTTGAAACTGGCAAAGGCAGAGTGTTTTGTTTTGTTTTTTAAACCAAAGTAAAGCCTACAGTTTCTTTCACTATTATGTCTAAATAAAGTATTTTATTCATTCAAGGAGCAGGGGTTTTTTTAGATTTCAAAAGGATGACAAAATTTTTTGAAATAAACTGGTCAATAAGTACAATAGTGCTCATATTTAGTACTTTCTTTTTTATTAAAAACATTTCAAATCTAAGAACTGGAATAATAAGAATTTACAGCCAATATCCTATAAGACTTCTACCCTCCCATAATTCTGTATTAATTTTTCTCTATTTCTATGAGTTCTAGCAACTTCATTTGAGTTAAAAGTTTTAGATTGTGTTCACAAGATGTAAGGAGACTAGGAATGTAAAATTTTTTCATGCTTAGAATTTTAAATCTTTAGCACTTCTAATGTGACATTCCATCACCACTCGTATTTCTTGAGAGGGGTGCGTTCTTTGCTTCAACCTGTAGAGAGAGACATGGAAGAATTTACCAATTTATGAGATTAGTGCTACTCTAATTAAAAAATTCTTTCTTCTATTGAGCTGAAATCTTTCTTCTAATTTATAAGGGCTAATTTGATAATTCTTACTTTTGGTTCATATTGAGCTTATGTTCGACTTATCTTCCTAGATTTTAAATTAAAAGGCACAGTTGTGGTATACCTGTTCATTTAGAAGAACATCTTTCTGATGTCCTTCTCGGGCATCTACTTTGTAAATATGAGATCTGCTACCCACAGCGCCTGGTTGATTCTTTCAGTGTGGACTCGCCTTGGGCAGACACAGAAAGTGTTTGCTTAGTTCTTCAAAGGGTTGATGTTTCTTCATCTGTGTTTTTACTCTGAGTCTCTAAAGTAAATAACCAAATTAAAAAAGAAAATTGAAAGGCTCTATGCTTACTCTAAGTCCAACAAATTGTTAGTTTAATTAGCTGTTAATATTTTAAGGATGTTCAGTGTAATTTTAGATACATATATGCTATATTTAACTACAAATTATCCTCCCTAGCACTGGGTTTGTTATTTTTCTAAATCATTTCCTCTTTGGTGGACTGTTAAGGTTTTCAGCTTCAGGAAATCCACTGAAAGCTTGATCAAAGGAGGATAAATTGAAAAATCAATATAATAATGCTTAATCATTAGTCCCATTGTCTTCATTACCCTAGTCAAGCCTCCAGATGTCAGCAGGGAACAATTATTAATAGAAAAGCATCTTCCTGGGTAATATAAAACACAATTTTTTTCTTTAAGACATTTCTATTCTTAAAAAATTCTAGCACAAAGTGAGAGCAAAATCTGGCAGAAGCAATTGGAATAAATCTTGAACATTTTCTTAGAATAGAATTAAATTATATTTGCGTACTATTGGTAATGCTAGTGTTCATTTTAATATGTAAACCTCTCACTTCCTTTGTAACATTTTTTTGGTGTTTACATAATTATAACTGGGTGTTCTGAGGTATCCATCAGGAAAGACTTGTGTCATATTTTAACATGTGTCTAACCCAAAATCCTAAATACACAACTACTATATTTAAAAAGGGAGGGAATTCTGTGGAACCTAAATGGATGCTAGAGTGGCATCCACAGACTATAAAATATATAATTCTCCAATTTGTAAACTATGAAAGTAATCAAAATTTTTAAAAATTTCATTGCTCTGTTATGTCATAGATCTATCCAAGGGTTGAATTCATAGTGTACCCAACAAACTCAGTAAGCCTTTAACTAATTCCTCCTAGCCAGGGCTTATTCTGATTTAGACAGATTGTGCTAGTCCTCTTCTACAAGAGTGAGTAGAGAGAGCTATTGGTATCAAGTCTAAATTTCACTCTAGAAAGCTCTCCCTTATCATCTTCACCATCAACATTCTTTATCTCTTTTGTACAAGTAGCCCTGCATTGTTTAATTAGCCATACGTTCCTCTGTGTTATTTCTCATGTTGTCTCAACATATTATTTAACTCATTATGCTGATGAAATTTACATGTATTTGTCTTGGTTGCCCAAGCAGATAACTTCTTGAGCACCTTAACTCTGTTAATCTTCCTTGGTTTTTAGTTTAGGTGTTCAATGAATAATTATTAATTTTACTCTTTTTGGCATTATTTAGACCAGCTTTATTTTATCATTTGTTTTATAATTATTATTTATAAAAAAAAGCTTTCATAAAAATTCATTTTGGGTATAATACAGTATCATATTCTTCCCTCAGGAAGTAGTCTTGTTAGATCTCTGGGTATAGCAATATAGGATTTTGTAATCTTAAGAAACTGTTTTTCACTGTTTTTCTACATCAGTTTGGAATACCACTTCCTGATTTAAGAGGGCAAAGCAAGTAAAGAGTACTTGTTTTCATAAGACATTTTCACTCTAAGTGGTACTTCTCAAAAACACCATGATTCTATGATTTGAGGTTCTCATATTTATTTTAAGTTACTGTTTGGGAAAAGTTCCATATTATAGTAAGTATTCTTTTAAGATAAATTTTGGCCATCGTTAGAGGAATTAATTCAAAGTTGCAAATAATTTCTTCTTTCCCCACTCCCCAATCTATTTTACGTCATTCTTTCCTTAACATGTTATAAAAAATTATTAGCAAAAAAGTAGCTGGATGAGAATTTTAATAGTACTTGAACCTCAGCTCTGGGTAGGTGCTACATGTAGTAGAAGAAAAAGTTCATGAGCAGCCCCAACAGAGAGTTATAACACAGCTGAGAAGAAAACACTCATAGGAACATAAAATTTATGGAATGAAATAAGGACATAAAATTATAGAACATAATTAAATGCACAGTGAGGAAAATATAAGCGTTATATTTTACATTCACATAACTTCTTTCTCCAAGTTTCTGGAAGGAATTCAAAGAGTGAATAGTAGTAATAGCTAACAATTTTTAACAGTTACTATGTGCCTTAAGCTGAACAAAGTGTTTTGGATACATTTATTTAATCTCCCACGACAATCTTTCTAGGTAAGTGCGATTGTCATTTCTGTCTTAAAAGAGAAAACACTAAAGGATACAAAGGCTAAATCACTTGCCCAAGTCTGTACCCATCTCTGACTCTGACTCAAATGCACAGGTGCTCTCAGCCTCTACCCTTTGTTCTTCAAGCTGCAGGTCACAGCCCACTGCTGAGTCACGAAAACAATTCAGTGGGTCACAACTATAATTTTAAGAAATAGAAATTAACAGAGGATAACCCACATAATATTATTTTATAAAATTTCTGCGCCTGTGTGTTTGTGAAGTGAATTGGGTTATGAGGTGAAACATAATGCTTACTATATGCTGGAGACAATATTTTGAAAAGTACAGTCTCTCATAGAATTCGTTATCAGGCCTATGGAGAATATAGAAATAGAGATTTTTTAAAATTTTTTTAGTTGATGGATGCAGAGCTTAAGGACTAAAAATAAGGTAGGACTACTTCTTAAAATGGGAACTATTTGAAACTGGGAATTTAATTTTGCTTCATTGAGGAGCAGCAGTGCAGTGTGCCATACTAGATGCCACAGTGAATCTAAAGATATTAATGAAGGTTTCCCTTCCTCCCAAGCTTCCAGCCTAGAGAATAGGTAATATTAATAGGGAGAGAGATGATAGGGAAGAGAATAGGGAATATTAATAGGGAATATTAATAGGGAGAATAGGTAATATTAATAGGGAGAGAGATGATAGGGAAGAGAGGAAACCTTAAGTATTGTGAAGAGACAGAGTAGGTGGCACCTGAGTGACTTATATTTCATGATTTTATGATATTTAGAAAATGCTTTTATTGCAGAACACTTTCCTGTCTGCTTTCTATGGTGCCTGAACTACTAACACGACTTAATTCCTGTGAGGAAGATAGTTTCCTTTTAGAAGGAAAAGGAATACAAAAGAGTTTTGGAGGAGAAATACACTGATTTTGTAGATTAGTTTTTAACATGCAAGAATTATCCCAAATTAGCCGGTTTTATCTGACAGTTAGGGGATGAGACTCCCAAATCCCTAGGAGTTTATTGGGTGCAGAAGTAAGAATAGTTTTTAAATGTGGTGTTGTAGGATACTAATTATCTAGGAAAAATAAGAGAAGGCAGAAGCTAAGAATGGAAGCCAGATTATATAGCTTTGCTTAGGAATGGAACTGGCTAGAGTAGTGCCCAAGTGGCTAAAAAATAGGTAAAAAAAAAAAAAAAAAAAAGAGAGAGAGAGAGAGAGAGAGAGAGTGGAATTAGAGCTGTCACAAAAGAACTTGCAGCTGGCAGGCACTTCTTGCCCATCAGCTCCTGCTCCCCTCTGCTGTCCCTCCTAAGTTGTAGACCATGCATTCTCAGATAAGATGACATTGCCTCCCAGGAAGGGATTGGTTCTTGGGGAGGAGGAGTGAAAAAATCATACTCTTTTTATGCATAAAGTGCAGATATATATAACATGTAAGCAAGTATATGGTATATCTGTGGCTTTAAAATTTCATGGGAGGGAGTTAGGAAAAAATATATCTAAAAAGTCTCCTTGGGGGAGGCAATAATAAAAAAGAAGATCAAGAAACGCTGATGCAGACCAGGGTAGTTAAGAAGGCAAAGACGTGAGAAGAAGGTATGGGTGAGGAGAGGATGCGAATTTAAAGGTCAGATCTACTATGTATAGAAAAGAAATGAGAAGGGACAGAAAGAAATGACATAGTAAGTCAGCGAGCTTCAGGGAAAACAATCAGGGGGTGTGGCAAAAAAGATCTGAGGGAGTTGTGGGGAGAGAAGAAATGAATGCAAGAGAAATGGGGAGAGAGTATTTAAAAAATATTAGCGTGGATTGTGAATAAAATTTCCTTTAGTGCTTTATCTAAAGAACCAAGTAAGAATTGGAATTACACTTACTTAGTTTTGATTTTGAACTTCAATGGCAGCATTAAGAAAGTTGATTCTCTGAGATGAATAATACATGCTTCTTCAATCTTATGTAAAATTCTACAAAAAGCCGTTGTGATAGATTCTCTAGTACCCCTCCAATAAAATAATTCTCTAAACCCATATTATTTAGAAGCCACAGCTGATTGTGGTTTTTCTTTTTCTTTTGAAAGCAGCACCTAAAGAGACTAGATCTCATGAACCCTGGACTTTATTTGGGTTATGGAGTTTATTTAATTACCCCAGAAGCTATTTAGGCTGGATGCTTTATAAGAAATACGTTTTAGTTCTTCGAGCTTGCTCAAAAGCATTAAATCGTGTTTTGAACCAGTCCAGGGAAGTCCAAAGATCTGTATCAAGAGTACCTAGAAAGAAAGTAGGCATCCTAAGTATTTTCTTGGCCTAGGAAAGAAGCTATGTTTTCTAATGGTGTAGAGAAATGATTCTTTGGAGATCTTGCTAAAAATCAATGTCATTCCTGGGAAATGAGGTGAAATCTACCTTGTTTCATTTATGGCTTAAAATAATAGGATCTTCCCTCAAATGAACAGTAATACGGTTCATTTCCCACTGTCAGGGATGTATATAAAATCATTTATTGTATAGTGAATAAATCCTTTTTGGTTTTCAGGGAAGGTTTACTGCACTATACTAAAGCGTGAGGGTGTTTGTTAAAACGGATTATAATATAAATATCAAGTTAGACTTCTCAAAGATAATGCCAGATCCCAAAGGTCAGAAAAGCATGAGACTTGTGCATTAAATTAGGAGCACAGATATTCCAGTTTATTTAATAAGGCATGCCTTACCAATGATAAATACCCGAATCATATAAAGCAATCTACAAGTTAAAGGAACAAAATATGGTTAGAATTAAATGCAATTAAGTGCTTCCTTACTACCTTTTTTTCACTTGTAGTAAGAACATTTAACATGAGATCTACCCTTTTAACAAAAATTTTAGTGTACCTACAGTGTTGATAACTATAGATGTGATGTTGTTCAGCAGATTTCCAGAACTTACTCATTTTGTATAACTGAAAATTTATACCCATCAAAGAGCAGCTCCCCATTTCTCCCTCTCCCTGGCCCCTAGCAATCACCATTCTACTCTGCTTCTATGAGCTTTTTAGAGGCTATTGAAATACTTCATGTAAGTAGACTCCTTACTCCGCCACAGATATGTATGAGTGTATTAGTAAAGGAGTGAGAGAAATCAGAAAGAAAAGGGAGCAGTGTAATGACCAAGGGCAGGCAAGCACTTCCCAGACATAGTCTGGAAATATTCCAAATCGTGTAGTTAAAAATAAATAATGTTTTGTAAATTTCTTTTTCCCAGTTGTGAGTTGTCTGATGTGATTATGACCTTGTCGGCAAATTCTATTTTCATTGTGACTGGAAAATCCTTTACCTCATGCTCACTTTGGGGAAATTTTAGTCCTTAACTGTTCTAATTTCTTCCTTCACTAATTTGCCCCCTTCTTCTCTGTCTGAGAAGGTTCATGGAAAGTTCAACTCATTCGTCCTAGAGTTTCTTCCTCAGGGTCATTCTAGAATTTCATTATATTATAAAAACTTTGTTTTAGTGATTGCTATTCCCTTCACCATAAATATTATTCTCTATTGCTTAAACCTAAGTTGTGAGGTGATACAGCTTGCACGACCTCAGGTTAGATGGTATCAATATAAATGGAATACTGACAGAAGAATTCTGTAGAATTGGAAACAGTATTTGATATTTTAACAATGGATTTGATATCCTCGCTTTTTCATAATACTATTAAATAGTTAATATCAATTAAAATAAAGGTTTTTGTTTTAAAACTCTTTAAAAATTTCAGAAAATATCTCAAAATGATTTAAAGAAATCTGTGATGTACCATAAATGGGCCTGGAAATTAATAAATTAGAAATACAGGAGTGTCATTCTAATACTCTCACCATCATCATATACCAAATTTGAGTAACGATGTAAGTTATCCTGTACTATAGATGTTAGGAAGGTGTATCAAGGTTAAGGTTTACATTGAAAATTGAATGTATTTTTTTGGAGGGGAGGAGGCATTTGTATATAGTCTCTAAACATTCTGCTCCAGTTATGATACAGTTAAACTCTGTTCAATATGTAATCAGTTCCATGCTTAGTGCTATAATAAAGAATGCAGGAGATATAAAGAACTAAGTGATTTTCTGCCAAGGAGAAAATTATTGAAAAGATAAGATAGTACTCAGGTGAAACTGCTTCAGGGAATTACAGAAACAATTTTAGAGCTACTTTACTCCTTTAAATCACCTGTGTGTATTTTAGCAAAAACCTAGAACATGATGAGAATATAAGTTAACCTTAAGTTGTTTAATAGCCAGTATATTTGTGACTCTCTTGAATTAAACATGGCAGCAATGGGAAGCATAGGAAATGAGGTGGGACAGAGAGTGGGTAGGTGTGGTGCTAAGTTTTGTCCTACTGTGTTTCCACAAAGTTTTGTATAAAGTGGCCTTTAGGATGTTTGCTAAAACCCACCTACAGGGCAAATATTGTTTTGTTTGAACTCAAGTTAAAATGAGCTGCCACATCCTTAACTTATTGGCCTGCCTCAGGAGCCAGCCAGGAAGACGCTTTCTCCACGTGCTTCTTTGCCTCTAACCCCTCTGTAAAGGTCTTGCTTTTGTTGCCCTAACTAGCACCTCTTCTCCATATCCTGAGTCTTCTTATTCTTTGGCCAATAAGGAAACAAACACAAAATCTGTAACTTTTATATGCATCAGTGGTAGTATCTTAATAGCAGTGATCTCTGCAGAGCTAGCTCCGTTGGTGGGTGTCCTGTGCTGTCACACAGAGCTCATGCTTAATAATTGTCTTTGAACTTATGTTTTGTAAGTGAAGTCTGATGGGACGATGAAGCATGTGCTTGAGCAGATGAGATATACAAAAAGAAGGAGCTTTGTAATTCAGTAACTTTAACAGTACTTTCCCCTGCTTTCTGAACAAGAGGTTCCGCATTTTCATTTGTACTGAGATTAGCAGATAATGTAGGTGGTCTTGTTTTTGTGGATCTCTAGAGTTTTTTATTTGACTAATAATAGCACATCTTTTGAGAGTGTTCTCCTAGAAGTGCTTGTGTTCATTTATTAAATTTGTGTCCTTTTTGTTGCAAACATTCTTGAGACTACTCTGTAGAAGTCAATCTATGAGAATCATTGTCTTAGTTGGTTTAGGCAGCTATAACAAAAGTACAATAGACTGGATGGCTTAAACAACAAATATTTATTTTTCACAATTCTAGAGGAATGGGAAGTCCAAGATCAAGGCACCAGCAGATTCAATATCTTGTTAGAGCCTGCTTCCTAGTTCATAGATAGCCATCTTCCTGTAACTTCACATGGCAACAGGGACAGGGAGCTCTCTGGAGCCTTATTTATAAATAAGGATGCTAAATCTCATTCATGAGGGCTCTGTCCTCATGATTTAATCACTTCACAAAGGCCATACCTCCAATACCATCACAGTGGAAATTAGATTTCAACAGCTGAATTTGGTGGCACACATTCAGTTTATGACAATCATGAAATGACGTTAACTATTATTAGTATCAGTATTAGTAATTCTAAAATCAAGACTAAAAAGAAAGAAGATGTGCCAGTCAAATGTAGTTGCCACGGATATTAAAGGTATTTCTAAAAGATTTTCATAATTGTAGCATATAGCTTCCCAAGATGACTATTTCAGACAGATTTCTCTTGGATGTATAAGTACTAACAATAAAAAAACAGTCTTATTAGTCTAATTATTTGTCATAATTGCAAAAAAATAAGTTATCTGTAGGACTGAAGTAAAGCTGAAACCTTGCTATTTGATCTGATTTTGCACCTTAACAAGAATTTAATTTTCTATAGACCTATTTTTGGTTAATGATCTAGCTCAGGAATGTGAAACTCCCTAGGAACTAACATTATCAACTCAGGATAACCTCAACTTCAGAAAGAAAAGATCCATATTCAGCTAATTCAAAACTGTACATATATATAACCTCTAATTACAGGGCACAATTTGCTTAGGTAGCAGGATGAGTTTCTGAGAAGTCAATTATAAATGCCCAACTATAATGTTGGGCTTTTTTTTTCTGTTGTGAAACTACCAGTAAAGAATAAAAGCTTATCTGTGCCATGCTATCTACAATACCATGCCCACCCTCCCCAAAAGAGGGGAGGATAGGAGTTATGAAGGATCAATATTTTTTTATAGATTTATTGGGATGACATTGGTTAATAAAATAATATAGGTTTCAAGTGTACAATTTAATAATATGTCATATGTATATTGCACTGTGTGTTCACCACCCAAATTTAAATCTCCTTCCATCACCACATATTTAACTCCCTTTACCCTTATCTACTTCCTTCCCTCTTCCCTTTCCCTCTGCTAACCACTAAACTGGTGTCTTTGTCTATGAGTTTTTGTTTGTTCGTTTGTTGCTTTCAGTTTTGTATCCCACATATGAGTGAAATCACACAGTTTTCAATTTATTTTTTCTGACTTATTTCGCTTAGCATGACATTACAAGATTCATCCACATTGTTGTTGCAAATGGCAGTGTTTCATCTTTTCTTATGGCTGAGTCATATTCCATTGTATATATATATATATACATACCACAGCTTCTTTTTCCAATCATCTATCAATGCACACCTCAGTTATTTCCATCTCTTGGCCACCGTGAATAGTCCTGTAATTAACTATTGCAGCACTAACATATATCTTTACAGATAATTTTTTTCTATTTGAGGGATAAATACACAGAAGAGGGATTGTTGCATCATATGGTAATTCTATTCTTAATTTTTTGAGGAACCTCCTAAAGTGGCTGTAACAATTTACATTCCACCAGCAGTGTATAAGTGTTCCTTTTTCCTCACAATCTCTCCAACAGTTATTATCTGTCCTGTTGATGATAGCCATTCTAACAGGCTGAGGTGGTAACTCACTGAGGTTTTGATTTGCAATTCCTTGATAGCTAGTATATCTTTTAATATATTTGTTGGTTATTTGTATGTCTGTCTTCTTGGGAGAAGTGTCTGTTCGGGTCTTCTGCCCATTTTTTAATTGGATTGTTTGTTTTATTGTTGAATTGTATGAGTTCTTTATGTATTTTGGTTATTAGCCCTTTATCAGAGGTGTTGTTTGCAAATATCTTCTCCCATTGGGTCAGTTGCCTCATTGTTTTGTTGATGGTTTCTTTTGCTTTGCAGAAGCTTTTTAGTTTGATATAGTCCCATTCATTTGTTTTTGCTTTTACTGCCCTTGCCTTTGAGGTCAAATTTATAAAATCCTCTCTAAATCTGAGGTCCATGAGTTTAGTACCTATGTGCTAATGCAATTTATTGTTTCAGGTCTTATATTTGAACCATTTTGAGTTAACTTTGGAGAATGGTGACAAATAGCAGTCTAGTTTCATTCCTTTGCATGTGGTTTTCCAGTTTTCCCAGCACCATTCATTGAAGAGGCTTTCCTTTCTCCACTGTGTTTTTGGCTCCTTTGTTGTAAATTATTTGCCCATATATACAGGGGTTTATTTCTGGACTATCATTTTTTTTTTCTATTGGTCTGTGTGTCTGTTTTTCTGCCAATACCATGCTATTTTGATTATTGTCACTTTGTAGAATAATTTGAAGTCAGGCAGAGTGATACCCTTGGCTTTTTTTTCTCTCAGGATTGCTTTGGCTATTCGGGATCTTTTGTGATTCCATTTCAATCTGATGATTTTTGTGTTCTATTTCTTTAAAAAATACCATTGGGATTTTGATGAGATTGCATTAAATCTGTATATTGCTTTGAGTAATAAGGCCATTTTTAACTATGTTGATGCTTCCAATCCATGAACATGGAATATATTTTCATTGTGTCTTCTTCAATTTCTCTTAATAAAGTTTTATAGTTTTCAGTGTATAGATCCATGAACAGTCAATATTTCTTGAACCTTATTACAAGAAGCCTTCAAAAATGCAAACTTTCTGTATGAACCAACAAAGATCCTGGTTCTTTTGATCTGCAGTGGGATCCAGGATTCAATATTTTAAATTTCTGGAAATATTTTTTTCATTTGCCTGAGTTTTCCTCCACCTTCCTAGTTGCAAAGATCTTGGCATTTTTGCTGGTTCCTCCTCAGTTCTCTTACTTTCAAACTTTAGTATAACCAAGGGTTCCAACCCATTCTTAGACTGCTTTTCTGTTTTTACTCATTCCCTTATTGATCACATTCACTCTTAAGACTCCCAAACTGTCTATACGCTAATGACTCTGAAATTTATATCCCTACTCTGATTTTTTCATAAATCTCAGAGACTGAGTGTCCATCTGCTTCCATCATATTGCCTTTTGGATGTCTAATTGGTATTTTCTTATTTTCATTTGCTCCAGAAACAGACTCAGAAAGGATTCAAATACTAGTAGATTTTTTGGTGTATTTTGACTATGTTTTATTTTGGATGAGGGGAGATGAAGGTATGAAAATGAGGAAATGAGACACAGAAATAAAGAAATCCAATAAAGAATTCATCATCAAACCAGCTACCTCATGGGAACATGGAGTGTGACCCTGAGGGGGGAATTCTATAGACCAGTGTAAAAAAAAAAACCCTCAGACTTATTCTAGCCAAGGGGCGAGGGAACTGGGGTATTTATATTCCAAATCCTGGTTGACGGCTGCTTCTGAGATAATTTCCTAGCATTAATTTCTGGCACTTTCAGTCCATTTTAGTGATAAAGCAAAAGAGTCCTTCTAGATATAAAGCTCTAGAATTGGAAGTTGGGAAGGGGCGCATTTTTTAAAACTATTTTTTTAAGAGCTATTTTAGGTTCACAACAAAATTGAGAAGTACAGAGATTTCCTATATAACCCCTGCACTGACATATGCATAGCCTCCCCCATTGTCGACATCATTCAACAGAATGGTACATTTGTTACCAAGAATGACTCTACATTGACACATCATAATCACAAGTGCATAGTTCACCTAGGGTTCACCCTTGGTGTACATTTTATGAGTTCATACAAATGTATAAAGATGTATATCTGCAGTTATACCATCATACAGAATATTTTCACTGCCTTAAAAATTGTCTTTGCTCTGCCTGTTCACCTCTCCCATGATCTTTTCATTGTTTCCACAGTTTTGCATTTTCTTGAATGTCAAATTGCTGGGATCCTACAGTACGTAATCTTTTCAGACTGACTTCTTTCGCTTAGTAATAGGAACTTAAGTTTTTTCTGTATTTTTTAATGGCTTGATAGCTCATTTCTTCTTAGTGCTGAATAATATTTAATTGTCTGGATATATCACAGTTTATTTGTCCATTCACCCACTAAAGGACATCTTGGTTGCTTCCAAGTTTGGGCAATTATGAATAAAGCTGTTGTAAACATCCCTGTGCAAGTTTTGTTTACTTTTGGGGGATAAATACCAAGGAGGGTGATTGCTGAATCATATAACAATAGTATGTTTAATTTTCTAAGAAACAGCCAAAATGTTTTCCAAAGTAGCTGTTCCATTTTACATTCCCACCAGCAATATACGAGAGTTCTAGTTGATTCATATCCTGGTCAGCATTTGGTAGTATCAGTGTCTGAATTTTGGCCATTCTGATAGGTATGTAGTGGTATTTCATAGTTCTTTTAATTTACATTTCCTGATGATATGTGGTGTGGAGCATCTTTTTATATATCTTCTTTGTGAGGTGTCTGTTAAGATCTTTGACCCATTTTTTTGTTTTTAATTTGATTTTAATTTGATCAAATTTTTAATTTGATTTTTTCTTTTGTTGAATTTTAGAGTTCTATGTATATTTTGGAAAACAGTTCTTTATCAGATATGTCTTTTGCAACCATTTTCTTCTGTCTGTGGCTTGTCTCCTAATTTTCTTGACATTGTCTTTCTCAGAGCAGTTTTTAATTTTAATGAAGTCCAGTTTATCAATTATTTCTTCCATGGATCATGCCTTTGGTGTTATATCTAAAAAGTCATCGCTATACCTAAGGTCATCGAGGTTTTCCCCAATGTTTTCTAGTAGTTTTATAGTTTTGCATTTTATACTTAGTTTTATAATCCATTTTGAGTTAAATTTTGTGAAAAGTGTAAGGTCTGTGTCCATATTCAATTTTTTGCATGTGGCTGTCCAATTGTTCCAGCACCATTTGTTGAAGAGACTGTCTTTGCTCTATTGTATTATCTTTGTTCTTTTGTCAAAGATCAGTTGACTACATTTAAGTCGGTCTGTTTCCAGGCTCTCTATTCCATTTCATTGATCTATTTGTCTATTTTTCACCGATACCACACTGTAGCTTTATAGTAAGTTTGAAGTCAGGTAGTGTCAGTCCTTCAATCTTGTTCTTCTCTTGCAATATTGTGTTTGCCACAAAATAACTTTCTGGGAGTTTTATTAGGATCACATTGAATCTATAGATCAAGTTGGAAAGAACTAACATCTTGACAATACTGAGTCTTCCTATCTATGAACATGGAGTATTTCTCCAATTATTTAGTTCTTTGGTTTCATTCAAAAAACTAAATAAATGGAGTTTTGTAGTTTTCCTCATATAGATCTTGTATTTTGTTAGATTTATAGCTAAGTATTTAATTTTGAGGGTTCTAATGTAAATGGCATTGTGTTTCTAATTTTAAATTCCATTTGTTTATTGTTGGTACACAGGAAAGCAATTACTTTTTTGTATATTAACTTGTATCCTGCAACCTTGCTATCATCACGTATTAGTTCCAGGAGTTCTGTTGTTTATTCTTTTGGGTATTCTATATAGGCAATTATGTCATCTGTGAACAAAAACAGTTTTCTATCTTCCTTCCTAGTCTGTATATCATCCTTTTTCCATCTTGCATTAATAAAGACTTCCAGTACAATGTTAAAAAGAAGTGGTAAGAGGGGATTTTTTTTTTTAATTTACATTATCACAACATTTTATACAATTTTGGCACTATTCTGATTTAACTATTCTGACTTTAATAGTATTATTGGTCTCGTAGATTTAAAAATGCTCAGGAGAGCCAACATCAGCATGCAACAGGGCACTGTCCTACACTTTGCCCTCATCAAAATTCTTACAAATAGCTGAGATGAATGCCTAAAATGCAATAATATATATACATCTCAAAAAAACTGGCAGTGATAGTTAATATATAAGATCCTAAAATCAAGATTCAAAAAGCCTTGATAAAATATTAAATTACGTACTTTGATTCAGAAAATGAATTATATAATATAGTATAAAGGACAGAGCTGATCTAACACTGGTTTTTATGGAGCAAACAACAAGGAAACAAAAACAAGAAGGATTGTAGTACTTATATAATTAGAAGTTAAATGAGAAACAAAGGGAATCGATATTAATTCAGCCTGTATTTTGGGCCAAGCACTGGTGCAGGTATTTTGTAGGTGCCAAGGAATATAACACAATCATAGACTATATTTACTGGAGCGAGTGGCCAGAATAAGGGGAGTGACAGTCACACTGTGCTGAGATGTGTGGACAATATGTGGACAATAATTTGGAGGTAATAAGTATAGCAGCAGGTCACATGAAAGGTCATTGAAAAAAATTTTAATTTAATGAAGAGAAGGGTAGAGAGCATAAAAGATGTCATGTGGGAAAAAAATAAATTATTCTGCTTAGAAATAGAAGTGCAAGGTAGTGAGTTCCCTGTTAGTGTAAGTAAGCAATACAAAATGACCAGCAAGGAAGTATAAAAGAAAGTGATCCTGCTTTAAGGTGCACTGGACTAGATGACCTCTAAGATTCCTTCCAAAAATCTATGCACTTCTATAGGCAGAATTAGAAAAAAAAAAATGGCAGCATTAATGGCAGGGGGTTTAGCCTCACAAAATGGAACACAGCTTATCTTTGGCGTCAATGAGATCCAGAGAGTAAGAAAGAAAAGAGGTATTTTTAGTTAAGATAAATATTAGCTATTATCTTAGAAAACAGGAAATTTGGGATTTTATAGGAAAGATGTGTGCAAACAAAAGCTAGATTAAAAATTTTCAGGGGAGTTATTCAAACAAAAGAGATCTTGTTTTTGATTATGGAGTTCAAAAGTAAGGAAGGGGCTATGGGCACTATAAAAGAAAAGCATTTGTTTGTGTATTAAAAAAATAACTTCCTTTAGGGAGATATCATCTCCAAATATAATTATGAATGAGAAGAAAGACTAACACTCAGATCTCAAGTGCTCCACTTAATTTTATTTCAATGCTTAAAAACAAAAAAAAAAAGTGAGCAAGGTTGCCATCTAGTGACTATTTGGTTTCTAACTTTAGAGGCTCTTAAATATGGGTCCCCATGACAGTGATTCTCAAATCTGGCTGTGCATTCATATCATCTGGAAGTTTCCTAAACTATAAATTCCTGAGACCCACCTGAGGCTGGAATCAGAATCTTTGGGGATGGGGCTCTAGGGGTTCTGCCTTATTTTAAAGATCTTCAGATGACTGTACTGGACCTAGTCTACCACCTGTGCTTGGAATTAACTGCCCTGGAGGCATATTGAGTGTGGGATGAAGTGTCATAGAGACAAAATTTTGTGAAGCGCATTATTTATCTACTTGCTCTAAGAATCTGGTTTCAGACATATGCAACTTGATATTGCATCTTTGTATGTCTGATACTTATAATAGGCTTATCACTGCTAGAAGTTATCCTACTGCTATGATCAAAGGCACATAGTTGAAGATATTTATTGTAATACTGGTTTCAATAATATCTACCAAAAACCACTTAAATGTTCATCAATAGGGTTTGGCTAAAAAAGACAGTAAATCAAAGCAGTGAAATTTGGTGAAAGAATTTAAGAAGAATGAGTAATTCTATAGATGCTGATACCCTAGAGGAATTGATTATGTGAAGAAAGCAAGCTGTATTTTGAGCAAAGAGGTGATTCTGATGCAGGTGGTTTGGAGTCAATCTCGGAAACACTGTCTTAATGAGTAGATAGATTAAGTAATATCTGTGATATAAGGCCATGAATGGGGCCCAGAGATCTTCATTTTTAACAGGTTCCTCAAATGATTTTAATACGAACCACAGTATTTGAAATCACTAGCACGGACATCTTCCCATTAATCCTCAGATCAGTCTACTGGGTGTCCTCTAGATCTATGGCCAGATCTGCCCGTGTTAACCTGGCATGTTGACACGCTTTCAGTCTGTGATAAAGAGATAGCATGTCCTCGTGGATTATCTCTATCAACAAGTAATGAAAATAACTATTTAAAGTGAACGTACAAAACACTCTTCAAACATCGACCTTTAGACAAGATCTTGTGAAACAGTACTTGTCATCAGTGTGCAAGTGTGGCTTCCCCAGTTGGCCACTACATGGAAATGATGTGGTGGCTGTAGAGCTGTGGTAAGCCATCAGGTCACCTACAAATCAGTCATTCTAACAGGATATGACTGCAATGTCTGTCTCTGTGAAAAAGAGAACAGGAAGTGTGACAAGGAAACAAAGAAGGAACCAAAGGAGCAAGAGTTGAAAGTGCAAAAGGAGCAAAGGTCACAATGGGCTGATCTGAGATGTGTTTGCTGCCTTATGTTTCCCAAAGGTTTATGTTCTGGAAGAGTGTGCCCTGTTAGTAGAATTCTCAGTTAGTAGAATTTGTAAGCAATAATCCATAAATCTGTGACGTTCTCTCCTGAAGTCGGCCTTTGCCACCTGTTTGGTGTTGGAACTCTGTCTTCACAGAGACCTGACATATTGAAAGGGATGCACCTTTTCCCCGGAAGGGCCATTAGTTGAACCAGCATGTTTTATGACAAGGAGCAGGAGACTGGAGGGATCTATGAAGGTGGAGCACGTGGGAGTAAAAGCCTCCCTGGGACCGCCCCCTCTAAGCCTTTCTGCAGCCAATGGAAACAAGTTTCTGCTCTGACTTTCCAACACATGGTCTAACAGGGATCGTGTATTTTTGAGTACATGAGGAGGTTTCCTTATTTCAGTTGATTCTTGCTTGTTAATCTATTCCTTAACAAAAGCATGTGAGAGTAAGCCTTGAATCAGTTTGTATATATTTCTTTTCCAAAATAATCTTTATAGTTTTTTGATCATAAAATAGAAGAAAAATTCGGTATATAAATTTAGGAAGAATATAGGAAAATGTAAAGGAAAAAAAAATCACTCACAGATGCATCACATTTTCCCTTCCAGTCCTTTTTATAAACATATTTACATACATTTTAAGAAAACTGGAATCAGATTTATATTCTGTCTGGTATCCTATTGTATTAATAGTCATTTCACTACATTACCAAATATTTTAAATTATTTTAAAATTTTATTATATAATGCTACCACAATTTGTTCAATCTACTATTAAAGGATATTTAGTGTTTGTCCAGTTTTTCTTCATTATAAACTTTTATTTGTTTTTTAAAATTAAATCTGAATGCTACTGGTATTTCACCATTATTCACAATATTAGCTGTTTTTAAGATATACATTCTTTATCATATTTAGAGTATACCACTTCGTGGTATTCCTTGTTTACTAATAACTTGAACATCAGAAACCAGAAATTTGAATATTTGAGAATGCCATTTAGCATCCTTCAAATTTCTCAGTCCAAAAATTTAAAGTTATTTGTGTCTCTTTCCATTCTTTTAAACCCTCATACCCAAATCAATAAATCTTCTCAGCTCATGCTTCATCACACACGCAGAATCTGACCACTGCTTGACATCTTGCTCATCTAGATTATTATAGCAGCGTCTAGACCTTACTGTGCTTCCTCCATTACCAGCCTACATTCTGTTCACCACAGTAGCAAGAGTTATCCTTTTGAGATAAGTTAGGCCATCACTTTTTGCTCATAGCCTTTGACTGGATTTACACCTCACTCCGTAGTCAACAAGGCTCTCTCTCCTTTGCTTCTACTTCTTGGACTTGGTTGGATCTATCACTCCCCCTTGCACATTCATTCAAACCATGTTGGCTTCCCTTCTGTCCTCAGTGCACCAGGTAGGATGCTGCCTCAGGGCTTTTACACTTGCTGTTAATTCTGCCTGAAATGCTTCTCTCCTTCATATCCACATAGCTAGCTCCCTCATCTTCCTCAAGATTCTGTTTGAATGTCACCTCAGTGCAGCCTTCTCTAATCATCCTATTTAAAATGGCAGTTTCTACACCCTTCCTTGTTTTATATTCTCTACAACATTTATCACCATCTAATATACTCAATCTTTTCTTTTTGTTTATTTACCACCTGTCTTTCTCTTATTAGCATGTAAGCTCCACAAATGCAGCCTCAACACCTATGATAGTATCTGGCATATACTAGAAAGTCAACTGGTCTCAACTGAACTGAACTGAACTCATTGAACTATTTCTAAAACAGTGCACAATGCATGTATCATGCCAATTATCTATTTGTTGAAATTATGAAAGAACACACTAGTAAACCCATTTGGTCCTGAAGATATTTTTAAATGTTATTTTATTATTTTTATTAGTTTCAAGTATACAATACATTGGTTAGATATTTATATAGTTTATAAAATGATCCACCTGATTGCTTTTTTTTCTCCTCTGGCTCTCCACCTAGCTATTACGTTAGTGCTGACTGCATCCCCTATGCCGTGCTCCCCATCCCTGTGACCCTCTATCAACTACTAATTTGTTTTAACCCTTCACCTCTTTTTCCCTGTCCCCCAAGCCCCCTCCCCTCTGGCCATTACCAGATTGTCCTCTATATCCTGAGGATTTTTCGAGAGATAATTTTTGGATAACATTTTCCACTCCCTTTCATGGTTAATGATTTATTCAGGTTTTAAGATTTTTCAAGATTTATATGTTTTCAGAAAAGATGAATTCATAGAAATATTTTAATTTATAATCATAAAATTGGTTTCATTACTGTTATAGTTTAATTGTTCCTCTATCTGGTGTTACAGTCTTGTTTTGATTAGCCATTTTCTTTTATTCTTTGCCTCTGTGAGATCTTTCAGAGCTTTTTTGATTGTTTTAAATAAAAATTGGTAATTTAAAATTGTTTAAATTCTATTACTAATCTATTAATCTAACAATAGTAGCAATCTACTTAAAGTTCAATTATAGCAATAATCATATTTCTAAATAGGGATGATGTATGCTATTCTACACTAACCCCAGGAACCCCATAGTGTGTTGGTCATTTAATAAGACAGAGTCCCATTGCAGCTCTTGTCTTTATTACCTAAAGTCTAAACCACATATGTTCATGTAGATTTTCTTACAGATATTGTGTGAATCCACTCATCATTTTTTCTTTTTTTCTCATCTAGGTTTCTGGCCTCAAGATCATATTGGAGTTTTGTCATTCTTTCTTTCAAGATTTCTTCAGAAGCTTTTTTCTAAGCCTTTATTACCTGCTCTTCCTCTTCTGCTCTCAAATTCCCTTTCCATGATTTTCATACAGATCCGTCAATTTCTTTTCCTTTTCCTGTAGGCCATCTAATGCTGTATTTTAACACCTAATTCCAGGTACCAATATTTTGACTAGCAGAGTTTATTAGAAGCTGGTTTTCAAATGTGGGCTTTTGGGGAAGCATCTTAGTGTCTTTAAAGTTAATGCAATCTTGAGTGCCCACTTAGTTTAAAGCAGGTCCTAAAGACTAAGTGAGGGACAATGACATGTTTCTTCTAGATTATATCGATAGCCCTTTGGGTGTCCTTACTGCTAATTTTCTGCCTTCCAACTCCCCCCACCCCTTCTCATCCACCACCACTTCCCTATCCTATGGTTGGAGTGATCTTCCTTAAGCTGGAAAATACATACGGTATCATTTAAGGTCATCCACTGTCAAGCCCTCATTTGCCTGTTGGAACTTACTATCTATAGTTCCTTTGAATGTGTAATACCTTAAGGAAAATAGATTTTATTATATCTTTGCTCTTTCTTTCAGCTAGAGTTCATCTTTTTCCTCAAAACTATAATCACTTTATTTATATTTCTGTTATTGAGCTTACTACAGTCTGCCTTGTACCTTTTGTATACCTTTGTCCTTGACTAAACAATCATCTTAATAAGGGCCAGGAGCATCTCTTCTCTTCTTGTTTTGATCCCCATGGAATTTTGTAAAATGTGGTCATTCAGTCAATGTTTTTCAACTGAGCTGAACATTATGCCAAACAGAATCAGATTATCTTGCCCCGACTTGCTGAAGTTGTCAAGAACAGATTTATTAGGGCTGCAAAATCAAGGTATGTATTTACAAGCAGAGAAATCTAAGAGGGAGGGGTTAGACGGAATAGAGGGCCTGGAAATAAATGCAAGAGCCTGGAGGGATCTTTTCTTTTTGGGCACAAGGTGGCAGACTATGCCCACTTGAATCACAACATTTAAGACAGCTTTGTGAGGCTGAAATGTTCTGCCCTATTTTAGAAATCTTTGTTTGTTTGTTTGTTTTTAAGTGAAGCCAGTGCTGCTTGATGGCTGATACATGGGTTTGGTTAAAACGCAGACCCACTGCCTGAAGGTGGGCTGTGCTCCCAGATCTCTAGTCCCTCCATTTTGGACTCACCCCTCCGGGTCTGCATCCCAAAGTAATGCATTGTGGATGTCAAAACATCGTGTTTCCCATAAATAGATGAAGAAAATTTGAATAAATATGCATGAACACTCGAGCTGGGAGAGAGGAAACAAAATCTGACCAGAGAATTGAAGCGTAGTTTCTCCACTAGATAGCAGATGAGGACAGATTGCCTTTCGTTGGTCCTGCCTGTAATTACCCAAAGAAAACATTCATTTTCTTTAGCAGTTCATTTTTTTTTTGCCTTTAAAATGTCAAGTATTTTTCATGTGATCAGACCATTGACATATATAAGTCTGATATAATCTGAGATATAAGTAACAGGCTGATTTCAATTTATTTATCTGCAATTTAAATTCAGGTATAATTTTCTTTACGCGCACATGTGCGTGTGCACATGCCAAATTGTCTTTTAAAAAAATAGCAAAGTACCAGGAATAGATTATTCTGAAATTCTGGTGGTGACTAATTTATTAGGTTATATGATCAGTATCCATTGATATGGATTTCTGTTATACCTAGAAGGTAGAGATTAAATAAGGGGAAAAAAGATAATCCTTGTTTTCAGGTTCACTTCGCATTTATTTCAGATTTTCTTTCTCTTTGTCTGGAAGGAGGTAGAACTGAGAAAAGTGATAATTTGGAGATTTGTTTCAGGAAATAAAATTTGCCCTGTAAGGAGTTATAAATGTGCAACAGAGGAAAGCGCATAGAAGGCTATGAAGCAGGATATCTTCGTGAGAGCAGAGGGAGGTCAGAAGAAAAAAGAAATGCCAACTTAAGCAGACTGAGATGATGGAATGCTTTACTCAAGCTTTATTCAGTAGACTAATTTCACAGCACTGCCTTTGCCAAAGGCAGAACTAATCTTGTTGCCTTTGAAATGAAGTGCCACAGACAACAGCCTTTCTTAGAGATCATTTATTACAAATTACTATATGAGACATAGTGTTTACTTTCATGCCTACAGAGCAATAACAAAGAAAGGCTTTTGTGACATTCAAAAATTAAATGACACCTATTCAAATGTTACTTATTTCATAAATCCTTAATGAATTTTTATTTTCTTAAAAAAGCATCACAACTTGGAATAGAATTTCATACTATGACCATTAAAAGAGCAACAGTTCTCCCCAGGAGGCTGGGTTTGTCTCACTTAATTCCCTGCTCTGTCCTTCTGCACCTCGTCTGCTATCAGGTGGCTCTCCTTCACCATCGAATCACAGACGACTGGGTATTCCAACCTTTATTCTGCTGGGAATTTCTCGTGGACTAGTTACCATCACTCTCACTTGAACTGCCACTGTCAGATGATTCACTACTGTCATGCTTTTTAAGGGGCCTAAACCTGTTGGAATGGGATTTTCTGTAACCCCAAGAGCCTTTCCTTTGCGGCATACCCTTATTCCACATAGAATTGTTTCGTCTATGGGGTACGTGATAATTTTTTCTGCTGTGTGTTGTTATAGTCCCCTCATTGTTGGGACCACTATGGGAACCTATTCCAGTTTTAATTTCATTATCAAGACCATGAGAGGGAATGGGCTGACCCTGACTTTTGCCCTTACTAGGAAATCTCTCTTTTTCATTTGAGGTCACTTGATTCCTATGAGAATATTCTGTACCTTTTCTGCTACTCCCTTTGCCATTTTTCGGAATTTCATTATAATTAGTACTTTCAGCGACATCACTACTGCCTTCTTTTTTTTTCTCTTTTGAGGGTACGTGAGGGTAATGAATTTCTACTTTCCCTTGGTGAGCATTTTGGCTGCCGGCATCCACTCTGTTTCCTTCTTTTCCAGGGAGTTCCTTAAAATCGGTGCTACCTATGATGTCATTGCTGCCCTCCACTAGGCTCACATCAGCAGTATTTGCCTCTTGTTCTGTTTCATCCCTGGTCCCAATGGTATTTCTGCCATTTTCTTCTTTCTCTGGGATGTCATTATAACCTGGCCCTCCGGCCTCTGGTTTAACAGTCTCAGCTTCACTTGGACCAGAAAATTCTGTTTGAATATCTGCACCTTCTTGATCAGGATCAATGACTTCTCCTTTACCAGAAATGTCCTTAAAAGGTTGTCCATCGCCACTGAAAGGAGACATATTATTGCTCCCCCTCTCTTGAAGATCTGGGTAACCACTGCCTTCAAAGTCACTGGGGATTTTTTTGACTTTTGAGAGCTGTTTTAGATAGTCAGTGTTGTGTTGAATATGGTGAGTGCTTTTGCTCTTTACTGGAATCTTCTGTGCTTGTGGATCTCTTTGATGATTCTTCTGACCTTTTAAAGGGGCTTTAGCATAGCTCACACTTGTTGGAATTTTGCTTAGAACTTTCCTGAATTTGATCTCTTTGTTTTCTTTCCCCAAGAGTTCAGTCACAGCTCCTGGCTCCATTATATGTTGCATATTATTTCTGGTGAGAGCAGCACTGTATTCTTCTTGGTCATGTAGTTTGCTAATAACAGTATCTCCATCCTCAGCCCCATTATTCCCAGTAGATCCAGGATAAATGGACACCTTTAGGTTATTGTGGGCATTTTCTTTGTTACTAGTACTGAAGTCTTCATTCATTGTCTGTCTATTTTCAAAAATATTTTGAGATTTACTGGTTTGATTATTTTTATTGGCTCCAAGAAGGAACAAGTCTTTCTCTTTTTCCTGGGCAATGTTTTCTTTAGATACTGATTCTTGATTTCTTCTCTTGCCAGATTGGTGAAGAGCAATTTTGTCATTGTTTTTTTCTTCCTGCTAAAATGTAATTGTTAACATAAAGTGATTATTTTATGTTAAATTTTTTAAATTTAATAATTCTTAGAGTCTATCTATATCTATCTATCTATAATCTCCCAAATACTTAATAAAAAGATTCTATCAACTCAGTAGAAGTTTGTTGGTAGAGATAATTCTGAAATGGCCAAAGCAGTTTTCATGGAGCAAGAAGAATGAGCAATGCTTGGAGAATGGGTAAAATCAAATACATGGAAAGGAAATGGTGAGAATGTTTTAAGAATAAGTCACATATTCAAATATTTGGAAACAAAATATTTGAAAGATAATATGAATAAAACTCTAAGTTTGGAGTGGAGAAATCTTAAAGAAGAGAATAAGAAATAAATTTGGAAATGTAGATTAGGGCCTGATTTTGAAGGAGAATAGACTGTTGTCCTCACCTTGTGACTAGTGAATAGTTGCACATGGCAGAGAGTTCATATTTTTAAAATAAGTATTTCCTCTTCCATTCTCTCACTCATTCTCTCTCTCTCTCTCTCTCTCTCTCTCTCCCTCTCTCTCTCATTCCCAACTATAGTACTGTTCTGCTTTTATACATGTCTCTTATTAATGTGGGAAACAGTGGGGAAATTGTTGAGTAAACTCACACTTGAATCTCAAGATAAAAATAGTTTATGGAAATGCCCTCTATTTTTATGAAGCTGGCTAATATACAAAAGTTTCAGTGTGTAGTATTTTTAAGGTATAATTTGAAATGATTTATTTGTGATATCATTGTTCACTAGTCTTTTATTTGGCAGGTATATTCTGAAAATTAGTGAGATTTTGCTATGAGGAAAAATATAGTAGAAAAAAACTTCATAGTGAGTTATTTCTAAATGAAAAGTATTTTAAACATTTGACTTATTTTAAGACATTAAATCTTGGAAAGTTTTACATGGACATTTATATTGTCCTTTGAAATCAAGTTCATTTGCTCCTTGCTAATATATCCTTTTTAATTAAGCTGATGCATAAAAAAATCAATAGATTGTAATCATCCCTTCTTAATATTTTTTCCTCTCTAATCAGAAGTGGAAAGTTTTGCTCTATATTTGCTGCTTTTACTACTTTAAAAACAACAGTATGTATACTAATTAATTGTGCGCATTTCACTAAAGACCAAATAGGATTCTTTTATAAATGAAAACATAAAATGATGTTTAAATTGTGGTATTTGATGGTTCATTATTTCTTCACTTGCTTATGTTAAATGATTTCTGAATATATTGTTGATGGTATGATGGTCTAGATATCAGCTGGCTTCAGCTTTCCTCTACTCTACTGTCTTTCTTTATGACTTCTCTCACATTATTCTTTTCATGGAGAATAATATCTCCCACCTACTTGTTTGCTCAAATCCTACTCATCCTCCAAGACCAGCTCAATTACTTCTATTATGTAACTTTCCCCTAACACAAGACTAGGAACTAATCTTTTTCTACTTCAAGCTCTAAAGCATGATTTTTCGGTTACCACTCACATAGCACTTTGCACATTCTGTATTAGGTCATAATGATTTTTCTAAGTGTCATTTGTTTCTTTTCTAAGATCCCAAAGAGAAGGCATTAAGTTTTCTCAATCATTTTATCTCCCATAGTATCTTGCACATTAGGAAGAGCTCAATACATATTTGTTACAAGTAAGTTTAAAATGCAGTTAGTCTTAGAGATACATCTAAAGAATACTGAGCAGAACAAAACAACATTCTGAAGGAAAACTAGTACTTTCATGGGAAACGAAGCCAGATTTGGAAAAAGTAAATAGTCCTTTTTTGCTGATGGCATTTTAAGTTGTTTCCAGCTCTTTGGCCAATGAATCTGCAAAAAAGGACTAAGTGAAAAGAATTATTGTTCCATTTCAGTGACTAGGCCCTTATTCTTTCTCTTCTGAGCATTCTAAAACAGATGGAGTCATCTGTGGAATGAATTTAAGGGACACTAAAATGTGTCACTCTAGGCCAAAATGATTTCTAATAGCTTCCTAATCCTCACCATTAGAGTGTATGCTATAACGTGTCCAGAGAACTCCTTTATAAAAGACCGAACATTAATCAGAAGCAATAACACACAAAAAAATCATGAGATCAAGGTCCATCAGTACCACACCTGCCACGGCAGGTCCTGAAGCCGGGCAGGATTGGGGCCAGGGCATGGGGTAGCCCACCTGTGTCAGGAAGACTCTGCAATACAGAGTTCCATAGCAGAGACCCTTGAGGAGCCTGAGACTGTGGGAAAAGGACAAAGGCACCAGCCTCAGACAGAAACACCAGAGCAGACTCCCCCATAGTTTTCTCTAGCGTTAGTCTAGAGTTTGGTTTGTTATAAGGATCATCACTCAATCATTCAGTTACCTTTATGTTAGTTTGATTTTTCCTCCCAGATGACGTGTAAACATACTTAAAAATATAAGACCCATGTTTCTCACTGTGACCCTTGTACGTTATCTACAAAAATACAACGTTATATTAAGATGGCTTTATCTCTTACTGAGAAGTTTTCTGGCTCTCTTTTTGATAGGACAAGATATTTTTAAACTCGAGTGAAGTCTAATTCTGCATCTGACAGATGGTAGTTCTTCCTATGACCACAGAAGGGCGTGTGTCAGGCAGCCCTTGAAGGTAGCAGCTTGTTCCTTTCTTTTCTACTTATCTCTGTTGTCTCTAAAGATGACTATCAACCATCTCTCACCCAGGGTATATCAATTCGATTACCAAATTTCAGTGGAAACGGAGCACTTGAAAATTTTCAGGTGGGAGGGGGTAGGGAGATTAGAAGAAAGGCAGATTTTACAGTATACATGTCTGATGTCAAATTGACAAAACTCAAAGCATGAACATTCAGGCTCTTAAATATGTACTTTTTGCCTTTGTAATTTTCAGCTGAGACAGAACAGAAGATTGTTAGTTCTTAGAACAGAATTTTCTGAGACTGCCAGGAGAAATCATGGCAGGCAGAAGTAAGCTGCAATTTGGTGACATGAAAAACCGAGGGAACTTATTTAACTTTATGGATGCATATGGAAAACTAACTCCAGGTGAACAGAATTCCTCTTTAAGAATTGCAAACTCTCTTCCCTTTGTTTTCTTCCTCATTTATTGCTTTCTTCTCATGCACACATGTGGAAAAATGTTGTTTGCTAACAATATCCCAGAAATTTTCCTCACTTATCCCTGGGAAGGAAAAAGTCATATTTAAGAGAAATTTTCATTTAGAATGCTTTTCTCTTTTCTATCACACATTTTATGAAATCAAAGTGTTAAAATTATATTGTGCAATTTTGCATTTCCATTCTAAGTACACAGGAATATTGTGACAGTTAAAAATTTCCTCTTACAGACTATTTCCTTTACAGAGTTGAAATGGATTTATTTGAGAAGAATAATTCTGTTTACCCTCTGCTTTTCCACATAGTCTTGCTTAGTTTTCTCAGTCTGTGGTTGAAATGTCTGAAAGGAAACAAAAAATAAAACTTCACAAAACATTCATTCTTTCATTCACTTCTTCAAACAATAAATATTTCATTTATTTTTCTCCTGCTGGGCTATACTATTCAACGTGGAAAATCATTCTGACTAAAAGAAGATGGACACACTCACCACATTAATATTTGTTTCAGTATTACAAGGAGGTGCCAGTGTTCCTCTCCCAGACAGAGACAGAGTTATCTCCATTACACAACCACGTTTAAGCACAGGAGAACTGCCAGGTTGGGGAGGAATGGCACTCCAGGTGAAAATGCTTGGATGTCATTGGTATCCACCGAAATAGAAGTTTTCACCAGCACCCTGGGATTCATTTAGTATCGGTAAACCAAAATCAGAGTTCATCGATGTGCACTGTATGTGCGCCAATTATATAAGTTTGGTAGTTGCTATATGAATTAAGATATGATGCTGCTGATGTAGCAAGGATAAAACCATACATAGCCCTGCACAAAAAGGGAAGGACTACACCTAAGGATGTAACTTTATTGTTGCCAGTCACCTGGGCAAATATTTCTTTCCAGAAAAGGAAAATGGAGTGGCCTGTAGATTGGGACAAATGTTTTCTCTTGATCTGACGTGAAAGTGTCAAAGTATCTTGAAGGTTCAAGGGAGCAAGAGGTAGTTATTAAAGTAGAGAAAGGCTAGACACTAAAAAGAAATAGACCTAGGCAGCTTGTTCCAGACTTTTGGACTAAAATTTTGGTGTCACAGGAGAGCATGCAGAAGAGGACCTAAGAATCCTGAAGCAAACTTGTCATGGAAGCAACAGACATAACAATTATTTTATTCTCAGTATTTTTTTCCCCATATTTATTTTTAAAACTCCTGAGTTATCTCATATGTGGCAAGAGGAACCAGTGGGTATGACTGGTTCGTGTTTGAAAACTAAACTAAAGTGGAAACAGGCATATGGGGTGGTATCAATTGTATAAGAGAGAGAAACCCTTAAGAGAAAGATTAAATAAAAAGACCATATCCATCTAGAGAGTGTTCTGCCTGAATAAATTTTATAGTTCTGTATTTCCTTGCAATAAGATATGAGCAATGATCCTGCTCGCTTTCAGACACAGTACTTCTGCTCTCTCTGGGACTACTCAACAAATGACATTTCCTGACCTCCTTTGCCATCTGGTTCCAGTCTGAGTTTGGCAGATGAGAGATGGCACCTGAGGATAAAAGGTAAAAGAAGCCAAGGTATGTCCTTCCCTGCTTTCTCGGTTTGGGGCTGCATCTCTAGGATTGGATGCATCTCCTTTGCTGTCCTAGTTCTTGTCGCTGCCACCACCTCCTTCAGGGCATCGGTAACTCCACGCTTTCCTGGCTCCTCCAGCCCGAGCATGGCCTTGGCCTCAGTCTTCGCGTTGCCTCAATACTCTTGATTTGCTCTTTCTGTTTGTCCCATACTTTATAGCCATTCTCCCAATTCCCTGTCATGGATTTTGTTTTCCTGACTGGACCCTGCTGATGAAACCATCTTAGAAATAAACTCAAAACTTTAGTAAAAGTACCCTATTGGCTGGACTCCAAAGCAGATCTGCCTAGTATTCCATTCCATTCTAGAAACAAAAATCGTTTCTCAATCACAGATACAGAGAACAAACAGGTGTTTGCCAGAGGGGAGGCAGGTATAGGGATGGGCACAATAAGTGAAGAAGAATAAGAGGTACAAATTTCCAGTTATAAAATAAATAAGTCACGGAGGTATAATGTACGCCCTAGGGAATATAGTTAATAAAATTGTAATAACTTTGTATGGTGACGGATGGTAACTAGACTTATCATGGTGATCATTTTGTAATGTATAAAAGTACTAAATCACTATTTTGTACATCTGACGCTAATGTAATATTGTATGTCAATTATAACTCAATTTTTAAAAGGCAGAAATACACATTAAAGAAATAATGAAATATAATTTTATATTCATTGTATGTGGATATAGAGAAAAGGGTAGTATAATACATATTGGTAGTGAGAATGTTACGATGTATAGCATTTGGGGAGGAAAATATGGCAATATCTATACAAGAAGTACATATTATCTTTTACTAAATACTTCTATTCCTAGAAATCTCTTTATTATAGAAATAAAAGTACAAATCTTGCTCATAAATATAGAAGTACAAATTTGTATAAAACAGTTTGTCAATGATACTTTATATTTATATAGCACTTTACAGTTTGTAAACTGCTTTCATATTTAAAAAATATCATCTGATTTCCATAATAACCCCTGTGAGACAGACAGTAGAAAAAACAGAATTGCCTACAGTTGCATATCTGTTAGTAGTAGTAGCAGTAAAGAAGATATTTTAACCTAAATCCTCTGCCTCAAAGTTCTAGGGTTAAAATAATAAATTTTTAAATGGTCTGATATATGAAAAAAAAACATTTAATAGTAAAAGGAAGTGTTCTTGAAGTTTATATTAAATAACTTTAGGTATATTTTATAATTTTATCTTTTATTGCCTTTTTAATGTTGGTTCTTACATGATTTTGCACATGCAAATTTAGATCATTGCATCATTTCTCAAAAATATCAAAATAGTGAAAATATATCTTGAAATGGGGCTATAGGAAAGAGAAAACATAAAAATAAGAAGGGTAGATATTTAAAAAAAAGAAATGACAGTTTGGGGTGCTAGGCATCTTCTTACAGAACACACACACGTGAATGTATTAAAAACATACTTGATAGTATAGGGTATCTTAATATAGTTCACAATAATAAATCATGAGCTTACAAGAAAGTAAATTATAACAAAATCTTTATAGTCTAATTGCATATTGATGAAAATTAATTAAATCACATGACCCAATAATTGTCTTTTATTTTCTTCGATTTTTAAATTTTGTTTTTGAAGGAAACCAGAAAGTCACCCCAAAATACGCCTCTTTAACATAAAAATTATTTTGAGCTGAAACCAATTAAAAAAATGGTAAACACAGAAAAAGTTCTCCCTTTTCTGCATAAAGGCAGGAAATAAATTATCTTTTTACTGGAGACAGGCTCTCATCAGCCCAGAGACCACACCAGAAGAATCTGCAAACAAATCTTGTTAAACTAACTTTAGTCTTCTTAGTTAAGGGATAAGGACTATCTACCCCTAGCTGGAGTATCCCTAACCCAAACCTTTTGTAGTGTCAACTCTTCACAAATGTATTGTCTAAAAGGCATAAAAGCTTCTTGCTCTGGTCACTTCTTCAAGTCTTCATTCGCTTGTCAAGTCTCTCATGTATATGTGAAAATTCAATAACAGTTGTATGCTTTTCTCCTGTTAATCTGTCTTTGTCAGTTTAATTTTCAGACCAGCCAGGGACCCAAAGAGGATTGAGGAAAACTTTTTCCTGCCCTACAGTTTGAATTTGGATTATAATTTCAAAATATATGTAAGTAACTCAATATATACTGATTTCTTCTACCACTCATCAATTATTAAATAATTAGATAATTGCTCAAATGGAATCTATTTATCTGGGAGAAAACATTACATGTAGCCATTCATAGTTCAAATTTTGTCTTCATGCCCTTGCCGTGCCTCATTCATTTGAAATATGCACCTCTCCCTTCTCTCCGCCACCTCCCACACCTGCTTGGCGGTTCTTCCATGCTTGAATGTGGCCCTGTAATGGAGATGGCATTGTCTCCATCTAAGGAGAAACATTGGCACCTGCTTTTGAACAGTGGTCAGTAGATTGATGTTGACATAGGGCATTTACTGGAAAATGGTCGGAGAGTGCCACTCCAGCTATTGCTTGGAATGTGTTGCTGAAAATAGACGCATACTAGGCTGGTGGGATTGAGCTGAGTCACTAAGAACCACTCAACCCCGTCATGCCTAAGCACATGCCTCTATGGCCCTGGTTGAAATAAGCCATGTGGATTGGACCTGGCAGATGTCTATTTTAAGCAGCACAGCCTCCACAGGACTGTTAGAGGCTGTGAGCTGAGAGGGGACACGCTTTCCTCAACCTCTGCCATCCTTACCGGATGGTATGGTCAATGCTTGTCCGCGGGTTACCCAGTTGGCCACCCACTTGTTCATAACCTATATTTAAGTACTTCTGGCACAGAATGACCACTTGTTTCCATGGTTTTCCAACTGAAAAAGTTACTCTGAGAAGTTCGAATGCTTTCCAGACATTATCTAATTGGCACTGTGTCTGCATTGCAGAAAATATCGGTAACATTCAGCATTTTCACAAGATAATTTAGTCACATCCTGAGTACTCATCTGGGTGAATTAGAGGGAAGAAAAGATACAAAAGGAGATTGGAGCTTGATTTGACTTAAGCTTGGAGGCACTTCATCCCATCTTCAGCCTCGCTATTGAAGAGAAAAATCATTACCAACATCTCACAGTGTTGAGATGTTACAAGAATTATAGGAAAGGTCTAGTCCCTTTGTGCTGCCATATATTTACAACATCTAGTTGGTTAGCCTTAGACAATTCAAGTCCATTTTTTCCAGATTTTAGTAATATATTGAAAAGTTTTTTGACATTTTATAATTTGGATCTCTGAGCATTTACTCATTAGCATTAGCTGATTTAAAACATTGTGACTGGCTCTTGGTTTTCTCAAAAGTACTCTTTTTGGCATTTCTTAAAAGGCAATGTGTTGATAACTTGTAATTTAGCACATGTTTATTGAAGGCTTCCTTGGTGGAGGCATTGGTATCAACTGCTGGATGCTTGATTTTTGCTTGATATTTTATTATAATTGAACTATGTAAGTGCTACTAATTTGAAAAGACATTACTTAAAAGAAAAATAGTTAAGGAGAGCAAGAGAGTATATGATGCATAACTGAATTTGTAAATGCTTACTAGTGCTGCCCAGGTCAGACTGAAAAGGAGCAGTCCCAAACAGATAATTTGCATCTTTGAGAATCTCTGTAAAAAGACAATAATATTTTACCCTAAAGCATTGCCAACGATGACTGTAGCCATAAAAATAAATAAAACACAAAAGTATATACAAACATCTTTCCCCCAGTAATTCTTTTGTTTAAATAAATTTGTTTATACTCAAGTGTGGATACTTTAATGTAAGTGCTTTCATATGTCTCATTATTACAATGTGAAAATGAAAATTGTCCAATATTATTAAAACAATGAAGTCAGTTGGAAATAAATTTTATAGACATATTTATTTGCTCTACTGTCAGCCCAAACTTTTCCCTTTTGTCTTTAAAGAAAGATCATTTAATTTAATTATTTATATAATTCGTAATAACATTAACTTAGTATAGCGGCTAATAACATATTCTTTAAATGAGTTGCCAGGGTAGCAGACTCCACTGTGAGAAATGTAATCTTGTCTGCTACCAGGCCGGTGCCCCAATATATTTTCTCATATTCATTGGCAATATATCTGAACTCGTAACCATCCATGGACTGAAGAGTAAAACAATTTATGTAATATATTAATAGCTAACATCTATTGAATACTAAAATGAGCCAAGCACTGTTCTAAAAATTTTACACATATTCAATTCATTGAGACTCATACCAACCCTATGAGTCAGGAGGCATTATTATTCTTGTTTTATAGTATGGGAAATAGACACAGTAAGTCGCATAACTTGCCCCAGAATTCTCAGATATTAAGGAGCAGAACTGGAATTAGTAACCAGGCAAAGCAGGTAGAGAGCCAGTGTTCTTAATCAAGATGCTTTGCCACCTAGAATGTTTCTATTCTTTTATCTTATTACAGAAAAATCTGCATGTAGTTGATTTGAAGGCAAATTATATTTTATATTGGACTCAACAAAATTTTGTTTAAAACATTAACATTTGTAGCTATGTATAAAGGTACATGTATATCCTTTGGTAAATATACTAAAGGATCAGATGACCTCACTTAAGGGGCCATTAGATTGAAAAAAATTTCAACATAACCTTGTATTACTAATCTGTTGGTTTCAATAAACAGTATTGTACTAACTACCACACAGACATATTTATACCACTCTTTGAGATTATTTGGGGAAAAGCACCTTTAATGGAAGAAATAATCTAAATACTGTTGCAATCTTTAAACATTTCAAGCTAATGTTTTATTTGTAGAAATAAATATAACTATTAAATATATTCTAAAATTCTAAGCTATTCTCTTAAATCGATACAATTTTAAGAACCTTAATTCTAACTATAATTTATCCACCCAAACACTTTAGAGATCAGGACAATATAAGTCACTTATTAGGTGACTTAATGCTGAGAAATATCAGCACAGGTGATATCAGCACGGATGAGGTTAAAAAGTATGAATATGTTTACATTACCCTTATTCTGTTTATAAGTAAAGGTATAAAGTAAAATTAGTCTTTGCGTTATTGTGGATCTTAATAATGCTGAGAGTCAAATCAAAGAAGAAATTGTTACCAAGTCATCAATTTTAGTTGATAATTTCTAGACCTTAGTAACACACTTTCTATTTTATAAAACAAAGCACTAAATATTACACAGCTGTGTTCAGTAGAGAACACTTTCAATTTGCATTTATTTTCAAAAGCAATCTCCTACCTAGATGGCATGCATCCTGAAAATGTAAACAATTACATTACAAAGCTATTTGTTATTAAAAACATCAAGAAAGATAAATTACCTTGTATCTTTTACCTTCAGAATACCTGGCTTCTTCTGCAGGATTAGCAGTTTCTGGGCATTTTGCTGAAATTTAAAGTTTGTTAGAGTTCCCAATGGCCAATCAGCATTGGCTCACTTAGCACTAGCACAAACAATTTGTTACCAGTGCCCGCAGATAACCATAGGGGGCAAAGTAATTTTAATCTAAAAATGTTTTTGTGGTGGAAAGCTGCTATCAAATGTTCCAGAAAGTGGGATAAACAGAAAATATAAATACCTCAGTTTGGTATATCATGTTGTCAGATAATTAAAATTGATTTTAGAACTATTAATTAAGACCGACTGAATAACAAGTTTATAAATGGAAAACATTTCGGTTATCATTTCATATAGAAAGTTTATTATTTCGATTTTGTCTGAATTAAATTCAGCAACCTTTAACAAAAATGTATTGAGTGCCTATAACATGACAGGCATTGGGGAAACAGCAGTGAACAAAAGAGACAGTAAAAGAATCCCTGTCTTCATGGAGTTTTTAATCTAATGGGTCAACAGAAAATAAATAGGATAAATAAGTAAAATATATTATGTTAGATAGTGACACAGACTTAATTTAAGAAGAAGTATTGCAAGGGAGGAGGGTAGAGACAGGAGTTTAAAATTTTAGATAAGGAGCCCTGGGAAGGGCTCACTGAGAGGATGACTTTTGAGTAAAGACCTGTAGACACATGACTCTCCAAGGGAGGAGCATTCTAGGCAGAAGGAAGAGGAAGAGTAGAGAGAGCCCCAGAGGCAAGAGCCTGCTGGCTGGTTCGAGAAATAGAGAAGAGGTCAGTTTGGCTGAAGGGACTGATGAGGGAAATGACAGGAAATAAGGGCATAAAGGCATCAGATGGCAGATAATATTGGGCCTGTGTGTGCAAGGCTGTGGCTTTATCCTGAATGAGAAGAAAGCCCTTGGTAGTTTGGGGCAGAGGAGTAACTGAGGGAGTGACTGAAGTAGGAATAGGCAGAGACCAGCCGAGAAGCTCTTTAGGCAATATGAGGAAGAAATAATTGGGACTTGAACCAGAGTAGTGGCAGAAGAGATGAGGAGAAATGATTATGTTCTGAATATATTTTGAAAGTAAAGCTAATAAGATTTGCTGATGTACGAGATATGGATTGTGAGAGAAAATCAAGAATGAAGAATAACACCAAGTTTTTTGCATCTGAAAGAATGAAGCTGCCTTTTGATATAGGAGAAACTGCAGAAGGAGTGGTTTTGGGGGAACTATCGAGAATTTGGGTTTGAATATGTATGTTATTAAGTAGTCAATTTAGGACACTGATTTTCTGAGTGGATGCACATAGCATACCATATAGGAATAAGGCTTTCTAGAGCAATTGCCTGCTCTTTGGTTTTGCCCAGCCTAGCTGCCAATATTGATCACAATGTTTTGGGAGGTTCCATTCAGTCTAAAAATATTGCAATATCTAGAGGGGTAATTTACATTAGAACTATATGTGAAACATCAATAAAAGATAATGTAAGAATTACTTAACCCATGTCAAGTGATAAGAACTACCTATAGTTAAACACAATTTTAATAAACTATAAATGATATTTAAGGAGAGTTAAGTGTAAACTCCCAATTTCTCCTAACTTTCAAAACAGACAAAGAACAAAATAACAAACAAAATAGCCTTTGGACAACTTTAGCGGAGAAAATGGTATATTTTCTCATTCAGGCTAATCCCCATTTTTGCTTCACTCAAATTCTAAAGCTCCTCCTCTAAGTGTCTGGAGCTGGTTTTTAAAACACTTGCCTGGACTAGAATTTGAGCTATTGGGCTGTGGCCACTGTTGATTCACAACCATTCAACCATGGATTTTAGAGTATTTTAACATTGTCGTTGAAAATGGAAACATTTAACTCTAGTAGCCTTGGAATGAAACGAACCTGAGTTCAAATACTGACTTGCTGTTGTCAGTTGCTTAAGTACCTAAATGGAGTTTCTGTGAACCTCAATTCCTCCGTTGGAAAATGGAGAGCATAATAATAAGCTAAACATTCACTGAGTGATTACTTTGATCCACGCTTTATTCTCAGTGTGATGTATTAACTCATTTAATGTTTACAAGAACTCTATAATGTAGATACTGTTATTATTTTAATATTAATGATGGGACATAAAGCAGTTAAGTGACTTCCTTAAGGTCACATATCTAGCAAGTATAAAAAGCCAGAATTTGTAATTAAGCAATCTGACTCTGACATGAGGTTTGAAAACCACAGCACTATATTGTTTCATAAAATCAGCATGAACATTTAATTAACAAATGTCTACAAGACATTTAGCCCAGTACTTGATTCTAAATTAAATGATAAATAAACAATAGCTATCTATCCCACCCACTCTCCCCATCAAATAATAATCTGGTATTCAGACAATATCTTTCTGTATCTCTCTCTGTCTTCTGTTTATTTTACTATCATGTCTTCTTTTATGACTTATTTAATAAGGGAGAAAAAAAGCAAGGAAGTAGTGAAAAAAACGAGTTGAAATTTAAAAGCTATGTCTCTAGTTTTAAATGTTAACGATCAGAATTTTAGCAAAGTACAAAGGATTTGGGTGAAACAAAAAGGTAATAAAAATCAAGGAGAAAGCAAGACAGAGTGCTCAGTCAATTACAAGACTGAACAGAAAATAAAGCTATATAAAGAGTAAACAGATGTGAATACCATAGAAATGCTCATATTAATATTTCATTAAGGCAATGAATAATTCAAGAATTAACAATTAGCAAGTTGTGCAGTGTTTTTAGATTGTGCACTGTTCCATGAAATTAAATTTATACTTTTGAATGATTCTGGTAAAAGTGTAGGCACCTGATGTGTGCCTCATATATGCTACAGCCTTAGAAAATATTTGTTGGTTTTTTCCTTGATATTATTTTATAGCTTCAGATATTTCTCAAAAGCACTTTTCCTTTGTTTTACCTTCTTTCCAAAGAATTTTATTGGTGTGAAAGATTTCCCCTTTATTTGTGATGGGAGAGTATCTAATTCTATCTAGATTGAAGTTGTGTTCTATGAGAGAAAATTCATAGAATTTTAAGAGAAGAAAAATTGACTTAGCTGCTAGTCTTACCAAGGAGTAAACTGGAAGTAGCTAAATATATATGCTCCCAAAGTTAAAATGAAACCAAAGCTCAAAAAAAAAAAAAATCAACTTGGGCTTTAAATTTAGAGCCTACAATTGACAAAAGCATAAAAAGAAAAAAAAAAAGCCTATTCTGACTGGAAGGTTGTAGAAAAGAGTGTTTGGGGAAAAAACTGAGAATAATCATTTGCTAAAATTCTGTGAAATAGAGGTGTTACTTCTACTCCCTTGAAATTTGCTCTCTGGGATGAGCTTAAGCTTCAAAAACTCAACTTAAGTTTCCTAAAATTTTTTGTGTAGTAAACAGTTTTGCTATAAATTTCTTAGGAACCAGTAACCAAAGATAAAGGCCAGAGTTCCATAAAGAAGGTTACCTATCTTCACAGCATCTCAATTTAACTGGAAAACAAACAAAGTAGGTTATCTATCTTCACAGCATCTCAATTTAGGTTATCTATCTTCACAGCATCTCAATTTAACTGGAAAACAAACAAATTAGGAAGCAATAGAAAACGGCAAGAAATGGACACTGGAACTTTCTTTTAGTTCTTGGTTCATGGTTGAAGAGCAGACAACTCCACCAATGATGCACCCAGCCCAGCTTTCCTGGGCCAGGTTGACACATAGGGTTGCTCCTCAAAGAGATTTTTAGATGAAAGTAGTCCATAAAACAGATTTCATTTTGTGGTGCTTTTTCATTTCTTAACCTTCACGTGAGTGAGAACAATTATTTAAAATGTTAGCAGACTAGGAACCTACACTATCAGTTCCAGCTATGGATCCTCATCCAGGAATAAGGTTTTTTGTTTTGTTTTGTTTTGTTTTGTTTTCCTGTCTATTTCTGGAACCTCCCACCTATTTTTTCTGTATTTCTTCAAGCCCAATTGTTTCTATATACATTTTTTAAAACTTAATATTATAAATAATCTTTTTATCCTCTGCCCCAACTTAAATTCTTAACGCTATTAGGTAACACATGTCCCTGTATCATCATAGACAGTTAGACATAAACATATATTATATATATATGTCCATATGTTCTGACATAAAATAACTCTTTACCTTCTAATTTATATGTACCATAAATATACAGCATTTCCCCTTCTGGACCAGTGGGGGAATCTTTACAGTGTCATGAGTGGAAAAAAGAGGCCTTTATTTAGCAATTTCCTTTTTACTGTATAGACCCTTAAAGGTTTGTCAAGACTTTAGGCATTTCATAGAAGTATTTATTCCTCATTGATCTCCAGAATAAAGTCCAGAACGGTTGTGCTGGCAGCCTCACTCTGTTTTTAGCAGAAGTAAATGTTTTAGTTTTAAATATGTTCATTCATAAGTATCAATATTTATCCTAAGTTTTAAAAAAGTCATTTTTTTCTAAAACATCACTTACAACCAACATTCTCATCTAACCCCGAATTATTTTTATTTTTAGAGGTTTTTTTTTTTTTTGTCTCTGTATTTGGGAATTTCAACAGAAGTACATAAAAATCCCAGCCAGATACAGAACCACAGAGGATCATGGAACAGTGTGAAGCTAGCTGTGTTCTTTTCTCTAGGCTATTTGTTTACTCATTCAGCTATTACTAGCAAAGAGAAGACATGTCAATATAATTTGATTTTATTTTTATATTAGATGTTTTATTACACCTTAAAATGTAACTCAGAGGATATAGTTAAAATGTAATTATAATGATACCAACCCTTTCATTCAGGACATGATGAAATTGCTGGAAGTGGCTACAAAATTTTGTTTTGTGACCTCAAGGGGGAAATATCTCCCATTCTCAAAATAGTCTTTTTCAGAAGTTGCCTCTTTGTTTTGCAGAACCTAGAACCTGCTCCTTAGGACACAGAATATGACAACATTTACCAGCTAGTTATTCATTGATTGAACACATATTATTTTCTTACCAAATCGAAACATGTCCAGTCTTCTAAGTTTTTAGTTTTTAACTTCCCGCTTACCTGCATTGTTATTTTATTTTAGCTCTTCTCTAATGACTTTATTAATTGTCATGAACTCAGAGTATCTCTATGCTTGTCAGTTCTTATTCCAGTTATCTATTACTGTATAACAAACTATTTCAAAACTCAGTGATTTAAAACACCAATTTTTTCTTACTGTCAAGGCTCTATGGGTTGACATGGCTCAGCTGCAAAGTCCTCACTTGGAATCTCTCATTTGAAACATGAAGGGGGCAGGGTAGGTGCAGGAGTTATCTGAAGACTCGACTGGGCTGCACGTCCAAGATGGCACCTTGATGCTTCTCCACATGACCTCTCTCTTTGGCAGAACAGGCTGGACTTCCTACATGGTAGCTCATGACTTAAAATACTCAGTGAGTTAAAAACTCATTAACTGGATTTGTTGGTCTAAGAATAAAAGTGCCTGTGCAAATTACCTTCTATTATACTCTGTTTTTTCTGAGGAGGCCTCTTCCTTCCTAAGACCCTCCAAAGTCTCAAAAGCAGAAAGGAGAAATTGGTAGACCAATTTTGTGAACTAACTCTGGAACTGTTATGGAGTCATTGCCATTATATTGGTCAAAGCAATCAGATTCAAAGGAGTCCAGAAATAAGTTCCATGACTTTATGGAGAAGTGACATTACTTTATGAAAGAGCTTGTGGAATAGGATATAGTGTTGGAACCATCTTTGGAGAATATGATGTGCCTGAGTCAGATATTGAACATTCACCGAAAATTACTTTCAAAATGTTTGGTATACTTGTATTAGTCCGGGTTCTCTGAGAATCAGAATCTATCTCTATCTCTATCTCTATCTGTATCTCTATCTCTTTCTCTATCTCTATCTCTATCTATCTCTATCTCTATTGCTATCTCTGTCTCTATCAATCATCTATTATCTATCTATCTATCTATCTATCTATCTATCTATCTATCTATCTATCTATCTATCTATCTTCTATCTATCTATCTATCTCTATCTTTCTAAAGAGATTTATATAAGGAATTGACTCACAAGACTATAGAGAGTGAGAAGTTTCACAATTTGCCATCTGCAAGCAGGAAACCCAAGAAAGCCAGTAGTGCAAATCTGGTAAATCTGAGTCCAAAGACCTGAGAACCAAAGTGTAGATACCAATACAAGAGCAGGAAAAGATAGTTGTCCTAATTTAGCAGGCAGGCAGGCAGGACCCAAAAGGACGAATTTCTCTGTCCTCCACCCTTTGTCTATTCAGGCCTTAATGGGTCAGATGATGCATACCCACATTGAGGAAGACAATTTACTTAATTGAGGTTCACTATTCAAATGCTAGTCTTATCCAGAAATGTCCTCACAGAATGCTGAAATAACATTTAATTTGGGCATCCTTTTGTCCAGTCAAGTCGACTCAGAGTTTACCACTAGATTTGATGATAACCCATTCTACATAGCATAAGTAATCATTTATATTGTGCAGTTGATTTTACATAACTATCCTAGAGCTAGAATCAAGATCAAGCTTTCCCTCAGCTGGCTAAAGGGAGAGACTTATCTGATAATCTGTCACAAAATTTCAAAAGATAATTAGTATAGTGAAAAAATTGTCTTTGAATATTATATATTCAAAGATAATACTTCTTGATGTGTTTAGGCCCCGGAACTACAGGAAGCATTTCACTAAGTATCTGCAGAAAGGAGACAACTCACAGATTATTGTATCAAACACCAGAAATTTTACAGAATTTTCTTTAAGAGTTTGAAGTAAAAGACCAAGTTTCAAGTTAGAAGAAAAGATAGTGAATTCACTGATAGTTTGTTTACATCCTAAATGGTTAAATACCTAAATTTTAAAATCAGTTAGTTCTTCATAGTTATGACTTTATATAATCATCTGATTCAGGATTCAACAAACTATGGCCTATGGGCCAAATCTGGTCCATCACCTATTTTTGCAAATAAACTTTGTTTACATACTTTATTTGCATCTATGACTATTTACTACAATGATATATTTGAGTAGCTGGACAGAAATCATATGGCCTGAAAGCCGAAAGTATTTACTATCAGGTCTTTCACAGAAAATTTGCAACTTCTGCTGTATAGAGAAAGTTTGATGACCCCTTACTGAAATAGCAAAGGTTGAATTTGTATTTTTAAAAAAAGATAAGATAAGTTCTGTACATATAGATGGAGGTCTTATCTCCTTAGACCTTGGGTGTCATGAAATATAAGGTAGGAATCTCCTGAAAAAGAACAGAATACAACAGAATGTATTTTGCATGGGAACTTTTATTTTTAGACCAACAAATCAAGTTAATGAGATTCTAACCTACTGTGTATTTTAAAAATCAAGGTCAGAAAATTTACGAAAAGTTAAAAAAATATGAATAGTAAAATGACAACAACTATGTTTCTATCAACAATTACTCTAAATGTAAATAAATTAAGTGCTCCAATCAAAAGACATACTGTGGCTGAATGGATAAGAAAACAAGACCCTTACATATGCTGCCTACAAGAGACTCACTTCAGATCGAAAGACACAGACTGAAAGTAAAAGGATGGAAAAAGATAGTTCATGAAAATGAAAACAAACAAACAAAAAGCTGAGATAGCAATACTTATACTAAATAAAATAGACTTTAAAACAAAGGCTATAACAAGAGACAAAGAAGGACCCAGTAATCTCACTTCTGGATATTTATCTGAAGAAATCCTAAACACTTATTTGAAAAGACATATGCATCCATATGTCTATCAACAACTTAAGTGTCTATCAATAGATGAATAGATAAAGAAGTGCTACATATGTATATATAATAGAATATTACCCAGCCACAAAAAAAAAAAAATGAAATCTTGCCAACTGCAACAATATGGATGGACCTAGAGGGTATTATGCTAAGTGAAATAAGTCAGATGGAGAAAGACAAATGTCATGATTTCACTTCTTTGTGGAATCTAAAAAACAAAATAAACGAACAAACAAAACAGAAACAAACTCATAGATACAGAAAACATTTTGAGTGTTGTCAGATGGGAGAGGAGTCATGGGAGACAGATAAATAAGCAGAAAGGATTAAGAAGTACAAATTGGTAGTTACAAAATAGTCATGGGGGTGTAAAATATAGCATAAAGAATATGGTCAATAATATCGTAGTAACTGTATATGATGTCAGATGGGTACTACATTTATTGGGGTGATCACTTCGCAAGTTAAATAAATGTCTAATCACTATGTTGTACACCTGAAACTAATATAATATTGTATGTCAACTGTCATTGAAAAAAGTTATTAGAAAGAATATTTACAAATATTTGCCTTTGGGTATACAAAGGTCCATGTGATTGCTTCATAGATTCCTTTTAACTAATATTGATTTTTTTCATAAAAAAATGTTTTTTCAATGACAGTTGACATTCAGTATGATATTAGTTTCAGGTGTACAACATAGTGGTTAGACATTTATATAATTTATGAAGTGATTCCTCAATAAGTCTAATACCCACCCTGACACCATACATAGTTATTATAATATCATTGACTATATTCCCCACGCTGTATATTATATTCCTGTGACTATTTGATAACTGAGAATTTGTACTTCTTAATCCCTTCACTTTTTCCACCTCCAACCCCTCCCCCACATCTGGATAATGTAACGTTAAAAAATATATGTCTAACTTAAAAAAACATTGATTCTGTTTTTAGTGACTCATATTTCTTGACATTAGATTATCCTTTTCAAGAGTGTATTTAAATTTTTTGCTTTTCTCACACTTTCATTATTTCTTCTCATCATTTAGAGTGATTCGCTTTGCCTAGAGATGGCTTTTTTTTTTTTTAATAAAAGTGAACATTTGGTTTTTCAGTTCTGAAATCGGTCCTTGAGGCTCTCAATGGAACCGATTAGTCTGAAAGCCAAAGCTTTAGTTTTGCAAGGTGAAGATTTTGTTAGGAGAAGAAAGGGTGGTAGGATATCAGCAGGATCAACCTTGAAAGAAGCAGAATATTGAGTTTACGTCACAATAATAAATTGAAAAGAAGGTGATATTCAGTGCTCTCCATAGGTTAAGTATGCTCCTCCCACCCTTGGGCTTCCAGCTGGAGAGAATATTGATTGAAGCATCATATTAAAGGGGATAAGAGAGACTTGATTGAGGGGATGGGGCTTAGGGTGACCACAGGGAGGACAGAGTCATCTCTGAGAAGCAGCTGTCCTGTGGCCACACAGACCACCCCGTAGTGTGGCCTATACTGGGAAGCCTTTCAACACACCATTGCCTGGTGAGGGTCCACATGCCTGCCATAGATCATCCCACGGAAGTAATCTTCTTAGTGCTCTAAGACCTTTCTTAGCTCATCCTAACTCCCCTGTGTGGCCAGCCTCTTTAGAATGGCCCAGGACACTCATAAACTTCCCAAACCTTGGTGTCCGGAAAAGGTGTGTAGAGGAGGAGCTCTGCTGCATTTCCTGTTAACCTTACCTGTCTCCATATAGACACTTGGGCAAGGATTGACTGCAGTCTGGCCCCACTCTTGGTAAAGTGCCCTGTGGCTCCACCTGGAGCATGGAGGGATAAGCAGCCTAGTAAAGAGAGGCTATAGGCAGTTTCTCACCCACCTCTCTATCTTATGGGGCATAGTCACAGGGCCATTTCTCATCTATCTTCTTAGTTTCCATTGAACATGAAACTTTCAGCCTTGACCTTCCTTAGGGTTTCAACCACAGACTTCTGTGTAAGTCTATCCACTTGGCTATAGATGAGAACTTGTTCCTCAACGTCGGAATGACCTGCCCACTTGTGCTATCTGTCATCTGGCCCTTCCACTTCAGTGTCATCTGTGGGACCAGGGCTACAGGGAGCTGACATCAACTTGATCCCACTTTCTCTCTCTGAGTTAAAAACTATTTGACTTCATTTGAGCTCATTGTCTCTCTACTGGCTGAATCAATGGAATTGTGTGTGGTGTGTAACCCTAACAACTGCCATCGATCTTCAATCTTCATGGCCCTGTTATAAATCACACTCTCATGTAGAGAATGCTTGACTGCTTGATGAGGGCAAGGTGTTACTCTATTTTGACAACAACATGAAAGGACATTTCCCTTGTTTACTAGCAGTCTCCATTCTCAAAGAAATCCTTATTTGATCACCCAAGCATGGCGCAAAACCTGTAACATTCCATCTTCTTATTAACCCTAAAAGACAAGAGGAAACATCACAAGGGGTGTTATATGTTCTCCTATCCAAAATTTCCTCTCCTAGGTCTGAGTTAACTTCCTGTATCTCCACAGGGTAATTTTTCTGTATAAAGAAAGAAACTCTGGGAGGCATACAGGGAGTGGACTCTAGAGCAGTCTCCTTCCCTGCCTTACCAGCCAGTCATCTCAGAGTTGCTATATCTCTCTGCAACTCAGTTTCTTTACCTGTAAAACAGAGTTAATGTTCAATAATTGTTAGGATTAAATGAGGTAATATATGTAAAATGCTTACAATAGAACTGGCACACAGTAGGTGTATAATAAACATTGTCTATAATATTGATGAAAACAGTGGTTCTCAAAATATGAGGACATTGGAATCACCTGTCCACCTCCAGAATTTCTGAGTCAGTAGGTCTTGGGTTGTGCTCTAGAATTCGCATTTCTAACAAGTTCTCAAGTGATGCTGCTTTTGCTGATCTGATAACTACATCTTGAGAATCACTGAATTAGGATTCATTTGCCTGTTAATAACAGAGATGAACAATCCTAGGGCTTAAAGAAAATGGAAGTTTATTCCTAGAGCTTCAGTGTCCACAGCTGGTGTGGTGCTCCTCAGAGACAGACTCTTTCTATCTTTTCAGCTTGCCACCCATAGACTGTTGTCATAGACAGTCATGCACACTGTCACAGATGGCATACGACCACGGTTGAATTCCAGCTATTAAGAGAGAGAAGTTGGAGAAAGGGAAAGTGAATAATACGTTTTTGTAAGGAAATAACCAAGAAATTGTACACATCACATGTCCACCTAGCCAGAGCTTAAATCAAATGGCCACATCTAGCTCCAGGAGAAGTGGAAGAAATACAAATTTATTCTGTAGCCACAGGCCCAGCCAATAAACCAGGATTCTATTACTCGGAGAGAAAGGAAAGACATATTAACAACATGTAGGAGTCCTTCCACAGCTACAAACTGCTTTTTACATGCAAACAATGGCATGAAAGAATTTTCTATGGGTAAGAAGATATAAATAACCAACATCATTTTCCCCCAAATATGAGCTGGGCTTATTTTATTTTTTATCTTTTATCCACTCAAAAGAGTCATTTGATTCATTCACAGATGAAAGATTATATCTTCTCAGGGAAGAATGAAACTGTTCATCTTTCTTTCCTAATAATTTGGATTTTCATCAAGTTTCTTCCTGATGGGGCATCAATAGATACTGTGAGAGAATACAGAAAATAGAGCTTCGGTGGGAAAAATCAAAGAGAATTTGGAGCAAGAAGTCAGTAGGGCTAGCTAGCTAGGATGGTAGGAAGAGGCTGGAACTCTAACATGTGATTCAAAGTAGGAAAAATATTAAAAGAAGAGGGCTTCCATGCAGAGATTTTTGCATGATATGGCCGAGAGCACTACTCTAAAGGGGTATCTTGGGAGTGCCCAGGACCTGTGTTAAATCACAGTCCTCACCAGTCCACCTCTTTGTCTTCATCTAAGAACTTCATGTTGTTTCCATCTGGGCCCTGGGTAGCTGGTTGTCTATAGGCCTTACCATCTGACTACCCACTCACGCTGGTGTCTGGACTAGGCCATGACTCTTTCTTCTGCTGCCATGACCTACTCTAAGAAATGCCTTGCCACAGTTCTCTTAGCAAACCCCACTAGTCTAAAGGAGACTCCTAGATGCTTGGAGCAATGGTGGAGAAGAGTCACCATTCGGCTCTCAAGGATGGAAGTGAGCTAGCTTAAATCCCTGAGGTAAAAATAACAAGGAGCAGCCACTCATGTTATATTAGTCAAAAGCAAAAGAAAGAACCATAAAGGAAAAGATTAACCAATTTTGCTATATAAACTTCAGGACATTAATAAATAAATAAACTTCACAGATAACTTCTTTGTACCTGATAGAGTTTTGCAAGGATTAAATGCATTAGCAATAAAGAACATTATTGGAACAATTGGGAAAATTTGAATATGGACTATATATTTGTATATTAGAAAAATATCATATCTATGTCAAATTTCTTGAGAATAAGAATAACAATATTGTGGCTATTTAGGAGAATTCCTTGTTCTTATACTAAATGCTGAAGTATTTAGAAATGGAGCATAATGATCTCAGAACGCCTCTAAGGTTTGGTAAAAAAGTATATACACATTTAAGAGGAGAGGCACACAGAAACAGAAAGAGATAACATAAATATGGCAAAATGTTAATCCTTGGTAAATCTAGGTGAAAGGTCAATAAGGGTACTCATGTACTAGTCTTCCAATTTTTCTGAAGCCTTGGTATTTTTCAAAATAAAAAGTGAGGAGACAATGAGTTATGCACGTAACACCTTACAAATGTTAGCGATCGGCCAAAAATCACTCCGAGGATAGAGTTCTTCATTTTCATATGCCCAGTGTCTAAATGTTGTCCGGTTCCATAGTAAATACTCAATACATCTTATAAATGAATAAATAAAAAGATGAACAAATTTTTGTCTTCTTGCTTCTTCTATCTACTTTCCTTCATTACTCCCATTTCAAACTTTCTTTTAGGTTTCTGTTAAATCATAAATTGCAGTTAAGAGTTTGCATATTAGCCCTCTGTATATGTGTGTGTATAAGAGTTTTCATTCTATCCCAATCCTTAACCCACCTAAAACCAAATTAAGTAGAAGTAGGGTTGCCAGATATAACATAGAACTTTCAATTAAATTTGAATTTCAGATAAACAATGAATTATTTATGTAGTATAAGTATGTCCCAAATATTTCACAAAGGCCAAATATTGCATGGAGCATACTTATACTAAAAAATTATTTATTGTTTATCTGAAATTTGAATTTAACTAGATATCTTATATTTTTATTTATTAAATCTGGCAACGCTCATAAAAGCCATTTATTTCCCTGATGTATATGGCTGACCCTGTCCACATGTATGTCAAAATCGTAGTTATGTTGATTTATCCACAAGAACATGTTTGTAGTTCTTCTGAGTTTTAAACCATAGTGGAAATAAGTTTTTATCCTTTAGCCGAATTGTCCCCCTACTTGTCTCACATTTTTCTATTCTGAATCTCTCATTTTTCTTCAAATAACACATTTGAACAATTGCATTTTTATTTGTGATAAAATCTATTGATAGAACATACATACAGGTTACATAAAAATACATGAGAATAATAATTAAACTATACAGTGTTGAATAGGTAGTATGATTAAAGAACTACAAACACATTTATTGTATACAGTGGCATTAATGTCAATGAATCTCTTCTTAGAAGCAATTCTTGCACAAAGAGTATGTTTTAGCAGTTAGTAATAGAGCAAACAGATTAAAAATACTATTTAGAGAATTACAACCTAAAACATTCGATCAAACTTGATCTTATGGATTGGTTTACCACTTGATAAATGGCTCTGATTTACAATTACCTTTGAATAATATACCAGGGAAAAGCAAACATGAAGCCCAATACTTGCGGAAGCAATTACAGAAAATCACTTAGGAACAGCAGCACCATTCCACATTATAATATGCACATGTATTATATTGCACCTTCCTGAGTTGAACTTTGAAAACTGTAGCCACATGCAACACCAGAATGGATGACTTCATCCCAGGCTGGGCTTTCACTGGTGGTAGTAGTAATTTTGACCATCATAGCCATCATAGCTATGCCCTTTATAGTAGCTATACTCATCCTCATAGGCTCGGAAATTGTCCCCTCGAGGTTCCCCATTCTCATTTTCATAGACTTCATATCCATTATCATATTCATTGGTGCCTGTTTGTTCGTACTCCCCCTCATATTCAGTGGTGGTGGTTTTCTCCAGTGTTGGGGTAGTGGCCCCATAGACCTCCTGTGGTGGAGTCGTAGGTTCAAGCCTGCCATGGTCCTGCTCTCCAGCCACTGTGTTTCCTTCTGCATTGGCATCAGGGACACTTTCTTCTTCTCCTTCTTCTTCATTGTCTCCGCCACTGCTGCCATTGCCATTTTCTACCTCTGTGCTATTGGTGCTGGTGCCATTTACCCCTTGCCCATTTTCATCCACTTCTGCTTCATTTTCTTCATTTTCATTTTCTTCTTCTTCCTCTTCTTCTTCTTCTTCTTCTTCTTCTTCTTCATCACTTTCCTCCTTTTTGGTAGCTTTCTTTCCTGTATCTCCTGTCTGTAAGAAAAAAATTTGAAAGACTCCACATCCAGGCATGAAAATGTAAAACTTAAGGCCATAATGTCATCAACATAGACTGTACTGACAGCCTTATTCTAGACGTAATTCCGAATTGAAGTCCATTTAACTTACAAAAGAATTGAGGGGGGGGGGCTTTAAAAATTCCACATTAGTACCCTTGTCATTGGATTTTGATGGAAAAAAATGTACTTGATAAATAAGACTTCTGTGTGGGAGATGCTTTCTATAGCTTTATTACTCACTTTCTCTGTCTTTATCCCTTTCTCTGAAAGAGGCATCTCTCAAGACCTTCATTCATTGCTAAGATACTTATCCTTTGTCTTCTGGTGTAATGTGGAAAGTCAGTGTAATAACATGGGAAGAGAACTTACCTGGGAAAAGATCTTTCCTTATTTGTTAACGGGAAAATTTTGTCTGTTCTTGCTTTCTCAATGAGTTAAAGAAGATAATATAAAACACTCTGGATACAGTGTCAAAATAACCTTAGACTTCAGTTAAGAAATGAAATTAGATGTAACATTTTGGAGGAATTATTACCTTCTTGGGAAGCTGGATCGCGGCTAGACCTATATTTCCTGCTTCGGGCGTGGTCTCCTCTCCATAGCCGGGTGTGGTAGCAGAAAGGGTAGAGTTCTCGGCCTCCGATTCTTCGTCTTCATTTTCATCAGACTCTTCATTGTTAGCTTCTTCATTTGAAGTCTCCTGGTACAAACACCCAGAGCAAGAAAAGTTATTTTAGCCAGAAGATAACTCAAGATTCGCTGGTATTATGAACCATTGTTGGAAAAAAAACTTTATATTTCTCAGTCAACTCATCACCCAATGTTGACAATTCTTCCTCCTCTTATGCCATTTGTACGTCTCACTTCTAAGAACTCAACTCAAAGTTGAGTTATGTTTTAGATATTTCTACATTTTATTTAATCAATTCAAAATATTTGTGTAATAATTTCTACATATCTTCATATCTGGTATCACATTATACAGAACTTAGGCTCTTAACGTCTTTCAATTAAAATCTTATTAATTAATTAAAATAATTTAATTTAATTTAAATAATTAAAATTAAAATTATCAATAACTACTATAACATGGTAGTAAATTAGTCCTCATATTTGCTGACAAATAAGCTGAGAACTTTATACCTATCTTTATATTCTTTATAGCAGCCCTATAAGATAAGACTGCTGCTCTTACTCTTTGGAAAAGTAAAAAGAGCTCAGAAAGCTGAATAACTTGCTTAAAGTCTCATGGTAAGTGATGAAGCTAAATCTTTCTACCTCAAAAAAGCTGGGCTCTTTTTAATGGACCATGTGTTGTTGATGATGATTAGAATTTCTATGAATTTTCCACAGTATGCCTAAGATATTTTTTTAATAGGAAATTTTTTTTATAGAAACTAACTCCAAACAAATTGATAGCATATCTTAATTGCTATCCACCTCTTCCCAAAAGTGAATATATCTCATTTGCTTTCAGATTTATTAAACAACAAAAATGATATATTTAATTCAAAACCCATCTGTCAATATGTAAGCCAGTTCTGTACCATATGCAGCATTCAAAAAATGTTAGACATTTGACACACAATCAATTTTCTGTGCAATGAAGGAAGTAAACACTCCAAGAAATCCTTTATAATATATTAGGTTATTGCATGAATATTTTTTTTTAAAAATTACCAGTCCTCAAATGAATGCTTATTATAATCTTTAACACTTTAGTCTTTTTCCTTTACTCCATATTGTCAATTACTCCAATTGTTTGTTAATTGAGTTAATCTCACAATGTAATTTATAACTAATATTAAAAGTCAGGAATTCATGCAAGTAGAATTTGTTTAAGTGAGTCTTAGAAAATCAAATTAATTTTAATGTATTTTAAAAGATATTATGATAATTGGATAACTTTAACTAGGCATCCTATATTTTAAGACTTGAAAACAAACAAACAAAACCTAGATTTAGCCTGCCTTATTATTAAACAAGTGACTAAAAAGAATATGTTTGCCTCATCAAATTTGTAAATTCCAGTGTCAGTGAACTCTTGGGACTACTAGAGTCCATCCCAAAATAGTCTGCAAGCTAATTGTGTCAATTTCCATAAATACCATACTATTTTTTTTTTCGAGTTTATGCTTTAGCCCAACAGACTAAATCTTTTAGGAGTAGAGGAGTAAAGATCCTTAGAATAGGAGAATATACATGTTGGGTCCTGTACCCTCATTTCATAGGTGAAAATTCTGAGGTTCAATGGAATAAATGGTGTGAGGTCAAATAGATAGCAGTTTATTAGTGACAAGGTCATAGCTATAGGCCCAAGACTCCCAATTTATAGACATCTATGTTTTCTCCTGTAACACCCTTTCTTTTCCTAGACACTTTATTTAAGGATATCCTGTTGCAATGAGTTAAAAAGGGAAAAAGTATTACTAACTCACTAGAATGGCTAAAATAACTGAAAAAAAAAAGTGTTGGTGAGAATGAGGAACAACTGGAACCCTTACATACTGACAATGGGAGTTTACATTGGTATGTCTGCTTTGAAAGCTGTTTGGTTGCATCTACTCAGATTGAACATACGCATAGCTTTTTGACTTAGAAATTTCACTTCTAGATAAATTAGCCTCCAGAAATGAATGCATATATTCACCAGAAAGAGTATTAGAATGTTTATAGTATCACTCTTTGTTATAACCCAAACTTGGAAACTACCTAAATGCCCATCAACAGGAGAATAATACATTGTGGTATATCCATGTAACAAATATTGACAATGAAGATGAACAGTTTACAATGACAGAACAGTATGGATCAACCTCTGAAGTTGAGAGTGGAACAGGCCACACTCAAAAGAGTATATGCTGTATGATTCCATATATATAATAAAAATAGGCAAAAGTAATCTATCTGTTAGGAGTCAAAATAGCAGCTGCCCTTGGCGGGGCTTGGTTAATGAATGGAATGAAGCCCCAAGCATGTGTTGCTTTTAGATATGGGTGCTGGTTACATTTACATGTTACATTTCTGAAATTTCAATGACCTGTATACTTACGATAATTGTGGTATGTATATTATATTTCAATAAAGGTTTAATGTTTATTAAGGCTAGTAGTTCAGCAGTAGAGTGAAATGTATGATCACCTAGTAGAAAATATGCCTAGGCACTTTCTCATGTGAATACAATTCCTGGGGACTCTGTATTTAACTTGAATTGCAGATAATTTCTGAAAGTACCATAAATATTCAGATTGCTGGCAAAATTTTGAGTGTGTGCAATTTCTTAAGAGTCTTAAAGGAGTCCTAATCTTCCCCAATCCCCAACTACCATCACAACAAATGAAAAACCACTGCCAAAATGTACACAATCTAATTGGAAAATCTAGCTGGGCAAGGCAAATTTACAATCACTATACAGCAAACAAATGTAGTTAAATGGATTACCCTAGCTTAATTCTTGTGTAAGATTACCACAGGCAAAATTTTGTGGGATTTTCTGGTACTGGCTTGACATTCTTATTAGGGCCTTCCTTTAAGCTATTAATGAGATTCTAGTAAATTATGGTACTAGAAATGTTAATTTTGTGGTTAAAAAAATTAAACTAAATATTCATCACTTTTAAAGTTCTCATGCCATTTTGTTTTCAAGATAGCAGACATTTATCCATGATCCATTTTCGACTGTCATTGTCCACTTATAAATAGCAGCTATGAATACCTGAATTTAGAAGCTTCCCAAACCAGTGGATTGCTATAATTGACAATCCAGGAAAATGTACCTAATTAGTATGTTTCCTTGGGCAAGAGTGTTAGTTATAAACATGTTGGCACAATTTCCAAGATATATAGATGAATCTTAGCCAGAAACTACACTAATTTGTAGTACTGTATTAGAAGATATTTTTACATCTTGAGCACTTACATTTTTGTAAGAACATGAATTTCATTATTAAATAAAAACTCATGAAATTCCTCTTAAAAATAACAACCCTACTTCGTGGGTCAAGAAAGGCAGATGAATCACAATAACAGTGTAGAGGATGTAAGATTAGCTATCATATACTACACTTAGTAAATTAAGTTTTTTTTAAGTTCAGTCCCTAAAACAAGCATTATAGTGAGTTCAGAACTATTATATACTTGTTTTTTTACTATCATATTCTATCCATCTAAATATAAACAATACTTTTCCTTTTTATCAGAATTTATACTTCTTCCACTTAAAACAAAGACTACTTTTGGTTTTGTGTACCACTTACAGATAATTTTAACCTCAAACTGCAGTAGTGTTTTGAACAGGTCATTTTAGTTTATTCTAATTTAAATAACATTTCACTTGTCCAAAATAGAAGACTCTGGGCAGTTGGTAAGCTGGCAATGTCTGTTTGCTGAGTTCTGACTACAGTAGACTAATTTCCTATTTGTTTTTGTGCTGCCTGGTTTGTTATGAAAAATCCTGCAGAAACTCCTTACCTCTTCTTCTTCTTCCTCATCTGAGCTATCACCATCTTCATTTTCTTCAGAAGAGTCACTGCTCTAAAAAAATATACACATGAATTCATGCACATATGAATATGTAATTAGATTTGTATTTATTTACTTTAGAACAGTTCTAATACTAATGTGGAAAAGATATGAAGAAATTAGACATATATAAAATGATGTTAGAGAGAAGAAGCCATTTCACAATGTTCAAGATATGTATGAGATACTCCATTTTCAATTCCAAAAGCTTTGGCATTTTGTATGCAAAAACTAGAGCAATGTGTCACAGAACTGTTTAACTCTTAGAGAACAAGGGGATTATCTGGTCCAATTTCTTTATTTTACAGAGAAGGAATCTGAAGCCCAGAATGGTTGTGACTTCTCCAATCAGTTCAAGACAAATCTTGGACTAAAACATAGATCACATTGTTTTATTTTATTTATAAAATATGAATGAAATAATGATTGGGCTTATTATAAAATATAAGTTGTTACTGGTTAATTCTCAATGAGCTTTCTTGGTGAATTTAAATTAGAATTTTACTTGAAATTAAATTTGCATGTAATTTTAATATATTTCAATGTAATTAAAGCTAACCTCTAAAATGTTAATATATGTATTAGAAGTTATATGATGAAAATCAATTCATTTACTCAATAAAGAGATTTTAGGGTACCTTCTAAAGAGCTCAATATTAAGTGAAAATAAATTAAACCAAGAAGTGTATTTTAAAAACACAATTATAAAGCTAATGAGCTTTGCTACTTTTTAAAAGAAAATGTAAATCTAAACATCTGTTTTCAGAGCCTTTAAGACAATTGAAGAGATTCTTCATCTTCTTTTCCAGTGATAATGCAAATAGAATTTTCCTGCTTTTTCTGCAACTGCTCCTAATGGTAACAGGTATACACATGGATGCCCAACTTAAGATTCTGTCATTCTGATGACTCAGTTAAGTTCCATGGGTCTTAGAAAATATAGCTGCAGAATAACTTTGGAGTTAGAGATCAGATGTGAGGAAACAATCACATGTCAGTCCTACTCAGGGCCATCCTGTTGGTCTCATTCTTCAGGTGACCACACCATCCACCCAAGGAAAAGGAATGCTTGTCCCCTTGACTCAAGAATAATCTCAAGTGGAAAAGAGAATAGTTAAACCAGCTCTTGCACTGCCATGACCTTAAAGATTGTGCCTTCCATAGTCCAGAGGGTGAATAAAGAATAATATTATATCTAAACTATTTTTGTTAATTAAGTGATATAGCAAGGACAGCATATGCATGCAGCATATTTTGTCTGAGTGGGAGTGTGAGAGTGTTTAATCATTTTTCAAGCTTTCTTATGTCTAGCCTTCTTCCTACCCCCAACCACACAACTCTTCAATTAATATCTGCAATGAGAGCAATTTTTAAACTGCATGAAATACCTTGAAGCCTTGGCATTTTCTTATTTTCCTTTCCTTCATTTATGTCTTATTACCATTTTGTCACTAAACCCAATTGATATTCCAGATGTCTTTCATAAATATAATTTTTAAATCATTATTTCTTCTAACTTCTATCATTCCATTTATTGAATCTCAAGTATCCATTCTAGGCATTGTACTGAGAATGAGGGTCATAGCAAGAGATGAGGTTAGAAATGTGGACAGTTTCCTTGTATCAAGCATGGTGATAGCTGAGATGAGTTCAATAAAAGAAATATAAGATAAAATTCCTGTCCCCTAAGAGTCGACACACTAGTCAAATATTATTTGAAGCATTAAAAATCAATTTCCTCAATTAAAAATGCTTAGAGTATTAAGTTTATCTATACTTCCATTTCTATAGCATTGTAAATAATATAACGTGTTTCATGCAAGTTGGTATTTTAGAAGTTATTATAGATATATATACATATGTGTGTGTCTGTGTGTGTGTGTGCATATATATATATAGATAGATATGTATATCTATCTATATATATAAACACAGCTTTGTTTGAATAAAGCATGAATTTCGAAGCCAATACAGCTTAATCCATTTTGGGGTAACAATCTGGGCATTAAATATTTAGCTGACTTAAGAGAATAAATAAAAAAGAGCTATGAGAAATATATAAATAGACATGTAAGGGAAAAAAATCCTGGAAATCAAACTTTGCAAAATAGAATACATCATGAATACTAACTCAGATTGTTATATTGGGAGATATATTTTATTAGGTTCTTTTTAAAAACAACTATCTTTCAATTCTACATTAGTTAAGGTGTACCTGTTTACATATAATTTGTGGAAATTTTGTATATTAAAGATCTATGAGCTTTGAGTCTATTAATAATGAAAAATAAAACCTCCTAATATCTTCTCATTATGAATATTTTAATTGGACCACACATATTTATCCATAAGAATTTCTAGGTGGGAATATCTCTAAGTACTTGATATTTTAGAAAAGTCGAGGAGCTAGTCAGAAACATAAATTTATTACCATTTGCATTTTATTTAAGAAAGAAAACAAAGCAAAATTTCAAATGAGCAATGTTTATTTATGGGCCTGAGGTAAACCAGAGAATGGAAGACAATTCTGAGAACTCACAACTCATGTATCATTTGTGCTCATATTTCTGTGGCCACACACATTCCCCATAATTATTGTGGTGCTAGAAATACTTTAAAATTATCATTTCCTATCATTGTATGAGTTAGAGATGGGTTAGCCCAACATATGGTAGGATGTTATGCCAAGCCACTGTGCTGAGACATCTTTTTCAGCATCTTGACTGTTTCATGAGTCTTGGGTCAAATAGTGCATAATTGGTACCCTGAACCTAAACTGTATAGGAATAAAATAGTGCAATTCTGGTTTGCTGTGTATTTAAAATCAACACTACTCCCTCCAGCTTTCAAAAGCCCTCTTCACAGGTAACCCAATAAAAACAGAAACTCTTATTTTTAGTGCTTAGTTATTTTCCTTTTTGTTTTCAAGTTGTAAGAATGTTTTGTTTTTCATGCAAGCATTTTAGTTTACTTCACAAACTTCTTTCTCTCCTCTGCAGTTCTTGAACCACACTTCCATTATAATTATGTTTCAACATATGACATATTCATTAGTCTAGTGACCTACACAGGTCAACGTTTCAGAAAATTTTCAGCAATCACCACTGATTATTAAGAATTTTTTTAAATGACCTCTACTGTTTATAGAGTAATTTTTTTCCCTACCAAATAAAGGACTCTAAATTATTGAAAGTAAAACAATTGTATGACAGTACCGAATCAACAATAACATGACGATTAGTGGCCTTATCATTGACTTAATTGTCAGCAACTGATAAAATCGTCCACTTTTGTCAGTGAGTTAGCAAAAATAGCTGAATTGAATGTACCAGGGTATTTGTTTTTATTATATCATTTTAGAATGGGCCCAAATGATCTTACTCTGTATATATATTTCTGCTTTAAAAGAGAATTTAGGAATAAATTTTGCTTTAATATATTAAAAACAAACTTTTTGTAGTAAGTGGTCTTTCTGGCTGATTTTCAATAATTTTGGTGTTTTGTAATTAAACATGATTCCCTTTGAATTGTAATGGGTGAGGAGGAAAATTAATTTTTATACTTACTTGAACTGGAAATCGTTTTAGAGGAGGATAAAAGTAGGCATGCTTGTAAAGAGAGTATCGTGGTCTGTACTTAAAGACCTGCATAAACAAAATAAATGGTATATTCATGTTTAATATACAATTAATCTAGAGTAAGTGTAGTCGGGGAAAAGAAGTATGCTAAAATTAATTACCCCATTTTCTTCAGAATCCTCTAATTTGGCTCTTCGGTGAAAATTTTTCATCTGTTTAAAAGAACATCGAATTATTACATATTTTCTCACATAAAAAGACAAAAATGGAAATAACTATAGGTTTTTAATGAAGAACTTACTGAGAAAGCACAGGCCATTCCCAGAATACTGAGCAAAATTAAAGCAGTCTTCATTTTGGTGATTGCTTCTGGAATTAATGAAATGGTAAAGTTAATAAATATTAAAACTAAGAGTGTAACATTTTGCTCATATTAGATGAAGTATTTCATTTGTTTTTATTTCTGTCCAATCATAGTTTAAACTAATAAAGACCGAATTTCTGCTTTTGTTTTAAAATTGTTCCTTTTAATTAACAGAAGACTGACTTAACTCACCTGTTTAAATAATCATGAATTCCATATTTGGTCTTAACCTATCTGCTGTGATCTGCCACTGGAAGACCATTTCATCACTGCAAAGGGCTTGAAGTCTTAGCATACTTTACACTGAGCTTCAGAGGCCTCTTTAGTGTCATTGACATAGGAATATCAGCTAAGTGAATTGAATTGTTAGTGTAGTTATGTGACCTGTTTGATTTGCTTAACAAACTAAGCAAAATTGAATACATTTAAATGACTGCTTTTTATGTCAATGGTCCTACAGGCATTTCTAGCTTCTATATAGCTTTTGAACTAAAGGTCATTTGTAAAATGGAGGCTAGGAGCCATTTTTCTATGAACATCTTAAAATACTTGGTATTTTTTTTTTTTATATGTACACGAAGTGATCCATAACATGTGGAATATTATTCTCTCAGCATGTTGTACTGAACAGCCGTGTCTGAGGATGATTCCATGAGAAGAGTTTATCAGGGGAAATTCTCCTCAAATTAGGTTTTTCCCCAGCTCCATTTAAGGTTTCCATCACTGTCATGGGATGGATCAGGGGATCTCCAGGGTCAGGGAAGAATTAAAGACGCAATTCTCAAAGTGGGAATGGTTCCAGAACAGTCTTGGGGTTTGCAACCATGTAAAGATTTCAATTCCACATAGATTTCTCATAAGTAAAAAGAGAGAGAGAGAGTGCAGCCCTATTCTAATTTTACTGTATTTAATAAAATCCAATTTAATAGAGTTTGGATAACTTAGTTGGCAGCCTACTAACACCAGCCTATTTGCATTGACACATACACATTTAACTGATAGTGCCTTCTCATACAGAGTGACATCTTAGGCAATAATTTAGAAGTATGTAATGGTGATGGCACTATCCCCATAAACACACTTGAAAAAGTAATGTTTAAAATGTATGAAACTCAGGTCATATACGGTACTCTGAAGGTTTATGTTGCATTTTGTCATCATTAGCTAAGATTTATTTCGTCCTTATTGAGTATCTGACACTAAAGTATACACCACACAAGGTAAAGCTTGAGGCCTAGAGAAGTTGCCTTGGGTCTTAAGTCACATTCTATTTGGGCAGAGTGGGTCTTTTGATTTTGATGCCTACACACTTCCTCACAGTCCTCTCTACTTTAGCAAAATTTCTTGATGGCCATAGCAGGATAAAGAGACTTTGCCCGGAAGGGGACTCATCTGTTTAAGAAGTTTTTTTTACTCTTGCGTGCTCTGAAAAATACTTTGAACTTTGCCACCCAAGATTGAGCCCACCCGCAAACAGGAAGATTGTTGCTCCGCAGCTTCAAGAAAAGAGTTGGAGTATTTATAGTATATTAAAGAGCTTAAAAAATTAAACAGATGGAACTGTAGAAAGAGTTTTGATTACATAAATTTCTCATAACAAACTATAAAACAGCTAGATAAAAACATAACACAGATAATATAAAAAGAACCAAGTGATTCATGTAGGAAGCAATTAATTGGCTACCTACATAAATCTTATTTTATTTACTTTGTGATTCAGCAAAAGCAAAGATCTCTTTAGTGACCACTAATAACTCAGACAACAATGTCAACATTCTTAAAGGATAGTTTTGAAAATCTCATTACAAGATTTTACTGAGAAAGTACAATAATCTACCAACATTATTTGTTTCTCTAGTACTACATATTTTTCCATACTGATTTTATAGCTGTAAGATATTAATAGTTTGAAGCTGAATTTATAATGTTTTGAAAAGATATTGTATGTAATTGAAATATAGATTAGGCATAATTCATGGAGAAATCTACATACACGGAGGCAGATTGCAAATGCAAAATAGTATTCCAGTTAGGTTATCTTGAATGCATCGGAATGAGAAAACAAAGAGTTATCTGTGAGGTGCAGGATAGAAAGTAGGAAGTATAAGTTTCTAATTTACGTGCATTGATTTATGTGCATATTAAGAACTTACTTACATGCATAGGTTAATAAACAGCCTTTTGGAAAGAATCTAAAATCTGAGGTACTAGTTTAATGGTAAACAAGTGTTAAATTATATAGCCATTTTATAGTGCAATCATATCAACAGTTAAATAAAAAATTTAAAGCCAAATCCAGAGCTGTAAAACATGGAGTGTTTGAGTTTAAGATAATTTATTTGTCATATTAAATCTTACCCTTTTGCAGTCCTGAAATGAGGAAAGAGGCAGGCTCACAGGAGTGAGTGACACAGATTGAATTTTTCCTCTGCTTTCTCACTCACTCATTCACTTGCTTTTGCTGGCTATAAACTCTTCTTTGCCTTCCAACAGCCAATCACTGTCATAGTCAAGGTGATGTCAGAATGTGGACTCTCACCAGAAAACCCCCAAACATCAACACTTTTTCAAGACACAGGCTCAGTTGAATAAACATGAAACAAGTGCCTCTAGTGCCAAGAGGTTTGCATTGTGGAATTTAATTGAAGGTTTAGATGAAGATGAATAGTTTGAGTTCTGAATATACATAATACACTGGATTTGAATTAAAATAAGTAGCAAAAGATTTAACCATTTAAAAATATCATAATTATGCAAGAGTTCACTATGTTGAAAAGAAAGAAAACTCACTGTCACCAGATACAGTCTCACTTTATTAGTTTAGTAAAAAAAAAATAATAAGCTAAATAACAAAGGAAAGGACCTGATGAACAATTAATAATTTAACATCAATTATTTTATTTTTCCTGAAACATACTTCGGTGCCTCATATGTTAAAACTAATATAATTAAATGTCAGAATTTATAAGATATATTTGCTAAAATACATCACTGAATGTAAAAGTTAGAACTTTTGAGGATCATGCTACTGAGAGGAAGGTTTCATTTTTTTTGTTTTACAAAATAAACCTGTTTGGATTATCTATTTATATGGTCCCTTCCTGTTATGCAAATGATGTCACCTTGTTTTATTTTCTAGGGCTTCTGTATAACTCTGTTTATTTTCATATTTAATTTTTTATTTATGTGTATAGAAAAATAGGAATAGGTCTGGCAAGAGTGATCTGTTACTGAAATGATTCAGAAAAACCAAGTACACGAGGAACTGATTGATAAACTAAAGTGCTAATTCTTTAATTTGCAAAAGGAAATTTAGCTTAATAGCTCGCATATTCTTCTTGTTCAGTACTTTTATTATTCACCCAGTTATGGTTTACCTAAGAAATCAAAAATTAATAGATATCATTTTTAAGTGTGTGTGCCAGTCACGTTATTAGATATTTTGAAAAATAAATCATCTTTTATTTCAGAAAAGTTGCCTGGAAAATATAGATTCGACCACATCAGTGTAGGCCAATTTACCAAACTTTGAATTATTGAGCTTTTCACTCATCTTCTTGAATCAGGGCACTGGATAGCCAATGTTCCAGGACATGGAAACCAAATATAAGAACAATTTGGTTCCTGTCTTTAATCCATTTCCCTTTTACCCAGAGAATACTCACTGGTGGCATTTGTGGTGGCAGAGTTTACCCCGAGATAATCAGCAGATTACAGTCCTAACTTACCTCTAAAGTTTGCCATACATTTCCCAAGCTTTTCAGAGAATTACATTAAAACAAGACTGATGCAGTTGAGACAGCTCATTTGAACAGAGAACAGATGCCAAACGATCTGAAAAAAAAAAAAGATTGCAAAGGGGATGCCTATAGCCAGATTCCGTGGTGAACATAATGGCACTAAAATGGTGTGACAAGAAGGAGGTGATAATGTTTTCAGCATTCCACAATGATACTGTGATTGAAGTAGACAACAGAAATGGAAAGAACACTAAGAAGCCATGTGCCATTGTGGATTTATATATAATGAGAATATGGGAGCAATGGACTCGGCTCATCAGATGCTCACTTCTTATCCAAGTGAGCACTAAGGCACCAGTTTTGGTCTAAAAAATTCTTTTGCCACCTTCTAAACATTATAGTGTTTAACTCCTACATCCTGTTTAAGAACGACAATCCTGAGCACATGATCAGCCATGTAAACTTCAGATTGACGTTGATTGAAAGAACACTGGAAAAGCGTCACAAGCCAGGGCAGCAACATCTTCAAGGTCCTCTGTGCCCTGTCTGGAAGACATACTCCCAAGAGCATACCTCCAACATCAGGGAAACAGAATCCAACTGGTTGCTGCAAAGTTTGCTGCTTGCACAACGACAAGGATGGCAAGACGATCTGGAGAGAAACGCAATATTTTTGTGCAGAATGTGATGTTCCGCTTTGCGTTGTTCCGTGCTTTAAAATTTACTACATGCAAAAATATTATTAAATATTGATCATCATATACATTTCTGTTACATTAGGATTAGAGACAAGTTCTATTTAGAAATAACTCTAAGAACAGTTTTTATATTTCATTTTTACATTGAAAACCAGTCAGATTTGCTTCAGCCTCAGCATGTTTATGTAAAATTAAATTAACGCTGGCAGCAAGCTGCACTTTTTTTTCCTAAATAGGAAATGGGTTAAAATTTTCAGTTGTGTAGGGAGACAGATATATATCCCTAGGACAGAGCAATCAAAATATCTACAAGGTTTAGAGGTGCTGCAGAAATAGAAAGGTTTAATTCTAAATGACAAAAGAGCAGTGGAGCTGGACCCTGACATCAGAATAGGAATTTGCTAGGTTATCAATAGGGAAAAAGTTATCAAGAAGGAAGAAGAAAACATTCTTGGGAATGGGTTTAAAAGACATGAAAATGTATGAACAGTATAGTAACGCCACCTAATATTTGCTGAGTGCACTTGTGCTAGTTTTTCACTTGGGCTATTTCACTCATCCTTCACACATGGACAACAAATCTATGAGGTTATTCCCTCATTCTACAAGTCATTCTACAAGTGAGGCAGGTGAGGCACAGTGATGGTAAGTAGGCCCTGAATTGCATGGCTAGTAAATAGGGGGAATCTAGGGATCAAAGCCAACTCTGTCTAATTCTATAGTCTACTTTTAGTCATAATATATCCTTGCTGGCACATTCAGAAAACGTCGATGATTCAATAGATTGGAATAGAGTGAGTGGAAGTAGTGACAAATGAGGATGATTGGATAGCCAAAGACCAGAAGATGGGTGGGGCTGTAGGTTGCACTAAGGCTTATGGACTCCATCATACAAATGAGAGACTATCAAAGGGTTAATGCAGAAAAAGAACATATTTAGATTTGCAGTTAGAAAAACTCTTTTGTTGATAAGGCAGAACTGGGTTGAAGAAGGCAAGATTGTTATGGAGGAGAGGAGCTTCCAGAAGCTATTTTAGTGGTCCAGGAAAACAGTGATTATAGTCTAAACTACAGCAGTAACAGTGGGGATGGAAAGGACAGAACAAATGAGAGAGATGTTAAATAGATAAAATCAATAACTCTTAGTAGTAGTAGAGATAAGAGAAATAGAGAAGCCTAGGATGACTTCCGAATTTATGGCTTTGGTAGTTTTGTGAGTGTTGAGATCATATCTCATGCAATACTAGCAGAGTAGTTGTTTTACTATAACAATATAGTAAACAATATATGATATATATATAGTTATATATATATACATATATATATATCATTAACAATATATGATATAATGAAAGGAGTAGAGAACTGAGAATCAAAAGACTGGGGTTTTGTTCTCGATTCTACCCTATGTGAACCACTGAACCACCCTGAAGCTTCAATTCAATCCATCTTTAAGAAATAAGGGGGGTTTCATACACACAGACACATACTAAAACCCATATCGTGTGCCTCTATCGCCTATGAAGCATTCTTGCCAAACAATCAAACTTGAATCTGATAAGTCTCTATATCTACCAGGCTAGAGGAAATACAGGGAATAGAAGAATGTGTGAAATGACGCCATTTGGGATGCATTCAGCAAAACCTGGAATGTGGGAAACTATAAGACATAGTACTTGGTTTCTATTTCATTAGCAGAAAAAAAAATTTTAAAGAGGATGGGAGGACAAGAGACTTAACAGACTTTAGAGACATAGCTAGAGAAATTATGAAACAATGAGGAAAATGCTGAATGCTCATCAGATATTTTATGGTATGAGAAATTATTGTTAATTTTGTAGGTATCATAACATTATTATTATGCTTTTAAAAAGAATTATCTTTTAGAAATTTATACTAAAATATTTGTGGGTGAAACAGCTAAGTGTGGCCATAAATGGATAATTATTGAATAATTAAAATAGTTTATAAATAGTTTTTTATGGAAATAATTAAACTAAGTGATCCGTAGAACTTTTTCCATTTTTACTTACTTATGTATTTATTTATTTATATTTTTATGGTGATATTGGTTAACGAAATCCAATAAGTTTCAGCTGCACACTTTAACAGTAAGGCATATATATATTTACACTGTGTTCACCTCCCATAGTTAGATATCTTTTTGTCACCATATATTTGACCTCCTTTACCCCGTGTACATCCCCTTTCCCCTTCCTCTCTCCCCTCTGATAACCATTAGTCTATTGTCCGTGTCATGAGTCTCTGTTTGTTTGTCCTGCTCATTTGTTGCTTTTAGGTTTATATTCCACATATAAGTGATAGCATGCGATTTTCAACTTTTTCTGTCTGACTTATTTCACTTAGCATGATTATCTCAAGGTCCACCACTCATGTTGTCGCAAATGGCAGTATTTCATTTCTTCTTATGGCTAAGTAATATTCCATTGTACATATGTACCACAGTTTCTTTAGCCAATCATCTATCATAGGACACTTTGATTGTTTCCATGTCCTGACCACCGTGAATAATGCTGCTATGAACATTAGTGTGCAAATATAGGTTTTCAAGTCTTTGGGCCAATCCAGTAAAGAGATTGCTGGATCATATGGTAGATCAATTCTTAGTTTTCTGAGGAACCTCCATACTGTTTTCCATAGTGGCTGTACCAATTTGCAGTCCCACCAGCAGTGTATGAGGGTTCCTTTTTCTCTGCATCCTCTCCAACATTTGTTATTACTTGTCCTGTTGATAACAGGTATTCTAACCAGTGTGAGATGGTATCTCATTGTGGTTTTGATTTGCATTTCCCTACTAGCTAGAGATCTTGAGCATCTTTTCAAATATTTGTTGGCCATTTTTATGTCCTCTAGGGAGAAGTGTCTCTTCAGGTCCTCTGCCCATTTTTTGATTAGATCATTTGTTTTTTTGTTGTTATTGAGTTGCATGAGTTCTTTGTATATTTTGGATATTAGGCCCTTATCAGAGGCATTGCTTGCAAATATATTTTCCCGTTCGGATGGTTGTCTCTTTACCTTGTTGACGATTTCTTTTGCTGTGCAGAAGCTTTTTAGTTTGATATAGTCCCATTCATTTATTTTTGCTTTTACTTCCCTTGTAAATTTTTAATATCCTATAATCCCTTATTTTCAACAAGTTATTTAAGCCTAATATATCTTTTCCAACAGTTCTCCAACTAATCCAGTCAAATTCTACCTCTAAATTGACTAGATTTATTCATGCATGCTCACTGGAGCATTCTTTCTAAGAAATAGTGCTAGAGGAAAAAAAAAAATCACAGATCTTTACTAATTCTGCTTTTTCTATATTTAGGGCTATCCTAACAACACTTTTTGTTGCAATTTTATTACCATAACGGTTTTTTTTTTTAATTCAAGTGTGTTGATATTAATTAATGCTATTAGATGGCATATGAATACACATTCATTTCATTGGCATACCACACCAAGTTGCACTGTGTAATGAGTCATTTCTGGGAGAAGCTCTCACTCATAATGTATCCCTCTTTCTTTCCTGACACATAGTCTCAGTTGTCAAGTCCTATTAACACCACTTCCACAGTTACTTTGGAATCCTACTTATCCCCGCTTTCTTACCAATTCCTCATTACTTCTTGACAGATTAAAGTAGTAATATTATAATTGTGAGCATATCGCCCATTTCCCTTTCCAAACAATTCAATGACCACCGGATTTAAAATCAAAAATTGACATGAAGTCCTGATGCTGTCTCTTGCTGGCTTTTGACCTGGGCTAAAACTGTCTCATCCTAAAAAGTCTGACCCCAACTTTCCTTTCCAATATCATGTATTACTTCTTGTCTGCTAGAATACATTTCAAGATGCTTTATATAAGGACTTATGAACAGCAGAGCCTGAAATGTAAATACTTTAAAAATATATTTTCATGTCAAACTCTTTGCTGCTCATATTCTAATAACCTGGAATTTTCTGGAACAAATTGCAAAATTTCTTCCCCTCCATAAGAAAAAGGCTAAAATCTCGGCTATGCCAGTACTTTACGTATTGCTAAATTCTTCTACTATTCTATATCTTCTGCATCCACTTTTTCTCTCTGAAACCAACAGATAGTGTCTAGTTTGTGCACTAACCCTCACTTTTACCATATTCTTCCGCCTCACCATCAGCCTGGTTGTGTTTTGATAACTCCATCACCAGAAACCTTTCTAGCTAACCTAAGGATTTATATACCCTTAACCCTCTGAGTTCCAGCATGCATTCTGCCTTCTATCCAGGCTTACTTGTTCAATGTTTGCCTAGTTTATCCATCAATAAGTCTCTGGATCTAGGACTTCATATAATCAGTCAATTGCTGTTGCTTTTTAAGCTCTCGTAAGCCTGGGTAGTGGAGGATACAAGAGACAGATTTTTTTCCCTTTGAGTTTATAATCTAGTCAAACTCTCTCTCCTCTCTTCCCTCCCAGGCCTCCTCTGTTTATGTGAAAGTAAAGTAATGCTTTTCTTAACCCTACCCAATTTCCCAGCAAAACTTTCATGTATTCCATAGCCAGAAATACCAAATACCAAACTTGTACCTAATATAAATTCTTATTTAAGAACTATCATGTTCTCTTACTATAATATTGTGTCCTCATGTGGTAGTGGTGGTGGTGGATGTGTGTCCATGTCATCTGTTTTTTATTGTGAGTTTCTGGAGAGCAGGGACTGTATCTATTTAAATTGCTGTGTATGGAGTCAGGAAAACCACGTCTATAGTTATTTACACAAGATTGGAAATTCTCATTGAATCTGATATCAGGTGAACATTAGTGAGAGGTATAAGTTGATTTTTTGCCCTTTCTAAAAGAGAAGGCAAAGGTGAACACACAATGCTATTAGAGATAGTAGATCTAAGGGCAGAAGACTTACAGACTCTTTTTTGTGATGTGGTTCTGTCTCAAAAGGAAAGGTCCTGAATTTGCTTTTCTCCCTCCAAATCTTTATAAAGTATGAATGAAAGTTAAATATGGTTGGATCTCTCTATAGCCTTCTCAGGTACTTTCTCTCTCTACCATCTACTTCTCCCTATTGGCTCTCTTTCATTGACATTTAATTTTCAAGTCTCTTTCATAAAACAAAGAAAAAAAACACCCTCCTTCATTCATACGCATTCTTACCCAGCTACTCATATATTTCTCTCTTTGTCTTCATTGCCAAGTTTCTTGAGAGTTTCCAACATTTAATGACCCAATTTCTTCACCTTCTACTCACTTCTCAACCCATTGCAATACAGCCTTTGCCCTCACAACTAGGTGGAAACTTGTCACGTAAAGGTTATCAATGACTTCATTCTGGTTAGCCCATGAGTTTTTTCTCATTAACTGGAATGAGCACTTTTCAGTCACTTTCCTAGGTGATGTAGATAGCAGTTAATGCCATGGACTGTTTTCTTCCAAAAGTTCTAGCTACCTACCACATGTGTGGTGCTACATTCTCTGGTTTTCTCTCCCCTCCCTGTCTTCTATTTCTTGACTACTTTTATGTGCTACTCTTCCTCCAGCTGTCTTTTAGATATTCATGTTCTCAAGGTTCTGTCATTCTTATTCTCCAGAGTCTCTTTGGATGATCTCTTCCATTCCCATGACTTCACTTGCCCATCTGTTTTGTTTTGTTTTGTTTTGTTTTAATATGGATTTTCCTCTTGCACTTCAAGGTTGTATATCAAACATGTAATGGAATTCTCCACCTGGAAGTTCCAAAATTACCTCAAGTTCCCAACTGTCCTTCCTTCTTTTTTTTTCTTGTCTAGTTGCTCAAGATAGAAATCCGATGTCATTCTTATCACCTGTCTCTTACCAACTCCCATATCAAGGTAGTCCTGTCAATTCCTATTAATTCTACACCCCTTGAGTATTACTTCTATCCTCCCCCAATACCACTGTTTTCTTACTTGAAGCCATTGTTGTCATACTCGTTATTATAAGAACCTCTTTACTGTCTTTCTCTCCAATTTGTATTTCACACCATGGCCAAAATAAACCTTCTAAAATACCAATAATATATTCTCAATCTCTGCCTAAAATCTTCCATGGCTCTAATACCTTCAGTATAAAATTTAAAATTCTCAGAGTTGCATAGAAGGTGCTTCAGGATCTGGCTTTTACCTATGACACCAGTCCTACCTGTTACACTTCCTGCCTCACACTGCGCTCAAGTTGTACTAAAATATTTCATTTCCTTTCTTGCATCTCATGCCTTTTTCTCAGAGTCTTTGCACATGCTGTCATTGTCTGTCTATCTTTGATCTGTCATTTGGTACTCAGTTCTTAAGTCAAATCCTTTAGGAAGCCCATTCTGATTCCTATTCCCACCTTGGCTGGGCTGAGTACCTCTTCTTTATGTTTCCAAGGCACTCCTATGCCTTCTCTACTGTGACTGGCTGCTTATCTCTTGTGCCCTCTGAGTAGATTGGGAGTCCTTAAGCATAGGGACAGGGTTTTATTTACTATTATGTCTCCAATCACTCACCACAGTGCATTTATTTCATAAATATTCTTGAAATAATGTCTGATTAACCAAGAAAGAATAAATGAAAGCCATCTATCACAGTGTTTCTAACCTTTTTCTCCCCCTTTATCTCTTGTTAAGGAGAAAAATTAAATTTAATTTCATGTCTTCCTAAGGAGAGAATTTAATACTAAGGAATAAGATTTTGTTGGACAGAGTTGAGCTTCAAAGGGCCACAAACCATTGTAATATCTAAGAATTGGAAAGGGGAATTTATAATGATTTCTAGAAGGCTACGGTGTCTATATCTGTATCAGCCACAGTTAAGAAAAGAACAAACAAAATTCTTTTCTACATATGGAAAGACTGCGGGATAATTTTGATCTTGCTCTTTTTTAAAAAAAAAATATTTTTCTTTAACCCTATCTGTGTTTTTAGTTAGAAACAAAAATTTTTACTTACTAGAGAAACTGCTAGCTCATGCTATTATTTAATTATTCAGTTACTTTGTGAATAACCTGAACGTTTCATGAATGTTCACTTGTGGTGTTAAAATGCCTAATATTTTTATCAAATCAGCACATTCTTTAGTGAAGAACTGAGAAATATGTTGTCAGAAATCATCATTTCAAGGATTCCACAACTGACAAATATAGTCTTTTAGTTACTAGCTGGGGTTATATTTTTGGTGTTTCTTAGGTTTTCCATTGCCTCGGACCTTCTGCAATGACCTGCAATAATAACAGCTTGTGATTCCACAAAAAACAAATCACTGCCAGTCTTTACTTGTGGTCTGTTGTAATTTTGTATGATATGGCTCACTCCACAGCACTAACTGTAAAGGTTATAGCACATTTGACATCTGAGGACGGCTGGTCACTCAGTGGACATTTGTTGGGAATCACGTTGGTATTTTCTGCTTAAATGTATCCAGGGTGAGTTTGTAGGGATAACTCTGGCCTAGAGCATTCCAAACAAGTTTCTCTCTTTTAGAGGAATAATCTCTATCTATGCCTTATTTTCTTGCAGCTGATTTTTCCCCCTACCTGGGTTTTCATCTAGATCCTCTGTCCCAAAGATTTCTGGTTTTAGGGTTTTTTTCTTTTTCTTTTGATGTTTTATAGTTAAGTCATTGCTCTTATTCTGTTCTCAAACAACTCTATTGCTCTCATGGTACTACGCATTTAGAAAGAACTTATTAAACATTGGGTAACTGAATGACTACTTTTCTTGTATGTGACTTGTTACTGAACGTGAAGTCTTCCTTCTATACTAGAATTTGGGCTAGTGATGTTTCTTTCTCCTCCTTATCCTACCCACTACCCCAGAGAATAAAATAATAGTTATTTAGATTCAAAAATTTAAATGCTTAAATAATGCATTTCTTAGAGGGATTTTTAAACTCAAGATGGTCATCCATATCTTTGTATTCCCAGGCACAGCCATGCTAAGAGGCAAAAGATGACGTGTCTCTCCTTAATTTTTAAAATCTAAAAATAATTTTTAAATTTATAATAAAATCAGATGGAATAAAGTGATGATGAACTAAATGATAGGTCAAGTCATAGATAAATCAGATTACACAAGAAATTTAACAACTCTGGAAAACATGATCTTTTGTCACTATAGTCACTATCACCATCAAAAATTTTTAAATGCCTATTTTCCCTTGAGGTCTGTCAAAGTCTCTCTTTTGGTAATCTCTTTATGTAAAAATGTGATTTTTTTTCTAATTTTACAAAGAAATATCTAACAGCCAAGAAACAATCACTCCTTGATAGAAGTATAAAATTAAATAACAGCCAAAATAAGCCAGATTCGTTATTCCAATAGTCATAAATATATTAAAAAAAAAAAGTAAGTTCAATTGTGAGATGGTAGACTGGAGAACACATTAAAATTCAAGTTTTGTGATTTAATTCTACAATGTTAGAAGAATCTTTTAAAACACATGGAACTCTTTGTTTTTATTTAAATTTGATGAGCTGGCATCAGGAGATAACGTCCTCCCTAGATCTTGTGGCTTTATGTTTAGGATGGGGGAGGGGAGTTAAGGGACTTGCCTATAATTTCAGGCTGATTCAAAACCAGAGCCAAGTCCTCCTTGTAATTATGTTTTCCTATTATAGCCGAAAAGTTCTTGCTCCGTATTCAAGTTCATACTTTATTAAGGTAAATTGGCAGAGTCTTTGCATCTGTTGGTGCTACTGTGTGAAACAGTGAGATGCCACCGCCCATGAGAGACCAAAATTGGTCTTTGCGGTGGAAGGAGTGTTGGCCACCATGAGAGACAAAAGTTTCCTATGGATTTGGATGTTTTAAATTAGGTGGTAAATTATATTCAGAACTAGAGCAGGTTACTTTAGAACAATGAAATCTAAAGGACTGCAGAGAAGGCAGAAAAGTGTATCGAGTGAGGCACTGGATTACAAGAGGACCAACTGTCAGGCTCAGGAGCCCATGGAGTTACAAGCATAGTACCAGGGGAAGTGGGGTAGCAGGATGGGGAATGGGAGCAAAGATGATGACAGAGAAAATGGATCTAATGGAAAAAACTAAACACCTTACTGTGTTTAATCATAAGAAAGGCATAAAAAATTCAGAAGCTGATGAAGCTCTTTCATGACACTAGTGGGAAAATTTTTTTGCCTCATTTGTTTCCTAAAATAAAATTCATGTTTTAAGAAAGAATCTAGCCATTGTCCCAAAATCTGAAAAAAAATTACAATTTTCTAAAACACATTCTTGCTAAGAAATAATATTTCATTACTGCCTCTTCTTTACTCTATATTCCCTTTTACTTACACTCGGTGTAACTATTTATTTAATGTATAACTGGATTTAATGTTGGCTAATTTGTCAATTGTCATTCAATTCACAATAATTGCAAAAAACATTTTAAACTCTCATGAAATAATCTCTATATGTCAATAACTATAATTAACTTATAGCAAATTTATTTTGTATACAGTGTAATCAGAGATACCATACTTAGACAAAATACAATGAGGCTGTAGTTTGAGTACTCATATACTACAGAGAGTGGGATGATTTAAATTTTTTTAAAAAAATTGTATTGTTTTTCTGTGATTCTGTGGTTGAGCTTACATAAGGTAAGTTTATGCAATAAATTAAACATACTCTGTGAGATAGACACCTCTAATGTTAGTAGCTTAACACATAAAATCCCATTCTGGGTTTTTCTGGCTGGTGGTAGGATTGGGGTTTCTACTCCATACCATCCCATAGACTCAGGCAGATGGAGGCTCTCTGTCTTCAATATGTGGGCTTCTAAGTTACACTGGCCATAAGCATCCAACTAGCAGATGGAGGAAAAGAGAGAGGATTATACTGTGGGACATTTTATTTTGAAGGAGACCAGAACTCAAAATGGTATGCATTATTTCCACTCTATTTCCACTGGCTATAATTCAGTCACTTGGCAACACCATATTTCAAAGGGAAGCTGGGAATTATGATGTAGCTATAAGCATAGGAAGAAGAGGAAACCAGTTTGGTGATCAGCTGGTAATGCCTGGTATTCAACTATGTTTGGTAATGCTTGGTAATGCCAAACATTCAACAAATGTTAGTTGCCTTTTCCTGTCCTCAATAGCTACTCATATGTCTTATAGGACTCCCACAGCCCCCTTTCTCAAGAAAAGCTCCTCTTCTGTATTTCATATACAGCCCATTGACTCAGCTGGTAAATTGCTCTCCCATCAAACAGGAAATCCCAGGATACACTCTGAAAATGCATAAGTCAAACTTTTGATGTAGTGCATGAAAGTGCAAACATAAATTGATAATTCCCACCTTGTTAATAACCCAGATTCAGAGAAGCTACTCAGTTTAGCTCTGTGCTACTTTGACAGCCAAAGCAAAGAAGAAAATATGAACAAAGCAAAGAAGTTTGTAACAGAACTCCTGAAAAGATTAATGTGGCCCTTGTATAAAATTAATTTTTAAAAAACTATATAATTATAAGATAATTCAACAAACCAATTTTTCAATGATGTTTATTTCAATGCAGTTTTAACAAAATTTGAAATATCATGTTCTTTCAAAAAATGATTTTGGTGCCTTCCCTCTGGTGTTGTAAGCATATGCTTAGCATAACTGTTGAGTAAATCCAGCATTGATTATAGCTCTCAGGGGGAACCGCCAACATTAGCAATGACCAAAGCTAATCTTTTTGTGTGAGAGTAGACAAACTTTCATTCTTTTAGTGACTGATGTAGTTGAAATACACTGGGAATCTCTCTGAATCCCATTTCTCCTTCACTGCATAACCATATAACATATGGTTATATTTCCATTGCTTCTCTACATTATTTAAAAAGTTATTTTAAAGCCTAATTTTTTGTGGCTGCATGATATTCTTCTACATTTATGTATAATAGTTATTTATTCCTATTATTGGATGTTTAGTTTATCATTATAATTTTATTATAACATATAATGACTGAAAAGTCTTTCTATATTCATATCTCTGATAGAATTTCTGACCATTTCCTCAGTAATGATTTCCAGAAATGGAATTATTATATAAAAAGTTATGAACATTTTTAAGTTCTCAAATTTGATTATATGAACCAATGTGAACCAATGTAAATCTTTACAAAATATCATATTACCATGCCTGTCACTGAATCCTTAGCAGCATTAAATATTATCAGAGTTTGTTCTCTGTTAAAAGGCCTCACATATTAAGGCCCTCCACTTCTTTTGAATAATTATATAATAAATACCTATTCTGTATACAGGGCCTAAAATTCTGTATTAAAAATTAGATATATGGAATATATAAGTATATAGAGAATAGTTTTTCATTAAATTTGTTCTTGCAATTATTGAATTCTATTTATTTTGACATTGCAATGCAAAGGGAGAAGACAACATAAATAAGTATATGAACAGGATGATTTTTTATTTTTAATTTTCTAAATAACATAGTTCAAAATATTAGTCAAATGAAATGAGAAAATCAATACATTAAAACATATAATAAGGCTCTCATCTAAAACTTCATAAAGCTTTTTGGCATTTCTATAAAACCTCAAAGTTTGGAGGGGAAAAAATTACAGAAAAAAAAAGTTTCTAGCTCAAGATAGTGACTGGACTACATTTTTTGATGATGGACTGAATATATTTGTCTTCTTTATTTCTTCTTAAAATTCCACTGAAATATGAGTTCTTTTGGAAAAAAAGAAAATAACAACAGTGCTATAAAAAGAGTTTCATCAGTTTTTTTTTTTTCCTACCATCTTGGAGTCTATGGAGGCCTGCTGAGAAAAAGATTCAAATAACAGATATGTCCAAGGCCATTTGTTATCTGGCTATAAGCAGAGTCTTCAGAACCAAAGGGATCACAAAAGTCTTCTTAAAGTTGAAGGTGTTTATGCTTGAGATGGAACTGAATTCTCTCTAGGCAAGAGATATGCTGATGCATACAAAGAACAACACAGCGAATTCTGGTGGCAAAGAATAATTTGTCATGGAAACAATGGCATGGTTTGTGCCAATTCCAAAGCCGTTGGATATAGACTCTGTGTGATTTAAACTTATTGAAAAGTACATAAACAAAGTGTGGAGGGGGAAAATGTGCCATTAGTCAATCAAAAATTCCAAAGAACTCCTAGAAGATTGAAATTAGGTAGGATCAATTTGAATAGAAAACAAAAAAAGAAAATAAGAGTTAATAACATTTCTTTTGAAGGAAATCCTAAAGAAGATCTGAATTCAAAATCAAGACGTAGAAAGAGCAAGTGTGGGCTACAGAACAACTAATGGCAATAAATTAAAGAACTGCATTCAGATCACCTGGACTACCCACCCCCTACGGAGATTTACATGTAGGATGCATAAAGGTAGTGCTTGCTGGATTAACACTTGAAAGTGATGGAAAGAAGCAGAATTGGGTGGCTAGAGAAGTTGAGCCATAGCCTTTCACTGTTTCCCTGAGTTAAGGCAAGGGGACTAAGTCTTTGTTCTCCTACTCTTTCTTTATCTTTTAAAAAAAATTTTATTGTATTTTTTTAATTTTAATTAGTTTCAAGTATATAGTACACTATTTCTTCATAACTAGGCTATTCAACATCTTGATTTTTTCTTCAGTTACATTGATCAGACAGATATTTGGATCCTTAACTGTGTCCCACATTCTCCTTATTTTTAAAGTCTTGGCATCTTATCTCTTGCTGTTCTGATCACATATCCTTGGCTTTCCTGTTCTCTAGATAAGGCATTTGATCCTCTTTTTTATTCACTTTGTTTATTCCTTTGTTTATTCCATTTAATATACTTCTCATCTCAGATAATGTGTTCTTCATTTCAGACTGGTTCCCTTTTATAATTTCCATTTCCATTTTTATGTTTTTTATCTCTTCATTGAAGTTCTCACTGAATTTATCTACACTTCTCAAAAGTTCATTGAGCATCTTTATAACCAGTGTTTTGAACTCTGGATCTGTTAGATTACTTGACTCCATTATATCTGGATCTCTGTTCTGTTCTCTCATATGGCTTCTGCTTCTTTGTCTTCCCATTTTGGCTGTCTTTCCGTGTCTGTGTACTAAGCAAAGTTCCTAAGTCTCCCGGTCTTATTAGTGTGGATTTGTGAAGTAGGTATCCAGTGGCACAGTCCTGAGAGGGATTCAGCTGCAAGCCAAACTTAGCCCAAGCCTCTACCCCTCCAGGGCCACCTGTACAGATTCAACAAGCAATCCACAGATGCTGTGCTTATAGTTGCTTCAAAAGGCCACACTAGAAACTGAGGCCAGCTGCCTCTACCAGTGTGAGTCTCAGCAAAGAACACCTGACTTGCTGAAGATAAACCTGGATGTCGCTTGGGTGGGGCCCAAGTTGGGGTAGGTGGGGTTTCAGTTTGATGACTTCACGACTATGGTGGCACACTGGGAGGGGGAAGGGCTCAACAGGGAATAATGGATACTGCGGGCACTTCTGTACTGAGTGAGTCTCACCTTGGTCCTCACTCCGACAATGTCTTCCTGTAAGTTCCTGTTGCCCTCTATGCGCAGCCTAACTGGCACCGGTGCTCAGAGTGAGCTGGTCCACCACCGCGAAAATCTGCTCATGGACACAGCCCCTTTAAGAGGCATCTGCTACTGCCACTGCCGCTGCTGTGCCTTCGTCTCTCACTCAGCCACTTGGGACCGGGCAGCCCCACGTCCTCACCCCGTCCTACCTTCTGCTCCTGCAGGTTGCTTTCTTAAATTTCTCTGTAGTTGTATGGTTTGTTCATCTAGATCCCAGGCGATTTTCCCTTGCTGCTGCTCCTTGTTTCTGTCACAACTTTGATTTGGTTGCCAGAAGAATAAACAGAGCCTCTATCATCTACACCATTTCTTTCCTACTCTTTCTTGACCAGTATTTGAATGTAGGCTGCCTCTAGCGGTGGATGTAAGTTTGGAGGAGCAATTTCCTTCAGCTGAGAGCCATTCTTGCAGAGGGACTCCACTGTAAACTGTCAGCAAGCAACACTTCTGACAGCTGAGGGAATGGGTGTCTTAGTCCTGACAGAAGAAAAACAATTAGCCAGAAAGAAAACATGGACTTACAGGAAGTAATAAAGAGCAATGGAAAGGGGAAATAAATTTAAATTAATATTGACTATCAAAAGTAATAACAATAATGACATTGTCTTAGAAAGTTCAAAATATATATGAAATAAAATGCATGATAACAATACAAAGATGGATAAGAAATAAATGAATTTAAAACATTCCAAGGTCCTGATATTGTCTGGGAAGGGGTAAAAATACCAAATTTTAATAAATCAAGGAGACATATTTATTTGGGTGACCACTTAGCAAATATCAAAAGATATGTAACTAACAAACTTATAGATAAAAACATTGAATCATAATAAAAAAAAAACTTGATTGATCCAAAAGAGGGCAAGAAAAGAGATAGAAAAGAATATAGGACCAAAAAAAATAAAACCTCTAAAAGGATAGTTATAAACCTGATACATCAATAATTACATTATTTATTAATGGACCAAATACTTTAATTAAAGAACAAAGATTTCAGATTGGATAAGAATTTACCTCTTAATCTCCAAATCAATGTCAATTACATCTGACAAAAGTTACATATTTTTTCTGAAAAAAATTACACATCCTTCCCTTAGGTGTTGTAAAATGTTCAACGTTAGCGTTCTCTATCATTGAAATGAATTGTAAAGGTGCATCTGTTAATGACATGATATTTTTACACATTTCATCTTTTCACATATCATGGTCCTACCAAGTACTGATATCAATTTATAAGCATGTGATTTTAGTTGGGCATATTAATCACATGGAAGACATTTATAAAAATCTATTAGATTCATCTCTTTATATTTCTTTTAGCCTATCATTAAATTATAGATTAATCACTTTCAATTGAAAGTTAAGTGGAAGCTTCTCAATTGCTTCCATTAAAATTCAGTTAAATAAATTTTTGTTGTTATTAAATGAATGTTGAAATATGAAAATTTTTTATGCTTGCATTGAGGTCTAGCAAATACTGCTGCCACTGTAGTTTAAACTTGGACAATATATCTCCTGAAAATGTGTGTGGGAATGGAGATCTCACTTATTATTTTAACTTTAAGAGTATGGGAAATGTATTTAGCATTTCAGGTGTAACTAGAAATTATTGGTCCCTAATAACTTACATTTCCATTTATTTAGATGGCCAACTTTTACTGATAGTACCTGTTAGATGTGTTAAATGTAGTAAAACACAGGACTATTTTTAATTTAAATTAACTTTTATATTTAATTATTTTTGTTTACAACTCAATTTACTGAATGACTCTATAAAAAATTTTTTCACACATATTATTTGTCATAGTTATTTTTCATAATTCTATAGCCCTTTGAGGTACATTTCCTTTTCTTTTGTTCTCCTGATTTCAGGACCTTTCATTTCAGCATCCATTTATTGCTGGTTCGGGAATTTCTCTTAAGAATTTTGGAAACCAAAATTGACTACAGATCGTTAGACTTGTCATTCAAAATACTGTGTAATTGATTTTCATTACATTATCACCTTTAAATATTGTCGAAAGAGCAAATAGTGAATTTAGAACTTGTTACATAACTATTCACGCATATTTTATTAGATTTAAAACTTATTTTAGCTTCTCTGAGCCTCAGTTTTTATATTTTTAATATGGGGATAATGATACCTATTTTAAAGTCCTTATTAGAAGTAAGATACTACATATAGAGTATCTGCTATTATAAGCTTTCAATATATTTTACTTCTTGGATCTTTAATTACCTAAATGTAATGTTAAACACTACTTCATAATTTTTGCATAATATCTTTCTTTTATCTTGAAATAGCTCAAATAATTTGTTGTTCATATGTCAGTTCACTTTCATACCATAGAGAAATATAACTTTTCTGAATCACATGTATATAAATTTAAAGTATCCTTTAAATATGTATATATGTGTACATGAGTGTATATATCTAAATATAACATGTTGTGCATATTTAAAACACTCCTCTACTGTTTTATTATATCTACAAATATGTTGCCTTTTCACTAATTAAACATTTTAGTGAGAAAATTAGGGAGGAAAATGAAAAAAATATCAGCCACCATTTCTTGAGGCACATCATTCATAGACCATAGAAAAAGAACAAAACGGTTTGTGGAATACTGTAGCCTGAAACCAACCATTAACAAACCAACGGCTTTCAAACCCAAAGGGTCACTCTGTGGGGAAGGGGGACCACTATATTCTGACATTTCTAAGAATCTCAAGAGTAACACCCATGGAGCAAAGTTTTCTTGGTAGCATGTTGTTAACTCGTGAACCGCAAAGTTTTGTGCTTAATCTGTGGTTGAAAATTTAAGCAGAAACCTGTAAATGAGAAGGTTAGTGTCTTAAAACCATATATTTAGTCAAATGAAGGTGTGGCTTCATGTTGTCCCTCTTTAGATACCCAACTTTGAAGAGCAGATGGTTGGATCACTTTAAGGCATTTCTTACAAGTTTGTAGAAGCTTCTTTCCTCTTATTTTCTTCCCCCGAATATTATTTTCATAGCTTGATGAAATAGGAGTCACCGTTTATATTTGCCATGTTTGAATGTGAAGACTGTAGTGGTTGTTTTAATAACTCAGGAGTATTCACATGTTTCCACCCTGGAGCTATTCTAAAAAGAAACCACAGCTCCAGAAATAAGCAAAGCAAACAAAACAAAATAAACTAATGTGATGTCTTTCAGATTGCAGGTAGTAAGGTTACTGGTAACACGATGTTCAACTCTGCCAAGATATTTTCCCCTGCCTTAAAAATGTAAATATAATTAAGTATTTCTGTTCAGTTTTATTTTGGTATTTTCCAAATGTCAATGGCAGGTCAGAAGGGGTGATGGAATGAGGAGACCTGGAGCGCTGGAAGACCACTCCTGCTTGCTTCGTGTTCTGGCCTCAGGAGTGGCTCATTCTGTCGGCCCATTCTCCTGGTCCTCCTTCAAATCTTGGCAGAAATAACACCACTATTTCCTTCATTTGGGCTTCCCTCTCTTTCATTTCTTATTCTTTCTGAATGTCCAAGGACTCTAGAGATTCTTGCTATTATCATATTTCTGAAGACTAATAATGAATCATTCATCTGTTTGTTCATTCAACAAGTATCTAGAGATCATCTACTATAAATGGTCACAGAATTCTAGGCTGACATTCGAGGGCATAAAAAGAAATCAAGGATGCCATTTGGAACTTGCAATCTAGAGAGACAATCCTGAAAAGACACATTTCAAAAGTTATATCACAACACAAATACTTGAGTTAGTTGAGAAAGTTCTGGCCAGTGGAAACCATATAGTCCAGCAGGGTGAACTTAGGCATGGTCTGCCTGGCAGGTATAGAATGAACTAAGGCATGGTCTGCCTGACAGGTATAGAAACCAGTGTCTGGAAGGGTGGGTCCATATTTTGTGAGACATCATTTGTTCTCAAGGAACAAAAATCCTCTCAAGCTACATCAAAAAAAAAAAAAAAAAAAAAAGGAGCTGTAGAGCAACAGAGTGAAACTGCAATGTCAGGGCAGCCTCCCTGTCTTTCTCAGTCTATAACTCTCTTTCCATAAAAAGTGATCTCTTCTCCTTGCTGCAAACTAGCTTGCTCCTCAAGATTCTTGATTTCTGCTCTTCTTTATCCTCAATTTGGATATACCTCATTTACCCAAAACCCAACTCCAATTCTAACACTGGACATACACCTAACATAGACTCATGAGTTGTAATGACACCAATCTATACTTTCGTGTTACCTTTTCCAGAAGCATTCAAAACCCAGATATAAGAATGGAGAAGCCAGATAGTAAAGTTGGATCTAGAACTGTCAGGATGTAAGATGAATGTGGTAAAAGCAAATGGAAGCAAGGATGATACAAATATGGAATAAAGGGTTTTAACCAAGGGAATCAAAACTGTATTGGGAAGCTCAAAAGGACAAAACTATTAGGAAAAATGAGAAAGTCCAAGGACCAGGATGGGAGATGTTGAATCAATAAATAGCGTTTAGTTTTCCATTTGCACTAGCTTTCCCCTTATAATTAGCCCCTAGGCAAGCTACATTTTCTAGTTGAGTTATGGTAGATAATTGATGTGTAAAATAAATTTCCCCAGGAAATTATCTGTGTTTAAGACAATGGACTAGACTGGGAGCCAAGAAGTATCATGAGGACAATTATAGTTTGGCAATTGTAGAGCTTGTGTAGGAGGAGTGCTTTAAGTTAATGCAGTGGTTGGAGAGAACAATATCCAATTGGCTTGGAGGTAAGTAGCGCTGAAGGTACTATTCAGTGGCCATAGATATGAACATGCTCTCCCCCTCCGTCCCTCTCTCTCTCTCATGCGTGCACGCGCACACACACACACACACACACACTTTTACCTCTGCAGTCTGTGCTTATTCCCATAAGTCTTTCTAGATATCTGATCACCAGGAGTGCCAGAATATGTCTTGAACTACAAAACAAAGTAAGTGCCAGGAAGTTTGCTTCTGGGTTCAGGGCAATTGGCTAATATATGGCTTTACAGAAAAAGATTAATGAGGAGTTTATATTGCAGAAGGATCCTACAGTATCCTGGAATATTTAGAACCTATTAGCTGAATACATTAACACTGAAGAGATGGTTATACATCTTTTAATCACTTGACTACAGTTTGTGCCAATGAAGGTGAGTTAATATCTTTAGAAGATTCAAGAAATGGATTTCAAAAGTAAACTAGGAATATAATTAAAATAGATGATCTCACAGCTGTCTACATGTTTGGCATAGCTTCCAAATGACTGTGGCACTTGGATTAAATTCAGAAATAGCACCCCACAATATATTTGTCCATAACTATCCTTCTCACTTTTTTTATTGAGGTAATATTTACCTTGTATGAAATTAATCATTTAAAGTATACAATTCGGTGAGATTTAGTATATTCACAATATTGTACAACCATCACCTCTATGTAGTTTCAAACATTTTTATTATTTCAAAAATGAAACTCCATACTATTAAACGCTTCACACTTTTTTTTCACTCATACTATTTCCACCTCCTGGAGGTAATTTCATTTCCTGCCTATGCAGAAATTCAAAACCAGCTTATGTTGGAACTAAAAACTCAGAAAAAGGAAATGAGGCAGACGTTGGGTCTGTTTTGAGGAGGAATTAACGCTGTGTTCTGCCTAGAGTTGGGATTTCTCTAGGAAGACCTGCATGTGGGCAGTAGGCCCGGTCCTCTATAGGTTAAAATTTTTATTTGTTATATATGCTAATAATTTTACATTAATGCATAATGCAGATTGTATTATAAATGCTAGTTACAATTTTTTTTTTTGCATTTTTGGCCTTCCTTTTCCCTTTTCCTTACACTCATAACCTGTTCCCTCTCCCATACATATCATTCTCTCATCCATAACAACTTAATTGGCATCTTTCCACTTCATCACCATGGTTACTGAATCACATACAGACATTTATTTACTATAGAAAGCACATGTTTTCCTTATCATTTTTCTTTTACAAAAATTATAGAATGAATATCTGTACAACCACCCGTCTTATACATTTTACTCAACAACAAATACCTTGTGGATATCACCTCAAGTCAATTGTTTAGCTCTGATTTATTTTGTTAATAAATATCACATGGTGTGAATGTGGCATAATTTATACCACAATTGATGATTATTCACTATGTTTCCATTTATTTATTCTCTGCCCACTATTAATGAAGCTATAATAGACTCCTTCATACACGTTATTATGTGCTACTGGCTTAATTTATATGAGATAGATTCTCCGGAGTGGTACTGAATCAAAGAATATACATTATTTTAAAAATTTCAACATACGTTGTCAGATTGCTTTAGCAGTAGCAATGCACAATTCCACCAGCAGTTCTGAGAGAGCCCTTTTTATTATATCTTTGTAGGTGTGGAATAATACTCATTATTACTTTCATCTGTATATCACTAACTACCAGTAAACTTGAGCGTCTTTCCATATTTGTGGGATATTTGGGTTTATTATAAGTTAATATATATATATATTTCTTGCCCATTTTATCTATTGCATGCCTTTTACTAGGACATTTTTATTATAGCTACCAACACCTTGTCTTAATCTATGCTGTAATTATTTTCTCCAAAGCCATTGTTGGTTCATTTTTATAAAAATGCATTTTCTTTTTTCCTCTATAGACTGATATTGTCTCCTGGATTTTACTGTATTATTACTTTTTGTATTATTACTCTCCCCCATTTAATTCTTTAATTCACCTCTTTAATTTTTGGTGGGAGCCTGTTTCACAATTTATTTCTAATTTTATTGGATTGTGCTAATCAAATGTAAACTATAAAATCCCAAATTTTTAGGTTTTAAATTTTTCTTTGTGACTAAGTACACAATTTTCGTAAATGTTCCATAGATGAAAACAAAAATGTAAATCTTTACTAAAGGGATATTCAATTTCTCTATGTCCTTGTTTAATGTTTTTGGCTATAAATAACCATCTTATTCTAGAGAAGTTATTCAAGTTTTTAACTATAATCATATTTTTACCACATTTTCCTTATTTTGCCAATAGTTTGATTTAATAAATTTAGTTTCTATATTATGTGGTATAATTATGCAATTCCACAAATCATGCCTTTTATTACTTAAAAAAAATCTTACTTTATATGATTTGATGTATTAGGATTTGGAGGAGTTACTTAGTAAATAGCATCCCTCTTTCTCACCTAAGTAGAACAAGTGAAGAAGTAAAAGCTAATAGATGTTATATGCAAGACAGCCTTCATAATTTACAAAGCCCAGTGCAAAATGAAAATGTGAGCCTCTTGTTTAATAATAATTAAGAATTTCAAGACAGGGAGAGCCGAGCATTAAACTTAAGTCCAGGGACAAGTAAGTAAGCACAGAGACCTTCTAAGCATGCCCTGTGTTACTGCTCAGGTGGCAAGCCCATGAAACCGGCCTTGGGTATATGGAAGTCTAAATATCAACTTTGTTACTAGTAAAGCTGATGTAGGGAAATGTGTGAGAGTTAAATGGTCCTGCTAAATCGGACTTACTCTGTGGGTGACTGACCAATACCACGTTTTACTAATCTGTCTGATTAAGTATTCAAAAAGTTAATAATTTATAAATCTGGAAGTATATTAAACTATGTTAAGTGATGACATATCACAGATAGTTATGTGTCATAAAAGAAAATTTGGAGTAATGTCATGGAGTCTCCTCTTGCCTATTTTTGGCATATTCTACTTTCTCTCAACTTTTGCAAACAGATTTGCTGCTGAGTCATCTAGCGATGTCCCAGGAGATTATCTCATTTGCCTTTTCCACACACTAGGAATAGCACAGGCCTTGGCCATGTGTACTTATCCTAAACCGGGCTAGAATTGAACTTCAACCCTGTCCTAACGAGGCCACCCCCAGTGATGAGAAGGCGCTCATCCTTCATGGCAATTTTATTCTTAGCTTCTCTTCTGAGAAGACATAGTGAAGGACACAATTAGTGTCAACAATGATGGGCCGTGTTTATTTTTCATGGTGTGAACACCCAACTTCTAGGACTAGTTCTGTGGTCAGTGCCCGGTGGTTTAATTCTTTTTAGTCTTCACTGTCCTAGAGGAGTAAGAACTAAAAAAAAAGGGTCATGACATGCTGGAAATATGGCATGTCAAAGAGAATAAAATACAGTTATGGAATCCACCATTTGTGCATAACACATTCCAATTCCTCCATTAAACAAATTGCTAGTGGCTGTACGCTGTAAATAAATTCAGACACAGCCTTAAGATTTGTAGAATCCAATCAGACTTTCTAATATTAAGGATTATGTGCCTCAACAAGTCAGGAAAAAAGGAAAGAATTCAGAATTCTGTTAATGATTTTTAGCCAGAGGATAGAATAACATTTACATATCTTAAGAGAAAATGGAACACAAACTTCAATTAAGCATGTAGCCACTGAATGAGGGTTTCAGATTAACTTTACTTGAAAATTGGGAATAAAATGATTCAAATTTGAGGGAATAGGTAATGTACCCAGTTTTTCTTTATATTCAGAGTCATAGATATAGCAGCTACAAAGGAGTCAACCGTGTCCCATAAGTGTCTCAAACAGGATCTAGTGGAATTCTGACTGATATCACTGGTACTTAAAAAACACACAGACAACAAGCCAGCATGCTGAGATAAAAACCTGACAATATTTTCATAGAAGAAAAGCATTCAAAATTATTTGGAGTGGCATAATTGTTAATTTTTAGAAAGTTTGCATACTTCAAACAAGAAAATTTAACATTAAGTATAGAAATTATAAAGATAAGTAAACCTATATTACTCATGTTTTAAATTAAAGAATCAGCATGTTTGGCATACTAGATATTTATAGTTTAAGACACTCTTCTAGAGCAACAAGATGGCCTTGTAATTTAATGTAAAGAAAATGTTTCTGTTGTTGATCATTTGAATCTTATGGTTGCTTTCTCTTTTCTTGATTTCTGTTCTTGTCTTCATTATTTCCTTCTTTCTACTTTCTTTAGCTTAAATTTTAGGGTCGTTTTTCACCTTCTTGAGATGAAAAATTAGATTATTAGTTTTCAGCTTTTCTTGTTTTCTACCAATGTAGTTAAGACTATAAAATTCTCTTTTGGCACAGCTTTAGCTGTATCTCATAAGTTCTGATAAATAGTATTTTCATTACTTTGCAGTTAATATTTTATGATATTTATTATGATTTTTTCTCTGATGGATTATCTAGAAGTATATTGCTTAATTTTCAAACATTAATGTTTTTAAGTTTTCATTTTTGTTTTTATTTCTAGCTAATTTCCATCACAAACAGAAATTGTATTCTGATCTCAATCTTTTGAAATTTGTTGAGAATTACTTTATGTCCCACATTTGTTTTGTTTTGCTTTGTTTTTTTGATAAATGATCCTTTGCACTTGATAAGATCATCTCTTCTACAGGTACTGGGTGAAATGTTTTATATATGTGTCAATTAGGCCAATTTTGTTAAGCATGCTATTCAAATATTCTAAATTCTTATTTTTTTGTCCATTTCTTCTATAAGTTACTGAGGGAACTGTGTTAAAATCTACTAAAAATGTAAATTTATTTATTTCTAAGTTCTGTTACTTTAAAATTTGTATTATTTCAGGTTAAGTTGCTAGGTCCATACAAATTTAGAATTTTTGCATCTTCCTGATAGGCTGATATATTATATTAATTATATTATATCATTATATTTTTTTTGAGCATTAACAGTACAAGCTTTATTCAATGGCCAGAGAATGGCAAGTGGGAGACTAGTTCTCAAATCTGTTTCTCAAGCTGGTCTTTTCATTATTATAAAATGTCCTCTATCTCTGGTAATGGTTTTCAGCTACTTTGTCTGATATTAGTGGCATCGTATATACTTTTCAACATTTATTTCCAACGTTTTGGTATTTCTATGTTTTAGGTATGCCTCTTATAAGTCCCGAACTTTTTAAAAATTATTTGATTTCTTTTTGTGCTGACTTCTATATTTCACTTTTGTCTCTGATATATTTGATTCCTAATGCCAAATTTTTGTTGATATATTTCATGTACTGTCATCTGTCCTGTTTGATTTGCCTCTCCCTCCTTCATGAGGCTTGGAGAAAAATTATACAAAGATTTTGTCTTACATCCTACCTCAGACACTACCAAGGTCGTTACACAGGCATTATTATTATTCATTCTCAATAACTGCATTTCCTTTATAAGTCCTATTTCATATATCTTACTCTTTGACCATCACCCCTTAGATTTCAGGTTTTTTTCAATACCCCAATCCCAACAATCCTTTAAATCTGCCTTTACACTGTTCCTCCTTACACAGCTTAAATCCCATGGCTCATCATTTTAATCAACATATTGTTTCTACTTGCCCTTTCTCACCTGGTTGAACCAGCTATGTGAAACCCCAACTCTGATTAAATCCACCTTTCTGCCTACTCTGCCCCTGGATCTGTTCAACTAAACATAGAGAAAAACCACACTACTGGTCTTGCTCTACCATCATACTTGAATTTCAAGGGGCCTGCCAATGCTGCCTCCCAATCATACTATGTTTCTCTAATCATTCGTTCTCTCTCTGTTAGCTACTGTATCACATCTTTCTTTCCTTGATCCACGCTCTCAGCTGATGACCTGCTTTGATAATTAACTAAGAAAATAAAGCACTTAGAAGAAAACTGGCACAGACTCCCAGTACCCCACCCCCAACTCACATCCTAGCATGTGTGCCCATGTACTCTTCTGATCTATATGTTGCTGTAGATGAGCTTTCTGTCATCTGTCTAATGTGCACTAGGACCCACCTGCTCTTACTTGCCCTATGAAGGGAAATTTGGCAGAACCTAGCAAAATCACAAATGAACATGCCCTTTGACTAAGCAATTTCACTTTTGCGAGTTTATCTTACAGATATGCTTCACACATTTGGAATGATGTGTGTACAAGTTTAGTCATTGCAGCACTGTGGGCAAATGCCTATTAATAGGATATTAGTTAAATAAGTTAGATTCATCAATTCCTTGAGGATTCACCTCTAGCTCTCTGTGTGCTGCTATGTAGACTGTCAAGTTACTTTATATATAACAAGATACATTTGTTTCAATAAAAAAGCATGGGACCGAATAGTATTGCATAGGTGCTACTGTCTGTGTAAAAAAAAAAAAGGATAAAAACAACAATAAAGCTTTATATATACTTACAAATGCATAAAGAAGCTCCGGCACACATTCACAAGAAACTACTAAGGGTTGTTTCTTGTAGGAGTAAGAGGAACAGGTTTAGGAGTAGGAAGAAAACTTTTCACTGAATGCCTTTTTATAATTTATAATTTATAGATTGGGAAAAAATACCAGAACATGTCAGTCTTCTGCTTTAAACCTTTCAATGGCTGTTCGCCTTTCTTAGAGAGCAATTTAGTCCTTACAACGACCAACTGTGCTCTAAGTTATTTGGCTCTCTTCCCGCTCTCCATCCTCTTCTATCACACTCACACAGTGACACCATCTTCTTGCCGTCCTTGAGAATGTCAGACATGCTCCTGCTTCAGACTCATTGCTACTGTTCTCTTGCTTTCAGTGCATTTCCTTCACTGTACTTGTTGCTTAAGCTATCCTTTCCTTCAGGTGTCTGCTCACTCTATCAGAGAAGCTTCTCCTGATCATCCATAAAAGAGCATGCCTCTATCTCAGTTATTCTTTAGCCTCCCCGCTACATACACACACACATTTTATTTCCTTCATGGCACTTACCACCACCTGACATTATAATGCATGCACGGTGCACGCGCACATGCAGACACACATTTATATAAATGTTGGTTTCTGTCTCGCCCCCTCGATAGTGTATGAGCTCCATAAGAACAGAGACATTATCTTTTTTGTTCACTATTGTATCCCTCACATCTAGAATGGTGATTGGCACATAGAAATAAGTGATTGAAAATAAAATCAGTTCAAACATTGTTATCAGGGCTCTCTACTAATAATATGTTATCTATTTCTTGTCTCTACTTCTCTCTGTAGTTTGGTCCCATTCTCTCCTACTACAGACGAGCTCTCAAGACTTGGCCACCAACTGTTTCATATTCACATTCTCCAACTTTAGGAACCCAAAGCCAAGTATTAGTTTTGATTTGAACAGAATCACTTGGACTGTGGATAACTGCAAGAACGAGAAAGCAGTGTTTGGTCTCCCAGACGAATGTTCTCTTTTGTCTGAAGCATGAAGGTATTTTTAGAAAATTGACCACTTTTTTGCTTTTGTGTTCCCAGTTACCGTTAGGTTAGCCATAGTGTGTGATGCATGGATTCATCAAGAAGACCTTAAGAAACACTTTCTTAAAGAATGTGTTTCCTGCATTTTTGTGTTTTTAAAACAGTTATTTCTTTATACATGAAATGCAGTTTGGCTATGTATAAAATTTTTGGATTATTTTTTAAAATAGAATTTTGCAGTTATTGTTACATTATCTTCTGACATGTAATTTTGTTGTCAAAGAGTTTGAGATTATCCTGATTTTTTTCCTTTATAAGTTAAACAACTTTTTTTTTTTTTGCCTAGATACCCAAAAGATTATTTATTTTTGAAAACCAGTGAAACCACAATGAGATACCATCTCACACCTGTTAGAATAGCTGTAATCAACAGGATAAGTAACAACAAATGCTGGAGAGGACATGGAGAAAAAGGAAACCTCATACACTGCTGATGGGACTGCAAATTGGTACAGCCACTTTAGAAAACAGTATAAAGATTCCTCAAAAAACTAAGAATTGATCTACCATATGATCCAGCAATCCTTCTGCTGCGTATTTACCCCAAAGACTTGAAAACTCATATCCAAAAAGATATTTGCACACCAATGTTCATAGCAACATTATTCACAGTGGCCAGGACATGGAAGCAACCAAAGTGTCCTATGATAGATTGGATAAAGAAGCTGTGGTACATATATACAATGGACTGTTACTCAGCCATAAGAGGAGATGAACACTGCCATTTGCAACAACATCGGTGGACCTCGAGATAATCATGCTAAGTGAAATAAGCCAGACAGGAAAAGTTGAAAATCATATGATATCACCTATATGTGGGATATAAACCTAAAAGCAACAAACAAACAGGACAAATAAACAGAGCCTCATGGACATGGACAATAGACTAGAGGTTACCAGAGGGGAAGGGAGAGCGGGGAGGTAAGATGGAGTAAAAGGGGTCAAATATGTGGTGACAGAAAGAAATATAACTATGAGAAATGAAAACACAATGTAAATATGTATATGCCTTACTGTTAAAATGTACAGCTGAAACTTATTGAATTTTGTTAACCAATGTCACCATAAAAAATTATTTTTGTTAACCAATGTCACCATAAAAATTAATTATTTTTTTAACCAATGCCACCATAAAAAATTAATTTTGTTAACCAATGTCATCATAAAAAGTTAATTAATTATTTTTTTTAAAAAAGAAACCCAGTGAACATAATATTCTTCAGGGTTGATCATTTTCGAATAACCATTTTATAACTCATGATGTATTTTTGCAATACTTAGATCAAGTTTCCTTTGACATCAAAAAATGTTTCCTTATTTTTTTTTTGTCTCATACTTTGTTTTTTTCTTTGATACTCATGATTATTTGTGTCTTGAGGTTCTATTGCCTGTTTTCTAGATCTATTATAGTCTCTAATCCTTTTAACCTCTCTTTTTTGGTTCAGCTTGCCTCTTTTTCTCATTTTTATCTTTTGTGTCACTTACTGTGTTGTCTACAGTATCTCTTATCTTTTAAGATCCTTTCAGTTTTGCCAATTTTTTTCTGGTGATTTTTGTGGCGATTTTATTTTTCTTTCACTTTTTTCCTGAGCTCCGACAGCTAGTATTTCATGTCCGCAATATCTTCTTCTCTTCCATGGGTTTTTGTTTGTGTATTCTATATTTCACTCCATACAGGCAATTACCTCGTTACAGTTGTTTAAATTGATGGTAAAACATTTGTTTACAATATTTATCTATTCCATGGCAACAGTAGTCTGATGAGTGGTCTTCGTCTATTATTTTCTTTGTATTTTTTTCCTTGTAGAACCTCTCTATAGATCCTTTACTGATTCTTTTTTTTTTTAAGGGCCATGTGGAAACCCTGGGTCTCTACACTTCCAATAAAAGAGTCACAAAAACTTTTGTGTCTTTGGGGAAGCTCACAGAGATTAATACTACTATCAAAAATTTGAAAGATTTATGATGAAAATTTCTATCACATTTTCCTTAACTCAGCAGTATAACAGGTACAGAATGACAGAGAATTGTAAGTTTGATGAAGTAGTGACTAATATTCATAGCTCCTGATCTAGATGTGGTCTTTTACTAATTCTTTTTAATTATTTATTATTAAAAGTTTTTGTTTGTTCATTTTTAATTTTCTGAACCAGCTCTTTGAAGGAAGTTTATGAGAGAGGTAGAAGCAAGGGCCTTGTTCCATGCTATTTGAGATCTTTCTTATAATCTAGAGATTTAGAAGGTACATATTCAGCTTTCATGTTTTTTCAGTAAGTCAAAATAGACAGTAATTTTTTCTTTACAATTCATGTTCTGCTCTTCCCTGCTGTCACAAAGAAAAACTGTTTCCTGGAAACTTGGCTTCTCTATATGACGTTTGATTCAGCCATACTTGCTCTGCTCCTGGAATCAAGTAAGGTAGACAAGGTTTCCAGCTTCCATTTGATACCTACTCTACATCCTGAAAAATGAGGGATATTGTTTTTGCACTTCTATGGGTTCATAACAATTTTGCAAAGTGTAAAATATGCAGTTTTTTTTCTGATATCTATAACAACTGTATCCTATCGTCAATTAGTTTTCACTGTGTTATCTTCTCCCAATGTCCGCCCTAGTGACATTGTTTTATGTTCCCATTGTTTCTTTTGGAGATATATATATATATATATATATACACACACACACATATATATATGTGTATATATATATCACATATATATATACATATATACACATATATATGTATATATATATATATATCACATATATATATATAAGCTTAGAAGGAGAAAAGGCTGATTTCATGTCAATATGTTCAAATTTGAAATTCCTTGTACTTTCAATTTTTCAAAGCACTGTATAAAATGGCAGTCCAATCAGGTGAGGGGAAAAAAAAGAGTTCATATGCCTATTTGTCATGTGACACCTACTCTACTAATGCTGGAAATAAAACACTGAGCTAGATAGATAATGTTTTGTGGAGATTATGTTCTAATTATAGAGATTAAAACAAATAATAAGAGAACCTAAATAAAATAGTTGAAAGATATAGTAAGTGTATTGAAGAAAAGAATATGCCAATTCGTACATTAGAATCTGACAGACTCTGTCACCAAGTTCAGATTAGATTAGTTTTCAGGGGTTTTTTGTTTTCGTTTTTTGTTTTTTTTTTTTGGTTTTTGGTTTTTGTTCTTTTTTTGCTTTAGAAATACATCGACAGTGGTGGTTAAAACTCCAGGCACCAGCTGTCTTTATTTGGCAAAAAAGGAAATGTATGTTCTGTTCATTTGCCAAGATTGACTTTGTGCCTGGCCAGAGATTCAAGACAGGGTTTGAGCAGCCCACAGTTTCTTTTCCATAAAACACCACAAAGTTAATGAGTTATCTTTATCTTCATGGGAACTTATTTCTGACTTAAAGAAATCAAAACATGTTTTTTTCTTATTGGCTACATATTTGACTTGACCTAATAAAAGGAACAGGTTACGATCCTAAAAATCAAGAGTTAAACATGTCTATGATCTTAGTTATCCAATATTAAATATACTTTCTTTCCCAGGGTTGGTCACTGGCATGTTTTTAGCTAGAATTTAGCTAATTTTAAGTCATCATATCCCTTCCTGATATAGATTAGAGCAATGACATTATACTGACCTATAGGTTTGGTCAGTAGCCTTATGTCAAAAGATGTTTGGATATTAGGAAGAATTTTAGAAAAATCAATCAAAGACAGACGGAAGCAATGTAAATGTACTAAAAAATACAAAGATTCAAATTCTAAATTAAATAAGGATCTGAGTATTTTCTTTTGTTCAATTAACTGTTAGGGGATTTTGTAAATTTATGTTCAACTGTAGTGGGTTCTTTTACAAAATCAAATATTGAAGGATATGTTACTTGGTATCTCTTACTAATTCAAGGAAAGAATCTATAGAATATTAGAATATCAGTTCTCATCTACTTTCTACTAAAGTTTATTTATTTTGGAAAGAAAATATTATAGATAATAATAAAAAAAATCTTACATACATTGTGTGCCCTCTTTTCGTAAAGCAAATTCATTTTCACTTTACTAGCACATGACAAATTGAAAGCCAGAGTTTGGCGGCTAAACTTAGGTGGCTAAGTTTAGCATCAAAGCATTGAATAATGAGCATTGTGGTGAATTAGCAAAACTAGTTAAATTAAAGGATTCTAAAGAAATTAAGCTATAATAGAATGCTTATATTGTTCTCTTACCTTCTTTCCTGCAGACATCTAACTAAAACAACTTCAATTAACTAAAACAACTTGAACTTAGTTTCACATTGTTAACAGCCAATCTATCCCAAGTTCTAATGTGTAACGTTATAAGGGATACCCTCCTAAACTGAAAATATTGACGTGTTCGAACTAAACTCATGATCTTAAAACTATTGGTTTTGTTTTTGTCTTGTATACTTAGAGAAATTTACTTTTCATTAGGTAGATAGCATAAAAGGTAAATCATTCTTTTTTAATAATCTTACTTTTTTTTTATTAATCTTTCTTAAATCTTTCTTGGCATCATAAAAATCTAATCTAATTTCCCCCTGCCCCTGGAATATTTATTCTTATTCCAACAACATAACAAACATGTGGTGGTGCTTTTATTCTGCTACATTACATTCAAACCTTACCTCCCATATTAATGATGAAAACCAATAAATAGCTCTTGGTGGTTTTTGGAAAATGAAAAACAATATATTATAAAATATTACTGGAACAGAATCTTATGGGCTTTTCTGGGAAAGGAAATAATGATTTTAATGTCACTAATTTTAGAGAATTTTGCCTCACGGGATTCTAATTAAATTAAATATAATGGAAACATCATACCATTTGAGATTTGTTTTAGTCAACTCAGGCTGCCATAACAAGCTACCGTAGATTAGGTAGCTTGAACAGCAGGAATTTATTTCTAGAGTTACAGAGACTGGAAGTCCATGATCCAGGTGCCAGCAGGGTCAGTGTCTGGTGAGAACTCTCTCCTTGGATTTCAGATAGCCACCTTCTCACTGTGCCTGCATATGGCCTTTCCTCAGTGCATGCAAGTAGAGAGAAAGAGAAAGAAAGTAAGCTCTCCAATGTCTCTTCTTTTAAGGGCACTAATCCCATCATAAGGGCCCCACCTCATGACCTCATCTAAACCTAATTATCTCCCCAAAACTGCATCTCTGAATACCATCACATTGGGCATTAGCGCTTCAGAATACGAATTTTAAGGGGATACAATTCAGCTCATAGAAAGATCTATGTAAATAATAGAAGAGTTGTATGTTAATTATGTAACATATTTTCCATTATAACCTATACAATTTAATCTGATCATAAAATCATCTAGAAAAGATGAAAGGGAAATTTCACTCATGTGTGTGGCATGAAGATTTTTTAAAAGAAATATTTATCTTCTCTTTTATATTTTCCCTCTTTTACTTCTGTTTGAGAAACTAAATTCTGAACATGTTTCCTTGGAGAAAGGAAAATATGGGTAGAAAAATTAAAAAAAGAGTCTTTTTTGCTTTGGTTTTCAAAAGCCAAAACTCCAAGGAGAAAAAAAGAGTATAAACAAGGGCAGATTTGAAGACTATTCCACGAGCTACATGGAGAGAGGAGAAGTGGAGTCAAATGAAGAAGAATGAATTTGTGGATGGGAAACAGAGAGGTGAGGCTTGCTCCCATCCATTTTATAGGTTAGAGTCCCTTCTCTAGGATCCTAGAGAAGCTTTAAAGAGACTATGTGCGAAACTACGTTTCCGACTTCCTGATTTAGACCTCTGGCAACGGGGGAAGACTCCGGAAATTTAAGGTACGTGGGAGCAGAGGGCATGTGCTACTTATTTTCCATTGTAGAGTCTTGGTGAGGTGACAAGAGGGGAGAACTGCAAGTTGAATCCAGGTCCGCTGCGCCAAAAAGAGACTTAGATTCTTGTGCTGCAGAGACCATGACAGAAGCAGCAGAATAATTCTTGTCTCTCAGTGTGATGAGGAAGAAACAAAAAGAGTTACTATATCTGAAGGGATCATGTGGGACAGCATGAAGGACATCTCATTGCCACTTAGTGGACTGATGACAGATGTAGAGAGAGAAGCGATGTGTCAGTGGATAACTATGTAGACAGATGACATTAAGAATCATGTGTTTCCCACGAAGGACCTAGCACCACTCAGTCTCCCCAGTTAGACAGAGTTCTGGAGAAATTTCTACATGTAAGACTGACTGTGGTTAAGTTTAGGCCACCCAGTGGATTGAGGGCTCCAAACAGAAATTATAAAGGAAGAAAGTATGATGCATTAAGTCAATTGGCCCATCTTTTTTCCCCAGGGACTAGCTCTGCGTTCCAAGAGGTATTGTCAGGCCACAAAATACTTACTCTGTTGCATCTTTCCCTCAAAGCAATGGACCCCTGTTTGCCTCATGTTTACATATACTTGACAGATCACTGGACATTTCACTTGGAAATCTCAAAGGCAGCTAATACTCAATACACTCAAAGTCACACTCATAATCTCCCCCCAAGCGCTCTTCCGTATGCTCTGTCTGAGTCAGTAGGATCCTTTCTAACCACAGCATAAGCCAGCAACTTGCTCCTGGTCCTTGACGTCACCACTCATCTTCAATCCATCACTTCTCTCCATTTCAACTTATGAGCATTTGACCACAAACTATCATCATCTCTCCCTCTGGAAGGGCCTAATGCATTTACTCAGTGCCCCTTTCATCATTCTCTACACTGTACCTGAATGATTTCCCAAGTGAAACTGATCATCTTTTCTCCCACAACACACCCACAACACTTCATACAGGTTCCATTGTGCCAATGATGAACAGGGTAACAAAGTTCTATGTGAGGTGGCTTATGTGTTTTCATACAACCTTATCTTAAACCATGCTCCTCTCACTTTCTGTACCCCAGGCACACTGACCTCCTTGCCTTCCCTTAAACCAGCAAAGTCCCTACTGCCTCAGGGCCTTTGAACGTCTGCTCGTTCAGCCTGGAACACCATTCTTCACATCTTCACTCACCAATTTCTACTCATATCTTAGATCTTATTTCCGTATCTCTAATCCTGCCAACTAATTATATTTTCTTCTCAAAGTACTAAGTATCTCTCCTTCATATCAATGATCATAATTGAACTGTTTGTTTATTTTATGATTATTAATTACCTTCTGCTTTCTCCATTAGGCTGTCAGCTCAATGAGCAGTGAGAAAAAAATCTGAACCCACATTTTATCCACAATGACTCAGGCACATAGTCAAGTAATTCAATTGAATGACTTTAGAAATCTTCTCAAGTGAGTCTTTGCTACATAAAGTAGTAAAGCATTCTTTGAATGTTTATTCTATGCCAGGCAACATCAGAAACATTCTTTACATGTATCAGCTCATTTAACTCCCACATCAGCCCTGTGAGATAGGCAGTGCTATTAGCATCTCTGGCTTTCAGACCGGGAAACAGGCACAAGCCTCACACAGCTGGCGAGAGGCTCGAAGATTGTACTCCTCACAGCTAGCCTGCATTGCTTCAAAGTCTGTCCCAGGGTGACTGCTGTGGCCACCTAAGAGAGGTGCTACTGACGCTGTTTCATGAAAAATTATGGTTTTTATTGAATTATATTAATTATAAAACCATGGAAAGCTTGCATACATTAAACTCTCATTGAATTATGCACATTCTCCATTCATTTATGTAACGAATATGTATTAAGCACTTATCATCTGCCAAAATCTGTGTTAGAAATTTAGAACTATAAAGGAGAATGAGATGGTTCTTGCACTTGAGATGCTCTCAGTCTGGTGCGATAAATGGAGACAGCAGTAATTCATTCAGTATAATTCGATGGGAACCATAAGGAAGATGTCTACAAAGTGCTAGGGGCAGGTGGTGGGAATGGTCAAGAAAATAATTTGTTACTTCTTGGATTCTCTAAATGAAAAATGATGTGAGGCAAGCTCTTGTTAGGGATTTCTAATACCCCTCACTCTCCTCTATTTCTCTATAGCCCCAGAATGTTTGCTAGCGCCGCCAGAACAAAATGCCATACCCTGGGTGGCTTAAACAGCAGAAACTTATTCTGTCACAGTTCTAGAGGCTGGAAATCCAAGATCACAGTGTTCACAGGGTGAGTTCCTCCTGAGGAATATGGAGGAGAATCTGTTTCATGCCTTTCTCCTAGCTTCTGGGTGTTTGCTGGCCATCTTAAACCCTTCAACAAATCAAAAACATCTACTTTACTCTTCAGTGATATAATATGAATGAGATTAAAAATATACATACTCAGACTTCTGCTTTAGAGGTTTTCCCCCAGAAATGCCGCCCATGTGCTTCTTTAGTTGATTGCAACTCAGATTCTCACATTTACTCTTGCATTTTTCTGAGATAAATGTGTTCTCTTATATTTCTCTCTATCCCTCATTTCTTCCTCTTTTTAATCCATCCGTAAACTCGAAACCCACCAAAACGTCAGCTGATTTGCTTCGGCATACTTCTATTAAAATACCTGTAAAAAGTGAGAGCTGCCTGGCGCATCCAATTTAAGCCCTGTGGAGCACAGAGGCCTGTGGGAGCCAGGGGCACTTGGTGGCACAGCTCACTGTCCACTGTCCACGGTCCACTCTCTGTGCATCATCCTGTGGGGCCTGGGCTCACCACCTGCTGCCTGCTGAGACAAAGGTGTGCTCCTCATGGTGGAGCCTCTGCACTAAGCCAGAGATGTCCGATCTCAGATCCATCGCCAGTGGTAGTAAGCCTGGTGTGCAGTCTCCGGCGTTCCATATCCTCCACACCCTCTGCTACCTTTAGAGCAATCCCACAATTGGGTTTCTTTTTCCTCTCCTGGCCTTGGGGCTCAGCCAAGCTAAGAACCCTGCCCACAAGGCATGTTTCATTGCACCTGAAGCTTTTCAAATGTTAGGCTTATTAAGTTATAACTTAAATACCATACTATACAGTTGGATGAGTTTTGACAAATGCACAGGGTCTTAGAATCACCACCAAACTAGGTAAACATAAATATATGGTCGAGAAGCTTCAATATTTCAAGGTCATAATATTTTCATTACCCTGAAAAGTTTCAGCAAGCGCTTTTGCAATCAATCCCTTTCCCCATCCCTAGGCATACAATAAGCAATAAATATTTGACGAGCAATTTTAGTTACCTACTGTACACAGTGAATTCTAATATCCAATAATCATAGAATTTGGTCCAAGTACCACAAGGACAAAGAAACCAGTTATTTAATCCAGAAAACACAAAATACACTGTAAAGAAAGAACAACAGCAACAAAAAAGCAACAGATGTAATTGACAGATATAAAAGAATTAATCATTCTAATAAAATGCTACATTTTGCAGAATGATAAACTTTTAAAGCTCTTGAAAAAAATCTGAAAGTCACTTCAGAATACTTATAAAAGGGCCTCCCTACCTCTTCATCATACTTTGATTATAACCACTTTTTCCAAGCAGCAATATTTACAATAAAGAAAAAGCATTTATTGATTTGGGAGGTTAATTGCTAGTATAATCAGTGTTCAATTTTCCAACAGGTTGTGGTTCACAAGCTAAGTTGTTAATCAGGTATTTATATCGCTACAGGTGTTTTTTCATAAATTTAATGTTATAAAAAATGAGTATTCGAATATTACTTAACAAGGTACTTGCTTGAATTCTAGATTCTGGAACCCAGGACCAAGCAATGCAGAACCAAGGTAGAGATACAATATTCAGGAAGAAAAATTATTAGGACTTGAAATATCAAGTTGAAATAGGAAATGAAAGTTATGGAAGAATAAAATAATGGCTCCTATAATACAAGTTTGAACATCTAGGTGGATGGCAATGCACCAACGGAGAGAGAATGCTCAGAAAGAGGAGTAGAACTGGAGTGAGAGAATGGCAAGTTGCATTTGACATCTGTGGGACATCTGTGAGTTGCTGAAACCATGAGACTTAATGAGATCTCCTAAAAGAGTGTGAGGTGTGAAAAATGTAATTCACCAAAACTCAGGAAGCTTTAATATAAATATATGGTTGAGAAACTTCAATATGTAATACATGGTCAAAAAGAGAGAGAGAGAAATCAGCAATACTTTTTGGAATATCATTATATTCTACTCAGAAAAACAATTTAAAACTCTCTAAGTAAATCTGATGTAAATGCCACAAAATCCTAAATTTCAATAAGATCATGGGACAAAGGTGTCAAGCTTTAACAAATCTCTGCTGGACACTACAATCTGCTAATCTGCCAGCCAATTACACCATAGTCACCAGGGAAGCTTTTTAAAGATAAACATTTCAAGCTCCTAGCCCATATGTTTTGATTTAGGTCTTTCATGAGGCTTTGGACCAGTATTTTTAAAAGCTTCCCAAATTTAACATTCCACCAGCTTTGGAAACTTCTTCATAACAACTTCACTTCTCACCACCTCACTTTACATTTTTTTCTTACAGAAGAAAATAGGATTTGGTGTGTTTCTTGAATTCGGAGATGCATATGGCCAAAGACAGAAAATACCTTCCATTTTTCTAGTAGTCGTGAACTTTCGTGACTAAGAGAAACGTATAATTGCCAACCTCAGAAACACCTGGAAGTAAAAATAAGTGGTTATTATAAAAATAAGCACCTGCAGGCAGTATTTATTTTATTGAAAAAAATAGTTGAGAGGAAGAATCCAAGCTATAATAAAATTAATTATTGTCCTGCAAGCCATCCTAAAAGAGGGTTTCCAATTAAAGGAATTTATTGTCGCCATTCAGCTATGTACATGACTGCCAGTGTGCTAACTGCTGCAGCTGCTCTTTTACCTGTATCATGTGATAACCTGGATGGTTCCAAACAGTTTACCCATCCAAGAGTCCATAGAACCTTGGTCTCCCATGACATTTTACTAAGTGGTCCACTAAGTAAGTATTTGTCACATAATTTCAAAAACTGCTATTCACTTTATCCCCTTTTGGAGTTTCACAATGAATATTGCATATTAAAGGCCCTGAATAGTTCTATGATCAAGAGCCCATTAATTTTATTTATTCTATTTTTTCTCAAATTTATTTGACCACAGTTTTCTTTTTTATATAAAACACAGTCTTAGAAATGGTGCTCCAGACAATACTGTGACAAATTTTAATATTTTGATGAGATCAAGAAAAAGAGTAAATTGGAGATCATGTGTTGAGCACGTAATGAGAAAATCCTTAGGATAATTTGGAATAACATTTTGTTGTTAACTTGACAAAATAGTATCTGGGTTAAGACAGAATATCCAAGCATATTAGTAATACGAATGGCAATGATTCAACATATTTTAGATATGTAAGTCAATCTACTAACTTCAAATACTTTAGAAATATTCATCCTCTCAAAATTATCGGGCTAATTAAGAATATTGTTATCTATTCATTGATGTAATTCCTAGGGACTTTTTCTTACTAATGCTGGTAGCAAATGTTCTCTTAAAAGTATGAAAGTTAGTGTTGTTCAAAATTCAACTTTCCTTTTTAGATGCATCTCCACTGTTTATGCCATGCTCTGGCCTACAACACTAAACTCCACAGCACTCTCAAATGTCTAATGAATTTTCAAAATCTCCACACGTTTGCTGACCTTGGCTTGGAATATCTTCATCACTCATCTCTCAAAGCTCTGCCAAAAGGACATTCTCTCCGATGTTCTTCTCAAACCACTAATAGCCCTTATCACATGTAGTAAGCTTGTGTAAATCCATCTCCCCATTATATTGTGAATTTCAAGAGGACAAGAACTAAGTCATGTTTACTTGAGTAACGCATAATACATAGGGTTTTAATGAATTTTCTACTGCAATTAAATTTAGAGTATTCTATATTCAGTCTTTTCCCTAATTAAAACTGACATCCTCCAGTGGCGAGTTAACGAGCTTTGGTGGAAGGCATCAAACGAATCTAACCCTCGCAAAGGTTCTTCACCTAAAGTCTGAGGCCATTTGGGAATCTACTTTATAATATTTTTTTGAAGCCCGGCCACAAAACAATGAAGAGGCTCAATAGTAAATCTTTTAGATACAATAGAGTTGGCTAGGGATGCAGAAGTTTTGGTCCAGAAATAATAATTTTTGTCCTTGATGTGGAACTTAAAATTTGACGGCAATATAAATAAGGACAGTAACAACAGTAGCAGTGCCAAGCACTATTTTAAGTCTTCACATATATTTACTCATATAATCCTCAAAACTACCCCCACAAAATAGTCATTATTATTATTATTTCCCATTTAAGGGAGAGGAAACTGAGGCACTGAGAGGTTCAGTAGTTTATCCAATGTTACACATTGTTTGAGTGGTAGAACTAGAATTCATTTTCTAAATTAATGTTGACCATCAAAATGGAGCCAGTAAATGCCATGGTGTGCGGTTTGGGGAACTAGTCTACCTGTGTCTAATTCTAATAGCCTCATTGTCTAGGTGAGATATTCTCTTCTTTCTGTCTGTGTTCTCACCTCTAAAAAATCTTGTAGCAGTTTTAGAGTAGAGCGAGTTCTTTGCTGAACTGTCTGGCTGCCTCGAGTTCTACCTGCTAGGATGAATTCTCTTGTCCAGTTTTTCAGGATCGTTTCGAAGAATAGAGAAGGATATTTTTTTTTTCTGTGGGAGGGCCATTTTACCTTAATAGTCCATGTCCTATTGTTTTTTAGAGGTTGCTTTTAAGTTGAGAAATTCGTGTCCCGTGTGCAAGGTTTCAAGTTTTTTGTGATTCAACTCCCTTAAAACTATAGTTGACTGCTTATCTTGTTTTGGGGACACATGCCAATGACAGAAAGGTTTACCACCCTTACTCTTTGAATCTCTAGTTGAAGCAGGGCCCCACACTCATGGCTTTTTTGCAACGTAAGTCAGTACTCTGTCCTTTCTGCTAGCTTTGAGCTTTACAGAATCAGCCTCAGGATTCTGTGATAGGCTGGGATGGTGGTAGTGAAGTAGGGCTGATTTTTCTTGGAACGCAGTGCCCATCCCTGGGCTGTCTTTTGGCCCACATGTTGGTCAGTGAGAAGCCCTGGGTCTTTTGACTGGCAGTGGGTTTGCAGCAGAGAGTTTTTTGAAGAAGGACCGGTGATTCCTGACTCTTGTTGCTTCCCCTGAACATCTCCATTTTAAATGTCCGAAATCCCGCCTTTTCTTCGACAACACACTCATTCTTTTATAAGTCTCAGTGAATTTGGCAGTTGCAATCTAGCAAGGCTCTGAATATCTCCAGCTTCACATGGAAAACAGCTTTTCACAAGGCACTTATCTTGATGTCCTTTATGTGCATTCCAATGGGTCCACCTGAAGGGAGCTGTTTTTGTAGCCCTTACAGAAGACTACAATCCCTGCAGTTTCAAAATACATGAGCATCCTATCAAGTTGCCATTAAATCTCATTGCTCCAGCGTCAGTGGCTATAAGGTCTGAATCCCAAGAGATGGTTTAAGCTGCCTGCTATGCCACAGCACAAGATCTGCAGTTTCCCATCTTAGCATTAGGGGCAGCAGGATTCTCAATTCTCACGTGAACTCATCAAGCTTCACATGCTAGTATCTGTCTTTGGCAGCACCCACTTTTATATTGGTTTCTAATTAGTATTTTTTGCTTGCAAGTACATGAATCCGATCTAGCTAGCGTAAGCAGAAAATGAGAAATTTATTGGAAGGATATTAGGATAATTGATGAAACTGAAAGAGAGAAATGTAATTGGGCTCCAGGAACAAACCAAAACCAGGAAGAAAAAAATGTTCAGATTCTCTCTATCTCTCTTTTCTGTTCATCCCTGCAGGTCAGCATCATTTGTCTTTCTGTATCCCAGCTTCCTGTTTCACAATCTACATTTCAAAAAAAAAAAAAAGTAGCCAGTGACACCATTGAGTTTTATATTATAGGTCTAATCACTTCTCTTTTACTCTCGCAGTTGCTGATAAAGAGACAGCTAGGCCCAGCTAGGGTCACATGACTCTCAACAAACCAATTAGCTATGGCCAAAGGTCACAGTGCAGGAATGGGACAGCAATCATGTCAATGGAGAAAGACAAGTAGGGAACGATTATTAGAAAAGAAATGCTGAGTAGACAAGGTAACATATACCTAGTTGTCGAGTTGTTGTATTAATGCTGTAGCCAGTATGTCAGAATAGGTAAAGAAATCTTATATAGATTCACCCTCTGTTTAACTGGTCCATTCAATTGTGGTTTCGTTTCTTTTAATGTGTTTAGAATAGTGGTACCAGGCAGATATGGTAATTCATAAATACTTATTTAATGAATTAAAAAATATATTAATAGAGGTCTTTATCAGTTCAGCAGGGGAAAATAATTTTAAAGCACTCTAAGTGCACCAAAAAAAACTACTTGATCAGCAGAGACAAGAAAGATCTTAAGGATTTGCTCAGAAGTTCATTCTTCTCAAACCACAGACCTGAATTTGTATTCTAAGAGTTGAAAAGTACTAGAGGGTATTTCTCATATTCATGGAACACAACATACTACTAGTTACTTTCTTGCTTTATCTGGCTCAAACTTAACACATCTGCGCAAAGGAGGATCATACTAGGCACTAACTTCACTATTGTTTCTATAAGAAAATTAAGGAATTTTTTCCCTATTCTTAACTGTATTAACAACCCCTCTCACATGCTAATGTCCTTAGTATAAAAAGACAATTGGTATTTATTACAAAAGATGTTGACAGAAATTCTTGCACCTTTAAATTTAGGAATCTGCCATGGTGTCCTTCCCAATCTCGACTTTGCCTTCTTCTAACCTGCTTTAGGAATAGGCATGCATCTCTCACTTGTTACACACAGACATTTGGTAAGGAAATTCATTAGCATGGATAGTGATGCCTAGAATTCTCTTGTAGCTATTCTAAGTGAAAATGCTGCTCAATTAGACTAGAGTTCAGCTGGAGGTCTGGTACCTAGTGCCCAATTTGGCTCACTATCCCTTACCTAAAGGTGTAATGATGCTCTATATGAGAATACCCCTCATCAAGGAGAACCTTTTAAAGGGAAAAGGAAATGGATAAATTCTACCTATTGCGTCTTGATTCTTTAATCATTTACTATTTTTAAAAAAAACTATTTAATTTGAAATAATCTCAATTTGCAGAAAAGAATAGTGCAGGAAAAACTGTTTTATCCTGAATCATTTGAGAATAAGTTACTAAAATGCCCTAACACTCTGAATACTTTAATGTGTAGTTCCTACTAACAAGTTCCTACTACTATATAACCACAATATACCATCAATATTAGGAAATTAACATTGACATGTTGCTACATCTAACCCTCAGATTCCACAAGTTTTCCAATAACATCCTTTATAGAAAAAAGTATGCAGTCCAGAGTCACATATTAGACTTCATGGTCATATCTCTGTAGACACCTTTGATCTGGAATAGTTCTTCAGTCTTTAACTTTTAAAGATTACAGAGCAGGTTTACGTATTTACGAATGTCCTTTAAGTTGAGTTTGTCTGATGTTCCTTCGGGGTAAAAGTCAGATCATGTTTCTTTGGAAGCAACATCATAGAAATGATGCTGTGTTCTCATTGGTTCTATTGGGTGGCTTAAGGTTTTACTTTATCTTGTGACAAATTTGTCTTGTGTCCTGTTAACTTTGATCTCCTGATTCAGGTGGTTTGCCAGGCTTCTGCACTGTAAAGTTACTCTTTTCCCTTTCATAATTAGTAAGTATTTAGCAAAAAGATATGTTGAAACCATATAATGTAACATTCCTCAACAAAATTTCAATTTACTTATTCATTTATATCAGTATATCCATCTGCTTTTTTATCTTCTATGGGTAAATAAGTTATTAGCATTCTGCAACAGACAACAAGCCTAAGGCAGTGCAACTGTCTTCCTAGGGGCTCTTTGAGCTGCAGGAGCATATTTCGTGCATGCTCAAGGAAAGCTGGAGTACTAGGGATTTAATGTTCTTGAGGGCAGGATGAAAACTCAACCCCTCGCCCCACCTTTCCAGCTTTCTTGCTCCTTGGGTTAGGAACTTTGAGAATGTTCTACATTGCTTCCCAAAGCTCCTCAGAGGGATGGACTGAGCTGATTCGCCTGAATCGGGACACACATTATTATTGGCTCCCTTCCCTTTTCTGTCTAAATTTCCTATTCTATCTCTGCTTCCTGAGATCACTTCCCAATAAGCTACTGGCACTCAAATCTTTTTCTGAAGATCTGCTCTGGGGCACTCATCCTAACACATGTTATTCCCACAATAGGAAAACTTTAAAGAGATCTTGCCTTGTTTGAAACAAATTCATAATCTTGTTACCAAACTTCAATTTGCTTATCCAGTGCTTCACAAAGCCAAAATCAGAAACATCAGAGTTGTAACAAGGACATGTTTATTGACCAGGAAGGCACCAATAGAGAAGATGGGAGGCTTAAAAATGCCTCAGATCTATATTGCTCATTGCCCTGAGTTAGGGATTTTTAAACACCAAAAAGAGAATGGGAGGGGAAGTCAGGATAAATCTTTACGGCTTCTAATTTCTTGATAAGATCTCAACATACAGACTTGGAGACACCATCAGATAATCAAATGAGTCTGGGCATGGTCTAGGTTCTCATTCTTTTCTGCAAAGCAAATCCGTAAATCATCACCTCATGAGTTTTTTCTCTTTACTTTTTTCTATGAAGAGTGAAGACATTATGTTAAGATGTTATCTATTGTTTTCCCTATGATTGTTGAGTGACAGGTCACAGGTTGTTGATTCAAGAACATGATGCAAACTTATCTAGTCTTACAGTTAGAATCTTAAGCAAGTTGTGGAAAAAAGCTGAGGTGCAACTAGGCCTAAAGCCTTGGGACAGGGTGGAGGGATGACAAAGGAGCGGGCTTGGCATAGGGGCACAGTTGCAATCTGACAATTTTGTTATTATTCGGTTATTCCTTCAAGACTTTGCTTTTTTCTAACTAAATTAAAAGATATCTCCCCTTGATACCAATCTCCCCACCAAATTGTAGACTCAAAACACAAGATCAGGATAAATCAGTTATATTAAAATGATCCCTGACTCCTCTTAGCTGTAGGAAATCAGGTCAACCTAGTATTAGCAAAATACTGTTGAAACAAGGTGTGCACGTGCCATCTGGTCAATCAGCTCATTAAAGTCAAAGTGCTATACAATTACTTTCTCGTTCCTTTGTGTTTACATGTTATGTTATAGTAATTCCCTGAGACTGACCAAAGCATCTGTTTCCCATCCTCCACAATATAGTTCTGCCGGGAATTACCATTTTTACTTCATAAAAGTAAATGCATACAGTGTGTGGCAGTTTTTGAAGAGAGGGCTGAAAATAATAATAATGTACTTGTACTTGCTATTCTTAACAACCCTGCCCCCCCCTCCCAAAACCACTCAGTACAAACAACTTCTAGACCAACTCCGTCTGGGAAGAGCAGATTTAGAAAGAAGGGAGACACTATAGACAGTACCACATACAAGAAAAATATAATTTCTCGGGCCTCATACATTGTGGGATGTTGCAGGATGTTGACTCACTTTGCAACTATAGTTCTTTCTGAACATTGGGGAAAAAAATAGTCTTTTATGCAAAGAGTTCAGCTTAAACAAATCTCTCCTGACCCTGCATTGCTACAGGCCTTGATGCCACCAGTGTTAATATCTTTATTGGACACTGTGTAATTATTTTCCCAAAAGAGCAGACCAAACAATTTCTCAAATAGAGAAAACTCTGTATACACAGTACTTCCCTGTACAAGCAATAAAGATAATTGGACAAATGAAAAGAAGCAAGAAATATTAGTGACATTTAAAAAATAAACACAGAGTTCCTCCCTAAAAAAAAGAATATATTTGCAAATATCACAACCTGCAAAATCTTATTGGTCAATAAAGTAGATCCAAACATCTCATCAACTTCTCCCAAGGGATCTTTGAGTTTTTATGAAGAAAAGTTCCATAGTTATAAATAAATGTTCCAAACATCTCTATAATTACTCGTTAGTTCTGAAGTATTATCTGGGCAGAAATCCATTTTACCTGATGCACATTTTACAACTGACTAATAGTAAAAAATTTAGTCCAAGAAAGGTACATTTTTACTTCAGGTAGGAAAAATTATAAACATGCAACCCCCTTCTACAGCAAGTGGAGCATTTTCCGTACTGCCTCTCCATCAAAATAATCAGAGGCTGACCCATAGAGTCACAGATCAAATAAATGACATCAACACTCTTCACTTCTCCACAAAATCTGCAATTAAAGTACCTTTCCCACTCAAAAAAAAAAAAAAGTGCCTTCTACAAAGCAACTTGTTAGAAGGAAGTAATAGCTAAATCTTTTTTGTCTTTCAGCATCTTATTCTTGGCTTTGGAAAGATGTACGTAGTTCCAATGAGGGAATCCTGGGAGGAAATAGAAGGCTTTTTTGTTGGTTTGTTTTCATGGTCTGAACAGCCTGGATGCTTCTACAGACATTCATGCCAGGAGTTAAGAGAGTGAATCGTTGGTTTTCCTGGACCTTCCGGTCATGTCTAAACTGCCACTTCTGATGATTTGGCTTTGCAAAAACATCCTCTCCCGTTGATTTTTTTCTAACATTAAAAATGAATGTGCGAAGTGATTGAATCACACTTTTTAAAGAAAAGAAAAAATGACTAAAAAAAGACTTTTCAGGTACCTGACAAGATTTGAGAAAAATATTTATATAAACACAAAGTTTTTAAATCCATAATGGAAAAAAAGAGATTAATATAATAAATATTAAAGTCACATTTTTATATATCATTCATCTAGACCTCTCTTGTAATAATAAATTTTTGAAGATGAAATTAACACTTATTATATTATCTTTAGATTAGTACTGATTCAGAGGAAAGAGCTATTTTTTAAAAAAATATTATGCTGTCAAATTAGGCTACTTTGCAATTTAAAAACTTTTAATTCCAATAAACATGAAAGTTAATAAATAGCAAAATATATAACAGAACTATCATATATAATTTGCTTCTTTGTCACCATCTGGCTATTTATTAAATACTTTTCATGTCCAGGTTTGTGCTGGATCCTGAGGAAATCTTAAAGCGTAAAAACATGGTTCAAACTTCAATGGACTTGCTGTGTAACTGGGGAGCTGATGCGGGGTGGGATGCAAGACAAAGACCTAATTGTATCATTTCAAAAACCTCCAATGATTCCTCTGTTACCTACCCAACAACATCATTACAACCTCCCACAGTATTTAAGGACCTCCATCATGTACCTTAACCCTGCGACTGTCCTTGATATTCTCTAAAGGCCGCAGCTTCTTGTTACTCCTTGACAGTGCCCTCAGAAAACTCCATGACTGTGTTCGGGCAGCACCTGTGCTTATGACACCCTTCCTCTCAATACCTCCTGTCAAAATCTTCTGCCTCAGTTCAATAGAATCATTATTTCTTCCTCATTCGCTTCTAGGTAGATGTAATTCTTCCCTTGTCTGAATTCTTTTAGCTCTATTTCTCATAGTGCTTTTGTTATTCAATACAGTAGTGTAGATATTTGTGTATATTTCTTATTTGCCTTATGAAAATTTTAAGCCATTTCAAATAGTTTATTTATCTCCACATCTCTATATACATTGCCTAATTCAGTGTTTTATTTATAATATGTACTCAAATATGTAGTAGTTGAATAAATAAATGAATGAGTACTTGAAACAGAGAATAATTAAGAATAATAATTGTGGGTCTACGGCCATGCCACCCTGAACGAGCCCGGTTCTGTCTGATCTCAGAAGCTAAGCAGGGTTGGGCCTGGTTAGTACTTGGATGGGAGACCACCTAGGAAGACCAGGTGCTGTAGGTGTAAAAATGAATGAATGAATGAATGAATGAATAAATAAATAAATAAATAGATAAATAAAACAAGGGATTGTAAGCTGTCAAGTTCCTTACAATCTGTCAACCAAGGGTTGCCTCGCCAATAATAATAATAATAATAATAATAATAATAATTGTGTTGCAATGGGTGCAGAGTAATAGGAGAGTAAAAGGAATTTGGAGGAGGGAATAAAACAACTTGAATGTGAGATGGAACAGTCTAAGAAGTCTAAATTTTTTTTTTTAATTTGCGTCTAACACCCAAAGTCCAGTTTCCTTCAGCTATCATACTAAATCTTTGAAGATGGAGATTTTAAACCTGATTTAGACCTTTAGGGATGATCGTGTCAACAATGGAACCAAAGTGGCTAAGAACAACAGGCCTAGGAGTCTGGCTGACAGGTTAGAAGAGCAGAAAGAAGGAATCAGAGGTAAGGTTGTAAGAGGAAAGTTTCAGGGACTACCTAATGTAAGGCTGAGCAGGAAACATACAGGACACAAGATAAGACTTGATTAGCTGGGATCCCAGAAATAAAGCCCTGCTTCCAGGACACAGGCTGTTTGTTGAGAAGTAACAGGTTCAGGGATAAAAGGAGTTTCAAGTTAAGGAGGTCTGGGTTTAATTTTGCTTTTACTCTCTACCATTTTTGTTGGAGGTGGGATTCTCCAACTCTCTATTTTCTCATCAATAAAATGGGAGTTATAATTCTCACCCAACTGGGTTGCTGTGGAGGGTAAGCGGGATGATATGTGGAAAATGCTTGGCATATAGAAAGAGCTCAGTAAATGGCAGCTCTCATTATTGTTTGCTACAGGCTCCAATCTGAATAATTGTTAGGTATGGTTGTCCCTAGGTCCATTTGTGGCCAGAGGTAGCTGAGACTTGAAGTCTGTTCCTAATTATTTCAGAAGAAGCCTTTCTGGAATTGTGATGGAGATTTTAATAGAAGTGATGATGATTATGATGATAACAGAGCTTACAGATGCTAATATTTATTGAATATGCTTATTATGTGCTAGGAACATAAGAATTACTGTGCTAATCCTAACAAAAATGAATATTATAAATAAAACAACTGGACCTGATCTTTGGGTGTTTCAGCAGGAATTCTCTCAGAACAAAATGTGTCTGGGTCTCAGGAATTCCAGTTACTGCAAATATAGTGGAAGCCAAGACACAGAGGCCGGCGGGCAGGAAAAAGTCACACAGATGTGGAGACTTATCCTGACAATAGAATCCAGGATACAGTAGTTGAAAAGTGTGGTAATCTGAAATCTGATCCAGGCGGTCCTCTCTATAGTAGGGACTCCAATCCAGCAAGCAGTCCAGTGTATTGGGAAATCCAGGCACGAGGAATTACTCAAAGCCAGACAGGTGGTGGCACTGTGATTCTATTAGAACCCTTATCAGTACCAGGAGACTACAGGAAGCAAGATACAGCCTCCTGAGGGAAGGAGTTTGGCAAGAGCTAGGCAGGCTATAAGGATCCCATCTCACAAATTAGGGCAAAAATGGCAACATTTTTATCTCTTGTACAATTTCTAAACAAGCAAACGGTTGTGTGTAGCCTTGTGTTTGAGACCAAATCTAAGTTCAGCAATTTAAAAAATATCGTGATCAGTTAGTGATGTCTGCCATGAACACTAGGGGAGGAAGTGGAAACAGACTGGTTGTGACTTGGGTTTAATAGGAGAACCACGGCAGACTTAAGAAAAAAAAGAGGAACTATATAAAAAGGGACTATTATAAAGGGACCACTCAGAATTTTTAGGGGATACAGGGAAGGAGGGAAGGTGATTTGGGGCCCATCAAACCTGCTCAGAACTGATCGAGGGAGAATACCTATGGCACTTGCGTATGCCTCCTTTCCCCAGTCTCTTGCCTTCTTAGGAACTGACTGTAGCATTCTAATGCCCCAGCTGCCCATGTCTCCCCAAAGCAAAGGCTTGGAATTAGATGCCCCATGTTTCTAATTTTCTATTTATAAAGATCCATGAGCTTCTCAGAAAAAAAAAAAAACAATATGAATTCTCAGGAGATAATGATATCGAAAATATTTATATTGACAGCAAAAGAAAAACTAAACTCATTATTTTTTTTATTTTCATAACAAAATGTGGCAGTGTTTTTGTTTGAAGTCCTCTTTTGAGAACTATCTTTACATTTTAATATATTTATTTAAATAAGAAAGGACACAAATACCAGCAAAGGAAGAAAACATCTCAAAAACCCTTCAATATACATTATAGCAAATTATTCTTTTTTTTTTTTTTTAAGTAAGGAACAGGGAGGTGGATACTTGAACATTTTTCCTCCTTGAAACCACATTCCTGTGGCATTACTCAAATTAAATCTTTCAGTCATTGAAAGTGGAAAGAGAAAATGACTATATTAAAACCAAACAGAAAATAAATCTGGATCTTTTAATTATATTTTTCTAGGTCCGTAGCTTCCCAACCTGTCCTGTTTGTGAGAATACAAATATAACTCTCCACAAGAAGAAACAGCTCAGTCTTTGAGACCTGTTTCTTAAAGTAGTAGACTTTGTTTTGAGGGACCAAGAGTAAGATGTAGAAATGTCTATTTGAAAACACTTGTTCTATTTCTGTGGTAACCTCTCAATTTATATCTTTAACTCTAGGAGAGAGAAAGAAAGTCACACATAAAACAGATTTTTAAAACATAATTTTTGGGGGAAAAAATGTCACATCGGAAAAGAAAAAAATACAGTGAGAATTACTGTATAGCTTTCCTAATTGCATCTTTTAATTTAATAATCTTTAAACAATTTTCAAACAATTTTTGAACTGCTTTATTATTTAACATAACAGAATTTTGTCAACATGCAAACAGCACCAGGCATGATGTATTATCTACAAAGTGGATTCACAAATAGAAGATAACAGATAAAGATGTAAAAACAAAGCAATATTTCTTGTCTTCATCTTTTGTGCATGCAAACATGTGTATACATAGAGTTCATTTTTTCTGTTTCATTTCATTTACCGATTCATTTGAAAAGCATTTTTAATGGGTTGAATTGTGGCCTCCTCCAAAAGATCTGTTCATCCAGAACCTGTGAATGTGATCTTATTTGGAAAAAAGATCTTTGCTGGTGTAAACAATGATCTTGAGATGGGATCATCCTGGGTTACTCAGGTGGGTCCTAAATTCAATGACAAGTGTCCTTAAAAGGGACAGAACAGAAGACACACACAGAGAGAAGAGGAGAGGCCATATGAAGATGAAGGCAGAGATTGGAGTTATGCAAACACATGCCAAGGAATTTCAGGAGCCACCAGAAGCTGGAACTGGCAAGCAAGTTTTCTCTTCTACAGCCTTCAGAGGCAGTGCCTTAATTTCAGACTTTTGGCTTCCAGAACTTTGACAGAATATATTTCTGTTTGTATCTAATTTGCAATAATTTGTTGGCAGCCTTAAACATCTAACACATCATCTTTGAGCACCTTTCTTGTGCCAAGTACATTGTTAGGCAAGTATACACCTGTGAATACCATAGCATTTTGCCCTAGAGGGAACCACAGGAAACATTTCACAATGTATAATTCTAAGTAAACTTTAGACCAAAGAACAGTGGAGCCTTGGAACGGGGGTCTCAGGTACTGAAAGACTTTTGTTGTGCATGAGCACACTGTAGGGGCTTGGGTACCTAAGAAGTACCCGCCAAGGTTCTCGGAGTTCTAGGGGCAGCTTCCCAGGGGAAACAGCATTTCTACTAGTCTTGAAGAGTGGGAAGGAATTTTCATGATGAAAGATTGAAAAGCAGGCCGTATAGGAGATATCAAACTGAAGGAATTGAAAGTATAAAAGGCATAAAATGTGTTAAAGCAAATAGAGAAATTTCAACCTTGGCATGAATGAGCCTGTAAATGCAAGAAGCATGTCCCCCTGCTGAAGAGTTATGGTACTGAGTTAAGGGGAATTAGGGTGTTCGCTAAAAGATTAGAGGACTGGGGAGATGGAATGGGGAGACAAAGGAAAATTATAATCAGTGAAAAGGCATGACCTGAGTTGATTTTAGGAAAATAACTCTAGTGGGTTTTTAATTTCAGTTATGAATCTATGTTTTCACCAATGATTTTCCTTTTCTCTTCCCCTACTCATGTACATAAAGGTTTACAACTTTCTTGCCTTGAAGAAGGCTTGGGATATGGCTTCCTCGCTCTTGTTTTCAAAATCTTAAATGCATTGAGAGGCTAGGGTTTGGGTGTGTGCTTCTTAGAAAATGAGACAGAGAGGGAGAGAGAGAAAGAGAATGCTGTATTTTGCTGTGAAACTAAAACTGCTCTTAGAAATAAAGGATTAATTTTCAAAAATACATATTAGTACTTTTTAACAAATAGTAAACTGTACTGATCTTCCTTCTTTCCTAGTCAAGTTTAAGTAAATCAATTTATTTTCCTTTTAAATAAAAAATAAAACATAGGTCTTTCAGTTTCCCTATTCTTGGATACTTGGAGGTATAACGAAGATGTTTTTAGAACCATTACATACATTCACAAGACTTTTTAGAGTTAGTGAGCCAATAGGGATTGCTGCATTTTCCATTATGGAAAGTAAATAAGCAACTTTCATTGGAAGAACAGCTTTAATTATATAAACAATTTGCTTAGGAATAAAGAATAATCAAACTGGCATGATCTTTTAGAATATGCTCTGGAGTTACCATCCTGGGTTCAATTCCTGGCCCTACCATTCATCAAATATAGATTCTTGGGTGAGTTTTTGTTACACTCTAATTTTTTTTAATCTCTAAAATGGATTTAATAGGAATATCCATGCTTCATTGATTTAATAGCATGATTAAATAAGAAAATATATGTAAAGCATATAAGGCATGGCATGAGAAACTGCTCATAAATATGCTTTTGTGATTAGAGGATGTTATTGTTCAGTCATCAAATAACTAATGTCTTGGAGGACATTTAATCACTGAGCAAGAAAGGAACTGAGTGTTGAAAATCCTGACTTTTAGTCTAGCCATGATTGAAGAAATAGGTGTTAGACTTATTCTCCCACTATTAACAAGTATGAAACTGGAAAAAAATACATGAAGCAGTTCTTTTCAGGGCTGTGATACTCAAGACACGTGAAGGACAAGTAAACATCGTGTTCATTCTAGTTTGCTACTTAGGAGCAATGTCCAGTTGTGACCCAAGGAAATGAAGCCTAAACAGAAAACAGTAGTCTTGCCAGCCATATGAAACAGAGTTTGGGATTATAGAAACAGCTGGAATTTGCATTTCAGGGTTCCAGATATCAGGGACCTTAGCAGAGAAGAAGCCCCAGAAATCTGCACTAGTGTTCTCTTAAGTCTTTGACCGGACTCCTGTGCATGCAGTGAAACTGAGAAGCCTACTATAGAGCAGCTGTGTTAGGACCGTGAGATGAATGGATATACCAGGGAATATCTAGTGCTGGGAGACAATGGAGTGCTATCAACCAGGGCTTAAGCCCCAGGAAAGTCATGATTTAGGAGTAGAACTAGTCTAGTCCTAACATAAGGGATACTCTGGACCTAATTTAACAAAGCTTAAATCCATGCTTCAGGAGAAACATGCTGAGCTGTAAGTAAATCAATTCTCTCCCAGAATAAAACCCAAGTCTTTATAGGAAGACAAGTCCAGAATCTTAACAATATAATATTCCATTGTCCAGAATAAAAATAAAAAATTACCACGCATATGAAGAATCGGGAAAATATGACCAATATAGGAGGGGGAAAGGCAACAGAAATGACAGACATATTGGAGTTAGCAGATAAAGACTTCAGGCAGCTATTATGAATATGGTCAAAAATTTAAAGGCAAAGATAAATAAATGAAGGAACAGATGAAAGATCGCAGCAAGTAAATGAAAACTAAAAGAGAGAAAGGAAAGTAAATAAAAATTGTAGAACTAAAAATATTAAATTTTTTTAAAAACTTGCTGAATTTGGCTTAACGGCAGTTTGGATACAGCAAAAAAAAAGTTCTTGGAGACAGATAAATAGAAGCTATGCAAACTGAAGCACAGAAAAAGAAAAGACTGACAAAAAAATGAACAGCACTTCAATGACCTGTAGAATATTATAAAGTCATCTAATAAATGTGAAATAGAAGTCCCAGAAGAAGAGAGATGTGTGCAGTAAAAATAATGTGAAACAGCAATTTAAAAAAAATCCAAATTTAATGAAAAATAAATACCCACAGAGAACATTCTCCATCACCAATTATTAATATCCATGAGGACATCTGTTCATCTCCCCAGCAAAAAAATGAACATTTAAAAACTTAGTTTTGAAAATTTTGATTTTTCTTTCTGGCTATAATGGAAGAATGAACCACAAACAGAATAAACACAAAGAAAACCACATCTAGGCATACCATAGTACAATTGCTTTAAGCCAAATTAAAAATAAAATTTTCAAAACATCCAGAAGAAGAAGACATATTAAATACAGAAAAGTAACAATAGAATAACCACTGCATTCTCATCAGAAACAATACAAGCTAGAAAACAATGGAATGGTAGTTTTGAAATGTTATGGAAGAAGTTAACTACAAATTTAGAAGTTAAATTAAGCAAATGATTTTTTCAAAACTTAAACCAATAAAGATATTTTCAGGTAACAAAAATGATGACTTGCACTACAAGAAATGTTAAATTGATTCAGATTGAAGAGAAATTATACCAGGTAGAAATGAAAATCTACATGAATGATTAAAAAACACTAGATATTTTGCTACTTAAGTTTTTCTTAAAATGTAATTGACCACCACTCTTACTCAATATAGTGTTGGAAGTCCTAGTTAGAACAATCAGTCAAGAGAAAGAAATAAAAGGCATCCAAATTGGGAATGAAGAAGTCAAAATATCAGTTTAAGCAAATGATATGATTCTCTATGTAAAAAACCCTAAAGACTCCACTAAAAAGCTATTCAAAATAATAAACAAATATAATAAAGTTCGGGACATAAAATCAATGAACAAAAATCCATAACATTTCTATACACTAACAACGAATTTTCAGAAAAAAGAAATTTAAAAAAATATTTTTGTAATTTCAACAAAAAGAATAAAATACCCAGGATAAACCTAACAAAGAATGTGAAGGATCTATTCTTTGAAAACTATAAGACGTTATTAAAAGAACTTGAAAAAGACACAACAAATAAAAAGATATTCCATAGTCACGGATTGCAATAATCAACAGAGTTAAAATGACCTTATTAACCAAAGCAATATACAGATTGAATGCAATCCCCATCGAAATCCCAACAGCAGTTTTTAATGAAATAAAACAAAAAATTATCAAATTTGTATAGAATCACAAATGATCTCAAATAGCCAAAGCAATCCTGGGGGTGGGGGGGGGAGGAAGCCAAAAGTATTGCTCTGCCTGACTTCAAATTATACTACAAAGTGACAATAATCAAAACAGCATGGTATTGGCAGAAAAACAGAATTGAGAGCTCAGAAATAAACCACCATATATATACATGGGCAAATAATTTTTGACAAAGGAGCCAAAAACGTACAATGGAGAAAAGAAAGCCTCTTCAGTGAATGATGCTGAAAAAACTAGAAAGCCACATACAAAGAATGAAACTAGACTACTATTTGTCACCATACACCAAAATTAACTCAAAATGGATCAAAGACATGGAACAATAAATTGCATAAAAGAAAACATAGGTACTAAACTCATGAACCTTGGATTTAGAGAGGATTTTATGAATTCAACCTCAAAGTCAAGGGAAGTAAAAGCAAAAATAAACGAATGGGACTATATCAAACTAAAAAGCTTCTGCACAGCAAACAAACCATCAACAAGACAAAGAGGCAGCCAATTAAATTGTAGAACATATTTGCAAGCAACACCTCTCATAAGGGCTAATATCCAAAATACACAAAGAACTCATACAACTCAACAATAATAAAAAAAAAATCCAATTAAAAAATGGGCAGAAGACCCAAACAGACATTTCTACCAAGAAGACATATAAATGGCCAACAAACACATAAAAAGGTGCTCAACTAGCTTCACTAGCTATTAGGGAAATGCAAATCAAAACCACGATGAGATACTGCCTCACACCCTCTACACTTGTTATTGCTTGTCCTGTTGATTAGAATGGCTCTCATCAACAGGACAAGTAATAGCAAGTGTTGTAGAGGATGTGAGGAAAAAAGAAACCTCATATACTGCTGGTGGGAATGTAAATTTTTATAGCCACTATGTAAGATAGTATGGAGTTTCCTCAAAAAACTGAGAATTACCATATGATCCAGCAATCCCTTCTCTGGGTATCTACTCCGAAATTTTGAAAACATATATCCATAAAGATATATGCACCCCAATGTTCACTGCAGCATTATTCGTGGCAGCCAAGACATGGAAACAACTGAAGTGCCCTTCGATAGATGATTGGATAATGTAATAATATAAGCTCAACACTATTTTATATGTGTAACATTTTATATCACCAGTTTATAATAAAATATTACTCAGCCATAAGAAAAGACGAAATACTGCTATGTGTGACAACATGGATAGATCTTGAGATTATCATGCTAAGCAAAGTAAGTCAGACAGAAAAAGTCGAGAATCATGATTTCATTCACATGTGGGATATAAAACTGAAAGTAACAAACAAACAAGACAAGCAAACAGAGACTAATGGACATGAACAACAGTTTAATGGTTACCAGAGGGAAGGTAGGTGAGGTAAATAAGGGTAAAGGGAGTCAAATATATGGTGACAGAAGGAAATTTAACTTTGGGTGATGAACACACAATGCAATATACATATGATATATTATTGAACTGTACACTTGAAACCTATATAATTTTATTAACCAATGTCTCCCCAATAAGTTAAATAAATAAATAAATAAATAAATAAATAAATAAATAAATAAATATAGGAACTTAAAAAAGTAATTGATTTGAAACATAAGTGATGTTTTGTGGAATTTATAACATATAGAATAAGATATATGATAAATAGTACCAAGGAGAGAAGAAGGCAAATGGAAGTATATTTATATATGGTTTTTACATTATATATGAAATGTTATACTATCAATTTAAGGTATACTGTAATAGGTTAAGGATGTATATTGTAACCACTAAAGGAACCACCACAGAAATAAAACGATAAGATAACAAACCAAAAGAAGAGATAAATATAATGCTAAGAAATAACTTAAGGCAGGAAAAGAAGAAAAAAAAAAAAGGATACGTGGGGGAAATAGAAAACAAATAATAAAATGATAGACGTAAAGCTAACCATATCAAAAATTATATTAAATGTAAAGGTACTAAACAATCAATTAGAAGGCAGGGAAGGAAAATCCAAGTACATGCTGTTTTTAAGCAATTCTTTTCAAATAGGAAGAAATAAGTAGGTTAAAAGTAAAAGGGTAGGAAAAAAGATACCATGAAAAAAGATACCACGAAACATTACTCATAAGCTGGAATAGCTATATTAATGTCAGATAAAGTACATCATTTATAATAGCATCAAAAATAATAAAATATTTGAGAATATATTTAACAAAGAATATGAAAGATCTGTGTACTGAAACCTGTAAGATATTGAAGAAAGAAATTGAAGATGAAAATAAGTGGAAAGATATTCTGTGCTCATGGATTAGAAAAATTAATATTGTAAAAAACTACCCAAAGTGATCTACAGATTCAATGCAATTCCTATCAAAATTTTAATTGCATTTTTTCACAAAAATGGGACAAACAATCCTAAAATTTGTATGAAACCATAAAAGACTCCAAATAACCAAAGCAAACTTTGAAAGAACAAAGCCTGTGGCATCACATTTCCTGATTTCAAACTATATTTCAAAGATATAGTAATCAAAACAGTATGATATTAGCATAAAAACAGACACATAGATCAACGGAACAGAAGAGAGAGCCTAGAAATAAACCCACACATATATGGTCAATTAATTTTTTACAAAGGCCCCAAAACACAAGATGGAGAAAGAATAGTCCTTCAATAAATGATATTGGGAAAACTGGATATCTACATGAAATAGGATAAAACTGGACCCCTATTTTATACAATTCACAAAAATTAACTCAAAGTGAATTAAAGACTTAAATGTAAGACCTGAAATCATAAAACTCCTAGGAGAAAACATAAATAAGCTCAACACTATTTTATATGTGTAACATTTTATATCACCAGTTTATTATAAAATTTATATGTATTAAATGGCTGTAAGAAACATTTTTAATAGATTAAAATCTAGAGTCACATACCAATAATAATCAGTGATCTTTTAAATTTTTTTTCCAGTATCTAGCGCATTGTAAATACTTAATAAATCATTGGCAAATGAATGACTGACAGAGTTAAGCCTCCCACTCTAATCAAGAAGCTCTTCCACTGGTTATGACTGAGGCTTTATCATCTTTAGATTATTTATTTGGCTAAAAAAAAAAAACTTTGGTTGAACTGAAACTATTCTTTAAAAGTTTGGTGGTTCTGACTTACAGAGGAAATTAAACTTGATCTGGTTCCACATAACACTTATTAAAGTATTCAAATTCATGTATCCACTGTACAAGCTTTCCCTCTAGACCTCCAACTTATTCTCATGTAAGAGTTTTCAGATGTTTTCCATTAACTTATTTATCATCAGAATACAATTGATACTCCTCTTAAAAAGTAGTTTTCATGTTTTAACACAGTATGCCAATGCAGAATTCACAAGGAATACCTCTTCTTTTATTGGAAATGTCTTCTACTCATATGGGCTAGGTATTCGTGAAAAGTTTAAGTTAACACAGCACATTTATATGTGGCCACCATTAACAAACTTCTAACAATATTAATATACTTAGGTCTGCATTTATATAACAATTTTTAACTTGAGCGTAGAATTTCATATTTAGACTGATAGATATCTCCTTTATTAGATTTAAATTATTATTTTAATCTATTAAAATATTTTTATATCTTCATACCATTCTCTATTTCAAAAGTATTTACTATTTAATATACCAGTTATATATGACTTAATTTTTTTAAATCTTTTACTTCTTTACAAATTCTCTATGAAATATATATATTCAAGTCATTTTCATTAATCATTATTCTTTCATTCATTCAACAAGTGAATATTTTCTGATATTATCTCAATTTTCAGATAACAAATTGATAAAAATAGAAAAATGAGATTATATAGTTGATTTGGTAAGTCTAGATAATATATGTTATTGAAACAATTAATTAAAAGAAGACTAAAGAAAAATAAACTTTATATTCTCACTTTACTTGTTACAAAAAAATTTTTTTAAGAAAATTCAGGATCACTTTTCTCTTAAAAAATATCAATAATAAATGTAACGTTTAAAATTTCAAAAGAAAAAAGGAAAACTTCTTGGCTAAAAACTATGAAACACTGCTGAGAGAAATTAAAGTTCTTAAAAATCAAAGGGATATGCCATGTTTGTGTATTACAAAATGCAGATGTCAAGCAAGTGCATGGTGTTGGTGTCTAAACTCCTCAAATTGACCTATAGACTCAATGCAATCCCAAAATCCCAGCTGATTATAAATTATATATGAAAATATAAATGATCTGGAATAGTTCAAACAATCCTGTAACAGGAGAACAAAATTGAAGAACTCATACTACTTGATTTCAAGACTGACTTACTATCATCAAAAGATAGTGTTAGAATAAGAAAAGATAAGAAAATATTCATAACACATATATCAGATAAGGGTTTGTATCCAGTATATATATCATATATATTACAATCCCATAACAAACAATTCCATAAAATTAATGGGCAAAGGACTTGAACAAAGAGTTGACAAAAGTTGATATATGCTGGTCAATCTGCACAGAAAAAGTGCTCAATGTAATAGTCATTGGTAAATTGCAAATTAAAATCACGAGATACCACTATACACCCACCAGAGTGACATCACCAAAAGGTGGTATGCATGTGGAATGATTATAACTCTCATACATTGCTGGAGAGAGTATAAAATCATACAAACACTTTGAAAAATTATCAACTTATAAAGATGAACATATAATTTAGCAATTCCACTCCTAGGTGTCTACCCCAAAAAAGAAAACATATCCAGTAATATGCAGGTAAATGTTTAACCAGCAGCTCTAACAAAAATTAACTAATTAATAAAATTTTTAAATGTGTAAAAGTCCTAATTTGTAGCATTATCAATTTCTGTTGGGTACATACTCCTGCCACATAAGCTACCAACATAACATCTCTGAACACAGGGTTTGGAAGAGATGCACACTATTAAATTCTAGTGAGCCAATGAGAGCCAGCTACAGCATACCAGTGTATGTGTCCAAAAGCTATTTGTACTTATGCTTCATTCATAATAACAAAAATATGAAAACAACCCAAATATCCAACAACAGAAAAAGATAAACACATAGCAAAATATTCATACAGTTGAATACTGCTTAGCAATAAAAAGGAATTTACTACCAAATATGCAAGAATGTAGATAAATTTCAAAAACATATACTGAGTAAAAAATACATAAGAGTACATTGTGTGATTCTATTCATATGAATTTCTAAAATAGGCAAAACTAACTTATAAAGATAGAAATCAGAACGGCAACTGCCTCTTGGGGTGGGGATGGTTAATTGACAATTGACTGAGAAGGGGCATAAGAGAGCTTTCTGGGGTAATGGAAAAATGCTCTATCTGAAGGGTGGTGTGGGTTACATATATAAACATATTTGTCAAATTTCATCAAACTGTATGCTTACCATATGTGAATTTACTCCATATGAAATACACTTTAATAAAAACATTTTACACTTTAGTGTTGTTTTTGTTATCCTTTCTCAACCAAGATTTTCATTAAAAGTTGTAAAAACTTGTATGGACAGATAATATGTGAAAATGTCTGTAAATAAACTAAAAATGCAAAGGACTAGCCTTTGATACAATGGTAGAAGTGGTTAGGCAGTTAGAATATGTAAAAAGTTTTAATCGAGTTTTAGGATTTGGTTATCTCGGAAGAAGGGAGGAAAGTGAAACCAGGTTTGCCAGAGTTTCTAATAGTACACAGTTTTATGCTCAGTGTTTTTATTTTATGACTGGGTGAGATAATGTCAGTGTTTCAAATTATTCCACAAATATTAAAGTTTTGGATGATTTAAAAAATGCAAATTATGAGTTTTCTGACTGATCTATCCTTTTTATAGATATTATTTGTTTATAGGTATAAAGTAATTTTTATATTTATAAAGTAGAAGTACAAAGCGGAAATATGAAAGAGAAGTTTATGCTCTCTACATCTATCTGAAACCCTTGGCTACCCCAGATATACATTTCCTCTTTAATCTTTTCCAAATTAATCTTTCTCTCCACAACATCAAAACGTATCAGTCAAGGTTAAAGGAAAACAGCGTGGTTCTATATTTAAAAGAGAGACTTAAAGAGGTACTTGCAATAAACTCTTATAACTACTATTGTTTCAAGTGGTTTTGTTAGATTAGAGAGGGAGACCTTCTTGAAGTGTTTTCTAAACATGAAACAAATTCAAAACATGTTTTTCCCCCAACGGGTATATCTTAACTCTCTTGAACACATGAGCATTCTAAGTGCAATGTGAAACCTTTCAAGTTGTTTTATATTCATTTACACTTATCAAAACATTATTTTCAAGTAATTACTTATATGCAAATGTTCTCCTGAGCTTTCTCTTTAAGGAAGTTAAAGTAAAAATGTCAAGTTGTAGATGACCTTTTGCCACACAATGTCAAGCATCAAGGAATCCCCTGACAATTTCAAGCATCAAGGAATCCCCTGGACTGCGCCATAAGAACTCCCAATATCTTGAGAGATCCCGTGAGACCACCCACAAGATCCCGTGAGATCAAGCTTCCTCTGGAAAGAGTGACCGTAGCTGCGGCTCCTCAGAACTGACTCTGCGTTCACTGAAGACTAATGTCTTGGACTAGATTGCCTAGAAAACAGCACCTGAGGTTGGAATAGCCCTATTGCGGAATATGTAGAAGTGGCACAGGACATGATGGTCTTATAGCTTTGATCCATTCTTTCCAACCTTTGATTACCATCTTTTGAAAAGACCACCAAGAAAAGAATTCATCCTTAAAGTATTTCTTCTCTAATTAAGTCAACAGGTGTTTCGAGACTATACCTAGGGAATTTCTTACTTCTCTTTTAAAAAGATCTGCCTTCATAATAATTGTTTTTTGATCAATGTAGCTAGCCTGGTAATAATAGATAATAGTCAAGAATTTGTGAAAAATGAAAAAAATGACGTAGATAGAGGCTCTGTTCATCCCTCTGGTAACCAAATCAAAGTTGTGATGGAAACAAGGAGCAGCAGCAAGAAAAAAATCACCTGGGATCTATATGAACAAGCCATACAACTAGAGAGAAATGCAAGAAATCACCCTGCAATGGCAGAAGGTAGGAAGAGGCGAGGACACGGGACTGCACAGTCTCCGGCGACTGAGACGGAGGCTGCGGCAGCAGCAACAGCAGTGGCAGACACCTCTTAAAGGGGCTGTGTCTGCAAGCAGATTTTCGCAATGACGGACCTGTTCGCTCTGAGCATCAGTGCCGATTAGGCTGCACAGAGGAGGCACTAGGGACTTACAGGGAGACGTTGTCAGAGTGAGGACCGAGGTGAGACACTTGGTACAGAAGTGCCGGCGGTATCCATTGTTCCCTATTGAACCCTCCCCCATAACAGTGTGCCGGACACAGTGCCACCATAGCCGTGATGTCATCAAACTGGATAACAGAGGTCACTCTGCCCAGAGGATTCCCTGAAACCCTGCCTCCCCCAGCTCGCGGCCCCACTCAAGCCACATCCAGGAGTCAGGTGCTCCTTGTTGAGCAGCGCCTAGACTCACACTGGAGGCAGCTGGCCTCGGTTTCTGGTGTGACCTTCTGAGGCAACTATAAGCAAAGCATCTGTGGATTGCTTGCTGAATCTTTATAGGTGGCCCCAGAGGGGCAGAGGCTTGGGCTAAATTTAGCCTGCAGCTGAACCCCTCTCAGCACTGTGCCACTGGACAGACACCTACTTCACAAATCCACACTAATAAGACTGGGAGACTTAGGAACTTTGCTTAGTACATAGAAACAGACATGGAAAGACAGCCAAAATGGGGAGACAAAGAAGCAGAAGCCATATGAGAGAACAGAACAGAAATCCAGATATAACGAGTCAAGTAACCTAACAGATGCAGAGTTTGAAACACTGGTTATAAAGATGCTCAATGAACTTTTAGGAATATAGAGAACTTCAACAAAGAGATAAAAAACAAAAATAGAAATGGAAATTATAAAAAGGAACCAGTCTGAAATGAAGAACACATTATCTGAAACGAGAAGTATATTAAATGGAATAAACAAAGGAATAAACAAAGTGAATAAAAAAGAGGATCAAATGCCTTATCTAGAGAACAGGAAAGCCAAGGACACGTGATCAGAACAGCAAGAGATGAGAGGCAAAAACTTTAAAAATAACTTAAGGAGAATATGGGACACAATTAAGGATCCAAATATCTGTCTGATCAACGTAACTGAAGAAAAAATCAAGATGTTGAACAGCCTGTTTGAAGAAATAGTGATAGAAAACTTCTATAATCTGGTGAAAGAAATGGATATAAAACCCCAGGAAGCTCAGAGAATTCCAAAAATCAGGGATCCAAAGAGGCCCACACCAAGACATATCATAATTAAAATGCCAAAGGTTAAATAAATATTTTTTAAAAAGGATATTAAAAGTAGCAAGAGAAAAACAGATAGTTACTTATAAGGAAACACCCATAAGCCTGGCAGCTAATTTCTCAAAAGAAACTATGCAGGACAGAAGGGCTTGGCAAAAAATATTCTACAGGATGAAGATCCAGGATATATAACCAAGAATAATTTATCCAGCAAAGCTATCATTTAGAGTTGAAGGACAGATAAAGAGCTTCCCAGACAAAAAATAAGCTAAAGGAATTTATTACCACCTAGCCAGTATTATAGGAACTGTTGGAGTGACTTTTTTAAGAAGAAAAAACATGTATCAAAAACAGGAATAATGAATGTTAACAACTACATTCCTATCAATAAGTATCTTAAATGGAAAAGAATTAAGTGCTCCAACCAAAAGATAGAGTGCTGAAAGGATAAGAAAACAAGACCCCAATGTATGAAAAGAAAGGATATGGAAAAAGATATGGCTTTGATGGACCTAGAAGATATTTAAGTCAGACAGAGAAAGATAACATTATATGATTTCACTTATATGTGAAATCTAAGGAATAAAAAGCACAAACTAATCAAAAACAGATTCACAAATATAGTGGACAATTTGGTGATAGACAGAGGGGAGGGGGATTTGGGAGGCTGGGAGAATGGGGTGAAGGGTTAAAGAAGTAGCTGGTGGATGGTCACGAAGATGGGGAGCATAGCATAGGGAATGCAGTTAGCATTAATACGTTGGCTAGATGGAGGGTCAGTGGAGGGAGGGAGCAACTGCAGGGATCGTTTTACGAACTGTATAGATGTCTAACCAATGTACTGTATACTAATTAAAATAAATACATTTAAAAAAAAAGTCAAGTTATAATCAGACTATTTAATTCAGAGTGGTAGCTTGATTAAATCTCATTTTAAAATACATGTTTCCCTAGAGTTTTAGAATATCTATTTCCTTTCTCTCACCTCTTCATTCTTTATCATCCTTCAAGATTGTATTGCTCTATCAATATTGCAGATTTTTAACCAGAAAACTTTAATGAACTTTGATGAAAATATAAATAGGTTTAGTAATTTGAGAGTGACTAAAATATGATCCATATCATTTTTATATATAATAAATGTATAATATATATAATGAAAGTTTTGCTTTAGCAAACTATTTCAGGCAGCCATATTCTCCATTTCCTTTTACCTGGATGAGTTATCTGTTGATATAGTCTTTGCATCCTCCTTGCTTCTTTTCCATCTGGTTTTGATAAATAGAACAGCCTACCAGGAGATCAGATGGTGGGATGAGAGAGAAGTCAGGGTGTTAATCTGCCTGCTCCCTCTATCTTGCTGTGGTTTCGGCAGTGATTGTCAGAACGTCTTCCCAGGCTTGCCCATACTATCCCCTCTTCATGACGCTTTAGGTTTATGAGTGGTAGCAACTTCTTACTGTTGCAAAAACCTAACAATATCCCTTTTGTATTTTACCCTGCCCATACCTCTAAACAATCCTTTCATTGAGATCTCTTCGGCTGCATCTTTTTAAGGATGCCATCTCTTTCCTCCTTGAACATCAACTGACATAGTGATTAGTACTGGGCATGGCCCCAGGAAATAGATCCTCAAAGAAGATTCTGGATTGGTTGCCATGAGCTCCAGATAATCTTCTTAAGAAGAGGAAATGTGTCATAAGTAAGTTATGGAGGGCTTTAAAAAAAAGGAAAAAAAAAAAAAAGGTAAACTTAAAGCCTTACCCATCCAAACAAGGTTTTGGCAAAGAATCAGAATGTCCAGAATGTCTCTACAATGTCCTTAAAGAAAATCCTCATCTTGGGTAGCTGTAAGAAAGACATGTTACCCATTTCACAAATTATAAAGTTGGACTTGTATAGCATCATTCCATTATTACATGGAAGTAATGTATGAGATCATCTGTAAGCAAGTCCATAAAGAACAAATAAACTACATAAGCAGGTTGCTCAGCATCTCGGTAGGCTCTGGTAACAAAATTCTCTCCCTTGGAGCCTCAGATCTAAGAATGACAAACATGTCTCACTATTGCTAGTCCCTGGACACCTTACCCTCCTTTTGGGATCCTTAGCCCTGCCCATATCTCTGTAGGTAATTTCTTTACTTCATTCTTTTCGATTTAACTCTTTTAAGCGAGCAAGCTATCTGCTACCTGCTGGAACTCTGACTGATTTACTGCACAAAATATATACCAACATGTGAGTGTGCAACCACAGACACACACACACACATGCACACACATACACTAGTTCTACCATACAGGATTATGTCAAAAGGAGAAAAGGAACCTGAATGAGTCTAGAGAAATAGTGTGCTATTGTGGAAAGGAAGTGATTCTGGAGTTACACAGTTTGAAATTTAATACCCAAAGTCATTATCCTTTGGTTAAAGGGGAAAAGGAAGACAAATTTTTTTCCCCTTTGAATCTCAATTTCTTAATTCACAATAAAGAAAATAATAGTATCTCATTGATTCATTGTGATAATTAAATTTAAAAATGTATAATAACAGGTAAAGCACCAGAATATCACATGTAAAATAAATATTATTTCATTAGTTGTAGAAGTACAGTAAAGGATCATTTGTCAAGAAATCTAAACACTAGAAGCACGTAAACTATGGAATTTTTGTCAAAGCATTTGCTTTATGAGCATTCATTTTTTAAAAAAATCACAACAGTCTAATAATAGAAGAACAAGTTTCTGTGGTACATCTCATACAATAACAGTGAATTTCTGCCAGACTACAAAGGAAAATCCAGTGCTACAGTCCACGCTGTTCTTACAGTGTAATGGAAGTCATGGTGGATGAGTCCAGTGACATCTTGGTAATAAGGCTAGTACAGCATGACTAGTGAGAGAGTTTGTAAAGAACATGGCTCTCACACGGACTGAAAAAAAATGGAAAAAAATATTTCATGAAAATAGAAATGAAAAAAGAAAAAAAAAAGATTGAGTAGCAATACTCACACCAGACAAAATAGACTTTAAAACAAAGGCTACAACAAGAGACAAAAGAAGGGCCTAGTAATCCTTCTAGGTAGTTATCTGAAGAAACCGAAAACATTGCTTCAAAGGGACATGTGCATCCTCATGTTCATTGCAGTGTTATTTACAATAGCCAAGAAGATATGGAGGCAACCTAGGTGTCTATCAATGGATGAATGGATAAAGAAGAGGTGGTACACATATACAATGGAATATTACTCAGCCATATAAAAAAAATGAAATCTTGTCATCTGCAACATCGATGGACATAGAGGATATTGTGCTGAGTGGAGTAAGTCAGAGAGAAAGATATGCCATGTGATTTTACTTACATGCAGACTCTAAAGAGCAAAATAAACAAACAAAACAGAAACAAACTCATAGATACAGAGATCATTTTGAGGGTCACCAGATGGGGGGGTTGGGTACAGAAAAAGGGGAAGGAATTAAGAAATACAAATTGATAGTTACAAAGTAGCCATGAGGATGTAAGGTACAGCATAAGAAATAGAGTCAATATCATTGTAATAACTATGTATGGTGTCAGATGGATGCTAGATTTATCGAGGTGATCACATCATAAGTTATATAAATGTCTAATCACTATGTGGTATACCCGAAACTAATATAATGTTATATGCCAACTATAATTGAAAGATGAAAAAATTATTTGAAAAAGAATATTATGTGTATGGTAGAATATTATTCAGCCATAAAAAGGAATGAAATTCTGATACATGGTGCAACATGGATGAACCTTAAAATCATGCTAACTGAAATAAGCTAGACATAAAAAGACAAATGTATGATTCCACTTACATGAGACATCTAGAACAGGCAAATTCATAGAGACAGAAAGTCGAATTTTATGGCATTTGAATTATGTATCAATAAAGCTATTAGAAAACCAAAACCAAAAGGAAAAAAAAAAGAGTTCAGGTCATCTAAGACCTTGCAGATTATTACAAGAGCGCTGACTTTCACTTTACACAAAATGGCTAGTAACTGAAGGGTTTTGAGAAGAAAAACGACATGATCTGATTCTTGATTTAAAAGTTTACTCTGGCTTCTGTGAGAATAGACTTTAGGGGAGGGGAAGATATAGGCACAAGGGTGGAAAGAAAGATGCCAGTTAGGACCCTACTTTTTCATCCAGGTAAGAAATAGCTGTGATCAGACCAGGTGACAAAGGTCTGAATGGATAAGAAGAGAGTGTGAGAGAAAAGAGTCAATGTTTTTGGCCTGGGGAACTGGAAAAATGGATATGCCATCAATTGAGTTGGAAAGAATGTAGATAGAAAAAGTTTAGGAGAGGCAGAAATAAGGAGTTCAGTTGAAGTTTGACATGCTTTTACTCATCCAAGCAGAGGTGGTAACTAGGCAGATAGATCCAAAGGAGAGATCTGGACTATAGATATAATGCAAAAGCTATGGTCACATCCATGGTATTTAAAGCCATAATACAGAGTGAGCTCTTCAAAGAAGTGAGTGTGGATGTAGAAAGGAAGAGCACTAAGGACTGGGCCCTGGGGACCTCCAATGGTAGGGATTAGGGAGAAGAGGAGTTACTAAAAAAGAATCAACCATTTAAAGGTTGCCATTAATTCCCCAGGCTGAGGAATGAGAGTTGGCCATTTGATTTATAATGTCATTGGTGACTTTGACAAGAGTATTTCAGTAAACTGTGAGAGGCAACACCCTGTTTAAGGTGAGTGTAAAAGAAAAATTTGAAATTATGAGTTTTGTTGCAAAGAGGAGAAAAGAAATGATTAGTTGGCAAAGTAAGTGGGGGCAAGAGAAGTAATTTTGTTGTTAAAGATGGGAGATGGGTACGCATCAGATTGCAATGGGTTTATGAGTGATTGAAAGTTTTTTTAAAATGAAGACAGAGAAAATAAACGATTGTTTCAGAAAGTGTGGTTGTAAAGGGATGGAGTTAAAGAAGGTACTAGCCAAAGGATTACTCGGGGCAGAGGAAAGTTAGCTTCATCTTTTTAAAATGGTTTTAAAATTTTGAACATGTGTCTGTGTCCATAGGAAAGAGCCATAGAAGATAGGGACAGGGAAAAAAAATGTTGAAACTTGGTGTCTGAGAAAGTAGAAAGGTATAAGTCACATGTAGATGGCTCAGCCTTGGACAAATTGTATGTAGACTTTGAATCAGAGGGATGACTGTAAGGATAAAGATGGATGTGGGTGGAGACGTGGGGATTGATGAGGAGATTCTTCTGGCTGGTTTCTGTTTTCTTTGTAGAGTAGAAGAAAGGCATCTCCTAAGAGTAAGAGATGTAAGAGGGAAATAGACACAAAGAGCATAAAATTCGGAATGGTTGGTCTATGCCCTCTACTACCTGATGAACTTAGCCTGCTTGCTTGTTTTTCTCTACTAAGCACACAAACATAGACACATACACAAAAGCAAAAATATAAATATGCAAATAGGTAAAATATACCTAAATGCTGTTTCTCAAATATCCTATTAGAAATGCAGCTTTCTTTATTTTTAGTTATTATGTAGCATATTATGTAGCTAGTGGTAAGAATTCTAAGATGGCCTCAATCCTTGAATAATTCATATTGAATAATTCCCTTCATATAGTCATGGCCTTGAATAATCCCCTCCCCTTGAGTGTGATCTAGATCAAGTGGCTTGCTTTCAACAAACAGAATACAGCAAAAGTGATGGGCTACCTTATGAGGTTGAGTTATAAAAGGCTGTGACTTCCATCTTTCTCACTCTTTCTTGCTTGCTTTCTCTGATGGAAACTTGCTGCCATGTTGTGAGCTGCCCTATGGAGAAGCCCATATGGCAAGGAACTGACAGGAGCCTCCAGCAAAGAGCCTGCGAAGAACTGAGGCCTCCAGTGCAGCAGCCTCTGAGGAACTGAATCCACCAACACCCACATGAGTGAGCCTGGAAGCAGATCCTTCCCCAATTGAGACTTGAGATGACTGCATCATACCTTTATCATAGCTTGTGAGTGCCCCTAAAGCAGAGGACCTAGCTAAGCCAAGCCCAGGTTCCTGACCCAAAGAAATTGTTAGATAATAACTGTTTTTGTTTTAAACTACTATGTTTTGAGGTGATTTATTACTCAGCAATAGATAACTAATACACTCAGATTTAAATTTTATGCTTCTAAAATACACAGGCCCCTTTAAATAATCAAAAACTACCTCTGTCTCTAAGCATTTACTGTGGCAAAAACAAAATAAATATGCTGTTTAGATGGGCAAGGACAGAGTAGAAAGAGGAAGAGAAAGTTCAAGGAAAAGTAGGGGAATAGATTGAGATGTAAGTCCGTAATCTTACCTCCATAGGATATAAGATAACCCATAGGAGCAAAAGAGTAAAGGAAAAAAATAGAGAGTTTCGAATGAAAAGAATGTAGACATGATGGAAGCAAACCCTCCCCAACTTGCTAGGGACTTAATACTGATTGAAAGAAAAGCTGAATGAGAAGCCTTGCCAGATATCAGCCAAGATTCTCCTTTGCACACACTGTTTGATTTTATAGACTGTGAAATAGGAAATTATGATGTAGAGGTAAGACAATTGCTCAGGATAGCTCAGTGCCTTTCTAGTGGAACACAGCATTGGATTAAATTTTTTAGGTACGGTGTCTTTGCTCTGCTAAGTCATAATAACTTTTAGTGCAACCGTGAAAATAACACCGATTTTTTAAACTGTAAAAGAATATATAGAGCATCTAGTATTTTTACACATTCTATCTAGTTATTATCCTTTTCTGTTTCTTGTTGGTTGTATAGTCTGAGTGATGTACATAGTGTTTCTTAAATAAAATAAATACAGAGGTCCAGAGAAGCTAAGTAACTAGCTCCATGGAGCCCAGTTGGACCTGAATACAGAACTCTTTAATATAGTCTTCTACTACTGTCTGTGCAGAAAACGGGGGCAGGATATTTGCCCTGGAATGCTGACTTCATTATATTTTCAGTATTTAAAAGGACTCTATTAGTCTATCCTCTGAGTATTAAATATCTTTATGATTCAAGTTAAGGTTTGTGATGTTGGGTATAGGGGAAATTGCATGTCAGAAATAGAACTAGTGCTTCTGAAAAGAAATTTGCCTCTCTGAGGTTTTATTTAAGATGATGAGATTCACTACAGTGCTTCTACCAGAAAAAGGAAGCCAGTTCAGATCTGGCTTTCATCAAATTAAGTTTCAAAATTTTAAGCAATTTACTGAATTATTAACCCAAGATTATAAAAACTAAATTAAAAGTCCTGACGTATTCTAATCTTCCACAAGGATCCTAGCGGACTTTCTAAGCTAGTACAAAATGATCTATATCATCAAGTATCTCTATTCTACTCATCACCTTTCCCCATACCTCCAACTTTTCTGTTTTCTTGTTTTGATTTATCAGAGTTTTTTTTAATGCTTTCTTTTATCTTCTATCTAATCATTCTCCGTGTCCTACAAATTATTTACTCCAGACCTCTCCTATCTATGCCCTCTTTTCATTATTCCCTCACCACTGCCATGGCAGTGTACTCATTATCTTATGCCTAGGCCTCACTATGTGCTTGATGCATTATCAGGTCTGTACAGCCCCCTCACACCCCACCCTCACCTCCATCTTCCAGAAACTGACCTGCTTCTCCTGTCTACATGGATAGAGCACGTCCTCTTGTACCGCTTTATCTTTATTCCACGGGACACAGGTGGTTGGTCCTAACTAGGCCAATCAAATTTTTCCGTAGGACTGACCCCAAAAAAGTTTCTTGGTTTCACATGTACCAAAAGAAAGAAAGAGAGCACTGTTTTCGAAGAATAGAGCATCAGATACACTGGCAGGAACAGAGACAAAAGTCAGATGTCTGGTCAGGGCCACCTTCCTGGTTCATGCTGTTCCTTAGGCCGGCTGCATTCCAATCCTTGGTTTCTATATAAAAAAAAAAATTTTTTTTTTAATTTCTTCAGTAATTTAAATAATCCTAACTAAAACACTGCTGGGTTCTCTCTCCTTCTTGTCTCTCCCTATTCTTCCATATCTTGAAAGCCACTGACAGACAGGTACATTGAATCAGTACATGGAAGCTCTTAATTTTCAGATTAAGGTAGTAAGATTTTTTTCAACAAAGGGAATCAATGTGCAATTGCAGGGGAGAGGTTGCATGGGGGAAAGTTAAGTTTTTCATCAGTAAAACTAACTGCAGTGTGAGAAATAGTTTGAAAAGTTATCAGTGGAGAACAAACAACCACATTCCTCTAACACAAGAGTTGCTCCTAATTTCTGTTTGCAGTTGACCAACCACCTGCGCTTGGAATTCCACGCTTTCAGCCTCTCAGAGACCACAGCAGCGAGCAACACTGCCACCTGCTGGGGATTAGAGAAGTTACAGAGCTGGATTATCTGTTCAAATATTCTCAAACTTCAGGATATGAAGCTGTCTTTAAGAATACTATTTTAAAAAAGAAATGTAAATAAATTCCAATTGCGTTTAATGATGATTCTTATGTTTTAGGTCGTAATGCTATTGTGGAATTATAACTCTGGAAAGGCTGCAATTGTAAAATTGCTACTATTTGAATAATTTACATTTTTACTCTAGTTGGTACCATTAAATTACTAACATTAAATCAAGAAGTTATAGCCTAGTTAAATGTGTTTTGCAATAGAGGGAGATTAAAAAGACACATGTGATTCTCCATTCAGACTGAGTGGAAGAATACATGTAGTTAAATTAAAAGGCATCTTGCCAGAAGGAAAGATTTTTCATTGCTGCTTTTGTTAATAGATAGTCTTTTCTTTGGTAAATTTACAGTAGATAATCTAAGGTTAGTAAGTAGCAAGACAATGTTTGCATGTAGTTATTCATTGCTTTATTTTAAATAATAAAAGAAAAAAGAAGAAAGGTACAAGTAATTTAGGTAATTTATGGTAACTTTAAAACTGTAAAGCATCAAAAATATATAGATGAAATAAGAAAAATTAAAATCACTCTAATTGCAACTATGGAAAAATATGCATGCTTACAGAGTGGTGACCAGGAGGTCAAGTTATTCACTGATGAAACTCTTTATGTTAAATTGCTTTAGGGTAAACTTCTGGGGTGTGGTGAATATTTGCATTTTCTCTGTGGTATCCTGCTCTATATCAGATTCTGAACCATGGGAATCTGGTTTTGGCCAAGGTCCTTGGCCTCCGACTTTATGTGGATCAGATTCCAATATGCTATAATTCCTCAGATGTGCTCTGATCTCCACCTCACACCTCTCCTTAATATCTGAAAAGTCAAGAAGGTTAAGTCCACTCCCAGAAAGAATATTTTAACATTACCACTGCAAGCGTGCGCGCGCGCGCACGCACGCACGCGCGCACACACACACACACACACGATTTCTAGGGAATAGCGAAAACAATTCTTTACTCCTCAAGACAATTACCACTCCATACAGAATCCAATTACCATGAGAATTCCGGGGGTCCTTCTCTCTGGTCTCCCTCCTTTGTTTTTCTCTTTCTCCTTGACTCTCCTTTTATCTCTTCCATTATTTTAGTCCTTTCTCATACCTTGGGGTCATTTTATTCGACCAAGTGTTTCCCTTAATGAAATTGGATCAAAAAAAAAAAATTTGAACAGAGTAATTCGCATCCTTTAAATTCTGAATAAGGCAAGATAAAGGACAATGGTACTTTGCAGTCCAACCTCAGAATGAAACATCTAAAGAACAAACAAAATTTTCTCTTACTAATATTATCTTGACTTAAAGAAGTACAAAGTCTGTGCTTTCTCCATCAATGTAAACTCCCCATTTATTACTATAGTTTGGTATTAACTGGAGGATAGAAGGGGACAAGATGGGGTGGGGAGATGGGGAAATGCCCCGAGAAGGAGGTGAGGTTACTCTGAAGTTCTATTTAGGAGGAGGGTAGATGCGGACCCAACATAATGTCCCAGTCAGACTTCCTGTACCCTCCCTTCTGCTAGTTCCCCGCTTCCCAATGGGGGACTTTCAGACAATCTGCTAGACCTACAATTTATAAAGAGTGGCTTGTGTTTCAGAAAAGAATGGTAATGGTTTCTTTCATATCAGTTACACAATAAGGTCTCTGACCAAACACAGCATTTATATTCAGCCGTTTAAAATAATAATTATGATCTGTGCTGAAAAGGAAAAGCCAGGCTTTCTGTTTTGTGTGTCTGACCATGAGACCTACAGTCTGTAGATATTTCTCCTGCTATAATTTCTTCCATCTGTTGTGTCACAGTGTGAGGACAGAGGGAAACCATTCACAAGCTTAAGTAAGATTTATGCTGATGACAAAACAGAAGCTGATAGAAAGCCAACAAGAGTAAAACTGAGAGATGTTATATTCTGATTGACCTTGAGATGGGCAGTTTACCAAAAAGCAAAAATATCCATATATTTTTCTCTGTTGACTTGTTATGTCTTAACTAATCGCCATCACCCAGGAGTTGAAGGGAGCTAAATGCTCATTACTCAAATGTTGAGCCTATCAGTGTGTTGGCAGAGGAAGTAGACAAGCCTTTGTAACTGACGTAAGCATTCAACTCATCATACAAAATGGAGTCAAAGTTTGTTAGGTGTTTTATCTCCAAAATTAGACCTACACCTGGGACTCAAGAGTGGCCAAAAGTTTCCAGAACTATTATATTATAGCAGGAGTTCTCAATGCTGGCTACACTGTAGTATTGCCTGAGCCTTTCAAAAACTACCAGTGCTAAAGCCCAAACCCAGACCAATTAAATTGGAACCTCTAGGAGAGAGCCTATGCAAAGACTTTTTTTTCAAACCTCCTCAGGTGATGTGAAGCCAGGGCTGAGAACCGGTGCTATTGGCTTACAATCCTTACCTTATTTTCATTACGTTCATTCATAACAGCCAGATTCACAAATTGTGCTTGAATAATCAACATCACAACTTCAAATTGTGACCAATAATTTTAGTCCTCGATGTAGAAATTTACCAAATCGTCTCTAGCAGTTTCATAATATGGTATAACTTTCATTTATTCCCTAAGAATATTTTATATGCTGGGGAATTCTCTTGCTATTTGCAAAAGCTAAAAATCACTTACTTTAACAGACTCTTTTGTGTATTTTTTCCTATACCACATAATTCACAGTCTAAAAATCAATTTTATCTAAATAACACAAAAGCCCACTGATTATGCATAAAATATGCGAGAGCACAATTGAAGAACATATTTTCTTCAGTAATTAAATAAATGGAAGATTACTCAGTGTATCTAGTGCGAAATCCAAATTATATTTATATAGTCTCTGAATATACACATATATCCATCCATATATTAGTTGAGATGTAGATTAAGCTACTGTAATAAGGACACCCCAAAATATGGTGGATTAAATAAGATTGAAGTTTATTTCTCTCTCATGAAACAACCAAGAGGAGGATACCTTTTGGTGCAAGGAGGCTATTTTAATTGTTGCCAATTTCCAGCCAATGAAAAGAGAGAAAAGGAAAGAGAACGAGCACATCGCTTCTGCTCACAATCCCAGACATGCACGTGGGGCCAGAACTTAGCCCCACGTGCATGTCTGAAAAATAGAGTCTCCATCTGGGCAGCCATGTACCCAACAGAAAACCAAAGATTTCTATCAGTAATACAAAGAAGAGGAAAATGGATATTGGAAACAATTCTCAATCTCTACAACATCTACCTACAACCTAGAATCTAAATATACTGAGAATATGAAGAAACTAAATGGTTTAATGTTTTATTTGGAAAATATTTATTTTCATTATGTGTCCTAGTAACATTTAAGAAGCTTAGAATTTGTATTCATTTGATCAAAAAGTTGTTTTATGATACATCATCTTCCTTTGTGCATAGCGTTAGCTATAATATGCAAGTGATGCATAGCAAGTGATGCATATAATGTGAAACATGCTATACCCCCAGGCCTACTCCTCAGCACTGTCCACAGAACAACATCTAGACAGACCTGATAATTGCCAGTGTTATTTCCTTTATTTAAATGAATAGACTCCAGGAGCTCAGTCATGCCCTTTTTTAAGAATCTAATAAAATTATAGTTCCTCAACCCAAATATATCAACAATTTAGCAAATAATTGTAGGGAGTTTAGGGACGCTTTCCCCCATGAAGCTTAGTTAGAGTGACTTGACTATGTATAATATGAGAGATTATTTTTCTGTCTTCCATGGTAGCCTGGGAAAGTACAGATAAAATCTTTAATCTCTATCTCTGGGACCCACCAATGGAATTCCTAGAGCTCTGGCCCAAGGCGAGACACGTAGCTGAAGCATATTGACTGCTCGATAAATATTTATTCCCTTGTATTTCAAGTCCCCTCTGCTCCCTGTGAGAATTCCTTGGTGTTGCGCGCCTTCCCTTGGTGTTAGTGTTATTCTTCCCATCTTCACCAACACAGATCATACCCACAGCCATGGAAGTTGACTTGATCATTTCCATGGCATTAATGCCACTCATTCTTTTGGCATGGACGAGACCTTCTCTCCATCAGTGGAACACTTTTCAATCCTTTTATTCACCCAGAATCTGAACCTCCTTCCTATATATCGTACATATTATTACCTTCTTATATTTTTGGGTGAGAGACAAAGTTTATCTTGTGATATAGAAGCTAAAAATGCAAGATTATTTTTTCTAGCGTCCCTTGTAACTAGTATATGGGCACTTAGCACAGGCTCTGCAATCTTTATGCATCTACCAGAGACTTTGGATTGAGAACTAGTGAAACAATGAGGCAGGGCCCATAAAGAATGGTCTCTGGCAGCAGAGACAGCTGGGATCAGTAGCATCCGTGTTATTGTAGTACCAGTGTTATTGCCGTAGCAGTGTAATCAGCAGCATCTACAGTCATTACCAGTGGGATCACAGTACAAGCCACAGTGTCCAGTACTTTGTGTCAATAATCAGTGGCTTCCAGGCTGAAAGAGTTCTGCTGCACATTAAGCCATGTGTGCTAAAGACTTCATTATAAGCTTCTTGTTTTGGACATCAATACTGCTGGTTTCTCCAGCATCACCATGGCATTTCTTTTTACAAAAATCTTCAATTTTCTCTTTGATATATATCTTCATGGGAAACTTTAGGGGAAGTAAGAATGAATTTCTCTACTAAATGTGGCTCTTTCAAAATAACAGGTCTAGGAAAACACACCATTGAAAGTGACTGAGAGGTTCCTTAGATGCTAAGAGCAAGCAGAGATTATAACATTTCCTTTGCTTATATTTCAAGCAGAGAAGGCCATATTCATATATTCATGAATGTTATTCCACTGCTTCAAATTTTCAGGGCTCATTATTGAACTGAAATGGACCCAATCTCTGCCATTTCTTGGATTTTAAACTAAATTAATTAATTTAGTTTTTCTGTACTTTATTTGCTCTTTATTTTTGTATATTTTAAAGTAGAAAGTTTATAACATCAATTGAAAAGATATTTGTGATATGTATGCTATATCATATATGAAAACCTGATGCCAGAAAGGCACTCAATAAAAATGAAGGCTGTTATCCTTAATCTGACATTCAGAGGCCTTCATCTTGGATCCCAACCCACCTTTCCAATCTCTTCTCTTATCACTTTCTCTTCCTCTTCCTCTCTTCCCAGTGCATTGGAGACACGAGATTTTTTAAACCATACCTATCATGCCATAAACAATTCTATACATTCACTTCTGTGTTCTCTCTGCTGGAATGGACTTCTCTCTTGTTTTCTTATTCACTTTTCAAGGCCCACCTCAGTTGTCCCAGTACTTCTTCCACTTCTTAAACAGATTTATTACTCTTTTCCATGTACACCCATGGAGATTTAATTGGAGCCCTTTCACTGCTCTAACCATCTATCACAGTATATACACTTTTGATTCTGCTATTATAAATGATAAACGTCTTAAGGGCAGAAATCATATCTCACGTGTATATCCCTAATGCCTGGATCATAAGAGGTACTTCATAAATGTCTGAATGAGTCAATGAGTAAATGGTAAGAGTTGGAAACCACAAATTTGTCTTTACTTGGGAGCCACAGGGGTTGTCAACCTTATCCAAGAACTATAAGGAGTAAAGTAATATCATCATTTAGGAACTAAATTTTAAGGTCTACATATATATGCAAAATTGCCTGCATAAGACAGAATGGCTTCCAGACCATGAGAACGCCACAGAATCCAACTTGACTGTACTATTCTATGTAAAGAGAGTATTGGCCATTTAAGAGTGAATTAGCCTTAATAAGCTTAGAAAAATAAGGGTCACTGAAGTGAGACTTGATCATGGCCCTTTCAAGCACTTTCCAAGAAAGAGGAAGTCACGTTTCTAGTGTTGGAGTCTCAACTGTAAGGCTTCCGTTGAGCATGATAGATACATCTTTTTTTAGTCCAATGCTATGAAGCATTCATGTCACATACTCCCTCTGTTCTCATTTATGCTCACTTTATAGCCTTTCAATTTTTATTCATTCCCATTATAAATTAAAAACTGGTTTATGATTGTGATTTGGCTTCCCAAGTGGACCCATCCACCATAGAGTTCAATGAGGACCTCCAAGGGGAAACTTCTACACCTTCAAAGCTAAAGACCAAGCCCAACCAGCTTTCCTTTGCATAGTGTTTTTATACCATTTCCAATTGCAAGATGGACTAATATCTATACTTAGTACATAAAATGAGTTGATGGAAAAGAAAACTCTCCCACATCTGCTTAAGGTGATTTCTGTCCATAAGCATAGATGAAATTTTTATCATTGTTCATTCTTCTAAAAGTCCTGGGAGTTAACTTGGTTAAGGAGTTATATGACCTCAGAACACTGCCTAAGTTTATGAGTCTGAGTTCATTAGGCTTTTGAGTTGCAAGGAACAAAGACTGACTTAGAATGCCTCAAGAAAGGTTGGTTTGTTATAAGGATATAGGTGACACTTAAGAGGAAGGGCTGTCACAATAACCCAGAAAAGTTTGGGGCAAGGGAGAGTCAAGAACCAAGCATGAGAGCATGAAGACTGTGATTTGCCCTGATATTTTTCTGTGTTGTGTTCCACCACGAATGGACTTAAGCTCTCTCTCTATTCTACCTTTCTGTGTTTTCACATCTGTTCTTGCTTAGACCACTTTCTGAATTCTCTCTCTCTAAATATACAAATTTCCAGAGAGAGAAAATAAGATTCAACCTTAAGCTACTGTCACTCATGTTCAAGCAGAGTTTTTGCAACATGCCTCCTCTGATACTGCTGGCCAGCCCATAGGCCAGCTTCCCTAGGGTCAGGTGCTCATCCTATACAATCATCTGGGTGAGGCAGTGGTTAGAACCTGTTCACCTATGTCTCAGGCACACAGAAGATCTGAGCATGAGGAAGTTCTCCTCAGAAAAGACTGTGGGTTGGCAGGAACCTGTTGCTTAGTAGAGCCAGATAATCCATAGAGCCAGAATACCCAAATGTAGGTATGTGAATGGGCTACATCAGAATCTCCCAGGATCAATTTAAAAATACAGAACTCTGGGTTCACTCCAGATCTACTGAATTAAAATCTCGAGGTGGAGGATTAGGAAGAGAGGAAAAAAACATATATATCCCCTTTTTTCTCCCCAAGTGACTATTGCTTTGAAATTGTAAGGGAACAAAGCTATGTGAAGGGTGAGAAGGGTCAGACTCAAGTTTAGACAGTCTTCTTCTTGATTCTTTAATAAATTTGTAGAGGAATTCTTATGCACTCTAAGTGGAAGTATGGGTGAAAGCACACTTGAAAAGTAGAAGTCCTGAAGCGAAGTAGAGTCCTCCAAAGAAATAAAATATAAGGAATGTTTTTCCCTATAGTTCCCAGAATTTACACGAATGACAAGTTAAGAGAAAAGCAAGAACTAATGTTAAATTCAAACACCATGACCTTTTGGTGTGGCCTCATAAAAGAAGTGAGAATTTGCTTCCCTTTTTTCTTACCTATAAAAGTATATTCGGTGAATTATCAGAAGCAATATGTAATTTTTTGAAAATGCTAACTGAATTATAAAATTAAATTTTCAGAAAATAATTTAAGAAGATTTTTTATTTTAATGAGAAAAAGCTAATAAACTATTTTGTGATGGTTTAAAGGAAGAGTTGTTTAATATAAATGTATTTTAATAATTAATCACCATAAAAAATAAGCACATACTTCTGGGTATTATTATCTTTATTACAAAACAAGTATTTTATGTTGAGGTAACATTTCAAAGGACATTTGGCAAAAATCAATTGAATTCAATATACACAATTTTGTTATGTGCAACGTATGTAAAGAACTCAGAGGACAGTTTTTCTAGCATTGCACATAGATTAATTTTAGAAAAAAATAGCTAAAAGTTATCTATTCAAAGAGGAATTTCTTTCTCCCACTTTCTTGTTCCAATCCTTCACATCATTGCCCGTAGTCAATGAGGTGATGTTCATGGGAGTTCCACAAAAAAAGTCAAAAATGATAAATTAGTTGAAAAAAAAATTTTTGTTTGTCTAAAACATCTCACTGGTTCAGAACTTGAAAGTGCTCCCACAAACTAAATATTGAATAATATAGGATTTACTAATGCTTATTCCAAGAATAAATAGAATTCTCTTGTCTTCGATGGAGAAATCCTATGCAACGCTCTGCTGTGAAGCCCTCCCTTCCCTGATTCTCCAAGCCAACGTTGGTTACCCTCTTCTATGCTCTCATGTATTTTGCTCATACCTTTATTATAGAACTCTCCACGTGGGATTGTAATGATTCTCATTTCCCTCGTGTGTATTCCTCTTTACCTTTTTAGCTTTATTTATCTCTCTGTAAGCTCCTCAGGAGCAAGAAATAAGTCTTAAGCTTCTTTATATCCCCAGCACCTACCACAGTGCCTGGTACATAATAGAACCTCAATAACTATTTGTTAGATTTGTGCATAGGAACTATGTCATTTTTGAAGCTGTAATGCACATCTTTCCTCGCTTCCAGTCTCACTGAGTGTGTTCTGGTGTCATTCCACGTTATTTAAACCTCTGTGGTTGGTGACACCTTAGAAACAAGTATAATGTCTAGCATTTCCTTTCAGAAAAGAAATGGCCCTCCAGTTATTCTCCTGATAAAAAAATTAATAAATTATAGTTATAATTATTTCCATACTCTCCAACCCCCAAGACTTCTTTACATGAGGGCCCCATCTTAGGAAAGCTGATGCTAATAGCCATCTTGGCAGTCATTGTCATCTTGATCCCCAATGGGTTTGTTGTGATAAGCATCAACTGTTAATTTTCTGCTTTCTATCTCAGTGTTTTTTGACTGGCCATCTTCCTCACTGCTTGACTTACTCTCAGTAGAGTTGCTATCTTCTTGTGATTTGCTGCTGTCCTGAGAATCACTACTATCATCTTCCTCAGACTGGGTGTCCTGCTCAGACTGGCTTTCCTCACTCTGGCTCTCTGCAGAGGCACTGTGAGACTGAAGGCCTTCCTGGCTAGAACTGTTCTCCTCCTCAGTGGACTCTGGGCTTTCCTCTGAGTATTTGAGGCTCTCATTGGATTCACTGTCTGCTTGTTCCTCTTGGGATTTGCTTTCTGAACTGGAGGGTTTACTCAAGCTGCCCTCCTCACTGGAGTCGCTATCTTCCTGACCTTCTTCTGAGTGACTTGAGGTATCATCTGGATTATCACCCCTGGACTTACTTACTACCTCTTCCTGAGATTCACTACTGGTTTCTTGAGATGGTAAGTCAAGCTCTTGGCTAGACTCACTGCTGGGATCCTGTACATTTTGACTGTCTTTCTGGGACTGAATCTCCTCATTATCTTCTTGAGATTCACTCTTGCTGTTTTCTCTGGATTGGCTGAGACCAACTTCTTTGGAGTTAGTATTTTCTCTGGAGTCACTCTTGACTTCTTCCATTGTGTTGCTATTGTCAAGGTCACCTGTGTCATCTTCCACAGAAATGCGGGAGTTTTTGAAAAATTTTCTGCCAGGATACTCCACTGATTGCCTCTCACCTGAATTCTGAGGGCTTGCTTGCTCATCACTGTTCTCTTTTGATTCTTTTGATTTGACACTGGCACTGTTCACTCTGGAGTGGCTTCTCTCACTCTTGATGGTGTCTGGATCATCACTCTGCATTCCTTCATCATCAAACTCAGAGCCATCCCCATGGCTACTATCCCCATCACTGCCGCCTCCCATCCAGTGCTCCTCACTCTCGCTCTCTTGAATGGGATCATCTCCCTCAGGCCTACTGTTCACGTCGTCCTCATTGTCAAGGTCCCTGCTCTCACTGGTGGCATCTTGGGCACTGTCTTCCCCTTGAGAGGCACTATCTTCCCTGGATTGTGTAGTGTCAGCTGAGTCCTCATCACTTCTGAGTTTGGAGTTTCCTCCTTGACTCTCTTCAGGTCCTGGGCCATTGTCATCATCACCCAAAGTGTCATCTCCACTGTCATCTTCATCATCATCTTTATCATCTCCTTCTTTTCCTCCATTCCTAGAGATGTCATCAGCTGGTCTATGAGCATACTGATGGTCATCGAAGCCCAGGCCCTCCTCTGATTCAGTGCTGTCACTGGAGTCTTCATCTGCCTGGAGTTTGGGGTTAACAGACATAGTCAGTACTTCAGGAGGTGATACAGAGGGTGGTATCTAGTATCCATCAAGGTTCTTTCTCCTTTCTTCTTCCTATGTCCCTCACATAACCCATGGTCAATTTTACTGCTGAATAACATCTCTTCCCTGAGGTTAAAAGGGAAGGAAGAGGAGTTGAAACTCCAAGTCATTCCATTTTATATTAGTACTATTCACTCATGCTGCAAAAATTTCTCAAAAAGTTTTGTTAAAATCACATTGATGAAACTCAAATCATATGGTAAATATGATTCCTTCAAGAAAACTCTCAGAATTTTTTCTTTTTTTTTTTTTTTGTAAACTAAAGAGTTGAACTATAATGCTCACTCATCAAATTGCTTGGTTTAAAACAGAGTTTTTAAAAATATTGGGTGATTTTAAAATGACCCACACATTTTTTTCTATTCAACTTGGGATAAAAAAAGTTATTAGGGCAAGAGTATAAAATCTTTAGTTAAAAAGAAAGTAAAATATTGTAGTAAGGTCTATATCTCACCCAAACTGTGTTTACACCTCATTTTCCCAAGTAGAGAGTTGTCCATAGAAGGCTCAGCTAAAAGACTGCAACTAGTGTGACCACCAAGTTCTAAGTGTGAGCTCAGACAGATTATCCCTATAAGTAAAACAATGGGATGCTCTACACAGATAAAGGACAGTGAGGCATTGTCGTGTTCTGAAAAATCTACTCTCTTTCTCATACTCTAAAACAGTATTCTCACCATTTTTTTTTCTTTTTCCACGTATTCCTACTGATCATAGTCTGAGTTTCCAATTGGGATTATGGGATAATGAGATCTCTTTCCATCTCTAGAGTTTACACTGGTAGGCTGAAACCGAGCACCTGTTTAGCTTTCCATATGTCAGTAGGCACGTACGCCATCCTTCTCAGGCAGACTGTTTCCCTTATTTGAACTCAGAGATCACTGAGGTAATAAGCTGTAGCATCCCCAGAAAAGAGCCTTTCTCCAGTTCCATGCTGATAAATTTCTAGACTGTTCCTTAACAGACCTTTAGTAAATAGTGGTAAAAAGCTAAATAACTCATCTTCTAACTGTGGTTGAGTATAGAATGCAACATGGATCAAAGCTTTGGAGAAAAACCTGGTTCCTGGAACCTCTGGAGCCCCACAGGGTTTAGTTTGGTCAAATGATAGGACAGCTAAGAAAGTAATGACATTTAGTGTTAGAGAAATGAAGAGAAAGCAGAAGAAGGAGAAGAAAGAGGAGAAGAAGGAGAAGGGTGAGGGGAAGGGAAATGGGAGAGGGAGGAGAAGCAGAAAGAAAAAAAAATTTTATTAAAGGGATGTAAGCTAAGTCAGCTCTTCTCCCTCCCAGAGCCAAGGATGAGACTATTTCACTGAAGGTTCCTCAGGGGTCTCCTATTCTCCCCTCCAACAGGATCCTTGGACATGGAGGAGGTTTCCAGGCCCAGCAGGCACTTCATGTCGTCTTATCCAGAACTCTTTTCTCTGTCTGATGTGAACTGCTCTAATTGTAAAAGCAACATTTTAGATTAATGAATGAGCCGTTACTTGTCTAACAGTCTATAACCGTGAGTGTGTGTGTGTGTGTGTGTGTGTGTGTGTGTATTCTTTTTAACTAGGGTGACATTTAGGGCCACAGTGTCTATAATCTGGCCCCAGTGATAAATATGTCCACATCTGAATTCTCCCACTCATTTCTCCCTTATTTTATGGGACTATTTAGTCAGCATAAGCAATGGTTAGAAAATATTATATTTAGAACAGTTGCCAGGTAATTTAGTCTAGCATCATTTCCTTCAATTTCTAAATAACCTGAAAAGTTTAAAAAGGACTGTTTAATTACCTGTTCCTCTGAGCTAACTTTACTTTCTTCTGATGACTCACTGCTCTCCTAAAAGGAAAAAAAAAGTGTGTTATTTAGTAATTCCCAAGGAAAGGAAAAAAATATGATACACATCAATTGCTCGTGGTTTGGATTTACTACTTTCTAAATGGCCTAAGGTGATGAGATGAGAGTTAAAGTTACTTTATGAGATGTTTATGACAAAAAATAAATGAGATCATTACCAAAGGAGGTGTTTGTGTCTGAGCCAAACGACCCTATAAAAAATGAAGGAAAAAAAAACGAGTTATTCCTGCACAGGAACCGCGTCATCACAAAATTTAGAAAAATTTTAGGGGATTTTTTAAGTTTCTTGATATATATTTCATATTTACAAGAGTAATAACATTTATGATGAAATGGCTAAAAAATGAATGTGAGATGACTAATGGCCTGAAAAAAATCTTGTGGTATGGAAAACCTAGAAGATTTTTGTATTTCTTATACTTAAAGAAAAATATGCTTTCTTTGAAACTGGTTGTTCATACAACCCAGAGAAAACATAACATAGGGAAAATGGGAACTCAGAACCCAGATTTAAGTCTCAATTAGCTCATTGGTATTGGTTTTAACCCTGAAAAATAACCATCTTGTTGTTAGCAGTGAAATTCATGTGTTCCAGGAAAGCCCTAACTCTCAGGTGACTGCAATGATTGTGACTCTGTGAATTTGAACAGTTCACTTCACCTGCCTGATATCACTTTCTTATAAATTAAGAATATTGGCAACCACCGTGCTTATTCCACAGGCCTGCTATGAGGATGAAATCGGCTAATGCCTATGGAAGCATCTTGAGAACTATTCAATATGATATAAACTAAAAAAAAGATCCATTTTGAAAACATCCACTTTATAAAATTCAACAGTAGACAAAACTGAATGGAGAAAGCCATTAAACCTTCTTTGAGTCACATAAGGTCACCTGAATAAAAAGAAATGCTAAATCTGAAACTTAGTCAGAGTTCTAATTTATTTCACTTTCTTTAATCTTACAAGAACTCACTGCTTGAGACTCTGGTTCCCTTTCTCCCTCTACTCTCCTCCTTCCCCGTGAGCAAAGTAAAATTTCCAAGTCCCCGTGGCTTGAAGTTGCTGAGAGATGGGTGTAAAGACCCAAGGTGCAAAGTAGAGCAGGGTGACGCTGCTATCAACAAGTTTTCAACAAGCCTCTCAGCAATGCAAGGTTGGAGTTATTTCCTCAGAGGAAGAAGCTGTAATCATTTTAAATCTTTGCCCTGTGAGGCTACAGGCAGGCACAATGGCAGACTACTCCAGTCAGTTATCACTTGGAATTAAGGGGTAGTCAGTCGGGAGCAAGACATTGGTATTTTTCTCATGCCAACACTGGACTTGAGAACATAGAACATTTGTGGTACTCCTAGAGTCTCTGGTTGAATGAGACAAAGGATCTACAGTGGCTGGTTTTAAATTAACGAGCCTTATGACATCTCTGATGCAAGTTCATGCAATGTCTTTTCCAGCCTCAGGCGGGGCAGAACCCTATCTCAAACCTCTGTCATTATCTTCCCATCACTAAAGCATTGTGTCCAAGTTGTATCATATGCAAAAGCCTGTAGGAAATAAAGTAATGAACAAAAACACTGACTTAACATAAGATTTTAACCCTTACTTGTAGTTCCACTCTTGAGAACCCACTGACTTCCTAGCTCAGGTCCCTTCCTGAGAAGGATGAAACCCCCTGGTAAAAAATGTGGATTCTGAAGCCAGAGTGACCTGGGTTCAAAGTCTGACTCTAACAATTATTAACCATATAATGCAGACAGGGTAGGTTTCACTCACTGTCTTCAGGGTTCCCATTTGTAAAATGAGAATAAAATGTAACACCTAATTCACTGGGGCGTTGCGAAGATTGAGAAAGTTAATACATGTAAACCACATAAAACCATGCCTGGCAATGATTCTTGAGTTATTGAGAGCTAATAATCATTGGATTATTCAGAGTCAATAGTCATTTAACATTAGCTTTCATAGCAAAGACTCTAGTACCCTCTCATTTTTCATTCTTTTCTCACCTTCTACGACTTGACCTCCTGCCTAACCAGACATCTGGTAAACATATTTATAGTCCTAATCCTCCGAGGGCAGTCTTGGTTCATTGTCACCCAACCCCTTGCGCTACTATACACATCCATTATGAAAATAAAGCTAAAAGAGAAAATGCTTCCTCATCAAATTATGCTATTAACTTGGAGGTGAAGCATTATATGAACTAAGTTTTTTTTTAATATGAACTAGAAATTATAGCTCTTACTACTTATGTTATAGGTTATTAATGTGTTCATTAAATCATTAGCAGTTTCAACATTTGCAATGGAGCTAATTTGGTTATATTAATAATATATTAAAATTAAAATATTTCAAAAAATCTTATTTCTACTCACCTTCCATTCTTCAGAGCTCTTGGATTCAGTGTTTTGATACCTGGCTACCTAGAAAATTTAGTACATATGGTCAGCCCACAGAGAAATTTCCAAGGCTGCAGCTATTAATACACTACTTTCTTAGGAGCAGTAGTAGTTGAATTTTAGCAAGCATCAGAATCACCTGGAGACCTGTCAAAACATGGATCTTGAGCCCCATCTCTAGAGAGTCTGGTTCAGTGGGTCTGAGGTAACACTCAAGAATTTACATTTCTAACAAAGTCCTAGTTGACATTGATGCTGCTGGTCTAGGGATGACACTTTGAGAACCACTGCTTGTGAGGAAGAAAAATGAGAATCATAGCTGTATGAATGGCAACTGAACAGAATAAGGAATAACTCAGATGATATTTTAAAGAACACAGTTTATTAAGAAACTATTATATTTTTTCTGACTGAAACATATCTAGCCACCTTGGCTCATAGCCAATGAAAATTGGAAAGTTTTAGGTATAAAAGAATGTTTTCATGTATTTCTATCATGATACTTACTGGAAGAGCACAGGACAATCCCCAAAGAAGCATAAGCAGGATGCTGGTCTTCATAGCTGGGTGTGACACCTCTACCTGTGATGAAGGACAGATGTTTTTCTCCATACTAAAAAGGTATAGGAGCTTCAATTTTTTAACAGTTCCTCCCTAATTAAAAAACAACTCATCCAAATATCCATCGACTGACAAATGGATAAATAAAATATACTATGTCTATACAATGGAATATTAGTCATCCATGAAAAGAAATGAAGTACTAATATATGCTGCAAAGTAAAGGAAACTTAAAAACATTATACTGAAGATGAACACAAAAGACCACATATTGTATAATTCCACTCACATGAAATGTTAGAAATAAACAAATCCATAGAAACAGAGTAGATAAGTGTTTGCTCAAGGCTGGAGAAGATGGGAAGTTGGGGGTGACAGCTAGGGAGTGAATTTTAGAGGTGATGAAAATGTTCTAAAATTATTTTGATAAAGGATGCACAACTCTGTGAATACGTTAAAAACAATGAACTGTGAAATAGGTAAAGTATAAACGTGAATCGTATCTCAATAAAGCTGTTTTTAAAATACCTCACACCTAAGAGATAAATTGAAAATTTTTCAATGAAGAGCTCGAGAAACACTTCTTCACCAACCCATAAAATATGATAAATGGAGGAAAAAGTAGAGAAAAAGGAATAGAGAAATTTCTAATCTTTCACTTTCATGATAATTATGTAGCTTAGTGTGGCAGAGCAACCTGGCTAATATATTCCCCCAAAAAACTAAATGTATTGATACCAATGATAGGCGGTGGGCATTTGTACACACACACACACACACACACACACACACACACACACACTATATAACCTCATAATAATGTCTAGATAAAATAGATTGGTTTTGCTTTTTTTTTTTCCTTGATCTGTAAGAGATACACGATGGCAGCTTTCATATTACAGCTCCAGAAAGCTCTTAATATCTACTGTGCTACATTTAGTCATACATAACACATGGTTATGCTAAATTCTTTTAAGTGTCATTCACAGTACTGAAGGTTCTCAGGAAGATTAGAGGTTTGGGAAGCACTTGTGAATCATGTGAAAAGAAATAGGCCAAATCAAACTGTATTTTCCTGTAGGGTGGCTTCATTTCACACCTCAAGAACTAGTGATTTGGAAAACAATTTGTTCTATATCTAAAAATTGATGTACTAGATGCTAATGTAAAAAGTTACTGACATGATTGAAAGGAAAATAACTTGCCCTGTACTAGTAAAACCCTGTGGCTGCCCTAATAACTGGTTGGATAAACTTCTATATATTTTGTGAAAAATCCTGCAAGTTTATTGCAGACTTCAATTTTGTCAATTTGTTTCTTTAAATGTTAGATGTATGCTATACTAGTGACAAAAAAATCTAAGCCAGAGATTCTCAACTCTGGCTGTACATTAGTATCACCTGGGGAGAAATAAAGACATACCAATGCATGAATCCCACTGCACAGTAACAGATCAGGTCACTGGGGGTGAGAACAGGCATGAGCTTGTTTTTAAGGTACTCTTAATGATTTTAACCCTTGATGTAAGAAATAAGCATACATTGCTCAATAATGTCTGAATATGCTGAATAATATCTGAAATACTGGGCTTGTGAAGTCATTTAATCTTTTCTTTTGTAATTTATTCAAGAAAAAATTGAAATCCTAAGAAAAGGAAGCTGAGAATGGTCTTCATCTGAACTTTCATACAGCTCCAATGGTACATAGAGCCTCTTATTTTATATCATGAGCATCATCTCTCTTCAACATTGCCATTCTTAGTTTGTGTTATTTTCTTTATTCTAATTAGGCATAGTTCATATCAATCCTTGTTCTGATATTATTTAAATGTCTTTTTCAAATTCTTTGCCTAATATCAACAAAGCAAGCATATGAAAATGCTCAACTCAACCTTAAACAAACCTAATTCAACAAGATGTTACTTCTGAAGGAAACCAGAATATCTCATCCCAAAATATTCCTCTCTGAATGACATAAAAATTGTTTTGAGCTGCAAGCACTTGAGAAACAGCAGATGAAAGAAATGATCTCTAATCCTCCTTTCTTTCTGAAAGCAGGAGGTAAAACTCCCATGTAAAAGTTACCTTCTCTGTACCAGGGGAAGGAAGGCATTCTTATCACCAGAGACAGAGAGTGGAGGTTAAGAGAAATTCGCACAAACAAACCTTGTTAAACTAACTCATATCTTCCTAGATAACCTCACAATTTACTGCCCCTAGCCCAAACCCCTTTGTCTTGTTAATTCTTCACAAATGTATTGTTTCTTTGTTTAAAAGATATAAACGCTGGTCACTTTTGGTATTCATTCTCTTGTGAAGGTTCCCTGTGCATGCAAAAATTTTAATAACACTTGTATGTTTTTCTCCTGTTTACCTGTCTTAGGTCAGTTTAATTCTTAGGCCCAAGAGAAGACCCTACGAATGAAGAAATGTTTTTCCTCTTCTACACTTCCCTTTAGTTCCCACAATCGAAATTTTTTCTTAAGTTCTTAGGTTCATTTTTTAAGGAAAGGAAAGTTTTCCTCAAATATGATACTCTCAGAATAACTGCATGCCAATGGTTTTGGCTTCTTGATCAAATGAAAAAACCGGGCTGTTCACCATTTTAATTTTCAAAGTGAAATATGAATAGTGTGGTAATCTCATGATGCTCTGAAAACTAGCAAATATTCTAGTCTTGATAAAAGGCCAATGAATACTGAGTTCTCCTCTTATATTTTCTTTTGCTTCTTTTTTTTAATCTAAACAACAACAACGAAATGAGATTTTCTACACCAATGACTATTGTGTTTTCATGAAGGAAGTATGTGCTCCCAGTGTTTATTTCTTAGGGATGGAAAATTATGCAACATAAGGGAGATGCACTAACTTGCTCATGTGCTAGAAATACCATTTAGCACCCTGACCTAAAGTAATAATTTTTCAAATGGTCTGATGAACTAAAATAGAATATACTCCGGGGTCCGGAGAGAGTTGATATTGCCTCCCAAAGAATATAGTCTGCCATCAAGCATTTAAAAAGTCAGATCTTAAACCCTCGTTTAGATTTTTAATTCATATTTTTGATTAAAATAATTACATTTTTCTGAAGCGTATTTCCAAATAAGAGCTCTAAACTTTTATATACCCTTTAGCTACCACACTAAAAAGAGTAGAAGCACATATGCAGTAGTCTTATTTTGAGTAATAAATAAGCAAAATAGCTACGAGCCTGAAAGATTTGAGCCCAGAACCCCAAGTTCTTCGGTGATTGATAAATGTCATTTGTACATTGTACATGCTGTCATTCTACAATAAGAATGTGTAACAAAAGAAAATAAACTCAGTTCGAGTTCCACTTGTTTGGAAGGTAGTGTATGTATGTTTTAGAGACTTTCAACCTTTATCAATTGTTTTCTCAGAGCTGAAAATATCTAAAAATTTAAGATCTGGAGAAGGGAACTACAGTTTCTTTTCTCTCTGGTTACCCCGGAGAATAGCCAGAACTTCTTGGTACTCTCAAGTAAGAAAACTCATATTCTTAAAACTTGTATTATATTCACTTGTAAAGTATATCTTCTTTTACTGAAATGAGAAAGATTGGCCAAAAGAAGGAAATAAGACCTTGAAATATCATAGGCTCAATTTATCATGCTTAATTTGTTTATTTTTGACTTAGTGTTGTTTTTCTTAATAATACTAATGAGGAATCTATCCATTTATTGGAAGTCAACAAATATTCATGGAGAACATCCTATGTGCCAGACACTGGTTCTAGGTGCTGAGTGTATAGCAGTGTGTAATAATGATGATAACAAGCTGATCTTACAAAAGTAAAATTACCCAGAACTCAACTAACTAGAACATCCATTATTTAGAATGTTTCATTATTTCTTTTTAAAAAGAAAGTCTAATTTTCCCAAGACATGAATTCTATCAGGAATTCAGAGAACCAAACAAATAAATCAATAAAATTTTCCAATTTTTCCAATTGTAGTTGTCTTGAGGTCGATTACAATCAACTCCATGTTATATGCCTTCAACCACACTAAAATAACTCTTAGGCGTCCCCAAATTAAATATAGATTTGTAAAGTCTCTAAGCATCTGAAGCACATTGGTTCACATCATCATTTTGGGATAGGTAAATGGAATAATGCCCTTTGGAAAACTGTTTATTTATTCCCATGTTTTAATCAACCAGATCAAAGTAGGATAGTCTACTTGGGCCTCAGTGAAAGAGAAAGTATGGTTCACCAAAGATTATTTCTCCTGAAAAAGACAGGGTTCTAGAAGTATTGCTACTACACATGGGATCTGCTAGATGTCACACAGAATACGTTGCCTGACCACAGCTCCCACTCTCTGCTATGGAAGACAGACATTTCCATTATAGATAAAGAAACAAAATTAATGCAGCAAATAAAAATACATATGGACAGGAGTATATATAATCTTAAGTCTTCTACATTAGAAAATGTTTTAAAAAGACAATTGTATTCAAAATTTTATGAATTCTGACTATATGCAAGGCATTATGTTAACTTGAATATCCAGCTAAATAATACAAAAGCATTATAATTATCGCACCCTTGGTTTATTTCCGTGGTCTTAACATTTTTTTTCCAATTACTCAGTTTATAATAAATATTATTTTATGCTGTCTAGACGAATAGCATTAAATGTTTTGTTTTGTTTTTCTTTTTTAATTTAAAAGACCATGTTTTAAAAGTCCAGCCAATCTAGTTTAGATTCTTTCATAATGTCCTATAGGCCATGATCACTATACCCATGAAACCTAAACGTAAAAGTTTCATTTGTTTTCCTGATTAAAGCTACACTTTGAAATGACTTTCTATCTGCCTCTTGTTCTGTAACCTTCCTTTTAAGAAGTACTACGCAGAGATCAAATTAAAGTACTACCGAGAAAAATACCTGACTCTAATGACTTAACATGTCATTTTAATATCATTATTTACTGTGGTATAACCATCAGGTACAAAAATGAGAATCATTTTTATCCAAGACACGGTTCTCTCTCTTTCTTTACATGGCATAATACCTCTCGACATGTATACATATTTAGTATTTTCCAAACAACAAAACAGAAGTCATTTTAAAATAGTAAACCATGAAAATGTCTTACCCTCTTCAGTTCACAAAGACTTTTCTCAGAAAGTCTCAACCATCAGGCTGAAGTTCTCACAGAGGAAATCTATGCCCAGTAAAGCCACTCTTCTGTTGATATTCTGACCACTTCTCTGATGGTGCAAGAATTTAAACTCTGCTTCAGCTCTTCATAGCCAATCGCCCTCAGGCTAGGAGTGACTGACATCACAAGGTGTCACTGGGACTCCAATACACCCACACTTCCTCCAGCTTGCAGAGGCAGATGTTCCCTAAAAAGCTCTTGTGGTTCTCAAATGACTAGACTAGTTTCCATTAAATTGAAGATCTTCCTAAAGCTTTATTTTGATTTCTAAATATATGTCATTCACATCCATGCAGGCTTATAAGCATTATAAACAATGACAATATCTTCCACCCACTGATAGATCCCAGCAGACGTGAGGATGGGAAAAGGAGAGTCAAAGAGTGGGTAGAAAGTTTCCTGTTAATGTACATTTCTAGGTTGTACGTGAAGAATCTACTAAAATGCTAGACTTTTCTAAATTATGGGTGTTAAGAATATGGACTTTTGTTCATTCCTTTTTTTTCTCTTTTAACAGCTTCTACTATTCATCTCCTTTTTCTCTCATCTCCCTACCCCTACATATACACAAAAGTCCAAATTTTTTACTAATCTAATGAAGTACCCACTTACAGAATTCTGTGGTGACTGGAAATGTTAAAACATTACCCTAAGTAATGTTTTTAACCAAAAATAATTTAAATCTAATATTTCATTATTCCTCAGAACTGCTTTCCGCTTTTTGGTTTTAACTCGGGTGACTATTTGAAATCAGAACTAGATTAAAGAGAAGACTATTTGGGTAGCATCCAGAGAAACCAATCTCCAAGGGACTCTCTGCCATCACTGAAAATGTAATGAAATGGATAAAATGGTATTCATCAGGACTCTTCAGGGAGTGTATTTGTTGCAGGGAGCTGGAAGTGGAGTTGGCACTCCAAAGGAGCCTGGTCAAGTAACAATAAAATAACCACTGAATAAGTATTTAAAAAAATATAAATCACTGGAATTTAAGTTCCTCAAGAGTGGGGATGTTTGCTTTGTTTACTGGTGTATACCCAGTGAGCGCTCTAATACCTAGACAGTGTCTGAATCATGATAAACATTCAATAATTACTTTTATAAATGACTGAATGGATTGGCTTTAAAATGGGCCAAATTATTAGCTTTCCTGCAGTATCCACATGACTCTCTCTGACGTTTTCGGAAATTTTTATGGTTATTAGAAATTTTATTCTAAAGAATTGGGGTGTCCAACTTTATCCAGGAAACTAAATCAAGTATATGGATTCTTAACTTGTTCAATATTAACTGCAATGGATTAGGAGGCATAAAATGAGGACAGTGAAGTATATTTTTATTCAGGGCTGATTAGAAAACCAAAATTTATATGGGGAAGCTGTAAATTCCCCTCATTTGTTCCCATTCTGAATTATACTTCCCGGTGGTTTCATAGGTCTTGACTGAGGTCTATCCTAGAAGAACCTTATAATCTTATGTCAGAGCAGATTCTGGGAAGATTTTGGCAGAGGGTGTTACATACAAATATTGTTTTAGAATTTCTTTAAATCCCCACATGAAAACAGATAAAGTAACTAGATAAGAATACTAAAAACCATGGACAATATTGACAGCAAACAAAATATTTTAGTTACCTTTTGCTGTATTAAAAACTACTCCAATACTTTGTATCTTAAAACAATGACCATTTTATTATCTCTTATAACTGGGACTACAGTTATCTGGGGACTCAATTGGAATAGAATATTCAAGATATCTCATATAGTTGTTTTTTGGATCTGAGGCAGTGCTATTCTGAGTACTTGAATTCTCCTTTATGTGCCCTCTCCTTATAGTTAGTCTTCTCACATGGTGGCCAAGATCCAAGAGCTTCACAGAATGTCACTTTCTCCACATTTTATTGGTCACATCAGTCACGAGGCCTTCCCATATTCAGAAATAGAAATAACCTCTACCCTTGCATGTGAGGAGCAGAACGAACATATAGAAAAGAGAGGAAATGTAGAGACCATTTTGGAGACTGATTGCCACACTACATGACAGGTTATAACCTCAAACTTCAAATAAAGTGGATGAGGACAAACCATAAACACTTCCAAGACTTACCTCATCTACACAGGCATAAGAAGAGAGAAGCATCAAAACATCCGATGGACATGAGAACAGGAGAACTTCTAAATATTCAATAATTATTGCTGGTAAGTGCTAATGGCTTATAATAAAATCTGAAGGATCTGGACTAGTCTAGCCCCTAAGAATTCTCAAAACAGCTGCCTTCCAGGAAAGATCCATATAGAGGAGAAACTTCTGGGATACAAATTGTATAGAATAGGTACAATAAAGAAGACACAGGTATGTGTAGAAAAGGAAGATGGATACAGGAAATCATAGAAATCATAGAAATCTTTTTCAACATAACACGAAAACAGTAGGAGAGAACTACATAAAAGCTACCCTGAGCCATGCCTCCTTCCAAAAGTTCAGGAAAACCAATTTCATATAAAACAAACAGCAAAACCTATAAAGTTTAAATGACATAAGAACAGAAAAACATCCAACTTTACAGACAATGAGAGCATACTGAGGATACATTTAAACCATAACCTATTTTTAAAAGAGCAAAAAGATGCTAAGAAAATGAGGCAATAGATGAAAAAATACCATAAAGAAAAAATTAGAATAACAAATATAAAGTATCATAAATCAGGAGAAATAAAATAAAAGAAAAAATATTTTGGAAATGAAGACTAAACTAGAAGGAACACAAGAGAGAATAAACACAAATGCAAAAATTCCTAAAGAGAACTAGAAGGCAGAAAAAAAAAGGAAAATGTTTTAAATTTAAAAGAAATGAAGGAAAAGAGAAGTATTTGGTAGCAAGTAAGTAACTTATATCGAAGACGAGCAAAGAAGATCCAAATTATAGATAATAGGAGCTCTGAAGAAGCTAGCAAAAGTGAGGGAAGAGCAGAAATACCAAAATAAATAAAAAAATAAAACAAAATAATCAAACAGTAACATTTATAACCAAGGAAATTTCTCTGAATTAAAAAAGATTTAAAATTCATATCAAAAGAGCACAACATGTGTCTAAGAATAACAGCCCAGAATGACCAGCACCAAGACATATTCTAATAAAATGACTGGACTTTAAAGATAAAAATAAGTCCTTTGGGCTTCTAGGCAAAAGCAGCAAGTGACTTATAAGGGAAAGAAAAGTAAATCATCATGAGGCTCTGTGACAGCAATGTTTTATGCCACAAGAAAATGGAAGAACATATTTAAGACATTCAAGATAAGAAAATCTGTACCAAAGATTTTGTAGTGAACAAAACTGACTTTCAAAAATAAAGTTTTCAAACTATTATCAACAAGCAAGAACTCAGGTAACATTGGTTCCTTTAAACCTTTCTGGAGAATCTAATAGAGAAGAAGCTCAGGTAACCAAAATGACCAGAGAGACATTATTATAAGAACAGGTAGTAAGCCTGAAATATATAGTTACTTTTATAAATAAAATTGAATGAGGCTAAAAGAGAGTGTTTTGTATGTAACAGTTTTATACTTAGCATAAGTATAGTATAACTTTTAAAAAAAGTGGGGAGATTGAAGAATACATATGCAAAAAGAATTTCAAATGTTCTCAATAATTATACTAGGGATGATAATATTATTGTTATTCTGAAAAATGTTGTTTGTGTAATGTGAGATAAAGTAAATTAGTAATTATAAATTATTAGATTCCTTTCTACCAATGTGTCCTTTGCAACCAAGATTCTTAGTGTGGAAGAAAGGAGATATGTATTTGATACAGAAGAGGATAAGAAAGAAATCCCATAATTTTGAATTTAAATGGGAGAATTCGAATTTACCCAAGAATTATTTATAAACACACATACACACATGTACACACAAACACTTACCCCACATGTATATCTTAACTCTGTTCCTATAGACACCTAAAACCAAAGACAACACAGTAGTAATGTCGCTAGCATCCAAATTGCAGCCTAGCATCTAAGCCCTCTTGAGAAATTGGTTAATTCCAGATCTTGACAAGAAATGTACAAAATGAGTGAGAACATCTTGTCCTACTAGATTGCAAGAAAGCTATCAAAGACTATTAGAATTCTGTCAAAGGAACTCAGGAACATTTTGACTAGGCTTCCACTGGCCAAAAATGGAACAATATAATCTTTAAAATAGGTAATAATTGTGACAGACTGAAACCTGTTAAATAATTTTAAATCCATGAGTTTATAATGATATTACGAAAATAAAATAAAACGTTAACTGGTCACCTTGAGATAATGACAGGAAGCCAATTCATTATGTAGAAAACTTACACATAAATTGAAAGAATGGGGCATTTTTCCAGCCCTATATGAACTGAACCAAATTAGAGATGAAGGAAAGTATATCTTTATAAAAGTCTTCCAATTAACAAATTAAAAGGAAATGATAGAATTTTCCATTTTGCAACCCCTAATAAATTAATCAATCTGAGTATTGCACATCAATGGCTCATAAAAAGAGAGACAACAAAACTAGATGCTTCCTGACAAAAGAACACAATATCACCTATAGGTGACCAAACAGATCAAACGCAACACAATCAAACGTCTGGATCCAGCTGCCAAGTTGCAGAAAATACAGACAGCAGAGGAGTATTTGGAAGTGCACCATGTGTGTAATCAGTAAAATTTAGACTGTGAGAAACTTTATTCAAATACCTCAGGCCCTTTGACAGAAAATTACAGTATTAGGAAAGAAAGAGAAGAAATAGAAGTATAAGTTAAATGATCTTGAGACTTAAAATACATAGCAATCTTTTTTAATGGGCAAGACTAGATTATAGTTTCAGGTTTGAGCACTTGGGTGATAAATCATAAAAAAAAAATCAAGGAAAATCGAGGAAGTGATTTCTGTAGAATTCAGTATTCCTTTTTGGGAAATGAAGAGTGTTTCATTGGAACAGAGGGGCTCCTGGAGTGACTGGAAACATTCTATTTCTTAGCCCAGAAGGTGGGACAAAAGTATTCACTTCATAATTCATGAAGCTTCAATTCATTTTGTGGACTTCTTTTTATTTAAGTATAGAAGGTATAATGTTATCACAAATGGCAAGAATTCATTCTTTTTTGTTTATTTGTTATTTATTATTTATTCTATCGATGGACACAAAGGTTGCTTTCATATCTTGACTATTGTAAGTAATGCTGCAAGGGGTACATATATCTTTCAAATTAGTGTTTTCATGTTCTTCGGATAAATACCCACAAGTGGAATTGCTGCGTTGCATGGTAGATCTATTTTTAGTTTTTTGAGGAAACTCCACACTTTTTCATAGAGGCTACACCAATTTACATTCCCACCAACAGTGCATAAGTGTTTTCTCCAAATCCTCACCAACACATATTATTTATTATTTATTAATTTATTGATGACAACCATTCTGACAGCTGTGAGGTGATATCTCATTTGTAGTTTTGATTTGCATTTTCCTGGTGATTAGTGATGTAAAGCAGCTTTTCATTTGTCTGCTGTCTGTCTGTATGTCTTCTTTAAAGAAATCTCTCTCTTCATGTCCTCTGCCCATTTTTCGACCGGATTTTTTTTTTTTTTAGTTGTATAAGTTCCTTATATAGTTTGGATAGCATCCCCTTAGCAGGTATATCATCTGCAAATGTATTCTCCCATTCAGTAGGTTGCCTTTTTGTTTAGTAGATGGTTTCCTGACCTTTTCTGTAGAGAAGCTTTTTAGTTTGATGAAATCTCATTTGTTTATTTTTACTTTTGTTTCCTTTTCTCAAGGGTACATAGCTAAAAAGATATTACAAAGTCTGATGCCAGATAGTTTACTACCTATGTTTTCTTACAGGATTTTTATGGCTTTCAGGTCTTAAATTTAAGTTTTTAATCTATTTTTAGTTTATTTTTGTACATGCTGTAACAGAGTGCTCCTACTTAATTTTTTTTGCATTTTGTTCAGCTTTTCTCACCACTTGTTGAAGAGACAGTCATTTCTCCATTGTATATTTTTGCCTCCTGTATCATAGGTTAATTCATCACGTAGATGTGGGTTTATTTCCGGGCTCTCTATTCTGTTCTATTAATCTATGTGTCTGTTTTTGTGCCACTATCATACTATTTTGCTTATTATAGCTTTGTAGTATAGTTTGAAATCAGGGAGCATGGTCCCTCCAACTTTGTTCTTTCTCAAGATTGCTTTGGCTATTTGTGGTCTTTTGTGATTCCATATAAATTTTAAGATTATTTGTTCTAGTTACAAAAGAATGCCATTGGTATTTTGATAGGGATTGCATTAAATTTGTAAATTGCCTTAGGTAGTATAGTCAGTTTAACAATATTAATCCTTCCAATCTATGAATACAATATAGTCTTCCATTTATTTGTATCCTTTGCAATTTATTTCTTCAATGTCTTACAGTTTTCAGAGTACGTGTATTTCACCTCCTTGATTAAATTTATTTCTAGGTATTTTATTCATTTTGATTCAGTTGTAAATGGGATTGTTTTAATGTCTCTTCTGATCACTTATTAGTGTATAGAAAGCAACAAATTTTTGTATATTAATTTTGTATCCTGTTACTTTACCAAATTCATTTATTAATCTCTTAATTTTTTGGTGGATTCTTTAGGGTTCTCTATATATAGTACCATGCCATCTGAAGATAGTGGTAGCTTTACTTCTTCCTTTCTTTTTGTGTTTTCTGTATCTGTGATTATTTTTACAATAAAAGTTTTAAATATTTTTTTAAATTAATGTCACTTCTAATATGTTTAAATCCATGAGTTTATGCATTCATAATGGTACCAAAAACAAAACACTATGAAAAACTCCTAATTGGTGGCTACGCAAGCATTTACTTTAAAGTTATACAATTGTTTTATGCTTTGGGGTTTGTGTATTATATTTCATACTAAAAAATCTTTAATAAAAATTTTCATTTTTTGAAAATTAACATTGCATATGATCATTAAGAATAACTCTCTGTGAGCTCATGATGCAATTTTACCACTCTGATCTTAAGTAAACAAGTGTTTGTAATTTTTTTAATCTTTTTTCCATAAAGGAATTTAAATTCTTTGTTTTGAGACTTGGGAGTGGATAAAAATTTTTTTTAATTTTATTATTTGTAATAACATTTAAAAATTGCAACCGGCTATTTAGAAACTGTTTGGGACTTTACAATACTACAATTTAGTTACTTGAAAAAGACTGATTTCAGTCTGCCACACAATTTGATTCTTTTCCAATCTAGAGACCTCAGGATGTTCTGATTTTGGAGAAAATTGGTAGTAGAATGAAAATGGATAACACTGAGTACATCATGTCCCACATTTTTCTTTGCCAACCTAAAATAATGCTTAGAATAGATTCTCCAAGTAGTATCAGTTCTCCAAGTTGTACTACTTGGGATTTCCTTTCTATACCCCTCTGTAGGCCAATTGAAGGGATCCCAAAAGAGTCAGCTTTCAGCTTGTGAAAAGAAAGACTGGCCTGGAAAAGAGTAGTTTAATCTGAAAGTCAGTCTTTTAAGATATATCTTACTGTCAATGACAGACCAGTGGTGTGAAAACTTTTACTAACAACATCTAATAATATCTAGAAAGTGATGAGCTCAAAGCATGTCAGATTCCATAACATGTCAGGCTTATATTTTTTGGTTCTGGATACAAACATACATAATAAATCATATTTTCTTCCAAATGTTTTATTCTTATTTTCACTCATATTTATTTCGCTTAGACTCATTGTTATTTCACTTTGCTTATAATATATGTAATTTTGGCAAACCAGATTATACATATATTATATCTCTTAAAATCTCATTTATATGTACAAAAATATTCATCAAATGTACTATCTACATGACAAAAGATAGTAAGAAAAGGTGGTAATGAAATGGATTTTTGACTTGTCTAGCAGTTACATCAACTGTGTTTTGCCATTCTGGGGTATCTGTATTTGATGAATGAGAGCATAATAATCATTACCACCTTTGACAGCAGTAATTATTACATAGACAGGTAAACATTTCACTTAGATATGCATTAAGTTTAATGTAATATTATCATGTCCTCAGTCCTTGATCTGATCTATTTGTTTAAGAATCCACATGAACCAAGACGTCTAGTTAAATACAGATGTGAAAATCATTAATCTTCTCGAAGCTTTCCTATATTCCCATCAATTGTAGGCCAAAAAATTTCCTTCCTTCTTTTATCAGTAGAATATCTATTAGTCTACTAGGTTCTTCTCCTGAACACACATGTAATTACACACATAAATATCAATTATGATCTATGTGCTTATTTTAAAATATTTTCTTATCCTATTTCTAATACTCTAATGCTGCTTCTCCCCTTATGAATTAATTTTAACTTTTTAATATTTTGCATTTTGTTCTTCTACTCTTCAACTTCCTTCTCTCCTCTTTGTCTAGGTTCCCTTAATAACTTCACCTTGTATTATCCGTTAATATCATTAGGGCCAGACAGACACCTATTAGGCAATCTGAAAAAAAGATAATATTCCTTTCTTTGCATAATTTAAAAGAATGAATAGGTTTGTCCAATACCATATTTATTATTACTTAAGTTGAACCATTTATTAGGTTTTAAAAAATGGTAGAGATAAATCAGACAGCACTGCCCTATATTGCTTTCTTTTTATCTCCCTATCTCATCTTTTTCATAACTTCTCTATTAATCCTATACATCAGGCACATTCATCTATTCATTGTACCCCTCAATACATTCTGTTTCTAATCAGTGATTCATCTTACTCAGAATTCCCTCCTTTTCACCCATTGTATTAGTCAGGGTTTGCCAGAACTAATAGGATAAATATAGATATACATGTAAAAGGAGATGTATTATAAGAATAGGTTCACATGATTATAGAGGCCCAGAAGCCCCAGGATGTGAAATTAACAATACTTAAATACTGACATAAAGTAAATACATCTTATGTTATATGATAAGAGATCAAGAGAAGAAAGAAAACAAAGAAATTATACAGCATACACACACACACACACACACACACACACATGTATGTGTAACAAATTAAGGAGAAAAAACTCGTGGTAATTACAATCTTCGTTTCTGTAACTGGTCATGTGATCATAGCTGGTGTTTATAACTACCTTCTTCTACTACCTATTTTGTGTTCCTTTTGCCTTCAGCAAGCACCTCAGCTGGTGTGATTCTTTACCTAGTGGAGTCACCCAAACCTTCATTCCTGAAGAATCTGGGTTATTTGTAGTCTTGCCTGGATTGGGCGATTGTAGTTTTCTATTAACCTTCATCATAGGACATGGTAATACTAAGAGATACCCTAATGGATCGCCTACATTTCAGACATACTCTCCACTATGGAATAATAATTCAATTTCCCCTTGGTATTTATGATCGGTCACCCCCGCCAACACCATTACTCTCTTATTTACCAGTTGTTTGACAGGCATGAGGAGCTCCAAGTGGTCAGGTGGCAGTATTAACCCCTAGTTCAGTGGAATCATTATTGTGCCTCTCGGTGGACGCATTCCTCTCTCTGTAACTAAGACCTCCAGACCAGCAAAACATAAAGTCACAAAAACAGAAAGCAAACATGCTAGTGGGTCACTAGGGGTAACTCCCATCCTCACCCCTTAATTCCTAGACTCATAAATAACGGCTTCGTGGTCAGATAACACCCAGTTCCTGATGGGAAGCTCAGTTCCTGATGGTAACTTGTTGATTCAGGTCAAGTGTTCAGTCTCTTTGAAAGCCCAGTAACAGGCCAAGAGATGTTTGTCAGAAGGAGGTAGTTATCTGCAAATAATGACAGAATCTTGCTACAGAATTCTAAAAGCCTATGCTGCAATTCACCTATAGGGGCCTGCCCAAGGTTCCAACAGCAGGCCTATCTGCCACTGACACTTTAAGCTCCACTGGATCTACTGGATCAAATGGGAGATCAATGGGAGAGAAGCTTGTACAATAAGTGAGAGCTGTTGCAGAATTTTCTCTTCTTCTTGGCCCCACCGAAAACTAGCAACTTTTTGGGTCATTCAGTACATGAACTGGAATAACACACTCAAATGAGGAGTTTATTGCCTCCAAAATCCAAAGAGGCATTATGTCTCTTTTTTGGTTATAGGAAGAGCCAGATGGAACAACTTATCTTTCATCATAGAAGGAATTTTTCAATATGCCCCACACTACTGAATTCCCAGAAATTCCACGTTATTATTACTTAAGTTGAACCATTTATTAGGTTTTAAAAAATGGTAGAGATAAATCAGACAGCACTGCCCTATATTGCTTTCTTTTTATCTCCCTATCTCATCTTTTTCAGTAAGATTTTTAGTAAGATTTATTTCCCACACTCTGAGACACAAATGTCTTTCTAATAACTCTAGAGTAGTTACTACTTCTTACACACTGTGTCCAATCAGCCTAATATCATCAGTGCATAAATGCAGTGGACCAGGATATCTTTTGAAAAGGAAAGGCAATCAAAGTCCCTACAAACTAAATTATGACAGAGGGCTGGAGAACTGATAGGTATAGTGAAGGCAGAAAGTGAATGTATATGTCTGGTGGGCCACAGTGACAATTTGGGTCTCCTGGAATTAGTGTCAATTCAGAGCCAGTGTCAAGGAGTCCCCACAGGTCTGATTGTTTCCTTTTCCCCAGTGATGTACAGTTAACCTGGGAAAAGGTCATTGATCCCTTTGGGGAAGACTGGGAGGAAGATTAACAGTATAAATTTTTGGTAGAAAAACTGGAGTTTTTCCTCAAGGGGACCTGGTCTCCCCTTCATTCAAGGAGTTTTGGGTCTATATACTGTCTCAAGTCTGGGAATTGACTGAAGGACTATATACCTCTCTGTTTTTATTATTTGAGTTAGACTTTTGTTCACTTGGTGAAGAACTTTTCTGCTTATACAAATAAAGTAATAATTTAGTAAACTCACCATCTATTTCACTTCTAGGAACACCATGATTAACTAGCCAACACAATAGGTCTGTGCAAGTCAGACTAATCTGATTACTATTTTGACTCTGCTATCTATTGGAGTAACCACTCTCAACTTGTCTTTGGCAGTTGAGTGCCACCTGCCATCCCAAGATCTAATTACCCTTACTCTTCAGTGATGCTAGCTCTCCCCTCAGAAACTGATTTCTCAAAGTATTGATGAAAGCTGTGTCTTCTGGACCCTCTTACTGTAGGCGAGTAGGTCTTAAATGACAAATCCACTTCAGCATTCCAGTCCCCTAAGTCTCTGAATCCCTTCCTCTACATTAAACCAAGGGAGGCCAAATATTTCCAGTTTGCTCACTTAAAACCACCTTTTCATTCATGTTTCAGTCAATCAGCCAACCAAACTCTTAGAGTCCTTTCTGACTCCCCACACTGCAACAGTAAATGCAGAATCTTGTTTAGTGGGTCCATGTCCATAAATTCAGCCTAATCCAACTTTATCTTCCTTCTATCATTATACCACATTCTTAGTATCCATTCCCACAAGTTTCCTCGATTTCTGCTTATATAAATACAATGAAAATTAATTACTAGAAAAATTTCATGGCAATGTCAAATTGCTATAAAGATTATGAATTCTTACTCTCAATTTCTATATTTCTGACCATTTATAGGCTATTCTACCAGTCACTCTACCGGTCACACTTTGATTAGCAATGTTATAGATACTATAAACATATGTAGGTTAATAAAATTATTTCAAGAGCTCTAAAAAGTTAGAATTGACAATGGTGTTGCCAAAGCTCCAGCCACAGACATTCAAAATTGGGGACATTTCTCCATCAAACATTCCTCTGAGAATAGGTAAGTGAAACGAGGAAAAAAACACGTGACTAAGTTTATACACAACGTTAATATTATTGAGCTGTCATTTACCTATCTGATAGGTCTAGGGTAAGTTTACTTATCAATGACCATTTTGCTTCAAGATAGCAGCCTTTCTCTTTCTAGTGAAAAGCCGCAAAGAATCTTGTGGATTTGTTTTTCTGACTGTTTCTGATGGTTCATTTTGTGGTGTTTTTTCCTTATCTTGTTTGTCCTGAGTCTAGTCAGAATGGAAAAGAGGACTAGAATAAGATTCCTTAGTTAAACAAAATGGCTACTTTACTCATTTATATTCTTGAAAATGAAATAGTCCCAACTATTAAGTCCATTAGTCCCAACTACTGGCAGATAATGGTAGGTGAAGATCTGAGCTTTATCGAAACATAAAATCAAGATCCAGCTATAAACATCAAGCTCTTAAATGTCCTTTAAACAAACCACAAAAAGTGAGGAGAAATATGTCAACAAACTTCAGAAACCCAGAGTCAAAGAGACTCACAAGAAAAAAAAAAAAACATCTACGAAGTTAAGGCACAACAACCTGAATTTCAGAAAAGAACCTGAGTTCAGTTTAGAGATGGAAACAGTTAAATACCATAACTTGACCAATTAGGATGGACTCCTTGTTGCAGAAGGGACAGACAGAAAGGAGACAGAGCATGAGTCTCCCCATTTGCATGAGACAAGCGAGAAATGACAGTGGAGCAGTTTTGCCGTGCTGCAAGTTAGAAACAGGGAAATCAGTTGCAAAACACTGAAACTAATAGGACATAACAATGTGTGTTCAGGGTGTAGAGAGTAATCATCAAAAAAGAAACAGAAATCATGGGAGTGATGCAAAGTCCAACAAGTGGTGATCTGGAATGGGCAATATTTAAAGAGTAGGCAGGCATCTGGGTGTTCTGCCAGAATTTGGGAAAAGACTAGCAAGATAAGCAGAGGCTTGGTTTTAGCAGAAACATATCTCTTGAGAAAGTAAAAATGAGCTTATACTGAGAAAGTAAAAATCTACCCAGCTTTTATCAGACTGGATTAACAGTCAGCTATGAACTTAATAGAAAATTATCTCTCTCTCAAGAACACTGAAGCAGTAAAATGTCATAAGAACCCCCTACTCTGAATGACTACTGCTTTATTAATCACTGAAGAAATTTATTCTCTAATATTATATATTATCAGAGATCATGCTGTTTAAAATGATATCAGTAAAAATAAAACACCCCACTCTACCAGAAAGGGATTTTTAGGAAGGCCTAAAGGCACTTCGACACAGAGAATCAGTCTCAATTTACAACCCAGGTACAGAGTTTCAGATAAGAGGTCTCTGGCTACAACAGTCCACATCTATCTTAACTTTGCACTTGATAAGGACAATAAGGACATAGGAGCCTGGGTCTACTTCACAATCCAAACTTGGTGTTGATCCCTTTAGCCACAGTCCGATTTTGCTTTGAGCCTCTCAAACTTCATTTAAATACCACCCTTTCCTAAAATCAAAATCCTACAGCAGTTTTATCTTTTCCTTTGTTTGCTGAGACACCCAAGGTTGCTCTGGTGTGTGGTCTCCTTCCTTGTGTTGGATCAGTAAGCCTGATTATGCCAGACAACAGGTTTGCTCCTGGTCATCTCAGGCTGATGGGGGTGGGACAATTCCAATCAGTATACGTGAATGAGATGAGGAAACCACGCAGAAACCCAGTGAGAAAGGTCAAAGAGGATTGTCGCCTGGGGAAAAGGTAAGAGTCCACTTACCAGAACAGGATTTTTTAGAAAACAAGAAGTTAATGTGCTTTGATGCCAAGCCTAGGTGTTGGTCTGTCGCAGCTTGAGTATCTTTGTTGCAGTTCACATCTGCCTGAGGACAGGGAGATGGAGTTAGGATGGTGAGGAAAGATTCAGTGGTTTCAACTGAGAAAAGTGCTAGGGAGGCAGGAGCTGGGACCCAGCTCCTTGAAACCTGGGAGAAGATGAAAGGGCCAGTGATGGAAGCTCAAAAGAGCAGTCCCTGACTAGGGGCTTTGCCTGGGGCCTCACACAGGGAGGTGCCTGGGAATTAAACTGTGCAAAAGACAAGCGTTTCTCCCCATGGATATTTCTTTATCTCTTTGAAGGGGGGTGGGGGAACTAGGGAGGAAAAGAAGGAAAGAGTAGAGGAGAGAGGGGGATAGCCAGTGGCAAAGCCTAAGAAAATGGACTTGGAAGGGAAGCACCTTGTGGTAAAGTGCTCTGTAAGGCAGTGCTTTGTGCTCGAGCTGGGACTGTGCCAACTAATGGAAAACACGCTTAAAGTGTTGGCGAATTTTAGACTTTATACCATTTTGCTGAGCTACATGCGTGCCTCGTAGGAATTGACTTTTTCCCCCCTTTTTCTTAGCATATGAACCCAAAATCCCTGTTCAGAGTAGAGCTCTTGGGAACATTGTGTTGTTGACTTGTTTCATTCTCTAGAGGATTTGTTTGCAAGCCGCAGTGAATGGATCACTGTGAGAACACAATGATATTTTTATCTGTGACTGAACTATTCTATTCTGTTCCTGCTCCTTTTGGGGAGAGGAAAATAATTCCTAGTTATTTTGGTCTAAAGTTTTTCAAAACTTCCATTACAGACCATAAGGCAAGTTGGAATTATGGGAAATTCCTTTCCAGTTAATAGCTTTAAATGTATTTATATGGCGAGGTATGACTCTCTAAAGGTTATATTTTTATAATCTACTTTAAGAAATAGATTTTATAACAATAGTAATAACAACAAATAAAAACCCTTACTACCTTTCCTGATTTGTGGAAGGAATTCCTGGGTCAGGTGGGAAGGATAAGACGGCCTCTGAGAGGCAGTTTTAAGATCATGCGTTTTCAGTCATATCTGGAGTAGCCCAAGCAAACCAAAAGAAATCTTGAATTCTCAACAAACCCACCAGCACTACCATGATAGTCTCTTCTTCAGAAGATGACAGTATTACCTCAGCTCTTTTACTGTAGCACAAATAAATCCAGAAACCCATCCCCACCACCAAATTCCCCTACCCCTCCACACGCACACATGCCACTATTTGTTTCTGTGTTTAGTAGACTTCCATGTGTTTTTAAAAAGAGGACAAATGTGCTTATATGTGCATAGAAAACTTCTGGAAAGTTCCACAGGATTTTAGTAATGGGAATTGCCTCTAAGGAAGATGGGATGGTGATGTAATATTTTTGTATACGTTTTCATAGTGTTTGAATTTTTTATTTTGTGTACATACATATATTCCTTTTTTGATTAAAATAGCTAATTTTAAAAAATGTGAGGAGGGAGTAAGTACTTGCAAACTCATTAAGATGAAGGGAGTTTTCCTTGTGAACAGTCATATAAATAGATGTTTATTATAATACCAAAATTTATTCTCTCTTTCACTTACATATTTTGTACAATTTACAGAGTTTCACATCCATTACCTGACTTAGTGCTCATGACAACCTTTTGAAATAGGTGGGACAGCCACTGAAAGCCATACTTTATAAATTTTTTAAAAACCTGAAGATAAAAGACTTAAAAATTTAGAGCATATTTTTATGAAAGAAGTTTCAAGTCATTTACATGATTGCGACATATTGAAACCTGAAATTTTACAGTATTTTGAGTTACCAAGTAGTTTGTAAATAGCAGTATTTTTAACACCTTTAGCAATATTCCTTGTAAGATGGATCTCTTAACTAAGAAATTCTTGCATAAAGGAGGAATAAGGCAGAAAAAACAACCTGAAACTCTTTGTGTAAAATATGGCTAATATTAGAACATAAATTGTCAACTAATGATTGGTTGAAAATTAACATTAAAGAAGTTGTACCTAGAGAGTCTGGTCAAGATGGCAGAGTAAGTAAACATTGTGCTTGCCTCCTCCCATGACCACATTAAAATTACAACTAAATTATAGAATGATCAACCTGGAGAACCATTTGAAGACTAGTTGAACAGAAGTCCTATAACTAAGGATATGAAGAAGAAGCCATATCAAGACCGAAAAAAAAGTTGTGCCCAAAATTTTGTTGTATAGATTTTTACCTTTGAACTAGAACAAATCTATAATAATTACCTAAGTGGAAAAAGAGAGAAATGACAAATCACTACTAAACTTTGGAAAATATACCCTAAAGGTTTATGGCTATGGTCATTGTATCTCCCAGTGTCCTGGACAATCCCAATTTATACCTCCTGTCCCTGAGTAATTATTGATAGCACCTCTTTCACTCTCAAAAGTATCCTAGTTTGGGTGATAAATTATATCTCCACCTTATTAAATATCTCACTCTAGTCACACGTATCTTCAAGATCCTCATGTTCTAGCATTTGGGCTTCATCCCAAAACTAAGAATTACCTTCATTCATGCAAAAACCTGAAGAGTCCAATCTCGGCTTTTAGCTGTTTATATGATTCTCAAATAAAAAGAGTAGTTTCCAAGCATTATCCACCAGAAACTGTTGACTTTATTAAAGAGATTAATAGAGAGAAGAGAGTCTCAGGGTCTGATTTGGAAGTTTTGGCTTGAAATTGGGGCTTTAAAAGGGAAATGTGAACCAAGTTTGGCTTGGTGAGACTGAAGTGGAAGACAAGTAACTGATTTCACTTAACAGAGTTCTGAATATAGAGTTCAAAAAGTGAACCTTCCCAAGAGTCCTTCATCCATGTAATTCCTTTATTTATTAGTATTGGTGAGTAGCTACTTGAGGCCAGACGCTGTTCTAAAACACTGCATCAGTTTTGCCAGTAGTTTAGGGACTTTATGCTAAATTTCCAGTGGTTTGCTAGACATCAGATTTTGTTGTGTAAACCAGTCTCTGAATTCCTCTAACACTCTTTAAAATTTCCCTAATTTGGAATTACTCTATTCAGTAATTACAAAGATTACTCCCATGGTCCAAATAGGTTAAATTATTGCTGCTTTTTTTCGTGTTACAAGTCCTTCCTTAGAACAAACAAATGAATTAGCAGCTAAACTGAATATCACAGTAACAGCAGTAAACAGACCATCTAGTCAAAATATATGATTACTGGAAAGATTAAGGCAAAGCCACCGGTTGCTTATAACAACTGTTTACTTGCTACATTCTCTAAAGCACTTGGTATCTTAATTGAAGTTATCACGTAGTATGTGATTACTTGAGGTTTCTATGTAAAGTATTAAAGAATATTTTAACTGTTCTTTTATGTTTAGGTTTACGCTTTTAACAAACTCGTTTCAGGATATGTTTTAACACGCATGTACCAAAGGTCATGCATTCTGATTCTCTCACTGAGGGAGTTGAGACTTGGTTCTGAATAATCAGTTTGACTTAATTCCCCTTGTTTTCTGTAGATGTTTACATGTGTTTTGTTTATTTCTCCCCTTCCCTTGCTTTTTTTAGAAATATTTATTTCCTATCACTCGCCGAACTTTGCACAAAAGGAATCTTGTGGTGTGTTCTTTTGTTCTAATCATCACTGGTTGAGTGATTACTGTCACTGCCTTTACTGTCACTATCACTGTCACTATCATTTCCGTTGTTGCCATTGCCAGACTTGCTTTTGCTGTCACTCTCATCGCTACTGTCAGATGCACTATCGCTGCTTTTGTTGCTGTCACTGTCACTGCTATTGCTGCTGTCACTGTCACTGTTGTTGCTATTGTTAGTTACCATTGTCATCACTACACTGTTTGCCGTTGTCTACGTATTGCTGTCACTCCTGGGCTGTCACTATTCTCATTGTTGTCACTACTGCTGCTGCATTGTCACTTACTGTCATTCTGTCACTACTATCACTACTGTCACTGCTGTCAGCATCACTACTGTCACTGTTGCATACCATTGTCACTGCTTAGTGAGAGGGTCACCATTGTCACCATACTCAATTGTTAAAGCCATATTACTATTGGGTTACTGTTATTGTTTACGATTACTCTGTCACTTTGATGGCGGCACTTGTCATTGTACTGGTCACGCGATAAGCAGCACATTATTGCCTTTGTCACATACCATTGTCATATTAATTGTTATTGTTGTACGGTATCGCATTGAACTATTACGTTCATTTGCATTACTTTACTTTCATGTACTGCGCACCATTTATTTTACTTGTTGCTGTGGACATTGCTGTCGCTGCATTATTTTCATTACTGTTGTCGCTCACTACTGTCACTCTGGTCACTCTACTTGCTCACTGTAATCGTCATGTCACTGCTGCTTATTGTCACTGCTGTCACTGTTGTTGCGCGTCACTACTATCTGATTTGCTGTCACTGTCACTGCTGTCACTACTGTCACTGCTGTCACTGCTGTCACTGTTATCACTGCTTTCACTACTGTCACTGATATCTGATTTATCATTGCTGCTGGTTGATTTGCCATTATCATCACTCCCATTGTTACCATTGCCATTACTGTCACTATCATTAGTATCTGATGTGCTATCCCTGTCGTCATCTTCTCCTTTTGAGCCACTGTCATTACCATTATCTTTTGATTCATCAGAGTTATAAGAAGCATCTCCTTGGCTACTGCTGTTATTGTCACTATCAGAATTGGTATCGTCATTGCCATTAGACTCATCACTGCTATTGGGATCATCTCCTTGCATGGATTCATCATCAAACTCATAACTATCATATCCATCACTATTACTTTCACTACCTATTTTGCTGTGTCCAACCTTATTTACAGGTTCTAATTTCTGGCCAGGTCCTTGCATGTTGTCAACCTCCTCTTGTATCTTGATATTTCCTTTGCCCACAATGATATTATGTTGTCCTTTACTCTCCTTATCTTTGTTGACTATCCCGGTTTCTTTGGTAATGTTGTTCCTGTTGCCATTGCTGAGATCTTGAGTTTCTATTCCCTATGGAAGAATAGGATAAAGAATGAATGTTATGCTACAAAATTGCATTGGTCTGAGGAAAACCGACAGGGAAAAGGGACCAGAGAAACAGGAGTTCAGCTTCCAGTACTTCAGAAACATTTGTTTGTGAAAATGTTTTATTTAGTACTTGAAAGTGCTCTAGTGTTTAGATTATTTAACAATCTATCTGTGTTTTTACTCAGTAGAAATTTTTGTAAACTGTTACACGGGGTAGCTATTATTTAGCATAAGACTTTTCCAGAATTGTAACCAAATTTTCAAAAATATCTGATTTTTAAAATTTTTCTATATCAAAGTCTAGTAAGGGTTCCAGCTTTCCCATTAAATACTCAAGTAACTGAGGTGCAAAAATACATGAATGCAAGTCGTGATTTATTCTTGGGCTACTACTATCAAGTGGTGGGGAAAATTTAAACTGCCATTGAAAGAAATCAGCTTCGCAAACTAACCTTGTCTTGGCTCTTCCCATTTGTACTTGGTTCTGAATCTTTGTTGATTCCATTTTCCACACCACTGTTTTCTTTGTGATTGGGTTTTTGGGTGTCTTCTATTCTTTGGCTGTCGGTGTCTTCTGGAATTCCGCCAGAATCCTCCTCACTCTTGGAGGCATCGTTTCCATCCATGCCATGCAGATCTTCTTTGTGTTCAGAGTCATCATCTTCACTACTAATTGAATCTTGCCTTAAACTGTTGTCATCATCATCTTCTTTTCTGTGACCTTGACCCTCCTGGGCCTTGTTGTTATCAGTGCCCTCTTTTCCATTTTCAGTTCCTTCACCGTCATCATCACCAGAGCCCTTGTCTTCATCCTCATCTGCTCCATCCCCACTAGGAATCCCATCAGAATTATCCAGGCCAGCATCTTCTCTATTGCCAGCTCCACTTCCCCTTGGCATTACTCCCGCTTTGTTATTGTTATTTCCCTCACTTGCTCTCTGAGGTGTTATTTCACTAGTATCACACTCATTTCTACAGGAATTCCCATTAATTCCATCCTCGTGGCCTGTACTGCTATTGCTTCCAGTTACTTGATGTTTATCTTCTTTGACAACAGTGGAATCCTCACGCTGACTCACATCTCCAAAATCCTCAGTTTTTGAATCCTTATCAGTATTTCCATTAGTATTGCTCCCATTTTCTGCTCCAGTATTGTTGATAATGCTTACTTCTCTCCTGATGCCATGTGCTGAGGTGCTGTCTTCTTTTCCATGTATCCCATCATGACCATATGTTTCCAATTTTCCTGTGCTCCCATTCTGATCCTCAGGATTCCTCTCTTCATTTATTAAGTTGGAATGTGTAGAAAAACTTTTCTCTTCTATTTCCGCCCACTCAGAGCCATTTCTCTCTCCTTTGTAACCATCTTTGGTATACTGTTGCCTTCCTATTTCATTTTCATGCATGGGGACACCAATTTCTTTAGTAGAATAATTGGCATTTAACTCATTCTGAAAAAGAAACAATTCAAAATTAATTGTGGTTATCATCTTGAAGTAATGCAAGCTGAAAAGAAGAGTGTAAAATTTTGGAAGTTAATGGAATCTAAAAACACCTTAGAAATACATTTTATATCCTATACCTGTATTGGCACTTTTGATTTTGCTAGAAGATTTAAATTCACAGATTTGTCAACAGCATATCTCTCCAATGGCTTGATTTGAGGAACCTACCAAAGTGAAAATATTGGAAATTGAAAACATTTTTATTTTGTGTACATGCACACACGCAGTTTTTCATATATATATATATATATATATATATATATATATATATATATATATATATATATATATATAAAACACGAAGGCCAAAGTATGATCTAATCAAGTAGAAAAAAAGAAGTGACTTTTTACAGGGCTTATATGGAATTTAAACTGGGCACACAGATATTTTTCACAATGGTATTACTAATTTTATTGAAGAATTAACCATAACATTTATCTCAACAATAAAAGGGGAATAGTCTTTTTTAAAGATGAGTAAAGATAGCACAAGACTCACCCCAATTATAGTCCTGGCCAAAATCCCTAAGAAAATAGTTGGTCTGACCAGAGGCAGCACAGAATCAAAATCAAGTAATAGGCTACTTTTGTGCTCTTCAGCAGCACATTTGAAATGGCTGAGGAAATTCCCAATTACAAAAAGATCAAATTGTTTGCTATTATGAAAATATATCAAAATGTTAATCATAACAGCTAGCTAATAAAATTACAAATGGTTTAATTTTTTTGGTGGTTGTTTATCTGTATATTCCAATTTTTCCACAGCAAGCATATAAAACACAATTCTCTGAGTGTAAGTTTTCTTCTATGTTGAAAAAATTCTGTTTTTTCCTATTTTTCTTTCTTGAAAACTTCCTAAATAATACAGCCTTTATTGATATTAGAATGAAATTGATAGAGCATGAATGAAGATGAAAGTCTCCATGACTTCTGGGCACTGAATGTAAATTAATCTAAACAGATTTTTAAAATAAGTATCCTTCTGACTAGCATGAGTTTTCATTGGAGGAATAGGAGCATGAATTAAGAGTCATGTTTGGTTTTGTTGAGATCTCAGAGAATTCTTGTCAAGTCTTTCATGCAAATGTAAATGTTTAGGCTCAGCTTATTTGCAAAGCCTTAAGAATATATATGTGTGTGTGTGCATGTAAATATATAATATATGTATTATATATACATATAAAGTGTTAGGTGAAAAGAGATAGCAAGGTAAGGAGCTTTTCTGAGGAAGGCATACTTACAGGAATGGCCCATGATGCTGCCCAAATGCAAAAATATATAATTATCTTCATTTTCTTTAGGAATATTAATCAATGGCTGTTTTTTAAAAAAGAACAACACAACATTATTTATAAAGCAAAAGATGACAACCACAGTAAGATATTATTTTGATCTGTAAGCATTTGTATTTTTCCTGGGCAAGGAGGATATATACAACATGAGAAGGTGCCTGTCAGGACTCAGTGTTCTAGAACATACCTGGAGCAGTCACAAGGATATACGAGGTATCATCAGGCTCAGCATCAGTATAGCTACCTGACCTTTTCTGCCTCTGCCAGTAAAGGGAAACGGCCACATAGGCACAAAAGAAAAACCACAACTTTGTCCTTCTGCTCTTCTTGATGGTAATAATAGCTCTCTCTTCTAAATAGTTTTAACCAAGCATTAATTAATTGTGCTAAGATTGTGCTTAAAAGATGAAGCACTTATCATTCCCACCCAAAATCCATATATTGTGCTATTCTAGACTGTAAGGGAAAGACTTGAGGGAGCCTAGGCTAGTGGAGTTTAGATTCTGAGAACTGGATTCAAATTCTACATTTGCTACTTGATATGTGAGCTTGAGAAACTTCACTTTATTAAGCTTTTGTTTTCTCTGTCTGGGCTAATAATAATGCCTGCACTTCTGGAGTACCTGAATTATCTTAGCAGAAGAATATTGTCTGAGAAGGCTTCTCTGGCTCTACTTCATTCAGATGGTGTTCAGTGTCTCTCTTCTTTTTATATCCAGCAGCTTCAGCCCACCTCGCTGGTAGCACACTGTACTGTTTTAAAACAGCCCAGTTACTTATACATTTCTCTGCCCTTATGAGAGCTCCTGAAACCCAGGAGAATGTCTTGGTGATCATTGTATTCCAACACATAGCACAGAAAAAGGTATTTTATGAATGTTGTTAATGAATAAATATTTATTAGTATAAGCAATATCTGGCACTGTCCTGGGTATTTAGCAATCTCTTAATAAATGATAGCAATTATTATGTGGGACTTCTAAAAACATGATCTTTTATTCCTGTTAGAATAACACACTCAAAAATGTTCTAATATATATTTTTGGTACATTGGAATAGACAGTATAGTCCATGTGAATCAAAAATTTGAATTCCTATTTATCGTAAATTGAATTTCTTGATATAATGATACTATTACTATAAAAAGGAAGGGAGAGTTTTACTCTTATTTTATAGACTCCCATTGGATTTATAGATCATAATGCTTGCTGCAGGTCATAAAGTAGCCTTTAACAAATTTAATATTGATAGTGGAAACATAATAAAACCTCAGTGAATATCAACTGCCATGGGATTATTGGCATTTCTCCACAGGAAAGAGGACACAGTTCTAGAGCTACTGAGAGAGAAAAAAAGTGCTTACTCTTATAACTGCTCAGCAGAATGCCATGACCTCCTTCCAAAATGCTATAGATTAAAAACAAGGCTGAGGTGACCTCAGGACAAGTATAATGCAGAGATCTGGGCATAGATGCTGAAGAGTAGCTATTCAGGTAGCAGGGATTATATTGTACTTTGCAGTCTCAAACCTAACTATTACACAGACCTGGCAGAAGGCTAGTGTCCACTGTGATTTGGAGGAGCCATGGTGTCCTGGAAAGGTACCTATATTGAAGGCCAGGGTTATGCACAGCCCATGTCTAAACTGCAATCCAGAAATCTGACCACATTAGCTCCCTTTCACATCCACTCGAGAACAATTACATGGTGCATGATGATGTTTGCCATTGTTTCCACAGGGAGATAACTGGCTTGAAAGGCTGCTATAGAAATGGCCTCAATTTTGTCAGCCTGAAAAAAGAGGCTTAAGAATTGCGTGAAGCTTCTTCAGATTATTTCATGTATTGTCATAAATAAAACAAGATTTAGCAATTACTTAATTTGGAGGAATAAATAATAAAACAGTGAAAAGCAATGCCTTATTAAAGCCATTTGAAAGCCCAAGATGGATTTTTAAAATCCCAGTTGTGTAATATTTTTATCAAAAGTAACCAAAGCAACCAGATAATTATCAAATTTCCACCTCTGTTTGCTAACTTTTAGTAACATGTCTTTGTTTCTTCAAACCTATTATTATATTATAAAGTGGAAAAGGAGTGTGACAGAAGTCAGAATCTGTAGCTGTTTAATATAGCTTTTAAAACCTTAATGTTTAATTGGCAAAAAAATGTTTTTTTCGATGTCAAAGGTTGATTTTTCAAGGACCAAAAAATTAAATATAAACTAGGATTCACTCATCCAACAAATATTTGAAGGCCTAATGTGGGCCAGATACTGAGCTCTGGAAAGAGACATGAGCCCTATCCTCACAGAGCTTATCACTGAGTGAATTAGTCAGACTTTGAAATAAATGTTAACATAATGTGTTAAATCAAATTCCCAAATTCATGTTTATTTCTTAATAGAGTTAGTGTTTAAATATTACTATTGTTACCATTTGAAGGAGAAAGAGATTGGTTTTTTTCCTCTCTCATTAAATCCCATCATATCATACATTACAATGGTTAGGCTTAAATAAATGGCTTTAAATAGATTCAATGTTTTTAAAAATGGTTTTTCTGAATAAAAATAACACTAATGAAACTTCAGTGGATTATACATAAATGATCTACCCATTCTGTTGTTAATATTTTAGATTTAAAATATTTGTTTTATCTTACATATACTCTTTCTATTAGCAATTGATATTTTAATATACTAGCTATGAAAAGAAAAAAACAATTCTTCAGTGATATAATATTTTACCACGTAATTTTCCATTATCTTTTAATACAAACTCTTGATTTGACAAGTCAAAAAGGAAGGAAAAGCTAATCACACAGGGTTATTCACTTCTTAAAATCTAGTTGGCTTCTCCTCTAAAATTCAAATTTCTTCCTACAGGCATCTGTTGGTTCTGAGTAAAGAGAATGTTTCATCTTACCTTAAAAGCCTTCAAAGGGACTTTGAAAATCCAGGATTTCTTATCTTTTTCTTTGAAGACCGAGTGACACACTGTTCTGGACTTTTGCATGACAATTTTCTACCTGCCGAAATTTAAACTCAGTCTGATAATTTTCTCAACCAATCACTTTTTAGGATCCTTGATATAAGGTTCTAAAGTGTCACTGTGTCTACGAAGCACATAATAACTTCCTCTACTTCCTTCACTTGGTGATATGTATTTGCTCACCGAATCACTTGGTTCCAAAGAAACTAGACTTCACTTAATTAAATAGCTCTTGGGAGGCTGTTTTGCATCTTAAATATAGAGAATCAGTGTAACATATCTGAAAAGAGCCACTTAAACACTGTCACCCTGACATTTCTTGTCTTACCAAGGTTGGCAATCTAAGAAAACTCTAGGTTTCTTTAGTAAATATGACTGCCTATTTAAGACCTCTATCATTCCTGAGGTAGATATTAAAGTTTCTGTGCTATAATTCAAGAAACTGTCCACATGCAACAGCCTTGACATTGCTGGAGAGGTGTCTTTAACAAACTATAAATAGTAACTCTATGCAATCTCTCTGACCTGATGTGAAGTTTTAAAATGTATCAATTTAGGATTCAAACTATATTTTGAAAATAGATATTCAAAATACCAAAACTTATTGTAAGATAGTTAGATGTGCAAAAGTATGTACAGACAAAAAAATTAGCTTTCAATTGTCTCTTAGTTGTCTGTCAGCTATAGAGGACAAAATAGAAAACCAGACACATTTCTAGCAGAAAGTTTTGGTACCTGAACTCATCATTCTCTTGAACCCCAGACTTATCCTATAATTCAGGTAATCTCTAGACCATTTCTTCAATTTGTGAGTTCAAAAAACTTTACAATCTATGTCTCTTCATGAACTTGTTCAGAATTTGCAGGAATAGTCCACTCTTTTTGTATATTATAATACCAAAGGATGTGAACCATGTAAGACCACTAATATTCTGCTCTCCAACAGTAGTAACTACAGAATTCATATATAGGATTTATACAGGCAAAGCAGTAAGTTTGAAAGGGAGTGGAGAGAATAGAAAGAGAATTCGCCCTGAAGCTTTGTTTTCATAGCAAGGACTTTGTTTTTATTTAGACAGCATGTTTATGTGGGTGCCTTAAAGGACCTAAAAATGTTTTTGAGGAGTCTTAAGTCACTCTTGAGAGCATCACAACACCCTCACTCCAACAGACACCAGTGGAGGTTAGAGAATTGAATCTGTTTTCCTTTTCCTTTAATTTGAATGAACATGAATTATAGACAGATTTTAATAATTGATAAAACTAGTAGACTGATAAATCAGTACAGATAAGATATAAAGAGAAATATCAACCAACTTGATCTAAATGACATTTATTGAACACTTACTCAACTATAGCAGAAGAAATATTCTTTTTAAAAATAGATAGAACATACTGCAAATTGGTACAGCCACTATAGAAAACAGTAAGGAGGTTCCTCAAAAAACTGAGAATTGACCTACTATATGATCCAGCAATCCCACTACTGGGTATTTACCCCAAAGACTTGAAAATTCATATCCAAAAAGATGTTTTCACACCAATATTCATAGCAGTATTATTTACAGTGGCCAGGACATGGAAGCAACTGAAGTGTCCTAGGACAACTGAAGTGTCCTAAAGAAACTGTGGCACATATATACAATGGACTATTACTCGACCATAAGAAGAGATGAAATACTGCCATTTGCGACAACATGGATGGACCTCAAGACAATCATGCTAAGCGAAATAAGCCAGACTGAAAAAGTTGAAAATCACATGATATCACTTATATGTGGGATATAAACCTAAAAGCTACAAATGAACAGAACAAACAGAGACTCAGGGACATGAACAATTGAGTAGTGGTTACCAGAGGGTAGGGGGTGGGGAGGAGGAGGAGAGATAGATGGGGTAAAAGGGGTCAAATATAGGGGGGTAGGGGGAGGGGAGGGTGAAGTGGGTAAAAGGGATCAAATATACATAGCTAAAGGAAATTGGACTTTGGGTGGTAATCATACAATAGAATATATAGATGTCAAATTATAATATACACCTGAAAGTTATATAATTGTACTAACCAATGTTACACCAATAAACATAATAAAATAAAATAAAATAAAATAAAATAAAATAAAATAAAATAAAATAAAATAAAAGAATAAAATAAAATAAAAATAGGTGGAACATTTACCAAGATAAGCCACATTCTCGGCCCCAAAACAAATCTCAATAAACTTAAAAAGATTTGAGTCATACAAAGTATGTTTACAATAGAATTAAATTAGAACTCAATAACAGAAAGATCTCTGGAAAACCCAAATATTTATAAACTAAATAGCACACTCCTAAATAATCAATGAGTGAAATAAGAAACCAAAGAGAAATTCAACATTTATTGAATTATGAAAATTAAAACACAACAATTTATCAAAATTAGCAAAATGTCACTAAAACAGTTCTTAGGGGGGAATTTATAGCACTAAATGCCTTATTAGAAAAGAAATAGATTTTCAAACAATGACTTCACCTTACACCGTAAGAAACTACAAAAACAAGAAAAAATTAAATTCAAATTAAGTAAAAGAAAGGAAATAGTAAAGAGCAGAACTAAAATCAATAAAATTGAAGAAAAATAGAGAAAATCAATGAAATCTAAAGGTGTTTTTTTGAGATGCTCAATAAAATTTATAAGACTTTAGCCAGGTTAATAAATAAGAGAAAAGGCATAATTCTCAATACAAGGAATGAGAGAGATGAAAATACTACAGATTCTATAGATATTAAAAGATTTAAAAGGAAATGCTATGAACAACTTTATGCCAATAAATTCAACAACTCACATGAAATGGCTAGATTGCTCGAAACCATCAAAGCTCACTCAAGAAGAAATAGCCCTATACCTATTAAAGAAGTTAAATTCATAATTTAAAATCCTTCCCACCATAGCCTCTTTTCATTTCATACTCTCTTTCTCTGACTCTTTTAATCTAAGTTGGCAGCATTTCTACTGATATAAATTTTTCAAAAACTCTTCCATGGATTTCTCAAGGTTCACTCAATTAGACAAAAGTCCTAGCCACACATATTTTCACATATCCCTTTCTATCCCTTTGGCTGAGATGGCTGAAGGACAAAGCCCCGAAACTACTTAGAGGTCCTCTGGTTTGAGTGAAAAGATGTGAGGAATATTCTTAATCTCTTGTGAATGAATATTCTGATCATTTGATAACTTTCCCAGCTTTCAGCAAAGAGTTGTAGAGTCACTCCTTTGGACTTTTTTTTAGATCATGCTCTCCTGACAGCAAATTTCTTAATGTTAACATCCTTTGCCATGTGAAGAGGCAGGGAATTTTCAATATTACCAGGTCCCAATTCCTTTTTGTTTTAATAGTTCTTCTCTCAACGTATTTCTCTCCTCTTGCATTTTAGTAAAAGCAGCAAGAAGAAGCAGGCAGTATCAACACTTTGCTTAGAAATCTTAGTTATCTATGTTCATTGCTTATAAGTTCTGCTTTCCACATAACTGAAGGGCACATTATGGCTAAGCTTTCTGCTAAGCTTTCCACTTAGGATAACAAGAACTTTCATTCCTTCAAATTCTAGTAATGCTTTTCTCACTCTCTATTGAGACCTCACCAGGAACATCTTTAACATTTGTATTTCTAACAGTCTTCCAGCCTCCACCCACTCCCTGATTCTAAAGCCACTCCCACATTTTAGGAATTTTTGGCCACTCCCTACTTCTATGTACCAACATCTGTATTAGTTTTCTATTGCTTCCTAAAAAGTCACCAAGTATACCTCTGCTTTTGGATTATCACTTGATTAGGTTAGTCTCATCCTTTATCTTAAGGTCAACTGATGAGTAAACTTAATTACATCTGTCAAATCCCTTTTACCACATAATGGGACATAATCATGGAAATGATACTTCATTTTTACATATTCTCCCCATACTCAAAAGAAAGGTGATCATACAAGGGTAAAAGTCATTTGGGGTCATTTTTAAATGCTGCCTACCACATATTTTAATCTATGGGGAAAGAAAATAGATCAGTGGTTTCATGAGGCCTGGGGAGAAGATGGAAGGATAGGATTATAGAGGGTCAGGAAGAAATTTTTATGGATACTTTTCATTGTCTTAATTGTGGTGATGGTTTCATAGAGGGGTGTGCATGTGTGTGTGTGTGTGTGTGTGTGTGTGTGTGTGTATCAAACTTATCAAATTTTACACTTTAAATGTGTGTAGTTTATTCTATGTCAATTATACCTCAATACAGCTGTTAGGGGGAAAAAGTAATTAGGCTATTTCAAATCCTGTAAATTGAGAAGTTAAAATTGAGTTTAATAGGGCTCCCCAGAAGGTAACATAAACCCCAACTTATTGTGGAAACCAAGCAATTAATTAAAATTTAAGATCTGGGCGCAGATATCTTCACCGATTTAGTAATTTAAAAAGTTATCTAAAAGCCCTTAATTAGGATTGTTATTCTGCTCCTAAGGAGAGTTTGGAATGGAACTCTTAACCTAGTGGCTACTCTATTACCATGACTTTGAACTGTCTGCTTCCTGTTTTCTTAAGTTTGGATAAACAGTTGCTGAGCCAAATATCAAAACTAAGGCAAGAATAGCAATAGCAGTATAGACACAGAGAGGCTGTTCCAACTCAAATTGTTTTCTGTTGACTCAAACCAGTTCACAAACCAGCAGAAGGTACTTGAGTAGTGGTTCTCTGTGTGGGCAGATGTACAACATCCCAGCCAGGCATCTTTGAATGGTGGAAATTTTAAGGGCAAAAACCTTCAATTCGATTGCCCAATATTGAATTAATGCCAGTGCAATTGCAAAAAATGATATAATATTAATTTTAAAAATAACAACCATAGTTTTTCAAAGATTTTTTTTATTCCATTTCTTCCAAGTCTATAGTCAGCATAATGTTCTCTGAAATACCTTAATTTAAAAAGACATAACTGAAGCTCAAGTAACAGATATGTCTGTGGGCAAGACTTAGCTTCCATTGTCTTATTAGGAATGATAATACAACGATTACTAGACCACATAATCTTTTTTCTTACAGAAAAAAAGAAAAAAGAATACTTCCATTTTTCTCCTTTTATGTGCATATATTATATTTTCTCCAAACCTGTGTCTCGGATATTGAGAGTTAGCAGAGAGTAATAATTAAAATTATAGGCTTTGAAGCCAGATCTATTTGGGTCAAACTACCACCTGTCATTTACTGTATGACCCTGGAAAAGTAACTAAATGTATCTAAGATTCAGTTTCCTCATCTGTAAAATTATGTTATAATAATAGCTAACACTTATTGAACATCCACAATAGGACACACCCTACAACACAACAATCTAAGCCCATTATTTCATGTAGTCCTTAAATGATCACACATGGTAACACTGCTTATCTCCATCATAGCGATGAAGAATGTGGGTCCTAAAGTGGCACAACCAATAAGCGACAGACCCCAGATTTAAACCCCAGAATTATGACCTTATACCCTGACTCTTAGCCACTGCACTAAAGTGCCTACTTTATAATGACACTGTGAAAGTAATACATGGACAATCACTCAGTACCCAGAACATAACTTCTAATTAGGGAGCTATTATGAATTTCCTGGTTCTTCACTAAGTCCTTTACTTGTCACTATCCAAATTTTCCTAGGATTATTAGCAAAGTGATGCCTTTTAAATAAGACCCCAAAATTTTGACAGTTATTTTATTCAATACTATAAGTAAATTACTAACCATCGGTGACAACAAAAGTCTGCTGGCTCTCATTCTTTCTTCCTACTAAGTGCTGAGACTCCTAAAAGGCTCACAGCCTCCCAGTCTCTGGGCCCTGATCCCAAATCTCTTACACAGATGCCAAGTGATTCTTCTAAAATGCAAATCGAATCATGTCACTACTTAAATTCAAACTTTTAATCTAGCTTGGAACTTCTCAAAGTACCCAGCCTCACCTTGAGCCACACCCCTTTGAGAACCCTTGAGAACTTGGAATATGACCTGGGCTGGGAAGAGCACAGAGAAGAAGAGCCCAAGATGTGGTTAGGATCAGGGTGCCAGGCACCCTAAATAGACAGGACTTGTACTATATTTTAATGATATTTCCTGCTTCCACATTGACTTTGTGAGGCCTACTTAAATGTTGTATATTCAGCTGTTCTCAATAATCACAAGATATTGGCAATTTGGGCTAGTTTTCCACCACAGTAATTTGTGCTTAAATCTATTAATTGGCAACACTAGCTGAAAATCCTTCCTCCACAAGTAAAGATCTCTACAATCTGATATGTTCGCTCCTGCAAATTTGGCTGAGGGAAGACCAAAAGGAGGACTTAAAATTAAAAGACATATTTTTCATATATAAGAAAAGACCGTTCTTTAGCTAAAATCCTAAGTCAGGAACAAGCAACTACCATTAATTAGTAATAAGAGATCAGTGTGTATGCTCGGAAAACCAGCCAATCAGTGACAGCCTTACTCCAATAACTATGCTTCTGAAAGCAAATTAATGGCAGCCTAAGCTTCTGAAAGGCCAATCAGTGGCAACTGACAATTCTATACAGCAGCCGGTGAGTATGTGCTTCACTCCAGTGGCCACACTAATACATCTGCAAATCCACCAATAGCTGGATGCTCTCATTTCTGAAAGTCTACCAATCCCTGAAAGCCAGATTTCCCAAAACATCAATTCAGTAATACTGTGCCTTAAAAGTACAGCTATTCCTTGTGGGTAAAGGAGAACGTCATCATTTTTACATCAGATATTGAGTTCAATTTATTGTTAGTTCTCAAATTCACAACTCTTTCAATAGTTCAGCCCTTTTGCAATTAGTTATGAGTTCTGACTTGTGAGTGACAAACACTATCATGACTCCGACGTTATCAAATTCAATCAATATCAACTACAACTCAATAGAAAAAACAAACAATTCAATTAAAGAATAGGCAGAAAATTCAAATAGACATCTTTCCAAAGAAGACACATGTGGCCAACAGCTACATGGAAAAATGTTCAATGTCACTAATTATCAAGGTAATGCAAATCAAAACCACAATGAGATATCACCTCACAGCTGTTAGAATAGCTATTATTAAAAAGACAAGAAATAGTGTTGGTGAGAATGTGAAGAAAAAAGAGCTCTTGTGCACTGTTGGTGGCAATGTAAATTGGTACAGCCACTATGGTAAACAGTATGAGGTTCCTCAGAAAATTAAAAATATAACTACCATGTGATCCAGGAATTTCACTTCCAGGTATTTATCTGAAAGAAATGAAACACTAATTCAGAAAGACATATGTACATTGCAGCATTATTTAGCTAAGATATGGAAACAATATAAATGTTCATTGATGGATTAATAGATAAAGAAAATGTGATATATACGTATATATGCATACATATATAACTATTCATGTACATACATATATATAAATATATATATAATGAATATTATTTAGCCATAAAAAAGAAGGAAATCTTGCCATTTGCAACAACATGGATGGACTTTGAGGGTATGCTGCTAAGTAAAGTAAGTCAGACAGAAAAAACAAGTACCATATTTTCTCACTTACATGTGGAATCTAAAAAATATATAAATAAAAACATAAAGCAAACAATTAAATAAAACCAAGCTCACAGATACAGAGAACAGATTGGTGGTTGTCAGATGTTGGGAAATGGGGGAGATGGGATGAGTTGGAGGTAGGTAAAACAAGTAAAAAGTGTCAAAAGGTACAAACTTCCACTCATAAAATAAATGTCATGGGGATGTAATGTACAGCATGGTGACTATAGTTAATAATATTGCATTTCATATTTGAAAGTTACTAAGAGAGTAAATCTTAAAAGTTCTCATTTTTAAAAATGTACACAACGACATTCACTGCTATTTGTTATATTAGCAAAAATCTGTGAACAATCTAAATATCCATCAGTAGAGGATTATATAAATAAAGAATGATACACTTATATAATAGAATAACCATATAGCATTTAAAAAGGAATGAACTAGGCTCTACCTATCAACATGGATAAATCTAAAATAAATAATTGAAAAAAGCAATCAGCAACCACTGATCTGTTTTCTGTCCAAATATGTTTGCCTTATTCAAAATGTTGTATGAATAAAATCATACAGTATATAGTCTTTTGAGTCTTTTGAGTAGCTCAATGCATTTGAAATTCAAATATTTTGCTTGAATTTTATATTAGGCTGTTATATATGTAACACTGTTCTAAAAAGTAAAATAAAGCTTTGAGCAGATTAAAAAATAAAGATTTTTTTTGTAATATTGTTGACATTCAGCTGTCCTCAATGCTCTTGCATTCAGAATCCATTGACTCTCTCGAATAGTCACTTAAAAAATTCTCTTTATTTGAAGAACTCAAATCATACATTAATTCCGAAGAAAAGGCTCCCAAGATTTTTGTTGACTTTTAAAATAACCCACTGAGGAAAGCCCACATGTTTCTTAATTATACTTTTCAATATTGCCTTAGTAATAAAATTATGCAAATTGAAAGAAGAGTAAACAATGTTATTGAAGTACTCCAGTCTTAAAAGAAATTGTGGAATGTGTTAAAGAAAGAACTACAGAAAAAGCTATCCCTTTAAGTGTCAAAACTGTTCTTAACAGGAATATTACTTATGAACAAGAAAAGAAATCCCAGCTTAAAATAGATAACTATCATAGCACTGTCTTGACTATTTTGTGAAATAATTTCATCCCTTGAAGGATTAATTCTTTTGTATGGATGTTTCTAAATACTCTTCCAGCACAGGAACAAGTGAAAAATGGTCAAGTGTTGTGTTGAAGAAAGGAATAAATATTGACAACAATGTTTTTGTCAGTGAACAACATTTTTAAAAGTCATTGATCAAGAGATAGAATAAAACCCTGAAGAATGGAAAAGTAAGTTATGCAATGAAAGAAGGTATTATGTGTTTCAAGAAACCAAATTTGAAGAATGAATCTTAAAATTTATGCCAGTACACATTGGCTCATGATACTAATAGTGAGTGTGTATTTTTCATTAACAAATGTTCAGTGGAAAAAAGTAGAAAGAAAAAAGAAAATGATTGTGACCACAGTAGAAGCTATGTCACAATGTAAATTAAACATATACTGTAACTGTAAGATAAGATTTTATGTGTAAATGCTGCAAGATAACTATAAGGAGAGCCAAATCATAATGGAGACATAATTAAAGAAAGAAGTATGTAATTTAGATATTTTTATAATATATGTCAGATAAACAACAAATACTTCAGTATAAGTATGTTCCCTGAAATATTTTTCTTTTATCTCCATGTACATAAGCATGTGTAATTCAAAATCACTTCAAATTTAACTGGGCCTCTGTATTTTCATTTGCTAAATCTGGAGACTCTAGGTTAGATTCTATCAGCAGATGTAAGGCTTTTTCCAAGTGGTCATTTTGTGACTTTTTCTTTGCAGGAGAGACAATCAGATATCTGAAGAGAGTCAGTGGTCTCACATCTGGTGTTTGTATCCATTAGCCTTACTAGGCTGCTGGGGATTCCCAATCTCATATCCTACCACCTCCCAGACCAATTCTGAGGAGAAAAACTACCTAAGACCAGACCGTAGAATTGTTTAGATAGAATTGCCACAAGTGAACCTTCTCTATATACTTTAGGCTATAATAAAGCTATTCTAAGACCAGTTATACACCTTTGGCCACCATTCAGTCAGCAGATTTGTAGAGAAGGGCATTGAACTACACTCAGTGAAGAACTCAGGTAATTTGCCCTTAAGAAACCTCCATTCTTCAAACTATTAGTGGCATATTCCTGCTAATTACCTACTTCGTGACAGGCATTACATGTTTTATCTATAGTATCTTTTTATTTTACTTACATATTGTTTATATATGTTGCATATATTCTTTGTTGCATATATTCATTAATATGAGTATATTCATAAATCTTTCAGCTTTTGACTGAAGCAGTAACTCAATATCCAGCACTTTTTGATAGTTAATCCTGATTATTTGAAGATTCCATATTTGCTCATTCTCCAACTTGCTAATCAATATTTGTAGTCATTTCATGGTCAAGCAAGGCCACATGCATGCACACAGAGAAGCAAAAAATTTGAGCTGTCCTATGAGTTCCTGGCTGAGGTCAAACAAGGTAACACTTTGCCTTCTTATTTCTGCTCTCATACTATAAATGTACTGTCTTTTTTGTGGCCTAGTTAGTGCCACATTTTTGTATTTTGTGCTTTTTATAGGTGATTTTGCTGTTTAAAATGCCCCCCAAGCATAGTGCTAAAGTATTATCTAGGGTTCAAAGGGTAGGAATACTGTCATGTGTCATATGGAGAAAATAGTGTTCAATGAGCTTCATTAAGATGTAAGTTATAGTGTTGTTGGCCATGAGTGCGATGTTAATGAATCAACAATGTATATGAATAAAGTATCTTTAAACAGAAATTCACAAAGAACAAGATTATGTATTGATCGGTGGATGAAAATGTTGTGACCAAAGGCTCTCAGAAACCTAATTCTGTATTTCCCCAGGGGCAGTGGTTCCACATTCACTAATTCAGTGTTCAAGGCAACTGAATAGGACATAGCTAACTTGATAACAAGAATGTGTGTGTGTGTGTGTGTGTGTGTGTGTGTGTGTGTGTGTGTGTGTTTATATCAGAAACAATTTTCATGAACTATAATACTTACCTTTACTATGTGTGGCATGCTTTAATAATCTCTCTTATGTTTCTTTTTTCATGCTGCTTACAATGATTTCAACTCCCTGAATTGATTTATAACCCATTAATAGGTCATTAGGGACAGGTGGAAAACACTGCTCCAGCACACGCAGAAAGAAAAAAGGTAGGTTTTTTTTCAGATTAGTAAATAAAATCAGTATTCAAAGTTTATGGGAAAGTTAAAGGATTGCATTCTTTAGAAATGTGAAGAGTCTTAGCAGTATCTTCTTCGGTTTTCATTGTTTTTCCTCATTTTAGATGCCATGTTAGATTCTATTTTCCCATTGGATATGTAGCAGCTGTTGAACGTAAGAATCGTTTAATTCATGGACACGATTCTCTTTCTGACTTACGAGGGAATACATAATCTTTTGTAGAAGAAGCAGTGAAGATTGGTTTGTGATCAAGTTTCAGGCATAGGGCCAGAAATTTTTTATAGATGAAAAAGTAAATAATTATTCCTTGCAAGCTAAATGCTGACTCTTATACTTTTCAGTAAATATTTGGTTGTAATAGTTCAATATGGGCTATCAGTTTGAAGAGGCAAAGGCAAGATTGCCCAGGTTTTGTTCTGCTAGGTTAGTGGGAGATTTAGTAGGAATTAATCTGTCCTGCTATAGTAAAGGAAAAATTTCCATCATGATTATTAATTAGTTTTCAATAACATAGCAGTGTATTAGTCAGGATAGGATAGACTATGCTGCCTAAATAAATAAACCCCAAAGTTTCAGCAGCTTAGTGCAATAGAGACTTATTTTTGCTCATGTCACAATTCAGCGCAGATTAGGTAGCTCTCCTGTGGGCAGTGACTCAAGAACCCAGGATGTTTCCATCTTGTTCTATCATCTTATAGCTTTGAGGTCACCCTGGCTATTACCTGTCTATAGATGAGAAAGGAAGGATATTAAAGACTATTCTGGATACTTTAAAGATCAGGTCCGGAAATGGCTCTTCACTTTTGTCTATATTCCACAGGGCCAACGCAACTCCAACGGAAGCTGGACAATGTGGAGGAGTGCTCAGATATGGAAAAGGCACTAATAGTCTCTGCCTCAAGAGGGAAAGGTTCTCAGGCCCCCATGTTGATCCTCACATTTGTGCAGGGAACCTGTATCTTGGTCGATTAGATGTGGCTGGGGACACTTTTAGATAGCTTTAAAGCACTGTTTAACTCTTTTCATTAATGGTTGTTATTAATAAATATTATTGCTATTATCTTTAATAAAAATATTTGAAGTCCTCTCTAAGACAGTTTTAAAGATGAGACCAAAAATGGGGCAGGTCCACAATGTGGATTACTCCTGCATACAACTTATAATACCTGAAATTAACATTTTTCATAATGTGGCTTCTAGATAACTTAAATCTGAATCACCTTGATTTAAATTGTTAAGTCTAAATTTGTGGAAAATGTAGATTTCAGGGAACCGCATCTGGCCTATTAAATCAGATTTTGCATTTTAAGATGCTTCTTAGATTATTCTTGTGTGTACTAGTATCTGAGAACCACTGCCCAACAAGGGAACTGAAATATCTTCCACTTGAAAGCCAAGTCTGCCTGTGATTACAAAATAAGCTCAGATATGAGATCCAATTTCAATCTCCTTTTCTAAACAAGAAAAGCTAAGAATAGGAAATTCTAGGATTTAAACTGTCATAATGTTGGCTGAAACAGATGATGACAAAGCCCAGATGATCGAGGCCAGAAAAAGAAGAACAGGACTTGGGCACCAAAACTTTTCACATTTTTATTTCTGATGTGTGTGTGTGTGTGTGTGTGTGTGTGTGTGTAAACTTCATCTCTACCACTTTCTTTCTCATCTCATCACATTTTCTGATTCAACCTTCTCCTGCCCTCTAAGTGTCTACTGAACAAAATCTACCTGCTAACCCGCTAGTCTTCTGTTAATATAAAATGATTTAATCACATCCTCATCACAGTGCTGCTCTGAGGATTCAATAAAATAATGTGTGTAAAGTGTTTAACTCAGATCCCGACACTCAGATGACTAAAGCAATGCCAACAATTATTAAAATCTAACAAAATCACTGACAGACATGTGGCATTACTAAGCTCTAAAAGTAATCCCACATGGGCCAAGAAACTGAAGTCCCTGGTTCCCATTACTTGAGGAAGAGTTGTGAATGAATAATGTGGGTGACTAAAATGGGTACCTGTGGCATCCACCAAAAAATGAATTAGGAATGCCAGGCCACCCAAATGCACCCTGTCACATGAAGTATTGCCAGGGTAAGTGATACACAGCCCAACCCTACCACTACTACCACCCAACACACCCACTCAGAGAGAGTTTGAAGCCAAATGTAAATCAGTGGATAACTTGCCTACAGTTGCCTCTTATAGATATGGCCTTGGACTCTCCTCAAACAACAAACCACCCATCAATTCAGAAAATGGCAGGGTTCAATTTTAATGGGTCTATCTACCCACCCCCCTCACAGGGATGTGGTCAAGAAGAGAAAGGGGGCGGGGTGGGGTGCTAAAATGCCTAAGGCCACAGGAAAAATCATGCTACAATGTTTTGCATGAGCAGCTATGAATTTAAATAAAAGCTAAGACAACATCTCCTTTAATTTTAGTATGTAAGATCTGAGCAAAGCTAAAAAGACTATCGGTTAGCATTGAAAAGAAAGAGTCTTCCAAACTATTAATAGAATAGCGACAGGAAAGGGAAAATAGCATGCTGTGCTTTTCAAATTATAGGTCACAACCTATTAATGGATCATAAAATCAATTTCAGTTTATTTTTAATGAAAGAATAGAAGAGAACAGGGCATCATATATAGTAAAGTATTTGAAAAAAGTTTGTTTCAGTTTGTATATGTATTTGTGTTACAATGCAATAATTATTTTTTATAGTGGATTGTGTGGGAAAAGTTTTAAAATGTGTAGCATAAAGTTAACTGCTCTGGAATCACAAGGAGTTTGAATCCAGGCTCTCTTACTAATTTTATGACTTGTGACACACTTCAATTTCCTCAGGTGCGAAATGGGAATAATACCTACAAGAATTCTTGGGAAGTGAAATGAGATGATGTATACAAACTCCTTTAGCACAGTGGTGGCCACAAAATAGTCACTTAAGATATTATGTATGTAAATAGATTCAGGTACCACAGCAACAGTCACTTAATTTCTCTTGGCCTCAGTTTCTTATTCTGAAATAAAAGAGCAGAACTAGATGAACTAGTGCCTGCTCTATAATTATCTAATTTAATTTAAACGGTCATTCTATTATCAAATCAAAGAGATTCTTATTGAAATGTATTACAAATCTCAGGTGACAAATAGATTTCTTTTTTATTAATCAAACTTTTTGTTTTTAGATAATTGTAGATTGACAAAAAATAATACAGAGAATGTTTAGGTACCTGTGATAATAAGAAATATATATATGGTCTTTGTCACTGGTTCCTGGCACAAACTCTTAAAATCTTTGGAATCTCTAGAGTGATAAGAGTGTCTTTTTTTTATGATAATGAGATGGCTTGTGGCCGTGAGCTCCTAGATAGCTTCAGGATGGATGCTAGTCACCAGAAAGACAAAGCATGTTTAGAGAGTCGAACTTTCAGTCCCAGCCCCTGACACCTAAGGAGAGAAGAGGGGCTGGAGACTGATTTAATCACCAATGGCCAATGATTTAACCAATGATGCCTATAGAATAGTCCGTCCATAAATACAATTAAATGATAGGGTTCAGAGAGGTTTCAAGATTAGTGAACAAATGGAGGTGCTCAGAGGGTGATACACCCAAAAAGGGCATGGAAACTCCAGCACCCCTCCCTTTCATGCCTTGCTCAATGCATCTCTTCCAATTTGCTGTTCCTCAGTTGTATCCTTTATAATAAACAAGTAAGTAAAGTGACTTCCTAAGTTCTGTGAGTAATTCTAGCAAGTTATCAAACCTTAGGAGGGGGTTGTGAGAACCTCTCATTTATAGTCAGGCAGCCAGATGTCCAGGAGGCTTGGAACTTGTGATTGGAATGTGAAATGGGGGCAGTCTTATGACACTGAGCCCTTAAATTGTTGGATCTGATGCTAACTTTAGATAGTGTCAGAACTGAATTCAATTGCAAAATACCCAGTTGGTGTAGGAGAATTGATTGGTGTTGGGGGAAAAAATCACATATTTGGCATCAGAAGTTTTGTTGAGTAAAAACGGCTCTGGAGTATCCTTCGCCCAGTTTCCCCCAATGACGACAGTTTGCAAAACTATAATACAGTATCTCAACCAGGATACTGACTGTGACGCACTCCATTGATCTTATTCAGATTTAAGTTTCTTTGTAGGAGTCAACTATAACTGATTAGTAATGGCTAGAGTGCAAGCTTGGGGCTGCTTTGAATCCTTGATTTAGAAGAAAGAAATGATTCACAAAATTAGCATTGTCTGCCACTGGCCTAGCATTGGGAGAGTGATGACATGTTTGCTACAAATGTGCTGACTCTAAAGTAAGTGAACAAAATGTTTGTTTAAATTAAATGTTTAGAGCTAGTGCTTAGTGAATAATGACTTCTGTTTTTATATATGTTTTAACATACCAAGATCCAAAAAATGGGTAAAAAATTATCTCTTCATCAAGAAATTATATGAGCAGTTCCAACATATATTTAAGTAGATAACCTACTCTCAGTGGAGAGAACAGACCTTTATATAATCAACTATAAAATTATTCTTTGGGCACCTTTGAGTAATTGATCCATTTGCATGTTGAGTGCTTGAAAAACTGCTTTAAGCTAAAGAATAAAGACAACCTTAAATAAGAACATCTGTTTACTACATTTCTTCCACTAACTCATGTGAATCATAAGGTTTATCAATTTAATTGAAGAATGAATGAAAGAATTTGGACATAATAATCAAGTTAAATGCTTTTTTTCTCAAAAGCCTTTTTAAGTCAGCTTTTCTATAAAGTAATAAGGTATGGGAACTGTTCACTTTCAGGAAATGTAAATCTTATATTGAATTTTCTCACAGACTAAAGAGCTGCTTTTGAATGTCTGAGATTCATTGTTGAAGAAGGTAGTTTAATACAGTAGAAAAGGAGCAGGACTTTGGTTATTTTTGTCTTTGGTTTGACAATTTGCTATCTTAAAAGAACTATACGAAGTACTTAATACAGTGCCTGTTGTACAGTATGAAACAGATATTAACTGCTTATGGTATTGATGATGATGATGAGGGTAATGATGATAATCCTTAGCTTTGTAAATTTTAGTAAACAATTTAACCTCTCTGATCCCTGGTCATCTCATTTGCAAAGGGGGTAGGTGAATAATAATATTGCCTTTTATGCCTACTTTACAGGATTATTGTAAAAACCAAGCAAGACTATGGTTTTGAAAATATTTTGTAGACAGAAAATAAGTGTAGGTGTTAATTATTATTGATATTTGTTTATTCCTCCCTTTCCCTACAGAAAAGATAATTACCTATAAATCTCTTGGTATCTAGCTCTAGTATGGTTCATATGGTAGATACTGCTGAATGAAGAAAGCCCATGGTCGTCTTTTCCAGTCTGCTGGCTCCAGGTTCCTTTCTTCAACCCCCACCTCCAGCTACTACTCTTTCTGCTACCACCTCCAGAACTTTAGTGAATTGTCCATTTATACTGGGACTGCAGCCCATCACTGTTCTCATGTGTGCACGGTAACAGGAGCAAGTTGGCAGAGAGAGCATAGATGTAGGCACCACATCAGTGGACAGGAAAAATTATAGCAAACTGACATGCACACATGTAGAATGTTTAAAGAGACTTTCTCTATTGAAGAACATTGTAAAGTAAATTATTTCTATCTAAAATTAAAACATGCCAAAGTTAGAATATATAAATCAATAACTCAGTAATACATGTAGTCAAAAAAGATACTATTGTACACCTGAAACTTACTGGATTTTGTTAACCAATGGCACCATAATAAAAATTAATTAATTAATTAAAAAATTTAAAAAAATAAAAGCCAGGCTTTCCAAAAAAAAACAAAGATATTATTTCACACAAGCTAATCTAATTTTTGGATCTCTTTTCTATAGACTCTATAGTATAGACCACCCTCTCACTGATGTCAAAGAATGTGTTCCCCATGGGAGAGACAGAGTGGGGTGAGGATCAGCCCCGTTAAGGAACAACTGATCAGATTCAGCAGGCCTGGGGCTTCACTCAGTCAAAAGGGAAATTTACCATCCTTTCTGGTTTGTTGGGGCCATAATTAAGTCTGTATTTTGTCTTAATTGGTGGCTGTCATGTTTGAGGGGGCAGGAAGCTATACCACAGTCATCTTCAAAATTTGAACATATATGATAATTAATGTCGCCAACATGCCCAAGCTGCAAATTGGGAAAGGATTAATTCGTTATTCAGAATGGTTGCTGTGTTTTCATCAGGGCTGTATTTCATCAGTATCTAAAATCATATCAGAGGATAAAAACAGTAAAAGAACACAAAATGACAGTGCAAACTTTGACTTAATCAGCACAATATAAAATCCCATTTCTAAAATGATTGTAATTTGCCCTGACTCTGGCAAATCTAAGGAGAGTTTTAAACAGGCACACTACAGAATAGCAAGAAATAATGTTTTTTAAATAGTTTAAAATTTTTTTAAGTTTGAATTGTATATTTTAATGAGCAAAAAAATAGCCCGATAAAAATAAGGAAAAAAAAAAAACTTCTCTATACTATAATTAAATTAGACCAGTTTTAAGGTATTATTAGATTTCTTGACTATTCACTATTAAGATGAAAAAGTTAAAATGGAATTCTGATGAACATTATTTAATGTGCAAGTGAAATGAAACCAAGGAACCCTACCCAATTACGTTACTTCATTAGCTGTTTGGGATACATTTTGCAGAAAAGTAAAGCCAACCTTCATTCGTGTTCTCTTCTCCTCAGACTCTGAGCCATTGTTTCTTTGATAGATTTGGCAGACAATCGATATAATTATCCTTCAGACCCTCTCTTGTTGATCTGTCACATTAAGACACAAGACTCAAGTCTCCATCAAGTTCTTGTCCAAATACTTATGCAAATTCATAGGCGCTTTTCTGAGGAAAGAAGCTTTCTGCACTATCTGCTGAAATGGCTAAAAAAAACTGTCCAGATCCTTAATTTTCTTAAGAATCTCTTTTTACTTTTGCCCCCTCTTACTTGATAAGTAAAGGATATAGATCTTCAACTAATTACACACAATATCTGCACTTCAAACTCTGGACAGAAGCCTTGACTTAGAAATAATTGTGACCAAGTATCTGCTAAATATCTGGTTGAAGAAATGAAATTTCCTCATGAAATCAGAAAGTCTAAGGAGCATGTTAAATTTCCAGGCCTCTAAGTTGTTTTAGCCTTGTATAAATCAAAGAAAGTAAATCTTACCTCAACTGATAATAATAGCTAGACTTTACTGAGAATCTAATATGTGCTAAACCCCAAGAGCTTCACATGAATTAAATGAATTAACTTATTTAATTCTCACAAGAATTTCACAAGTAATCATTATTTTTATTCCCATTTCACAAATTAGGAAACTGAGGCACAGGGAGGTTAAGTGCCTTGCCCAGCCAGGACCAGTCTAGTAAATAGTGGAGTCAAGAGCCCAACCCAGGCAGAATAGGTGAGAGAAGCCTACAATGACAAATAAAATATAAGATGAGCCTAGAATACCTTTTTGTATCAGAAAGCACATAAATACTCAAAGAATGATGGGGACATGCCGAAGGAGCGCAGGAGCCAGCCTGAAGAGGCTCCCATTGACCAATCTGGGAACAATTTGAATATAAAAATAATGATAGTAACACATTACAAACAATAATAAAAAAGGAATCCATGCATCTATACAGATCTATATACATATATGTGAGTGTATAAAGAAGTAAAGTAGAAGAGAAAGTTTTTCCTACAAAATGTTAACTATTAAATGTAGAAAATAGAGAATAACCATTTGCAACCATTATAAAGGAGGTTGATTGAGACAGAAACTATCAATGGATGGTGAAGCTGGTGGGCAGATATTGATCAGGTACAAGATATTAACAAAATATCAGAATAACTTCCCTCATACTCCATTATTGAATATCTACGGGTGATGGGACATCATTTCAAAGGTTACAAATTACTCTTCAAAGGTTCAGAAACAGACTAATAATAATGGACTTTGGGTGATGTAGCAAGTGTAGTAAAATATTAACATTTGAGGAATCTGGGTGAAAGAGACATAGCAGTTTTTATCTGTTCTGACAACAGTCTTATAAGTATGGGATTATTTCACAATAAATTATTCTAAAATTTTAAAGTATTTTTATTATATTGATAAAATTTTAAAACCATTTAATGAAAAGCAAAAAACTCAGAATTACATTGCCACACGACCTGATTTTCACAAATGTTTTTCTACTGAGGTGATCAGTGCTCTTAGACTCTTGGTAAGTAACTGTAGGTTAGATTTAGTTTTGTGTGTTTACCTCTTGACATAAATCTCTAACTTTGAGTCAAATGATGTGTCTGGTTTTGAAACACAATGCAGAAATTATAATTATCTGTCTGTGAAAACACTGTTTTTCTATGAAAATTCTATTTTTATGGAAGCAGTTTATGTGATGCCATCTTAAAACGTATAAACTAGTGGAATAGAACACAAAAAAGACCCTTTTACAACAAGTCATTCTGGAGTTTAGACATAACAAGTAAAACCACTGTCAAAATACATGATGTGGACCTGCCGTTTCCTCCAACATTGATAGTTTTCCTAACACACACTGGCCTCATTATATAATCTTTCGATTTTATTTGCTTATAATGTTGCAATGGTTGGACTATACTTTATCGAGTTTTAACATGTTCATAGCAACTTGGAAAGCTCCTTAGTGGAGATCTCTTAAGATATGAATGTATGTGGAACATGAGTTTTTATTTTTAGCATTGATTTTTTTATGGTGACATAGATTAACGAGATCTAGTTTCAGGTGTACAATTTAATAGTAAGGCATATATATGGGTATATATATATATTGTATATGTCACTGCATATTTGACCACTTTTAGCCCATCTACATCCCCTACCCTAACCCCTACCCTCTGGTAACCACTAGTCTATTGCCCATGTCCATGAGTCTCTGTTTGTCCTGTTTGTTGCTTTGAGGTTTCTATCCCACAGATAAGTGATATCATGTGGTTTTCAACTTTTTCTGTCTTGCTTATTTGGCTTAGTATGATTATCTCAAGGTCCATCCACGTTGTCACAAATGGTAATATTTCATCTCTTCTTATGGCTGAGTAATATTTCATTGTATATATGTACCACAGCTGCTTTATCCAATCATCTGTTGTAGGACACTTTAGTTGCTTCCATGTCCTGGTCACTGTGAATAATGCTGCTATGAACATCGGTGTGCATATATCTTTTCGGATATGAGTTCTCAAGTCTTTGGAGTAAATACCCAGTAGAGGGATTGCTGGATCAAAGGGAAGATCAAGTCTTAGTTTTTTGAGGAAACTCCATACTGTTTTCCATAGTGGCTGTACCAATTCACAGTGCCACCAGCAGTGTGTGAATGTTCCTTTTTCTCCTCATCAGTTCCAACACTTGTTATTAATTGTCCTGTTTATTACAGTTATTTTAACAGGTGTGAGATGGTATCTCATTGTAGTTTTGACTTGCATTTCCCTGATAGCTAGTGATGTTGAGCATCTTTTCATATGTTTGTTGGCCATTTGTATGTCTTCTTGGAAGAAGTGTCTGTTCAGGTCCCCTGCCCATTTTTTAATTGAATTGTTTGGGTTTTTTTATTGTTATTGAGTCATATGAGTTCTTTGTATATTTTGGATATTAGGCTCTTATCAGAAGTATTGCTTGCAAATATCTTCTCTCATTCAGATGATTGTTTTTTTACCTTGTTGACCATTTCTTTTGCTGTGCGGAGCTTTTTAGTTTCATGTAGTCCCATTCGTTTATTTTTGCTTTTACTTCCCTTGCCTTTGAGGTCAAATTTATAAAATCCTCTTTAAGTCCAAAGTCCTTCAGTTTAGTTCCTATGCAATTTATTGTTTTAGGCCTTATATTCAGGTCCTTAATCCATTTTGAGTTAATTTTGGTGTGTGATGATAGACAACAGTTTTGTTTCATTCCTTTGCAGATGGCTTTCCAGTTTTCCCAGCACCATTTATCAAAGAGGCTTTTTTTTCTCTACTGTATGTTTTTGGCTTTTTTGTCAAAAATTATTTGCCCATATAACCACGGGTATACTTCTGGACTCTCGATTCTATTCCACTGGTCTGTGTGTCTGTTTTGCTGCCAATACCATGTCGTTTTGATTACTATCACTTTGTAGTATAATTTGAAGTCAGACAGAGTGGTGCTTCCAGCCTCACTCTTTTTTTTTCTCAGGATGGCTTTGGCAGTTCAGGGTCTTTTGTGCTTCCATACAAATCTGATTTTTTGTTCTATTTCTTTAAAAAATGCCAATGGGATTTTGATGGGGATTGCATTAAATCTTATAATGCTTTAGGTAATATGGTCATTTTAACTCTGTTGATTCTTCTAATTCAAGAACACGAAATATCTTTCCATTTCTTTGTATCTTCTTCAACTTATTTTAATAGGGTCATGTAATTTTCATCGTATAGGTCTTTCATGCATTTCATTAAATTTATTCCTAGATATTTTATTCTTTTTGTTGCAATTGCAAAAGGAATTATTTTTTTCCACTTCTTTTTCTGACACTTCATTATTAGAGTATAGGAATGCTTTGGATTTTTGAACATTGATTTTGTATCCAGAAACTTTACTGTATTTGCTTATTGTCTCTGGTAATGTTCTTGTGGAGTTCTTAGGGTATTCTATATAGAGAATCATGTCATCTGCAAATAGTGAGAGTTTGACTTCTTTGTTTCCTACTCGGATGCTTTTTATATCTTTCTCTTGTCTGATTGTACTCGCTAGGACCTCCAGTGTTATATTAAATAACAGCGGCGATAGTGGACAGCCTTGTCTTGTTCCTAATCTTAGAGGGAACTTTTCAGTTTTTCACCATTAAGTATAATGTTGGCTGAGGCTTTGTCATAAATGACTTTTATTAGAGTAAGGTACTTTCCTTCTATACCAATTTTGTGAAGTGTTTTGATCATAAATGGATGCTGTATCTTGTCGAAGGCTTTTTCCACATTTATTGATATGATCATATGATTCTTATATTTTAATTTATTTATGTGGCGTATCACATTAATTGATTTGCGTATGTTGAACCATCCCTGTGCCTCTGGGATGAAGCCTACTTGATCATGGAGTATAACCTTTTTAATATGTGGCTATATTTGGTTCACTAGTATCTTATTTAGGATTTTTGCATCTGTGTTCATGAGAGATATTGGTCTGTAGTTTTCTTTGTTTGCGTAATCTTTACCAGGTTTTGTATCAGGGTAATATTGGTCTCATAAAAATGTGTTGGGAAGTATTGCCTCCTCTTCAATTTTTTGGAAGAGTTTGAGGAGAATAGGTTTTAAATCTTCTTTAAATGTTTCATAGAATTCACTGGTGAAGCCATCTGGTCCTGGACTTTAACTTTTCGGTAGGTTTTTGATGATAGTTTCAATTTCCATACTGCTGATCGGTCTATTTAGATTTTCCAGTTCTTCTTGATTCAGTCTAGGAAGGCTGTATCTTTCTAAATACTTCTCCATTTCTTCTAGGTTATTAAATTTGGTGTTATATACTTTTTTTTATAGTATTGTTGTATGATCTTTTGTATTTCTGCGGTGTCTGTCATCATTTCTCTTCTTTCATCTCTGATTTTGTTTATTCGTGTCCTTTCTCTTTTTTCTTTAGTGAGTCTACCCAGGGGTTTCTCAATTTTATTAATCTTCTCAAAGAACCAGCTCTTTGTTGCATGTATTTTTTCTATTCTTTTCTGTTAGTTTGTTTTCAGTTTCATTTATTTCTGCTCTAACTTCGATGATTTCTTTCCTTCTGCTGACTTTAGGCTTCATTCGTTCTTCCTTTTCCAGTTTTTTAAGATGAAACATTAGATTGTTTATTTGGGCTCATTCTCGTTTTTGGACATAGGCCTGTAATGATATGAACTTTCCTCTTATGACCACTTTTGCCACGTCCCAAAATTTTGATATATTGTACTATCATTATCATTCTTTTCTATTTATCTCTTGATCTCTCTTTTATTTCTTCTCAGACCCAGTCATTCTTCAGTAGCATGTTGTTTAACCTCCATGTATTTGTTCTCACTTTTTTTTTTACAGTCGATCTCCAGCTTCAAAGCATTATGATCAGAGAATATGGTTGGTATGATTTAAACCCTCTTATATTTGTTGATGATATCTCTGTGTCCCAGTATGTGGTCAATCCTTGAGAATGTTCCATGTGCACTGTGAAAGCTTTTATGCACAGATCCCATGCTCAGATGAGCTTGCGTGCAGGTGTTTTTTGTTGAGTTTTAGATGTTCAGCTTATTGTTGTTTCAAGAGGAGAAATATGGGGACATCTCTCACTCCGCCATGTTTCTGATGTATGGACCATGAATTGTTTTTTGTTTGTTTGTTTGTTTTTTTAATTGCAGAAATAGTCTTTTCTAGTGTTAGCAAAGAGTTTTTATTTTTGTATCTTTTCTTTTTCATTTAATTTCACAGTCCCATGGGTTAGGATAAGGGTGAAAGTGGAATTGAACATATATCAGCTCCATAGCACAATGTGTTCGCTTTTTATAATAGGGAATAATCAGCAGTGTCCCACCACTGCTATTGCGGCTGACTTCTTTCCATTGCTTCAATCCCCTCTATACCCACCCACTCTATGGTGAGTGGGACACACCAGCTCACTCCTCTGCATACGCCTGCAATCGGGCAGTGGAGAAAACCTGATGATATTTGGTACCTCAAGCTGTACGGTTGGCAAGGTGCTGAAAGTCTCTTGGGCTATAGTGTATTTGGAAAATGAGTAAAAAGAGAAGGAAAGCTATTCGCATGGAATACTCCTAGTGTGGTAGGTAAAATATTTGCCCCATGACCCTTGTTCCCTGGTGTTACTCCCATGAATTTGTTACATTATATGGCAAAGGGACTTTGCATGTATAATTAAGATTATGACTCAGCTGACCTTAAAATAGGGAGATTATCTTGACTGATTTGTGTGAGCCAAGGTAACCAACCACCTAAACTCTTAAAAGCAGAAGAGGGGACAGAAATATTTGAAGCATGAGAAGCAGTCAGTGCACCATTGCTAATTTGAAGCTGTAGGAAGCCCTAAGGAAATAAGAATCTCAGTCCTACAGCTGCAAGGAACTGAATTCTACCAACAACCTGAATGAGGCTGGAAGTGAATTCTTCCTCAGAGCTTCCAGAAAATTATGCATACCTGCCAACACCTTGATTTTGGTTTGTAACACCCTGAATAGAGAATTCAGCCACACCCATAGAACTGTGAGATAATAATTGGGTGTTGTTTTAAGCCACTAAGTTTGTGATACTATGTTAGGAAACAATAGAGAATGAGTACACTATGTATTGAGGTTGTTGTCGTATGTGGTAAAGGCAATGAAATAGACTAGAGGCCTAAAAACATGATCATATCTTACTCCTACTGCTTAAAACTTCATTAGAAGCTGAGAAAGGATGATGTGATAGAGAAAATGCTATGGTTCACTGATGCATTATTTTCCTAGGCATATTCCTTTTTCAAAGGAATGTAGGCAAAAGAGACAAATGCATTTCTAAGCCTGGTCATAAATTGTCCCACGCAATCTTCCATTCTCCCCCTGTCTATACATGCTGAAAGTGAAAGAATCTATGATAACAGAGCCAGAAGGTAGGGGGACTGACATAAGTTTGCAAACTTTATATTTTACTCTCTATTATCACCAATATTTCAAATAAAGAATATTTTAACACCAAATTAATAGGAAGGATATATTCTCATTAAAAAATGACAGTCGTTCTCAAGAGAGGTCAGCTGATGATCATACATGAAAAGTATATGCATGATAGGTATATATCACATTGTCTTTATCCTTTTCAATTTATTTTATGTTATTGAAACTTTTGTCATGAACTGGCACTAACTTGAAGACAAGCACTGGGGAACCATTGTACTAGGTGGAAATTTCAAATGACAGTTATGGTATGGAGACAACAGAGCTCCTGGACGTTTCTGGAGTCAGATTTCCATGAAGACAATGACACTTAAAGTTCAGAGCCCTGAAAGAAGCTCTAGCAATAGATTCACATGGCCGTATGATTTTGTGAAAACAGCAAAAGTAAAAAATTTTAACCACAATCTCATTCCACTCTGACTTCCCTTTATGTCTGCTGATACTGGCCTGGCCACAGGCACTTTTGGAGTCTAGTTAAAGGGAAAGGTGAAATAGGGATACATTCAGTTTGAGTTGAGTGGGATATATTTATGTGGTTCACAGTCATTTCCCTGTATAGTGAAGTCATTGCTAGCTATCCCAGTGTAGAAACAGCTTCCAGGAATACGTGTACCACCCACTGTGCCAATTCACCTGGCATCATGAAGATGAAAGGTCAGAGTCAGTTCAAGAAATAAACTTCTCATATTGCAGTTGGCACCGAAAGCATGTGGGTTGTCATTGAAAAACAAGAGTTCAAATGTATGGAGACAGAAGTTAGTCTGTAAAAGTGCTTCCAACATTAGACACGTGAAATGGTAGTGAGAGATTCCGTTCTCATCTACACCTTGTCAAAACGGAAGTTTTCCCCTGTCAAGACTATACTCAAAGATGCAACATATGCAATTATAAAAACACCAAACATTATTTTTTATGAAAATGACATATTTAATAAAGCCAACTGCAATTTTGCAAGAAATTTAGCTTCGTTTTTTAAAAACAGTGAGAAATTACAATCTTCTGATTTGGTTTTTATATAAAGCATAACTTTTTTATAGCTTAAATTTATTTGATAAATAACTAAGAAAAAGCTAAAATCAAAATTAATCAACTATGAAACAAAAACAGTAAAGATGAGAATTTTAAAAAAATTGAAATTAATGTTGAAAAGGGAACTGTAAAATATTTTTCAGATTTTACCAAAAGCAATAATTAATTTAGAGAAAGTGATAAATTTCAAGAAACTAGTAGACACTTAGATTAAAAGTCTAAAAAAAATCGGGAAAAGTGAATCGTTGGAAAATGTTTTCAATTTTCTTTTTGCTGATTTGACATCTACAAAAATATAACAAATCAATATAATGAGGACATAGACACTGAACTGGTTAATGTGTCACCAATTCAGAGTATTTATGATCAATCATTGCACAGGGAAAATTTTCATGTACTGACACCTTTACGCTCATAAATGAAAAAAAAATTGAAAGAAGTTTTTCCAAATTTGGCAATGTTATGTGTTGAATTATGTCCCTTCAAACCCTTACCCCCAGCTTTGCTGCATCTCCTGTGAGGATGAAGACCTTTCTCAGCAATCAGACTGTCAATATTCCAGAAAATGTGGACATCGCTCTGCAAGGATGCCGTTACTGTGAAGGGCCCCAGAGACACCCTGAGGAGGGACTTCAATCACATCAGTGTACAACTCAGTCTCCTCAGAAGGAAAAAAAAAAGTCTCCAGGTTGATGAATGGTGGGGAAATCAAAAGAAATAGCTACTGTTCGCACTATCTATAGTCATGTACCAAACACAATCAGGGGTGTTACACGGCTTCCAAGATGAGGTCTATGTACGCTCACTTCCCCATCAATGTCATTATTTAGGAGAGTGGCTCTCTTGTTAAAATCTAAAATTTCTTGAGTGAAAGAATACATCTGCAGAGTTTGGATGAGGTCAGGTGTTGCTTGTTCAGTATCTTAAGCCCAGAAAGATAAGTTTCTTGGAGGAAACAACATTGAACTTGTATGAAATTCAGCTGCGTGGAATCAACAAGCCGCAACAGTAAGAAACAAGACAATCAGAAAAATTTTGGAAAGTATCTATGTTTCTGAAAAAGGAACAGTTCAGCAGGCTGATGAATAAGATTTAAGTTGTCCAGCTACAGAAATGCCGAGATGTCCTATAATTCTTCAGACTTATTTGTGATATTTTAGAGATGCAATAAAAGTCAGGTATTGATTTTTATTGACCTAACTCCCAGTACCATAGAATGAGACTGAATTTGAAGATAGGGCCTTAAAAGAGGTAATTAAGTTAAAATAGGGTAATTGAGTGAGCCCTTATCAAATCTGACTGGTGTCCTAATAAGAAGAAGAGATCAAGATACAGACAACAAACACAGAGGTGCAACTATGTGAGGACACAGAGAGAAGACAGCCATCTGCAAGCCAAGGAGAGAGGCCTTGGAAGAAACCAAGCCTACTTATACCTTGATCTTGGACTTTAAGCCTTCAGAACTGTAAGAAAATAAATTTCTGTTGCTGAAGCCACCTAGTTAGTGGTATTTTGTTATGGCAGCCTTGGCAAACTAATACAGACAGCAACTTAAAAATTTTACATATTTCAGTAACAAGTGGTGAAGCTAGAAGAAACTTTTCTCAATAAAAAAATAAACTTCAATCAATTATGTATGCTAAAGGAAAGACCAAATAGTCATTTCATTCTCTCTAAGCATAAGTCAAAGAGCATGAATCTGATAAGTGTAAAATAGAAAGAATTAAAGAGCCATGTAAGGAGTTAATTAATAAAAATATTTTTATGAATTTGCATTTGTATAATTTGTTGGCTTTTAAAAATTTGTAATTCGTTTTGCTTTATTTTCTCATTCTACAAAAACATTTATTTTCTTATCTAATTTATTATTTTTTTCTTAAAAAGAACTTTAAAATTATACAACTTCAGGCTTCAAAAAATCTGAATCTACCCCTATACTTCACTTATTTCTTTTCTCAGTGACAAATGAACCCATGCTTGTCACTTCCCCAGTCCAATTCTACTCCCGAATCTGTCGAGGGAAAAGTTTCTGGAACTTCCCACCTAACTCCCTGGATATTCTGATTTAATAGGTACTACATGAGACCCAGGCATTTGTACTTTTGAAAAGTTCTACAAGTAGTTTTGATGTTTGGCCCCAGTTGAAAACCACCATCCTAAAATGCCATGCAGGCCACATTTGAGGGCACTTACTTTCCAAAGTGTGGGTCATCACTCATTATGGGTTGTGAAATCAATTAGTGGGTCTTAGGAATTATTTTAACAAGATAGAGCAAGTTAGCATGTGTCACAAGTTAGTGGTTTTTGTCAAACTTTGATTTGTTTCCAAACAAAACAAAATTTGCAATATCTACATTGTCCTAGGGGACTCAATTCTTAATGTCCTGGTCCTTAGAAGTTTCACAGCAACAATGGCGGGGATACCAGAAACTTTTTAAGTAAAAAGATAATAATAACCTGGAGTTAAACTAATTATAAACAGCCTTTCTTGCTTGTATCGTTAAAGATAACTTTGTTACAGAACTTAAGGGAAAAACTTCAAAATAAATTATGAGTTTACAAGGCTTTTTAAAAAAGAGATGGTGAGTGTGTGTGTGTGTGTGTGTGTGTGTGTGTGTTTTCAAATCCTGTAAATACTAAAATAGAGGAAAGGCAACTTGAGATTTAAAAAAATATATATCGTTTACTATGGAATGTGGTGCAGGAAGGAAATAGGAGTTTGGAAAAGCTCCTTTCATGCATGCAGAAGTTTCTATCTGTGTACTTTAGAAGGAAGTAATAACCACAGACGAAAAGAACATGGTATGAAAGCAAATAGTGTGACATTTGTAGGGCACAAAGACCAAGTTCTTTATACTCAAAATAAAATGCCTAAGTTATGCTGTCTGGCAAAGCCCACTGAGAGTTGGGAATGTGCTTGTACCTGGATATCTTTGTTTCCTGGAGCCCCTAAAAATAAAAAGACATATACTATGTGGCATTTAGATTTAGTCATCAACTAACCCTGGACTGTTTTCACTGAGAACCTTCTGCACTTTAATTTGAGCAGAAATGAATCATCTTTCCTCCTAGCATTTATGAGTTGATAATCATGAACTAGGAAGACCTTGAAAATTCAAAACAGCAAGTTTTTTGAATCACTTTAATAAGAAACTTTACAATGATGGATCAGTAAGAACTTCTACACTTTTCTATGAGAAAAAGTATTTTCTGTGCTCTACTTTCATTACTGTTCAGTGATGTTGGGACATTTTTCTATCTATTGTGTTGGTATTTACTGAACGCAGTGTTGCAAATGAACTAAAGCCAGAGACTCAGGAGTCAGGCTACCTTGGTGACAATTCCGCACTGTACTTCTTAGCTGCATGAACCTGTGCCTTAGTTTCCTCATTTATATGTGGGGATATTAATGAATATAACTCATGAGGATTTTGTGAACTTTAAATAAATAATACATACAACATGCTTAAAATAGTTCTTGGCATGTAGTAAGCATTCAGTCAATTGAAAAATTATTGACACATTTGATATAAACTATATAAAGAACTATATAAAGAACTCATACGACTCAACAATAACAACAACAACAAAAATCTAATTAAAAAATGGGCAGAAGACCTGAACAGATACTTCTCCAAAGAGGAAATACAGATGGCTAACAGACATATGAAAAGATGCTCAAGGTCGCTAATCATCAGAGAAGATATCTCGTTGTGATTTTAATTTGCTCAAGGTCGTAAATTAAAATCACAATGAGATATCTTCTCACTCCTGTCAGAATGGCTATCACCAATAAATCAAAAAACAACAAGTGTTGGCAAGGATGCAGAGAAAAGGGAACCCTCATACATTGTTGGTGGGATTGTAAATTGGTACAGCCGCTATGGAAAACGGTATGGAGGTTTCTCAAAAAATTAAAAATGCGTATACTTTTTGACCCAGCAATTGCACTTCTGGGTATTTATCCAAAGAAAACCAAAACAATAATTCGTAAAGATCTATGCACCCTTATGTTCATGGCAGCACTATTTACAATAGCCAAGACATGGAAGCAACCTAAATGCCTATCAACAGACGATTGGATAAAGAAGTTATGGTTCATATATACAATAGAATATTACTCAGCCATTAAAAAAAAATGAAATCCTGCCATTTATGGATGGACCTAGAGGTTATTATGCTGAATGAAATAAGTCAGACAAAGATAAATACCATATGTTTTCACTTATATGTGGAATCTAAGGAACGAAAAGAACAAACTAATCAAAAACAGACTCACAAATATAGTGAACAATTTGGTGATGGACAGAAGGGAGGGGTCGGGGGGCTGGGAGAATGGGGTGAAGGGTTAAAGAAGTACAAATTAGTAGTTGATAGATGGTCACGGGGATGGGGAGCACAGCATAGGGAATGCAGTTAGCATTAATATGTTGGCTAGGTGGAGGACTAGGGGAGGGAGAGAGCAACTGGGGGCATCATTTTATGAACTATATTGATGTCTAATCAATGTACTATATTCTTAAAACTAATTTAAATAAATTAATTTTTTAAAAAGAATAATTATTGAAAAAATTCAATAAAAATTGTAAACACACACAGAAAGATCAAAGAGCATTTTATGCTAATTCAACATTCATCTAATGTTTTTGTCCAGTTTTAATTCCAATATATTAGAAACAAGTGTCAGAAAAAAATAGAACTATTATTAAAGAGAATCAAACCATTATTTTTAAAACAGACTCTCACACAATGATTCTCAAGTTGAGGCACTGAGGATCCTTGGTATTTCATTTTACAAGACTACTGTTTTTAAACAATTGCTTTGTTAGGTTTTTGTTTTTTTTTTAATTAAATGTTATCAATAATTTCATTTATTACTTTGTTAAAACTTTATAACCTGAGATCATTTGAGCTACCCTAAGATAACCAAACTAGTAGTCGCTGTGGTATAGACGAATGTTCACCAGTGGAGATGGGTGGAATTGGGGGAGGGGTGCCAGGAGGCAGAATTACCTGGAAAACCTTCTTAAAGTACAAATGCCCATGTTCCTCTCTACTGCTCCTCTAAGTTAAGAACCACTGGTACAAAAGAAGGTAGAAGAAACACTTCATAGATGAAATGTTGGAGGTATAGTGGCAGTGACCCTAAATTCTCCAACCTTTGGAATTAACTTTTCCTTTAATTTACAAACAAAGTGGATGCAAAACATATTCCGCGTAGAATGTGCAATCCAAAATCTTCTCCAGCGTTCCTATGATTTGCTATGAATATGACTCATATTCTCCTAGATGCTTGTCACTGCAAATTCCTGCTTCTGCAGAATTCTGAATCCCCATTCATTATCTCCCTACCAGTGTTCTCACCCACTGTATGAGTAACCATCCCTGTGCTTGTTTTCTCTTTATTCATTCCAAATACCACTAATATAACTTACCTCCACTCCTGGCTCTCTCTCTCCTTTACTCTGCTTTATTTTTTGCTCTAGAATTTAATATCATCTGGAAAATTATATATTGACTTCATGAGGACAGACTTGGTCTTTCTGGTTTGCTGCCGTCTCCCTAATGATGTACCCCATGCAGTAGAAATTCAATAAATACGTGAGTAATGAACAAGTAGTTAAATGAAGACTTTTATTATTATTATTTATTTTATCTATGTAGACGACTTTTACTGCGGGCTTTAGATAATGAGGTTACTTACACCAAAGTTCAGAACAGGAAACAACTTTAAATGGACCCATAAACATCTCTGTTTTCCAAGCTCCCGGACCATCTCTCACAAGGAATTTCTCACAAGTTTTCCTCCACAGGCCATTTTGTAACTTTCTTGGGGCTTCTTTTCCCTTCTCCTTTAGATCCCATCATGTCTCGTCCTGTCTCAGGTCCAAGCCTCTTCTTGCTCTCAAACTGATTCACTCAGGAATATCTGTGCACAATCAAAAGTCCAGTTGTTGTGTTTCCATTACTAGGTGCTTAAATTATGGCTAATCATAACTCTTGGTCTGTGACACAGTCTCATCCTTGATCCAGTCATGGCCTTTATTTATTTATTTATTTATTGATTGATTGATTGATTGATTGATTTGCTGACTTATTTGTTCACTCACGTATTTGTTTATTAAACAATAAATACCTGTACATTTATCACCCAATTATGAAAATGAGAACATTCTTAATTTCTAACATCTACCTGCATTCTCCTCCCTGTCTTATACTCTGCCTCTCAACACCAGAATGAATCACTATCCTGGAATTTCTACTATTATTATCTTTGCTTTTTAGAAATATAGTTTTGCCTTTTAGTTTTGCCACAACATAAATATTTCTTAAAAATATATTGGGTAGTTTTAGTTGTTTATAAACTACTTTTGGGGGCTAGCTTTTTACTCAAATTATATTTCTAAAATATACTTACAGTAATTTTTCTTCATGGTAAAATATTTCATTGCCTGAATATACCACAATTTATCTGTTCTCCTCTCATTGATCATGTGTATTTTTCTTTATTTTTTGCTATAGCAATGCTTCTATGAACATTCATGTGTATGTTTCCTAATGCACATGTACAAGAATTGCTTGTGAGTATATATATTTAAGAGTGAAATTATTCATCAAAGAGTATGCAAAACTCCCACTTTAAAAGAAAATGCCAAATTGTTTTTCCAAAGTAGTTGAACCAATTTATACTTCCGCCAGCAAAGTATAAGCTATCTATTGATCCACATTCTCTCCAATATCTGCTGCTATTAGACTTCTTTAATTTGCCAGTCGATTGGGTTTTAAATAGTATCTCATTGAAGTCTTCTTATTAGCTTGTAGATATTCTTTACATATTCTTATCAATTTTTTGCCAGGTGTTACAAATATTTTGTCTCGCTTTATTTTTTTTACTTTCTTAGAGAGATCTTTTAATATAATGAAGTTGTTAGTTTAATATGTCAAATTTATTCTGTGAGATAAATCTGCATTCGTAGATATTCAAGGGTTGGATTTGAAAGACAGTGCTAAGGGAAACCTCCCAATAGGTAGAGCTTTAGGCTGTATACCTGATCACCCACTTTATGTGAAGAGAGAAACGTCCCAAGGTTAGAATATACATGGACTCAAAGACAGTGGCAAATGCTTAGCCAGCTGCTCAAAGACTGTGTTGGTTTCCTGAAGCTGCCATAAAAATTGCCACAAATTGGGTGGCTTAAATTTATTCCCATACTTCAAAGAGGTCAGAAGACTGAATTCAAGGTGTCAGCAGGGTTGGTCTTCTGGAGGATCTGAGGGAAAAAGCATCCCAAGCCTCTCTTCTAGTTGCTGGTGATTGCCAGCAATCGTTGGCATTCCTTGTCTTGCAGATTCATCACTCCAATCTCCACCTTTATTGTCACACTGCCTTCTTCTCTCTGTCTCTCAGCATCCTCTCCTCTTTGTACTGGGGCCCCAGATGTTGGACTTCGGGCCCACCCTAAATCCGGGATAATTTAATCTCAAGTTTTTTAATTACTTTTACAAAGACCATATTTACAAATAAGGTCACATTCTGAGGTTCCATGTAGACGTGGATGTTGGGGAGACACTTTTTAACTCACTACAAGGCACTAAAAGGAGAAAAATTGGAATATTAAGGAAAAGGAAGTCCAGAAAACAGACAGATAGTGGAATAGTAAAGAATGAGCATGAAGTATGAAGAGCTGCATACATAATACATGTTAACACCCATGCAAGAACACTAACATGGAAGGGGCATCAAACAACCAGGCAGACAAAAATGACTCAGCCAGTTGGTATCAGCCATCCTCTGCCATCAGCCACCTACTACTAGCACATCGGGTAATGGAGGAAGTAGCTCATGTCAGGAAGAGAAGTTACATATGTGCCCATTCACCAAGGCTGACTTAGCAACTGGCCCTGCCAAATGTATAACCTGCAAGCAAGGGAGACCAATGTTGAGTGCTCCGTAAAGCATTACACTCTTCTGTGTCTTATTTTCCTCACTCAACAATAATTTGCAAAAAATTAAATTTCTAAAAAATATCTGGATCAGCTCTAATTCATTATTTTTAATGGTCAAATAATATTCCAGGATATTCCAATGCTTTTCCTGCTATGGTCTCCTTTCACATTACAGCTCCCTCTAAAATTCCTCTTGTGGTAGAAAAATGAGACAAGTAGCCAAGAGCAATAGATGGTGAAGACACCTGAGAAGATGCTGTCTGACATGTCTCTTCACAAACAACAGACTTCCTTTCCTACTCCAGTTTTACATTACACATCCAAATTTAACATTTCAGAGAAGAGTTGAATTTCTGCAACTGATAAGTTTAATTTTGGAGATTAATTTATATTTGTAAAATCTATTTTGGGCCACAAAGTAATAAAGCTACTGTTCTCTCAAGTAAATGATGAAAACAGAAACTCTCTGAAGAACTTTTCAGGAGACTTGGCAGTAAGATAATCGCATTGGAAAAGTTAGCTGCAAAAACATTCTCAAAGTCACCGTAAGTAGAAGAAGGTCAAAAGCAAGTCTCCAAAATTCTAGTGTGAAAGTTCATGATGTCCTTTGGAAGATCACTATATAGGCACGAATTTTTCCTAATGATAAACCTGAAAATAATTTAGGAAAGGGAAACAGAGATGGTGAAAGAGAACACATCTACCTCCCAGTTGTCCACAGAAAAGCAGCAGCTGCTTCAGGATGTCCTTACATGGCATTTGTTTCCTGTTGTCCCCAAGAGAAGTCTGCGGGGACACACTAGGGCAAGTGGTACTTGCCATTTCCTGGAAGACAACCACAAGGCTGACTCCATAATTACTCAGAGGCCTGATCTAAGTACCACAGCAGTAATCAGGCATTGGTCACCAGAAGAAGAAACATTGGGGCTCTGGGTAGATATGGTGGGCATGGGGAGTAAAGAGTCCAAACCTCATCTGGTCAGAAGCTATCAGGAAAGCTTTGCCTCCCCAGATGTTGCAAGAAACATTTCTAAACAATGAGGTTGACAACCACCTCTAATTGATCTGCTGTCCGAAATATTTGAATGGGAGCAAAATTTCATGGACGTGAATAAAGATTTCTTGAATGTTTAGAGATACCGTTTATATTGGCAACAAATCCTGTGTTAGACTAAGCTAAGTAGTTGTGTAGCTGTCTTGTCTTGCCTAACTGGGTCTCAGATTGAAAAATCACTGGTCTACCAGCTAACTGTTAGTTTTAAATGACTTCTAGGAAGAGTACATCAACAATTTCATTTCTCTGCACTGCAACAAGCAGTATACTAGCTATGGTTAGCACCAACAGCTGTAATTTCATCACATACAAACTAATTCTGATACCATGTCTAAAATATGCCGCTACTTGTAATCACTTACCTTGAAAGCTATAACACTTTGTTACAATAAATAATAGTCAAATTGCCTTCTAAAACACATCTACTTTTCTTGATCATAAACTAAATTGTTGCACAGGATTTGACATTTATTGTCTCAAGAAATTTCTGTAACCCTTTAGAAGTGGTTTTCAAATTTTATCCCAGGAAATCTCTCCATAAGAAATCTTCCCAGAGAGATAAACAGATAAAAGCTGAACTGTTCTGATTAAACTAGTTTGGCGTGCTCCCCCTCCCTTGCATCACTCTCTTTATGCATAAAATATAATAAAAATAGATTAAAAAGTAAACTATCATAGTTGATGACTTAACGTAATCATTATTTTAATTTTTTATGTTGAAATAATTAAAAATTTACAAGAAGTTAGAAAAACAGTACAGAGAGGTTTTTTGAACACTTTATCCAGCTTCCCCCAAAGCAACATCCTATAGTAATGCATAACTATAATGCATTATCAAAACCAGGAATATTACTTTACTCAAATGTCACCAGTTTTCACACACACGCATTGTCTCATATAGTTTCATAAAATTTTATCACTTGTATAGATTCCATGACACAAAGGAATACCCTCGTGATATCCTTTACAGTTACACCTTTCCTCCATCCCTATTCCTAACCCCTAGTAACCATTGATCTGCTGATCTGAGCCTTATAATTTTGCTATTTCAAGAATATTATACACATGAAATCATATAGTATGTAACCTTTTGACACTGGCTTTTTTCACTTCGCTTAATGCCTTGAGAGTTGTTCAAGCTGATATGTGTATCAATAATTGAATAATTTGTATTTCAGAGTAGTATTTCATTGTATAAATTTATCTCAGTTTATCTATTCACCTTTTGAAAGCCATTTGTGTTATTTCCAATTAGGCTTATTATAAATAAAGCTGCTGAAAACATCTGTATACAGGTTTTTCTTGGCTTGAATATTTTGTTTCATTTAATTTTTAATAATTTTTTCAATTACAGTTGGTGTATGATATTATATTAGTTTCTGGTGTATTATAAAGTGTTTAGACATTTATGTAACTTGTGAAATAATTACCTCAATAAATCTAGTACCCACCTGACACCATACATAGTTATTGAAATATTATTGACTGTATTCTTTATGCTATACTTTACATCCCCATGATTATTTTGTAACTACACTTTTGTACTTATTAATCCTTTCCCCTTTTTCACCTCTCTCCCCAACCCTCTTCCTATCTGTTCCCTCAAAATGTTCTCTATATCTATGAGTTGGTTTCTGTTTTGTTTATTTATTTTATTCTTGAAATTCCACATGTAAGTAAAATCATATGGCATTTGTCTTTCTCTATCTGACTTACTCCACTCAACATAATACCCTCTAGGTCCACCCATGTTGTTGTAGGTGACAAGATTTCATTCTTTTTTATGGCTAAATAATATTTCATTGCATATAATACCACCTCTTCTTTATCTATTTATGCATTGAGAGACACCCAGGTTGCCTCCATATCTTGCCTATTGTGAATAATGCTGCAATGAACATATGGATTCACATGTCCCTTTGAAGTAGTGTTTCAGGTTTCCTTGGATAAATACCCAGAAGTGGGATCACTGAGTCTTTCTTTGTCCCTTATTATAGGTTTTGTTTTAAGATCTATTTTGTCTGGTATAAGGATTGCTACAGCAGCTGCTGCTGCTGCTGCTGCTGCTGCTGCTTCTTCTTCTTCTTCTTCTTCTTCTTCTTCTTCTTCTTCTTCTTCTTCTTCTTCTTCTTTTTTGGTTTCCATTTTCATGAAATATCTTTTTACATCCTTTTACTTTTAGTCTGTGTGTGTCTTTCAACCTGAAGTGAGTCTCTTGTAGGTAGCATATGTAAGGGTCTCATTTTCTTATCCATTCAGCCACCTTATCTTTTGATTGGAGAATTTAATTCATTTGCATTTAAAGTAATTGTTGTTAGATATGTGGTTATTGCCATTTTATTATTCATATTTTTGATCTTTTTTTCCTTCTTAAAGAAGTTCCTCCAACATTTTTTGTAATACTGGTTTGATGGCAATGAACTTCTTTAGCTTTTCCTCATCTGGGAACCTTTTTATCTGTCCTTTGATTCTAATTTATAGCATTGCTGGGTAAAGTAATCTTGATTGTAGGGATGTGCTTTTCATCACTTTGAATATTTCCTGCCAATTTCTCTGCCCCGCAAAGATTCTGTTGCGCAAACAGCTGACGGTCTTATGAGAACTCCTTTGTAAGTAATTAACTGCTTTTCTCTTGCTTCTTTTAATATTCTCTCTTTGTCTTTACCTTTGGCATTTTAATTATGATGTGTCTTGGTGTGGGCCTCTTTGGGTTTATCTTGTTTGAGACTGGGTGTGTATGTCTGCTCTTCCTGGGCTTGTATGTCTATTGCCTTTGCCAGGTTGGGAAAGTTTTTTGTCATTATTTCTTCAAATAGGTTTTCAATTCCTTGCTCTCTCTCTTCTTCTTCCAGTACTCCTACGATGTGAATGTTTGTACCCTTGATGTTATCCCAGAGGTCCCTTTAACCTCATTTTCTGAATTATTTTGCTTGTTGCTGTTTGATCGAGTGTTTTCTGCTACCTTATCTTCTAAATTGCTGATTCAATCCTCTACTTCATCTAATCTACTATTCCCTCTAATGTGTTCTTTTCAGTTATTGTATTCTTCATTTCTGACTGGTTTTTTTTTATGTTTTCTATCTCTATTTTTATGTTTTATATATCCATTTTTATGTTTTCTATCTCTTTGTTAAAATTCTAAGTTCATCTACTTTTTCCATAAATTCATTGAGCATTCTTATAACTAATGTTTTGAACTCTTCATCTGATAGATTGCTTGTCTTCATTTTGTTTAGCTCTTTTTCTGAAGCTTTGTTCTGTACTTTCATTTGGGACATGTTTCTTTGTTTCCCCATTTTAGCTACCTCTTTGTGTTTGTTTCTATGCATTAGGTAGGGCTGCTATGTCTCCCTGTCTTAGTAGAGTGGCTTTATCTAGTAAGTGCCCTGTGGGGCCCAGTCTCTCAGCCTCCCTCATCACCTGAACCAGGTGCTCCAGGAGGGCCCCTTGAATGATTTGTGTGTGCCTTCCTATTGTAGTTGAGCTTTGATTGTTGTTTTCATGTCAATGAGAGGGACTGACCCTCAAGCTGATTGGTTATGAGAACTGGCCATGACTACAGTGGAGGAGCTGTTGTAGAACTGTTGTAGGAGTTGACCCTGCGGAGCAGGATCCATTTTAGCAGGGCTCTAGTAACTGCCCAGCCTGCCCTTTGGGTGTATCATTCTCGGATGTGACCTTGGGTGGTGCTCCAGCTTTGTCTGAAGCTGGCCACCAGGTGTGCTGGTCATGGGACCTCCTGGGAAGAGCCCCACCATAGGCCAAGTTCAGCCACAGCCTGTGCCCTACCCGGGGCCATCTAGTATGAACCACCAAGCAACCCACAGGTGGGCCACCAACCACTCAGGACTTAAAGGTGCCTCAAGAGGTCAAGCAGTGAACCAAGGCTGGCTGCCGCTAGTGCCAGGCTTCAGGCTGCTCAACAAGAGGTACAGTGCACATTGAGGCCAGAGACTGCTTATTTGGGTTTTATAAACCTTTGAAAGATTTTAGAAAAGTCCTCAGCATAAGGTGGGCCTGTGAGTTGGGTAGGTTGGGGGGGTCTCAGGAAATTACCTGGGCAGGTGAACTGTGTTGCCAAGTTGATGGAGACTCAGATACGGTATCCACATGCATCTATATGCTGGGAGGGATAGGGCTCAACAAAGAAACAAGGGATTTTGGCAACACTTTTGTCTGGGAGAAAGCTACCCCTCCAGCCCTCATCCCGAAGCCAGATAATTCAGTTTCTCCCCGTATGTCCCTGGCACCTTTCAAGCTGCTGCCCAGAGCTTGAGCTCAGAGTGAGAGAGCCCATCAGCAAGTAAATTCATGCATGGGCACCTTAAGAGGAATGGCTAAGAGTCCAATGGCCCTCTGTCTCACTCAGTCACAATCTCCACTGGTTTTCACAAACAGAAGTTGTGGAAACTTATCTTCTCAGCACTGGACCCCTGGGCTGGAGAGCCTGGTATGGAGCTGGGACCCTTAACTCCTCCAGGGGGCCCTGTGCAGCTGAGATAGCCCTCCCGATTTTTAACCGCCACACATGTGTGTGAGACAAGCTCCTTTTGTGTCTTCACCCATCCTACCAGTCTTGAAGTGGCTTCTTTTATATGTCCTTTATTGTAGAACTCCTCTTCAATTAGATTCAGACAATTCTCAACAATGGTTGTTGTGTAGTTTAGTTGTAATTTTGATGTGGTCATGAGAGAAGGCAAGTTGTGTAGTTTAGTTGTAATTTTGATGTGGTCATGAGAGAAGGCAAGTACAGAGGTTACCTACTCAGCTGTCTTGACTGCCAGATCTGTGAACAAGTTTTTGTGTGAACATAAGTTTTTATATCTCAAGGATAAATGCCCACTAGTGAATCATTAGGTTGTATGGAAAGTATATGTTTAATTGTATAAAAACCTGCCCAACTGCTTTCCAGAATAATTGCCCCATTTTGCATTTCTACCAGCAATATATGAAAGATTGTTTCTCTGTATTCTTGTCAGCATTTAGTATTATCAGTATTTTCCGCCAGGCAAATTTGTGTGTAGTGGGGTAATCATTAATTTTTAAGATTAATATAACTTTTTCCTTATTTATATATCCAATTTAAAATTGAGAACTGTTTAAATAAAGAATAGTGCTTCCCAAACAATATTAGCATAAATATACATGTGATAATATGAGCCCAAGGATAGCTATTTCAGATGAAATCTCAACGGATGGCTTTTACTGAAGTCAGTGATCTGTTCCCAGCTTTAAAGATTCAGAAACTTTATTTTATTTATGACCTAAAGATAAAAAGACATACAGACATTGAGCCATGCCACACTTTTAAGAGACTATCTGTAGCCTAGGACATCGGGTATAATAATATCAAACAAATCTGACCCGGAGAGTAGATATTAGTTCTCTTGTCATGGTGGGTCTATTCAAGTGCCCAAACCTCAGAGAAAATGTTTACAGAAAGAAAGCACAGGACATGGATGTTCTTACACTGTACTAGCCTGATAGAAAGCTCCCTTCACTTTAGATATTCTTTAATGAGTCACAATCACAGTCTATAAGGTGAAATCATCCTTTGGCTATGATTATACTAAAGAAAAGACCCATATTTAGTCTCCCTTCTACAAGAGGGTTACTTACCTTCTTTCCAATTTAATATTGTAACATGAGCCTGCTTCTTTCAACTTCCACTTACATGCTAATTCCAAAGTGTACCTACCAATTTTCATGTATATTTTAACATGCTGACTTCCTAAGAATGATTAGGCTCACTCTCATGAAGCAGTAAACTACTTTTAAATTGTAGAATAATTATAAACTTGTAAGTAATCAGTTGCAACCTTAGCATATAATTTTATATATATATATATATATAACTATATATATATATATAGTATATATATATATACTATATATATATATACTATATATATATACTATATATATACTATATATATATATAATATATATATATAGTATATATATATATATAGTTTTGAATATGAAAACAGTAGATGCTCACAGTAAATAATTCAGACTTACAAATCTTGAGCACATCATTCTCTCGATTATATTGACCTCTGACTGACATTTTAATATAGTTATCTTTTACCCTAAATTTTAAAATCTTATACTTTGGTGTCTACATCACTCTATCCATGGACCAAATATGTTAAAACTGCAAATATAGACAATGTAGATAACCACATCAATATTTGTTTGAATTCTAACCATAGATAATTGTATCTAACCACAAATCCAAAAGAGCTCTGGTAATTGATAACATTACAAATATAACTGAGAGTTGCTTCTTATCACCAGAGTTTCATCATGGCACAAAGTATGAGAAAAAGACTTGGAAACTGCTTTAAAGTTTAAAACTTTATTTGGTCTCTTAAATTTAAATTGACTTACCTCAAAAGCTAATGTATTTCCTTTTGGAAAATATCTTCATTACATTAAAATTGTTTTAAATTATCTTCTTTTACGATTGTGATTGAGTAGAGTGCCATTTTTATTGAGTTAATTTGGCTGTATTTGTTACAGGCTAAGAGATTCCAAAGTCTAGTGACTAATACAAGATAAAAGCTTATTACTGTCTCACAGTCTCTCATGGAAAATTCCAGAGATAGATGACCAAACTTAATAGGACATCTCTGCCATCTTCATTATGAACCTTCCATCTCTGAGTCTAAAATAGTTGCTTCAGCACCCTCCATCATATCCACATCCCAAGTAGTAAGAAGAAAGAAACGTAAAGAAGTATGGATTATCCATTTCTTTAAAAGTGTGACATAGACGTGACACACATCACTTCTGTGGCCATTCTATTATCAAGAACTTAGTCATAAGGGTACAGCTAGCTGCAAGTTAATCTGATAACTAGAGTCTCCAGCTGAAATGCAGAGTGCCCAGCTATGACCCAGCAGTTTTAATTAAAGAAAGGACAAGATAAATATTGGTAGACAATTTGTAATTTCTCCCACAGTGATCAGTTAGTTATTCCTCAGTGATATCCAGTTCCTCATCCCTTCTATTATTTTCAGTATGTCACCAAGTCCAAGTATTAATGAAATGAACTAGAAAACAGGAACTTTTGCACACAAATATGCTGTTCAAATTATAATCCAAGGAATTCCATGAGTGCTTCTAAGGTCAAGAATCTGAAGAGCATCCCTTTACTCTAGTATCTTGATAACGCCCACCAATTTCTATTGATAAGTGATAGTACTTCAGTGCTAAAGGGATATGAATAGGAAGATAAGGGAAAGTGTTTTTAAAAACTGTAAACAGAAATCTCTTTGACAGTAAAGTTTACAAGGTTTTTTTTCCCAACCTTTTCATTGTAATAGTAGTAGTTGTAATTGTAGTGGTAAATAAGAGTAATAAAAGTTGCATTTTTTTGCTCACTTGCTATGTGTCATATCTTTCCTAAGTTATTTGCCCAAACTATTTTATTGGATCCTCATAACAATCCTTTGAGGTAAGTAATTCACCTCTTGAAAATGAAGCTGAAACAACGTGAGGTAAAATATCTTGCCCCAGGTTGCATAGCAAGTATGCAGTAAAGACAGAATTTTAATATAGGCAGTCTGACTACTTGTATTTTATACAGCATACTGTGCTTTACATATATATTAGCTCATTTTGTTTTCATAATAATCTCATGGTACTATTTACATATGGGAAACTGAGAGTTAGAAGAATTAGATAACTCTCCTTAAGTCACATAGCTCTTAAGTAACAGAGCCAAGATTTAAACCCAGGCAGTCTGATTCCTATCCTCTAAACTAATACAGAGCTTGAGCTCAGAGCCACACTCACTAACAGATCCTCACGCTATTGAAGAAAGTATAAATTAATATGACCATATCGTCTTCTAATAACCTTACCATTCTGCCTCCTAATTCATCCAGAACTGCTGGAATATCAAGTTAAAAGAACTTCGCAAAAAGGAACAGGTGGGTTTGGAAAAGTAGATTTGTTTTGTCTGATGAGTCATCTTTGTCTTGTGTCTGGTAAGGATGAAGTTGTTTTGTCTCACTGTGGCCCTGGTTATATCCAGAGATATCTTGTGTTTGTCATCTTTGTCTGACTATAAAAATAAAACCGAATGGCGTGCTGCACATACGAGCACGTAGACTGAGGATATAGAGGTGGCGATCTGAGAGGTCAAGTGGGAATAGGAAGTTTCTTAGCAACTCAGTTGCAATGCCTTCCCATCTCTCTCCTCTCTCTGTCTCTCACACACACACACACACACTCTTAAAATACACTGGAAACAGCTGTTTATAAGCACCTATATCCAAGTATTTTCCTACACTTCAGATACCCATCAGCAAGGTCTACCTTAGGAAAATTGTAAAGTGCAATACATATCACCCCCTTTCCCCATCTCTGTTTGTCCTCTTTCTGTCCTTGTTTCATGATGTCTTCGAGCTACCCTCTCAATGGTCAAAAATTTCTCATAAAGGCCCCTGCCCTAACAACACCTCTCTGTTCTGTGCTTAATCAATGCATTCCTTTATTTAGCATTCTACCAGAAGACAGGAAATAAATTCAATTCATTATAAAGCAGTAAATTACTTAGCCTGTTAGAAGATCATTGTTATTATGTAAAAAAAGAAAAAAGTTGACCAAGGAAGAAGGATCAAAAGAGCTCAGAGGAGAAGGCAAATGTGTGGTTTGCAACATTCAATATCATGGTCAAAAGAGGTCTGACTGGGGAGAAATTAGAACAAAATTTGAGGTTGGGAGAGAATAAAAAATGTGAATAAACTAGGAAAGAACGTTCCAGGCATAAAAAAATGCAAGTACAAAGCCCCCAGGCCAGAGTGTGTCTGAACGGTTTGAGGAGCAGCGAGGAAGCCCGTGTTGTGAAACAGAGGGAGCGAGTGAGTGAGGAGAGAATAGTAGGAAATGAGGCCATTGAGCCACGGCAGCCATAGCCTCTAGACCTTGAAGACCAGTGCAAGGACTTTGGGTGCTAAATTGAGTGCAATGAAAAGTAAATTACATTTGCTCTTGAATTTAATTGATATAGACAAACTATCTCTCCTCTTTTAAGAAAACACATAAAAACCTAAGAAATAACATAATAGGGAGGACCAATGACCTATCCAACTCAATCTTTTACATCTAAAGTGTTTCCAGCCTTGTGCTATAGTCTAATTACTAACCTCTCTTAAAAATTTATTAGAGACTTATGTAGAAATGCACATAGTCCCATCTTAGGATATATATTATATAGCAGGGTTTCTCAATCTGGGCACTACTAACATTTTAGACAAGAAAATTCTTTGCAGGGATGTTAGAGGGTAGGAGGTGCCTATCCTAGGCACTGTGGAATGTTTAGCATCATTACTGGTGATGCTAAGTAGCATTAGATGCCAGTAGCTCCTTCCCAGTCATTGGAGACAATCAAAAATGTCTCCAGCCTTTGCTAAATGCACAATCAACCTCAGCTGAGACTGACTGTCATGGGGCGAACTTGTTGTGCCATACATAACTCTTAGCTCATGTTCGTCTTCAAAAACTAGAAATAATAAGGAGGCTGGTACATCTGCACTTCTGAAAACTACAACTGAAGTGGAGATTAAAAGGCCAGCAGAAATAAAAAATAAATTTCAGAATTTTGGTTAGATATGATCCAACCTTAATTCTTTTGCAGTGGCTATGTGAATATTTTGCATAGATAAGAAAGCATTTTAAATAAACTGGTGTTTGTTAATGTGATCAAGAAAGGTAACTCACTTGAAAAAGTTTTATTAATAGCTGAGGAACTGGGAGGCTTAATCTTTTATTTCCTTGGTCAAAAGGTAAGCTTATTCATTCCTCTCTTCTTTTAAATGAAATAAAGACACAGTTTGAAAATGCACCTACCCATTTGGCTCAGTAGTTAAGTCTTGTCTAGCTGTAAAAATAGCTATTCCTCTGTCTGAACATGAAAATAGCACTTCCCCCAACAAAAGCCAAACATCTTAGAGCTGCAAAAGATGTTTACTTTCATAAAAAAGCCTTTTCCTCTAGTGTTTATTTTGGAATCATGTAGGTGTTCTAGTAGAGGTAAGCAGGTATATAAGGTTTGGAGACAAACCTATAAGAGTATACTTCCTGCAGTAGGTGAGGGAGTCTTGTGATTTTCACTACTTTCAACACATTAGGTTAAAAATATGTGCTGGTGTAATGCATTTCTCCCCCTTTTGGAAAGTTGTGGACATACTGAAATAATGATGATGATCATAATTCACTATCTAATCTTTGTGGAACACTTTATATTCATTCAGTCAGTCAGCAAACAGTTATTAAAGGTCAATAATTGGCCATAGTCAAGACATTAACAAATGAATATGGCCATGTTCCAATAAAACTTTATTTACAGTAACAGGGCATCACAGTTTGTCAACACCAGAAATAAGGTAAAAGGAATCAGGAGTTCAGGGGAAGGTCATCAATTTAAATAGGATGATCAAAGTGAGTCTCATTGAGAAGGTATATGCAATCAAAAACTAGAAGTATGTGAGCAAGCCAGACTTGTGGTTGTATAAAGGAAGAACATTCCAGGTAGACGGAATAGCCAGTGCTAAAGTCCTGTGGCAGCAATGTGTCTGGTGTGCTTCGAAGCTCAGGAAGGAGGTCTGCCTAGCTAAGGCAGAATGAGTAACTGTAAGCGCTCTCAATTGATATCTCCAACTCATATCCTCTTTCTTTCTTGTTCCTCTCTTCTGTTAAATGAAACATGTTTTACCATACTGAGTGAGGTATAGAAATAAACCTTTTCCTGACTAGGAAAAGTAAGCAACGTTGATATGTTTTGTTTTTGCGCCATTAAAGCCTTGGTTCAATTCCATATCGAGAACAGGGGCAATAGATGAAGGGAAGAATACCAACCACAAAGGTTTTCTCTAGGAGTATTTTACCAACACATTCTAATCCTCAGCAAAGCTGGCAGAATGAAGATTTATAATTTTTTTTTAAAAAAGCAACTATAAAATACTGTCTTTTTATTCTCATGGCTTTTTTGTTCCTGAAATGCTTTTAAGAGGCAGCTGACTGAAATGTTTTTACAGAACCAGAAAGCTGGGCTATTATTTCTAAACTGTCAACAAATCTGTCTTCTAAGAACTCTAATTCTGGATCCTGACGTCCTTCAGAGGAAGAATAACGTGAGCCTCCAGATGCTATCAGAACGAAGTCAACCCGTGTTCTCAAGTCCACAGGCTCACCCAGAGTAGGTCAGCACACCCATATCCACACCTAAGAATCATGCATGGAAGTGAGCCTTGGTAATGAAGTTGTGTGTATGTATGAAATTGTTTTTCACATAATGTCTGATGGAGTCAGCTTGTCATGCAACTTAGAATAATAACTTTTAATTTATATCCCATCTTTTTCTACAAAAATATAATTATTACGAAAGGATAATGTAGACAATAGATAGAGGGTAAAATAAAAGCGTGGGTAAGTTTAGCAAGCAGAAACTCATATACAGGCCACAAAACCTCACTGTCCTCTCAAGCCTTGCCCCATACCTTCCCCACCTGTGTGCTTCAGCTCCCCTGGAATTCTTCTTCCAGTTGTCAGAATGCATGGTGCTGTCCCCTCCTGGTCAGAAATGCTAGTGCCCCACCTTTGTCACTCTAATGCCTACTCATCCTTGAGTTCAAAGGACACTTCGTCAAATTAAGTCCAGTCTTTCTGTTACATACTCTCACAGTAAGGTTCCTTTTCTAATAGCGTTTTTCATTTTGTAGTTTACACATTTATCTGAGTGATTAATGACTATCTGCCTCTTCCACTAAATTTGAGGCTTCATGAGGACAAAAATCCTCTACCCGTGCTCCCCATCATATTTCCATCAGCCAGCAGTGCCTGACATATAACGGGCATTCCATAAATATTTGTTAAATAACAGACACCTCTCAGAAGTCAGAGGAAAGAGAGAAGCATGATAAGTTAAAATACTACAAAATCGGTAAGTAGAAGCAAACAAATTTTCCAGAAGCATAGTTTTTCCTGCATCCATGTTTTGTGCAAAATTTTTCCCTTGGATCCTCAAGAACATAGCATTGTGTGAATTTGTAGATAACATCCTTATATTGATATAATACTTTTCAAACAGCTGTTTCGTAAAGCATCCCTCAATACAAGCCTATGACAACATGACAAATCACCACTCAATATAAACAATTCTAAATGAGGCAAAACAAAATTATTCAAAAACAGTTTTCTCAGGGTTCTGGTTTAATGCAAGGTAAAATAATGGGAAAAGACTACATATCCTTTGGGCCCTCCTCCATAAATATTTCCTCCAATTGTGATATAAATGGACAGCTGAGAGTTGACCGTTGTACTTTCTGTGAACACAAAAAAGGCAAATACACATCCTTTCTTGACAATCAGCTGGAGGCAGTATGATTATTCAATTTACTATTGTTCAGAGTAGAACATGCATTCAGCTGGAGAGAGAATGACTCATGGGCTCCATTCATTTATGAAAGATCATGGTTCATACTCCCCTCTTGTGGCCACTTTCAAGTATACTGGCTTGCACACAGGAGTGCAGTAAGGCAAGTGAGCCATCAGATTTTTTTCTTTTGAGTTAGGTAATCTGAGAATCACTCATTCTTTAGTCCTTCTAGAATGTCGGACCAATTTTTAAAAATTGGCAGAACGTTTAGCAGCATCTTAAAACATAGTTCAAGTGACTTTGTATTAAATCTTCAGTGATCAGTGTTTAAAAAGCTCAACATTTGAGCTAAAGATGGTGGAAGGTTTAATGCAAATACGTGAGAGGCCTGGTCACAGCTTACACATTATCCTTCCTTAATTATATTGGCATTCTTTCAATTTGGTTCCTTTCAACTAGCACACCAGTAGATTTGAAACTTTTGAAGAATGTAGAATAGATGCAGCAATCAATAGAATCACAAATACTCATTTAACAAATATTTATTGAGTACTTTCCACTGTAGGAAATCAAGGTTATATAAGAAATAATCTCTGCCTTAACATATTACCTAGTAGGGGAGAGGAACCATATACATATAACTATATTACAAGATGAAAATGATAAATGCTCCCTGAAAATTAAATTAATATGCTATTTCCCTATGATGTAGGACAAAGCCAGAGATGAGAAATGAAAGAGAACAGTTGATGAGCTGCTTCTTGTGAGTCCACACATTCTAGTGCAGGACAAATATAAATATAGCACTTATTCTGCATCAGGTGTTCAAAGCACTTTATCAAAAATAATATGCTATTCACCTCAGGCTCTTTAGGATGTGTGTGCTATGTGCTGAGTTGGCTCCTACTCCTGGCGACCCTATGAATGAGTGATGTCCACAATATTCTATCCTCAACAGTCCTGTTCACTCAGCTCCTGTAGCATCCATTAGGATGGTTACTATCCAAAACAAAACAGAAAATAGAAATGTTGGCAAGGATGTGGGGAAATTGGAACACTTGTATGCTGTTGTTTAGAATTTAATTGCTATAGCTTCTGTAAAATGGCATAGCCCCTGTGGAAAACAGTATGGCCATTTCAAAAAAGTTTAAATAAAATTGCCATATGATCCAACAATTCCCTTCCTGGGTATATACCAAAAGAATTGAAAGCAAGTTCTCAAAGAGATATCTGTACACTCATATTCATAGCAGCATTATTTACAATAGCTAAAATGCAGAAGCAACCCATGTCCATTGACAGATTCATGGATAAGCCAAATAAGGTATACATATACAAAGGGATATTATTCAGCCTTAAAAAAGAAGGGAATTCTGACATGTACTACAATATGGATGAAACTTGAGGACATTAAACCAAGTGAAATAAGCCAGTCATAAAAAGACAAACACGTATGATTCCATTCATATGAAGTACTTAGAGTAGTCAAAATCATAGAGACAAAAAATAGCATAGTGGTTGCCAGGGCTTTGAGGGGAAAGAGGGCATGAGGATTAATGTTTAATGGGTATAGAGTTTCACTTTTACAAAATGAAAACAGGAAGATCGATGGTGGTGATGGTTGCACATTATGAATGTATTTAATATCACTGAATTGTACACTTAAAAATGGCTAAGATGGTACATTTTATCTGATATGTATTTTACCACAACAGAAAAATTATTTTAGTCTACGGCCATGCCACTCTGAACAAGCCTGATCCCAACTGATCTCAGAAGCTAAGCAGGATCGGGCCTGGTTAGTACCTGGATGGGAGATCACCTAGGAAGATCAGGTGCTGTAGGCATAAAAAATTAAAAAAATAAGGGATTGTAAGCTGACAAGGTCCTTGCAATCTGTGAAGTCAACCAAAGGTTGCCTAGCCTAAACAAAATAAAAAATAAAAAATAAAAAAAAAAATAAGGATGCGGTTCCATAGTGTAGCGGTTAGCATATCTGCTTTATATGCAGAAGGTTCTGGGTTCACGCCCCAGTGGAGCCACAGTTGATGGTCTACAGCCATACCACCCTGAACAAGCCCAATGTCTGATCTCAGAAGCTAGCAGGGTCGGGCTTGGTTAGTACTTAGAAGGGAGACCACTTAGGAAGACCAGGTGCTGTAGGCATAAATAATAATAATAAATAATAAAAAGAAAAAATAAAATAAAAAGTAAATAAATAAAAATTATTTTTAAAAATGTCGAATTCAGAGAAAAATAACTTTCTGTTCAAGATAGCAGAGAAGGCTTCTTGGAAAAGATACATCTATGTTGAACTTTGAAAGACTGGTAGAATTTAAGCATGAAGTTTTCAGGCAGAGGAAACTACCTCAGCAAAAGCATAGAGGCAGAAAATTACAAAGCGAAGAAAAGAGAGAGAAAGGAAGATCATACATAAAGTGGCAGATAGCTTTAAATGCCCAGCTCATAAGCTCAGAATGGACTTGGTAGGCAGCGAGAAGCTGCTGAAAGTGTGTAAGAGATATTCGTCCTGCTATTTTTGCTAAACCTCCACCAACTGTTAACATACAATGTGAGAAGCGCTAACAAGATTTTTTTTAATTATAATTATGAAAATTTTGATGGCATGTTTTCAGAAAAACAACTATAATCTTTTCAAAAAGTTTTTCCACCTGTTCCTTTATAAACTTTTTAGAGTAATGAATACTGTTACAAATTATACAGGGTTCAACAAGAAAACATGAATGACTCAGTTTCTCCAAGCATAAACTATAATCGCCAATTGATGATACCACAATAAATTGTGTAGTTTTAAGCATGAGTTGCGTTTTAGTCAATTAGTGAGTCTCATTAGTCACAGGGGCAAAATAGGGAGGGGAGAAAATCTTATTTTTCCATATATATAATATATAATATAGCTGTGGATATAGTACATAAATGGATGTACAGTATATCTATGGAATTGCAATTTCATGGTGAGGGGTGGGCAGGAACATATAGGAAAAAAAATGTTCAAAGTTTCCTTTGGGAGAGTGATAATGAAAATAAATTTTTGAGAAATACTAGACTAGAAGGAACAGGCATTGTGCAAATCGTTTGCTTCTTTTTCAATATTATTTTATATTAGTTTTAGGTGTAGGGCGTAGTGGTTAGACATTTATACAATTTATGAAGTGATCCCCCTGACTAGTCTAGTATTCACTTGGCACTATGTGTAGTTATCACAATATTGTTGACTATATTCCCTATGCTGTACTTCACATCCTGGTGACTATTTTGCAGCTACTAATTTGTGCTTCTTAATCCCTTCACCTTTTTCACTCAGCCCCCAAACCACCTCCACCGCCACCATCTAGCAATCACCAGTTTGTTTTCTGTATCTGAGTCTATTTTCATTTTGTTTGTTCATTTATTTTGTTTTTTAGATTCCACATGTAAGTGAAATCGTATGGTATTTGTCTTTCTCTATCTGACTTATTTCACTTAGCATAAAAGCAAATCATTGTTTTGTCTCCGTTTGAGTTGCCAGCCAGTTAATGCCAGTGTAGACTCTAATCAGGCCTAACCTGGCTCTCTCACCATTTGCTAAAGCTTGAGCCTCAGCTGTAGTGCCACCAATGCTCATGTTTACAACCGGACCACGCAAAATCTCTATTAAAAACCAAGTGCTCTTTCACAACTGAAATATTGACAAAAATACAAATGCCCTTGCTCAAATCCAAGAAGAAAACACAACCTCTGGAACAAATTTCCAGAGTAGGATTGCTTCATTACACAAACAGTACTTCTTAGTCTAAAACATCTTGCTCTGGGAACTTAACGCTACAGCCAAAAAACATCAGACAGATTTGGAGGAGGGCGGCTTTTGGCTAATAACAGCAAAGTGACCTCACCCGTGAGAAGGCCCGAGTATAAACTTCAGTCTTGGAAAACAAGACACATCTTGTAAATCAAATGCATAGAAATATTAAGAAGTCCAACCACATCTCACTTGGATAAGAGATCCGCACACCAGGCGATTTCATAGATTGGGCTCTGTGTCTATCCCAAGGTAAGGTCAGAACAAGAGAACAGCCACGTAGCTCACATTGCTAGTGCATGGCCCACCCCACTTCCCCCAAACTGAATGAGGGTTCTGTCTGAGCAAAAGGCAGCGACATAGGACTCCGGGGATTGATGTGAGCAGCTGCTGTGTTTACAGAGCTTGACTAAAAGAATGTGTTTCATCCCTGTGCCTGAAAGTCATCATCCCTCACAGAGTATATTAGCAGTTTCTGTGAAAAGAGGAGGCGTTCTAATTCTTATTACAGAAGCCTCCATGACAATCTCCATTAATATTCAGCTTTCTTATTGGTCTTCATTATTATTATTATTATTATTATTATTAATTATTATTATTATTTATTGAGTCCTGGTCTAGTCATGCATTGGACAAGGCATTATGTGAACATCACCTCTTCTCAAAATTACTCTATAAAGTAGATATTATTATCATCCTCATTTGACAGATAAGGACATGGAAACACAGAGAGGTTAAGTAATTTTCCCAAGGTCACACAGCTAGAACATTTCAGAGGCGAGATATGAATCCAGGTCTGTCTGACACATCAATTCTCTACTATATTTTCTCCAGGGATAAGAATTTAAACACGTGCTCCATCCTCCAAAAGCTCGACTGATGTAATTTAGATTCAGAGGCAGTAGAATTTATTTCTGGTAGTGTCCAGTGGCATCAGTGTATTAGCAAGATCTATCTGGCCTTTTTGATGTCCTTTGATAATCTGGCACCTGATAGGGAGATAGGCACAAAAGACTGAAGGTACAAGAAAATGGCAGGCATTGAACTTCAACTACTAATGTCTTTCAGTTTAGAATTTACCGATTCCGAATCAAAGCAGTGGATATATGTACCTACTTGTAACTTTTTGGGCTGGGGCTCAGACATATGTATCTAGCACCTAAGTAATGGATTTGACAGAGCATGTTCATAGATAAAAACCATCAGACTAGGTTCTTGATTAAAATTACTCAGAGGACATAAGAAAAGAAAAAACAAAATCTTGCTATTGTGAAGAAGGATTTCAGGAATACAAAAATGGAGACAGAACCCTCGATTAGTATATGAAAATCCACTCACAAACGTATAAAAATATCATTATGAACTGGACCACATAAAAACAACTGTAGATTTTGATTAAACTGGAATGATATTATGCAATTCTAAAAGAAAAAAAAAATATATATATATATACATATATATATGTGTGTATATTATTTATATATATATTATTTATATATATATAAATCTCCTGTTTCCTTCCTCAGGGCACTGCAGCTTTACTTCTTTGACTTTCGATTTTACTCTTTAAACTCAGCCTTCCACCTCAAAGTTATGCTCAATCATTGTTTTCCTGACGTCTTCAGAGATTTCTCATGTGTTCCTAGGTCCCCAATTATCACATGATGACTCCCATTTCATAATCTTTTGCCACGGCTCCTCTGGGATTACCCACTGCCTGGGAAGATACATGAGCTCAACCCTGGTCTGAGGCCCGTAATTGGACCACTTCTAACCAGCCATCCTCTCTCTTGTTAAGTTCCACTATGTTTGCCAGACACCACTACCTCTAGTGAGCACCACTATTACTGCTAACGCCACCAACTTTGCCAGGCACTCCACCTCTGCTGAGCACTGTCACTGCCAGTCAATACCACTACCACCATCACCACAATGGTCTATGCTGTGCACTATTGCCTGTAGCTGGAGATACTGAGATGCCAAAATAGCTCTGTGTGATCTGGAGTCATCATATACCAAAGCCTGCTGTGCTTTTCACTAAACTGAATCACGTGAGTATGAAAATGGGTTTGCTTATGCTTTAGCTTTTCCAAGAAATTCAATTAAATGATTTGTTCCATTTAAACCCAGAGTTCTCCTCTTTCCAGTATGCACTTGAGTCTACTGAGGGTTAGCCTAGGATTAAATCTAAGAGAAATAAACTACTCCGCCATACCATTGGCTCCCTTAGACATATCCAATTTATTCAGTAGTACATTAAATTAGATTCAAACTGAACCCACGGAACAGACATCGGAATTTAATCACAAACAGCAGTTACTTTTTTTTTAATTGGAGTTTTGTTAATGCCAACATTTAAGAATTTTAAAAACCACAGATCATTTGTTACTGCTTCACAAAATTTCTTTTATTTAATTGGACTTTAGCCTTTTTTCTATTATCTTTGTTGTAAGAAACAGAAAAAAGAAACATGATAGTCCAAGGATGCTGTACGAGTAACTTTTGCTGCTTTACATAGTGTCTTACATGTTTTTTCCTGAAGTTTTTTTACATTGTGAATTTTATCACTAATCATATTTTCCTCATTCCTTTGGTGAACCAGAAGTTTAAAGTTAAATCTGCAATCCACTTTATAGCGTTGAATTGCATCCTTCAAAAAGATATGTTCAAGTCTCAAACCCGGGTACCTGTGAATGGCACCTTATTTAGACATATGGTCTTTGCAGATGTAATTAATTTAGATGAAGTCATACTGGATTAGGATGGGCCTTAGATTCAATGACTGGTGTTCTTATAAGAAAATAGAACACAGAGGTTCAGAAGCCCAGGAGAAGAGGCTGTGTGAAGATAGAAGTAGAGATTAGAATGATGAATGGTACAATTATAAACCAAGGAATGCCAAAGATTGTTGGCACCTACCAGAAGCTAGGAAGAGGTAAGGAAGGATTCTTCTCTAAAGCCTTCTTAAGGAGCCTGTACCTGCTGACTTCAAACTTCTGGCCTCCAGAACTTTGAGAAAATAAACTCCTCTTACTTTAAGACACCTAATATGTGGTGATTTGTCATGGCAGCTGTTGGAAACTAATAAAATTTTGGTACTGAGGATGGGGTACTGCTACATCAAATTCCCAAAAAGTTGGAAGTGGCTTTGGAATTGGATAATGGGTAGTGATTGGAAGAATTTTGAGGCGTATGATAGAAAAAATCTAGGTGTCCTTGAAGCGATTGTTGGTAGAAATATGGACATTAAAGAAGATTCTGGTAAGTCCTTAGAAAGAAGTAAGAACTATAGAGGAATTGTCTATCATCTTAGAGAAGGCATGTATTATCACAAACAGAATGCTGGTGGAAATATAAATGTTAAAGGTAATTCCGATGAAGTCTCAAAGGAAATGATGAACATATTATTAGACACCAGAGAAAAGGTGACCTTTATTATAAAGTGGCAGGAACTTTGCTGAATTATCTTCTACTGTTGGGTGGAAAGCAGAATTTGTAAGTGATGAACTTGAATACTGAGCTGAGGATATTTTCAAAGTATGGAATATGTAGCCTGGTTCCCCTTGCTGCTTATAGTAAAATGTGAGAAGAAAGAGATAAATGGAAGAAACTATTGAGTGAAAAGGAATCAGCACTTAATGATTTTGAAAATTCTCAAAGAAGCCAGGAATACAGATGGATTTATCCAGAAAAGATTTGTGGAGGATATGATGGCTTGAACCCCATAGATTGCACAGGAGACCCAGAAGTTTCTTGAGAATGTTATACCAGCAGAAATACTTTCATCCTAAGCTGAAAGGGAGATTGAGAAAAAATTGAAGGCCGTCAGACTTCCAAAATTCTACATGGCTACAAACATGTGTTATCCTTCAAGGAAAAGGAAGAATGACTCCTGTTACGGCCTGAGTTGAGTCCTCCCAAAATTCATATGTTGAAGTTCTAACCCCTAGTATCTCAGAATGTGACTATATTTGGAGATAGGACCTTTAAAGTAATTGAAGTAAAATAAGGTCATGTGGGTGGGCCTTAATCAAATATGACCGATGTTCTTATAAGAAATTAGGATCCAGACACCCACAGAAGGAAGACAATGTGAGGACACAGAGAGAAGACAGCCACCTGCAAACCAAAGAGAGAGGCCTCAGAAGAAACCAACCCTGCCGACACCTTGTTCTGGGACTTCTAACCTCCAGAACTGTGAGAAAATAAACTTCTGTTGCTTAAGCCACCCATAGTATTTTATTATGGTAGCCCTAGCAAACTAACACATGGTATAAGCAAGGAAGGAAGTCCTGCAGGTGTTATGGACTGAATTGTGTTCCCAAGCCAAAACTTTCATATGAAGCCTGAACTCCTAATGTGACTGAATATGGAGACAGAGCCTTTAAAGAGATAATTAAAGTTAAATTAGGACAGAGGGTGGGCCCCTAATTCAATAGGACCAATGTCCTTATAAGAAGAGGAATCGATAACAGAAGTGTGTGAGCACAGAGGAAAGGCCATGTGAGCACACAGCAAGAAAACAGCCATCTGCAAGCCAAGGAGAGAAGCCTCAGGAGAAACCAATTCAGCTAGCACCTTGATCTTGGACTTCCAGTCTCTAGAACTATGAGAAAATAAATTTGTGTTGTGTAAGCCACCCAGTGTGTGGTATTTTGTTATGGTAGCCCTAGCAAATTAACACATGGTATAAGAGAGCAAGGAGAAGAAAACCTCAGGCCAGGTCCTGGCCAAGATGATTATCGATACTGTTTTCACTGCAGCTTGCCTTCATCCACATCCACTTCCAGCCTGGGGCTCTTCACTACTCCAAGGGAACCATGCACCCTTCTGACAATGACTGTATGTCTTGCCTCTTAGACATCTAATAGGCAGGAACAATGATATTTCTCTCATTATCACCCAGAGACTTGTGCTACGAATAACAAAAAGGCTCATTTGATGCTTGAGGATTGATTCATGTGTTCTCTAGCCCTTCACTTGATTCAGAAGTTCTTAACTTCATGGAATCCCTGAGTCGGGGAGTTCATACATGGACTATAGAAGCTTACCCACAGCTTTCACTAAACTCTCTAAAGGGAATCCTAGTTCTAGAAGGTTAAAAAAATACTTCAGCTTTGATGTTGGCTTTCGTTAGACTCTTCTGCCCAATGCTGATGTTATGTGAGTCAGTTCATGTGCAACAATGAATAAGCTCTTTATTAGTCAAAGTTTTCCCAACACATTTAGACACTGGATAAGCTTCTAAATCTGATGTACAGCTCCATATGTTAAGTGGGTATTATTGTAAGTTTATTGCCCTCAGCTTCATGAGCTGTAAATTATTTTATAGATGACAGCTTCACAAAAAACAAGAGTTTGGATATCTGCCCAAGAACATTCCAAAAATAAAGCTATGCTTAAAAGACATTGTGGATTCAAGGTCTTTTTATTTTTATTTTTTCAAAAATTCTATATTTTTTATTTATAAGAAATACAATAGATCTTTTTAATCACATTATAGATTAATAAGACCTAGAGAAAACATCTTGCATAACTGGGAGTTAAAGTTCTCAAGCTTTGCCACCTACAAACAAATCTTCTAGGTATACATATTTATATTTAAGAGACAAATCCAGTTGCTTTAACCAAATCATGTTTTATGTTAACATAGATTTTTATAAGAAATTTATTTTGATCATTTCATAGAAACATAAAATATTAATTTTAGTATGAGAAAAAAATATTTTTGTTGGTCAAATCTTTTTTCCATAGCCCTCTAGCTAAAACTTTCTCTACATTCTCATTGAATTGATATAATTACTTGAAATCAATTTTATAAAGCTATCTCAAGTAAATGGGGAACGTTGTTAGAACAAGGAGTCAACATTTTGGGTCCCAGAGAAAATTTTCCTTAGCTAACCTGGGCAAAATCTTCGAAATTGCTTGTCCTACATGTCCCGCAATAGTCCCACCATGCCTGTGGCTCTCGAGAGCTGTTGGAGAAAGGGTGCTTCTATCTCCCACACTTCTCAGACCCAGATGTGCACAGAGGCAGAGGAGAAGCAGTCAAATACAGCCTACCCCTTTGATCGTTTCTCTGAGGAGACTGCTCACACCCTAGACCTTGACAGATGAAAAACATCCCATTGTCTGAGGCAAAAGGACATCACGTCATTTCATCCTGTGCCTGGAAAGGCAGTTTGGAACTAGTCATCTGATTCTAGAGACATGAGACGATTCCCAGCTGCGTCGTGACTCGTTTTAGTTCCTAGGCAAATTGCCCAGTTTCCTTTGCTCCCAAATTTCCACAACTGCAAAGGAGAGATAATTTTTGTTACCTTTCTCTTGTGGTGTTCTGAAAAATAAACAGCACAAATGTTTTTAAAGTGGTTGGAGATCATTGAGGGAGATTTCCCTAGAATTAGAGATTGTGTTTTTGTTTATTTTTGTTGTTGTTGATTTGCTTTTGGCCTGACACTGGCATTAATGTAGAAAATTTAAATTAAATTAAATTACAACCATTCATCTCATGTTGATGGAGCATTTTCAATATGCAAAGCACTGTGCTAGGCACATGGAGAATACAGAAGTGGCACTTCCCTACCCTCAAGGAGCTCATGGCTTGCTCTGAATGAGATATTATTGCCTAGAGGTTGAGTAACACAACAAAGCCATCAGCTAAAGTAGCTGGGTTGAAATTCCAATCCTACAACTGATCAGCTGGAGAGCCTGGAAAAACCACTCAACTTTACCAAGCTTAGGTTTTCTCATGCAAACCACAATAGCTAATATCAGCGTGTCAGCTGGGTGGCAGGAGATATTCTACAGACTAGAATTTACTTCAAAGTCAGAACAACTTTAAAACTCAGAACAACTGTGTAAGCTAGATACTATTATCGTCCCTATGTTTGTATCCCCATCTTATAAACAAGGATGCTGAAACTTAGAAAGTTTACATAACTTGTCTGAGGCCATACAGTTAGAAAATGGTGAAGCCAGGGTTCAAATTCAAGCTGTGTGGCCTCGCAGTGTGCAGACTTTACCACTATACTACACTTCCCTCAAATAGGAACATATTAATTCTCACCTCAGATAGACTTGTGAGGATCAACTGAAACAATGCATAAAAACTGTTAGCGCAGTGACTAAAGCATAATAAATATGCAATAAACGTAGAAGTAGCAGTAGAAGAGATTAGACACACATATAAATAACCAGAATTCCAAGTCAAAAATAAATGTCTATTTCATCAGAAAATTCCTTATAGAGCAATCATTATACAAGGGGTGACAGTAGAGAGTGTGCTGGGGGAAGGGGTGAAGAATAGTCTACGAACTGCAACATTTGTGAATTGGCATACAAGAGATCTATAAATAAAGGAGCGATGCTTCATACATACATAAATTTCTGAAGATCATTTAAAGAAAGGTGAGAGTATCAGAAGTACTCTGCTGTTATTAAAATTCAGACAGTACTCGTGAGAACAATTTCAAATTAAGCAATGTGAAAATGCATCCACTACGATTCTCCCCTTCCTTAACCCCCACCCTCCAATTTCCTTTAGTAAGAAACAACGGCATGAAGTTTTCTTTTCAAAGCCTTAAAATAAAAATCCCCAAAAAAGGGTTAGAGTCATTTGGGGGAAAAAAAATGCATAACGAGCCAACCGCTTATACTCTGGCCAAGTTATGAGCCTCTGAGAACACGGGCTTGAAGGAAGGACTGTTAACTCTTTCCCAGTTGGTGTGCACTGCTTGTAAATCTCATCGCACCCTCGGTGAGAGGCCAGCCTGCCAGAGAACCGCAGGAATCTGCAACAAAAACGATGACAGCCTGAAACGCGACCAGTGCCAACCTCCAAATTTGTCTGTCACCTCGGACCCTGATTAGCTGACAGAGCAGCAGAATTTCAACTCCAATAGACTCGAATGTGTTTCTGGGCAAAGAAGCTGAGCTAAAGGGGGAAGAGATTTAAAGAGTACTGGGTATTTGTCAAACTTTTATTTCCCGGCTGTGTGCAAAGAGGGGATTCAACTTCAATTTTTTGCCGAGGCTCTGGTCCAGCTACCTAACTAAAGGTAAATTTTAATAAGTTTACTGTATTGTCTAATTGCATTTATTTAGCTGATTTGCATGATCTGATAACAATATCTAAGATTTTTGCCTAATACAAAGCCATTCATTTACAAAAAAAAACACACACACACAGAGAAACCTTTTGTATGATTACAAGAAAAGCTACTTTGTAGAGAATTTTAATACTTGTATTCATGTTTCTTTTTCTTCACCAAGATTAAATAGGAAGTACTCACAAATGATGGTTTTAATATAAAGCAAAGACACAAATGTTGCTGGCCAGAATTGCATTCAGATCTTGGTGAAGTCTGAATCACATTTAAATGTGTTTTTTAGAAATACTTTGCTAAATATATTAAATAAATCATAAAGAAAGTAGTTTTTAAAAACTGTCAAATCAAAGTAATTTGTGTGTTTTTCATGTTTAAATTATCTGAAGTTATTCAGTGACCACCATTTACCCCAGTCTGTACATAACAGCAATGTAGAAATGAAACATTTTGTTTTTCCAAAAGGTAGAAAAATTCCTAAAATACTATACCCTTCTCTGATTACTTTTTTGTTATAGTGACTATTACTCCTTTCCTGATTCCCTTGTACAGTTTAATGACAATCTCGTCTCCTTCTATCATTTTTTAAGATGTGCACACACATACACAAAATTTGTCTAATTCCTAATGATTTCTTATTTAGGAATGGGAAAAGGAAGGAGGGGAATCAAAGAGCTAAAGAGATTATGATAACTTCTGTTATAAGGTACTATCACTTCTGGCGCTATCTTCTAAAATAAAAAAATAATGCAAGTCACGCTCATTCATTCCTCTAGGTATTAGAGGTCACCCTGCAGGAGAAAACCATGCTTTCCGCTGCAGATCCATACTGTTGATACTATAACCAAGGGGTACTGCAGAAAGAATATCTTTCTTGCGCAGCCTTTAATCTGCAAAGAGGTTAAATATGTCACCTTGGCATTGTATCTGAGCTCTCGTCTGGCCCAGAGCCTAAGTACACTGAATAGAAATGTTCACTCAGTCCAATTCAGCAGAAATCTTTTTTAAAAAATTCTCCCTTCTCATAGATACTGGCTTTTATCAACTCACAGCTTATTCAGCTAAACCTTGATAATTATGACTATTGTTAACTATGATTTTTTAAAAAAGACACTCCTCTTAGGAAAGATTTAAGTGCGTATTTCTGTTCATCCAACAAGAGTTAACAAAACAGAGCAATCTGTTTCATCTACTTATCATCCAATTAATTAACGCTGCTTTCCACATTTTGGAAAAGAATATGTACATATTATTAATAAACCTTGCCCTTTTTCTTTCAGGAAATTTTTGTACAGCCAGTTAGCAATTAGAGTACTGCATTTCCTTTCCAGGTCCTTTGGGATTTAATCTGCAATAGTCTCTCATGTGCAGTTTCACTTATCAACTAAGGAAAAATAACAAATAGTGATGATAAAAAATGAAAGGAATAGCGATGTATCTGGACAATTCAAAAACATTATTTATTTCGTTTCCTCTTGACTGCTTGTTATTTTTATTCAGCTGACTTGTAACAGTACGCAAACACCGCTATTCTAGAGAAGTGTGGCGCGAGGTCCAGAACATGTAGGGAATCTTTTTCCACCAAAAAGAACATGAGTAACTGTTGTTAAAAGACTGCAGGTGCCCTTTTCCCTCACATATCATTCTGGAACAACCTTCATGGAAGAGAAGGGGACCCCCATAAGTCCAGGAGAATTTCCTCAGTAGGCCTGGCTGCCAAAGAGATGCCCAAGTAGGCCGGGATGTGGTTCATATAGGGCCCACAGGGCATCTTCTCCCAAAAGCTGAGCCTGCAATAGTGGTACCACCTGGGGCTGGCTTGGTTTTTGTCTTGAGCATGAAAAGGTGAACAGAATTCTGAGGAAGAGAGTGACTGTAGGGAGATGGTATAATAAAGTGAATGAAATCATGGGCTCTGGAGGCATACAGGCATGGTTTATCCGGGCTTTACCAGGCTCTGTGACTTCGGGCAAATGACATTGGGGCCTCAGTCCCCTCATTTGTGAAAATGGGGCCTCAAAGATTTGTTGTGATAATTAAGTGAAAAGAAAAAAACAGCTATGCCTGGTACATATGAAACAATCAATCATAGCTAATATTAAAGCATTAGCCTACCTATATGTCCTGATCAGAAAACTGTAGAAAGGAAATTTACTCCAGGTTTTCCCTCAGGGTTTCTTCCCTACACTTTGCTGCATAATAAAATCTCAATGCCAGATATCTGCCTCAGAGTCATCACAACAAAGTGGATAGAGCATAAGTTTCAAAGTCGAACATACTTGGGATCAAATCCTGACTCTGCTTCTTACGGACTGTGTGAGCAGTCACTTCACACCTCCAGGACTCAGTTTACTCATTTATTAAGCAAATAGTAACAGTATTACCCCAAATGGGGTTGTTGTAGGAATTAAACAAGTTTTTAATGTGAAGTATAGTACCTGGTAGAGTACTAGACACATAGTGAGAAAGTGGTAATGCACTTGGAATGATTTTTCTGGTAATAAAATTGGGGAGTAAGAAGGAAATAGTCTTTGAATTAATTGTCTTTTGTTATCAAAGAAATGAAAAAAATAAATCTGCCAGTACCATATACCCCTGGGGCCTCAACGTGAAGTATTTATTACTGTGAGTATTTACTGTTTCAACAATTAGTTGCTTCTTAATGGCCAAGTCAAATGAAACCAAAAAGAGTTTTCTGTTTCATATTGCCATGAAAGAGAGTGAGAAGAAATGCTCCTTTGCTGTCGATTCTGTTTCATTAGTCTACTTGGACAGAGGAGAAGGCCCCCAGCATCTCTCCTTTCTTATCTTATCCAAAGGCAAGAATAGGAGTTTTGACTTGCTCAAGGGGGTATTTTTTGCTCTCTAACTGAAATTCAAACAAAAGGATTTGGTTTTTGGTTTTTGTTTTTGTAAACCTCTCCCCTATGTTCCTAGCATTGAAATGTCAGCTGCTTTTTCTGGCTACATGTAGCAGGAGCAGCCTGTTGTCATAGCAATGAAAGGGTATAGAGAAACTCAAGTTTCATGACCCACTCTGTGAAATAAGTCTTAGACCGCTTTAAAACCCTTCTTTAGAAATGAAGTCTCTAGTTCTGGCTTGTTTCCTTCCTATTATGCAACCAACTTATGTACACCAATTGCAGTAGCTAAATGTTTCCTTTAAAGATTTAATGAATAGATGTTAAGAAAATGAACAAGAAAGCTACTAACACAGTGACCAGCTTACTGTGGAGTGCAGGGGAAAAACAACTGGGAAGGCAAAGGAAGAAAAATAGAAATGACCTCACTTTATAACACATACTTTACACCCCACAATAAATCCATTGCGTTCCCACTGCCTCCTCCCATCTTCACGATATGTGATAGTATAGTTGTTATCTAGGGGGACTCTGGGATAGGCTGCCTGGACTTGAATCATGGCACTAGTTTTTTTTTTTAAATTTTATCCACTCCTTGCCTCCATCTTCTCATATGTAAAATAGAGATAATAATAGTCATAAACTTGTCATGGGAATTGAATGAGATACACTATATGTAAGGTATGCACAGTATCTGACCTTGGTAAAGGCTGGCTATTGAGCTTGACAAGCCTCAGTTTCCCTTAATTAATAAATAGGGATAATAGCTATTTCATAAGACTGTTGTAGAATTAACTGAAAAATGGATGTAAGTGGTACTTTTTAAAATATTTTTCATTATTTTGTCTAACTCTGATGAAAATGGCTTTTTTCAACTTGGAATTTCTCAGTAAGTAAACTGTAATGAATACAAGCCTCAAAAGTATCATTATATAAATGTGAACCATTGAATTCCTAAAAAGAAAAAAGAGAAATAATAAGGGTTTTCACATTTATAAAGAGTAATGAAGACTCTTCTCATCTTGATTGACCCTAGAGCAAAAGGCATTTAATGCATTAAAATGTTTTTTTATTAAAGTTTCTGTTTTAGTTTCTCCAGTGTTTTTCAGGTCATGCAATTATGTAAATAAGCAATATTTTAATCTTATGTCTCAAACAGCTAATGTATTTATTCAGTGTTCCATCCCATGTGAAATGTCAGAGACATTACAGAAGCAAAAATAGAAAGGGGCCATATTCTTGTGGAGCTTACAGTGTAGTTAGGGAGACAGTCATTAATCACATCATCACATTAATAAAAAGTGCATGTGCTCAAACGTCTTCATTTTTCTACTGAAAAAATCCTCAGCTAAAGTCTTCGGCCAACCTAAATACACAAGTGAGTAATATATTATAATGTATCTTCGAGATACTTACTCTGTTGTTACACATCCATATTTCAAATCGCATGTCATTTCAAATATTTCACAACTATAAAAATGACTTTTTCCATTCTCATATTTTAAAACTTTCTATATGCATCTTTAACATCAGTATTTGTGTTCACTGGATCCACTCTATACTTATCTAATGCAGAGTACATCATTAATCCTCTGCATGTTGTTTATAATACACTTCTTAAAAGTCTGACAATGCTGTACATTGGATCCCCAAGCATGAATTCTCATTCTATGGCAATGATCTCTACATATTAATTACTTATTGTATTGCCTTTACCAGTGCTTTTAAAAGATTTTATTTGAAACCACTTGAGTCTGTAAAGCGTGACTTTCTAAAATTGCGAAATTCCATCATCTGCAATAATGAAATCATATCTCAAGAACAATTACTAAATCTGCTTTAAATTTCTTTATCTCCTTTTATTATTGTCAAGGTGACTTTCTTAAGAACAAACATAAGTATTGCTTAAGATCATTTCAAGCTGTGTTCCTGAAATGGTACTTTGTTGTTCAAAATGAAGTGATTGAGACAATGGCCTTTAATGTGAGAGACCCCAGAAGTACTAGAATGTAAGGCAAGTCCCTCTTTTTTATAGTATAAGTTAAAAGGATGGAAAAATTTACATTATATCGAACATATGCTGTATATAATTATATGCTGAAATAGGTGTTAAGAGGGCAGAACACCTTTTTCTAAGAAAGTATGTGAGGAGCCTGACCTCTGCTCAAGGTCAGTAATGACTTTTCTTGATCTGAAGGCTTAATGGGAGGTTAACTCTGGTGTGTGTGTGTGTGTGTGTGTGTGTGTGTGTGTGTGTGTGCGAGAGAGAGAGAGAGAGAGAGAGAGATAGTGGTGGTTGAGGTGAGTGGATGTTGGCAAGAGGATTCTGAGAGTATGAATACTTTGCACAAAGATCCTGCAACAGGAGGGATCTTAGCCTATTTGTGGAACAGAGAGAAGGCCGGCTCCTCTGAGCAAGGGGCAGAGCAGCGAAAGATGTAAACCTTAAGCAGCTCCCCATGATTCCCTTTTCCCTGAGCACAAAGGTATTTATCTGCTGCTTGATCGCATTTAATATATGTCTTCAACGTCTCTATTGAATTCTGTGTTGTCTAAGTTCCAATAGGCATGAAACATGACCCACGTAGGGATAGGTTCAATTAAGAAGAATGATAGGCTGTTAAAGGTCAGAGCTCCTGAAAAGTCTGTACCTGTACACCCACTGGGCGGAGACATCTTAATGTCAGATGGTGGTGACTCAGCAGAGAACTCGAAATAGAAGAGCATCTTTTTTAATCCTTCAAATGACTTTAACTCCAAGCTATAGAGCTCCCCCAAGAGACTCATTAATACTTTGAAAGCCATAAAGCATCAGTGTTAACTCCAGATCAGGTAACAACACGTACATATTAGCCAAAATACGCCTAAAGGATTTGTCTCTGTTACAAAGGCTTTGGCTATCATGTAAAGGCAGGGTGATGAATGTTCTTTTTGAGTCTGATTATAAAGTACCCATATAATCATTTTGTTTTCTACATTTCCTTGGAAGAAAATTTTTTCCATAGTTATAATAATTACTAAAAATAGCAGCCTGCAGGCTTCCTCTGATATAAACGAATTCAACAGAAGATACCTGTCCTTATTTGGAAGTGTGGATGTACATCTGGACGTGATATGCTAAAAGAAGAAAAATTAAAAAAAAAAAAAAAAACAGGGAAAACAGTCAATGAAAACCTCTCCTCCCTCTAGAGTATGCAGTAATTATTTCTCAGTTTTTATGACTTAAGAGGAGACAGGATGAACAGATCAAGTAGTTACCATCTGCCTTGAAAACCAAAAATGCTGAAGCAGGTTGCCTTGTCTAGAAAGGAAGGAGGAGGGCGTGTAAGTTTGGCTGAGGCAGCCAACAAAGGAGCTGACAACTGGAGAAAAACTCAAAGCAACATGAGAAAAATCAACCAGAATGACTTGAAGAAATAACTAACAGTACTAAAATTTCCAAGGAATCATTGACATAGCCAATACAAGAGATGGAAAGAATAGACTCCCAGCCTGTTCCTCCTTTTAGAGATATGGATGGCCATGTTCACACTTGAGTTCAGTAGTCAGACAGCTTGTTAACGCTTTAGAGAAAAGGAAAGAGAAGGGAGATGGAAAGAGAGAAGAGGTATGGTGAGACAAGAAGTGTCCAGTAGAGACAAGTGGTTAGGTTAAGCAGACTTAAGTGGCAAGACAACAAACAGAACTTCAAAAACGTTTACCATTTTGAATGTAAATTTACATTAATGTTCTAAATTAATTCAATTAATGTTCTTAAAAAGCTATAGGAACTGAAAAGAAATCAGTTAGAAAAATCTACTCTGACTTAATCTTTTTCTAATATAAACTTCTAGAAAATATTATAGAAACTGAAATGGAACCAATTACAAACAAGACACCAAATAAACCAGAGTACCCAAAGTATATTCTGATCATCTGTGTAAGCTAACTCCTAAATCAGAGAATGATGTTCTAGGGTATCTTCTCCTTCTCTAGGAAATAGAAATTATAGAACACCAACAGACAGAGAGACCAAGAGTCAGAGGGTTTCACTCAGAGGAATGTCCTATGTTCCCTACCAAATGCAATGTCCAAGCAATATTTGCTATTATCTGCACTGCTTTCTGTCCTCCACCTGAAGGGCCATGAACTCTTTTTTGGAGGCCAGAGCTGACATTGCTTCATCAGAGATCAGGGGTGGCTGGTACAATCATAATCCTTTCTGCCTGTGCCTTTCAGGCCAATCTCTGTAGGCTTGACTATGCTACCTCTCCAGCTAGAGAAAAAAATACTTAGGCCCAGTTCCTTGTTTTTCCAAGAACAGAATTTGTAGACCTGCTGAGAAATCTAATTACTACCTCTTTTCATGGTGAAATTCAATTACAACCTCTCCCACAGTGAAAGCCAATCCTTTTGACATAAAAGGAAGCTAAACAAAGGGATTTCAAGCAGGGGATGTTCCTGTGTTCTGCCTTCTCTCTTAGGCAACTATGCAGAAATGTTGCAGTGACCTTGGCTTTTTTTTGCTTGGGAACAATGGTCACAATCTATTACTACCCCCACTCTCATAAGAAGGACAAATATTTTCATATCTGATACCAAGAGTTTCTGGAGACTTCCTCAAGGAATCATTTGTGGAGCAAAATGAATTTTGACCCACTCTCCACACACTCATTTTTGATTCAGTAAGATGATTTCTCTTATTGAACTTAGACTGTAGTGTTAGACAAGAAAATAAAAAAGTAGTGAGTACTTTAAGTCTCCTATAATCTGTTTCTGACATCTTTAGAGTTTTGTGCCACCCTTTCAGCCAGTCTGCTTGAGAAACTGCACTGAGGCTTGAAGAAGTGTCACATCACATTCCTAAACCCTAACTGAGATAAATGGAGACAGTTCTCAAAATAGTCATCTACAGAAATATGTATTTTACAACTACCTGGTGTAAGTGTAGAATTGATGAAACAATAAAATTACTAACCATGTTCTAATCGAATCTCTGTCACTACTACACGATCACTGTAGTCCATTGAATAGGTATGAAACCCACATTTGCCCCCAAAAAATGGGCAAAATTTTTAGAAGGAGCATCCCGTCAACTAATAGGTTTGTAATTGAGCATGAGTAGAGTTAGGAGTGCTAAATACTTTAGTTTTGTTTTTGTTTTTTTTCAGTAAGATGGAGTTTGCCCTAGGTTTAATAAAAATGCTATCTATGCCCATAGAGTTAATAAAAATAAATAAACAAGGATAAGAATCCACCATTCAGAGTATCCTCAAATAACTGAAAGCAAAGCATTTCTACTACACTTGATTCAATTTGAGTTACCTAATCAGTCACATAATAGGATAAGGACTCGGAGGGAAGGTGGCCCCAGATCTACAAAAGAAGAATTGATCTCGATTATGGGTCAATGAAAACCTGTAATTGGTTTCAAGACACTGTTTGGTCAGATCTTCACACTCTCTTAGCACATTGGAATCACTTTTAACTTCAAGCCAATAGTTCAGCAGATTCTCCAAACTTTTATGGGACCAAATGACTCGGAGCTAACTCAAAAAAGCACACAGCATTCTGTTGGAATTCGGAAGAAACAAAACACAAATGCCTTCTTTCCCTCTTTTTCTTCTTTCTTGATCTCCATTTCTAGCACAAAATAGTAGGCTTTAAGGACCTCATAGTGGGATGCAGGTTAAGCTCTTTCTGGAACCCTTTTTAGTAATTTCCTAAAATATAGGTAGAAGAAGATACTAGAAGCATTTGTCTAAATCTAGGAAACTTTTGGATTAGATCTTGGTTCTCTCAGTGCTTGTATTTAGTATTTTCTTAGATAAGCATGGAGCAGGAGAGCAGAGTACCAGCATCAGCTCACTGTAAAAACAGCTAATTGATGTCTCCTTGTAATCTGAAAAAAAATTTAAAATAATTAATTTCAAAAGCAAATATTTTCTTCTAATTTGAAAAATACTCTGTGTAGGAATGTAAGAGATTACTATCGCCTGAGGTCTGGATGTGATTCATTTCTCTTCTTTCCCAAAAAGTGACACAAAAATCCAGCCAGTGCTTACTCTACATTTGGTTCTTTGTTGTTTAATTTTTCTCAAATCCTATAAGTTTAGATAGTGGCCACAGTAAGATCTAGGGTAGTGGTTGTGGCTGAATATAGCTGGCTCACCTCATGCTTCCTAGCATCTCGATAACAGGGCTAATATCTCTAGAGATCCATAGCCTAGTTATTAAATGTAGTCTATACATTTCAGTGCCATGAAAACAAAAATAGTCATTGTCCAAAAAGAATTAACAACAGATTTCCTTGGATAAATGTTTAAATGTTTAAAATGTTTAAAATGTTTAAAATGTTCAATCAGACTGAGCTAATGAGTTGGGTTTCCTTTGGAATGGGAAAGTACTGTAGTAGAAAGAAAAAGAACAGAGGGTCTAATTTACTTCCCAAGATCCCAGATTATGGTGTCATAAGAGTCTAGAGATTTCATGAAAAGAGAAATGGTAGAGCACCCATGTTCCAACACAAAATGCTCCCAGAGCTAGTTGCCCACATGTCCTTCTAAAACTCAGATTCTATAGCACCTTCAAATCTTGTGATTACATCAGTGAAATCATCTTTATTGAGCTAATCACGGTTTAATACTTCATTGTTCATTCTTCCCAGACAAGGACTGCTATGCTCCATTTAAAAAGAAAACTGCACACCCACTAAGGCAACGTAAAAGAGGAAAAACTCTCCTTTACCCTCATATGCTCAGTAATTGGGGCCTGCAAATTAAATTGACAAAAGGCAGATGAACAGAAGAAAATGTCTTATTTATATGCACACGGGAGCCAAGTACTAGCTCCTTAAACTGTTAAAGTTAAAGGCTTATATACCTGACTTAGTAAAGGAAAGAGAACAGGGGGAAACGACTTCTGTAGAAAGAACAAAAATATTTCTTTAGGAAAGACAAATGGGTTTTTAGAACAAACAAGAGATAAAAAGAGTGTGTGCTATTTGTCTATATACAGGTGTAAGTGGTCTTTCTGTCTTGTTCGAGGTCATAAATTTCCCCTGAAGAGGGATTTAGGTTTTCTTGTAATCTCTCTCCTGGGAGTAGAAGCCACCCTCAACAGGGAATTTATGGCAATTCTCACTTCTTAAAAGTGTCCGCTTTTAGTCAGATAAGAGAATCCCTGAGAAAGCTTCCTTCTGTATCTGTTGAATCTCAAGTATCTTCTTCAAATAATCTTGATACTAACTCTAAGATTCTGAGTAGATCCCCACAGCACTTATAGAAAGATTTGAAACAGGGAAGCACTGGGGAGCAGGAGCAGCTTTGTTGGCAAGGCATCTGAAAAATATTCAAACACATGAATCCTAAACTTTGAATCCAGGGTTGTATTGGTTCAAATCTCAGCAAGGAAATGATAGATCCAGCTAAGAAAATTGAATTTGGGGGTTTGAGAAGAGAGTATTTACCAAGGTGTAGGCAGGGTATAGAGTAGCATAAGGGGTTGGAGGAACAGGATAGTAAGAGCTAAGCTTGTATGAGTCAGAGAAGAGAGCATTTTCTGAACCCGGACAGAAAATGCCATGTGGAAGTTATTGAAAGGGGCTGTAACCTTCAGGAAAGGGATACGGTCACAGAGAGGGAACTGAGAAAATAATACCCTGATTTCACTCCCTCCTTCCTTCAAAACACTCCTGCCAGTGCTCCCCATTGGCAGAACCTAACAGAAGCCATCAGACAAGAAAACCTGATGATGCTGTTCGCACAGGCCCTGGGACAATTCAGCGTGGGAAAGGCTGTGGAGTGGATCAGATGTGGAGTGGATCTGAGGGAGCAAATGGAAAATATCTAGATATCAGAGAACTAAACTTTCTTCCCATGCGGGAGAGGCAGAATTCGTAGCTGCAGATCAGCTGTGCCACTCCTTGAATGAATCTTCTGGTGCTTCCCCTCTGAAGGCATAAATAAGATTAGGTTTTTCACCTTATTTCCAAAGAACTCTTCAAACCCCAGCCATGAAATCCATTAGGATTTATTGTATTTGCTTCTTTCAGAGAAAGCAGGTAATGAGTAGAGATGTACCACTGGGGCAAGCAATTGTTGGCCCTCACCAAGGCACATGAGAAGTGTCAACCACGTGTTGAATCCTGGAGGGATTTCTGCTTGGACTGAGGACTTTCACACAAGAACGACTCACCAAAGCCCAGCATTGTTCCCCCACAGGTCCCAACACCATGAGAATGAGGCTACTTGGAACTGTTCTTAGGTATGATTTGCTGTTTTTCTTAATCTTGGAAGAGAACTATCCCAGTGAATAAGTCTTGGTACATTCACAGAGCTGAAAGCACTTGAAATTCCTCCCAACCAGCAGAACTTAACAACCAACTTACCCTATTAACAAAAGAAAAAGACAATTTCCATTGAATCCAAAGAAGTTTTATATTATGCTGGCAGAGTTTAATAAATAAGGGAAATTCAAATAAGAGTAGTCAGAAGAGAAAGCTAAGAACCTGACCTTCAGGGAAAAGAAATTTCAGGGAGAATAAAATAAATTAGTGGATAGAGAGAAGAGCTAAAGGCAGAAAAAGAATAGGATTAATGTATCTTATCATTTCAGTGGTGAGACAGGCTTAGAAATGTGAATTGTCATGCTAGTAACTATGAAGCAAATCATTCAGATATTATTAAGTCCTGCAACATGACAAATGACACAAGCCTTCAGGTGAGCCTTACTCAAGAGTGGATTCAGAATTTGTGAACAGGAAGTTTGCACAATGTGTGGGGCCCTCTTTTTTAATAATAGAAAAATCAAAATTTGTTACAGGGCTTTGTGAGGACTTTGCACAAATGAAGAGACCTGAAACTTAAGCTTCCTAGCTTTGTGATACATCTACCTTTGGCCATACTCAAATGTCTACACAAAAAAAAAAGGAGAAGGAGTGTTAGGTGAGCAGAAGGAAGAATGTTCAAGACTGAAGAGGTTAAGCAAGGTTTACCATAGTAGAGTGACAACCGGGCTGAGCCGAAGATGGTGTCAGCCCCGAACGTGAGGGTATCTGAAACTGATAAGGGGCTTGAGGCGGGCTTTTTTGGTGGGAATATTTGGGGTGGGTAAATTGATGGGGAAGGAAGGAGAGCCCAGGGAAGCAGAAGTGAGCATGTAGCATTGCCAACTTGGACGTAAGGTCCAGTTCCCACACAAACTAAGGAAGAAGTCTGGTTCCTACACTGTGCGGGGTGAGGGGGAACAGGGATTAGGCCCTCCTGGATCTAATAGGGAGGAATAAATATAAATATGAAAAAAAAATCCACATTCACGGAGAAATAAAAATGAGAGGACAGATATGATATTATTTGAGCAAAAATAAATAAATAAAATTGGCCAAAATAGTTTCCCCTACTACACCATGGGGCAGGGTGTGGTGGAGACTTTCTGAAAAGCTGGCAAATGCCCAAGGGAAAGAACAGAGCACTGCCTTCGTGGGTCCATTCCATAAGGAGTTGTGAAATGAGATTCAGAGAGATTAATGAGTGCTGAGTGGTACAATAAGATGAGGAACTCTGAAAGAAATGATAAAGATGTGCAGAAACTTGGCTATAGCACAATTTTGCCTAAGATAAGCCTGAGAGGATGCTCTAAATATAAGTAAAGTAATCTTTCAGTTACCAGCTCCCTCCCCCGTTATAGAGAGAAGAATTACTAATATCTCCTGAGCTAGAGTGAAAGAGGTCTTTGAGAGTGTCCCTGAAAAGCAACCTCTTTTGAAATTCTCCCACCCTTTGACTTCCATGCTCCATCATTCATGACTGGGTACACTGGCACAGAGGGATGTTCAGGAAGCTCTCATTGGATGAATATGATGTGGAAGTGAGGTGGTAGGTAGGAATACATGGGTGGTGCATAGGTGAAGTATTTAGCATAGTACCTGGCATATAGTAAAATCTAAAAAATGTAAACCGTGACATTAGCTATTTTTAGAGATCAATGGTAAAAACCCACTTTTTCAATAAAATTAGATTTTGATGAACACATAAATAAATAGGAAAGGTACTATTATTTTCCCTGTTTTATAGATGACGGAATCAGAGACTTGACCAAAAGGCAACTCTGGTCTGGAACTTAGATCTCCCAATTCTATACTAAATGTTCTTTCAGCTATGCTTCTGCCTTTGAATAAATTCATACATTTTGGGCAAAATAATATTTATCTAATTTCACATCAACACTGCATATTTAAGTCTTTAAGAACAATAATTCTATTCAAAAATATGTCTCATTTTTTCATTTTTCACCTAGATTTTTTATTTGCTCTTTCTGCAGAAATAACAATCTATATTTTGTAGGGAGTACACACTAAATGTGAATGTCTCAAAATATATGACTTTTTACATACCTAAGAATAAATGGCATTCATCTTACTTAGCAAGAACATCATCGGTCCATTTACAAAGTACTTTGCAAGCATCAGCTAATTAAGCCTCCCTGTCATCTTCAGTATGATAGTTGTTTTCAAAATATCTCTCGGTTCCCAGGAAAGCTCTCCACTCTGTCTTATTTATACAAATCAGTACATTTGTTCAGTTCTTAAAATAAGAAGCTAAAAGCTGTGGAATTATTTTGATCAACATGTGGCAAATACAATTAGCTCATTGAGACAAAAATGCCCAGTGACTGGTCTAAAGGGCAATGTGGAACACAGCAGAAGAGCTCAAAGACTTCTACATTCTCGGAACTACTAGGAACTAGGTTGTTCTACAAGATCTTATTTTTAAAAATACAACATGGGCACATGCTTTTTCACTGAAAACTCTAAGTTGTTCCCCATTTGGATCAGTCTAAATGCTATAACCATATTCTGTATTTAAGTTTTGTTTTCAACTTCTGGATGGAAGTATAAATAAACATGAGACTCCCCGCCCCCCCCAAAAAAAATCATTCCAGCCTGGGACACAGTAAATAATCAGGTATTATGCAGGAAATGTTGGGATTGACTCTCAAAAAGCCTGCACAACTGACCACCAAAGGTCATATGACAAACCCTATATTTATTCTTTGTCTTAAATATGTCTCCCCACACAGCTATGCCAAGATTCTTAGCATTCTAGTAGCTTCTCTGGGGAAAGGCCAGTATGAAAATACCTCTAACCTGAGACTAGAAAGATATTAATTCAGGAATATTCTTATCTTCTGGGTATAGTCTAGACGCATATAGAAAACTAAAATTTAAATGCATGACATATAGGACAAGTGAGCTGTTTTTTAATGAATGAACTAAATATAAAAGTGTTCTGGAACTAGGACTCCTGGGCAGCTTGAAATCACTGAGGGGAAGAAAACCTGGAAGAAGAGAGGAGAAAAAGTAAGGTAACACTAGAAGTTCATTTCCCTTATATCACTTAATACAGGACATAAATGACTATAATGATAATATTGATGAGAGGCGCCAGGCAGAGCAATGGAAATAATAACCACTTACATGTGTTTACTTCAGAGTATGCGAAGAGCTTCCCACTTCAGTGGCTTCCTTTGTTACTGTAAGGATTTTATTCCCATTCTACAGATGAAGTTTGGAGAGATTAAGTAATTTGCCCAAAGTAACTTTTAGCACTTGGCACAGCCCAGAGCAAAAACCTCTGATTTCTAGTCTGCAGCCTGTTCTGCTGGACTATGTGCGAACCCCGGATTCTGAGTCCAAAGTGTGGTTTTCTAGTCCTCACTCACCTCTTGTCTTTGCGCACTGAGCCAAATCATTCAGATTCTCCAAACTTCTGATTCATATAGTTAAATGTTATTATGCTCCTTTCCTTATTGGCTCAAACAAGACAGTATACAGGAAAACATTTTATAAACTGTGAAATGCTATTATATTATATTATTTTATATTATATTATATTATATTATATTACATTATATTATATAAATGTAAGGAACGTGTAACCCTATCTGACTTAATAAATTGATATTCCTGGGGCCATGTCTCAACAAATTTTATAGTTAAGCTTTCTTCACCTTTTTCTAAAAAAATAAAGAATACTACCTTCTTTTCCAAGTTAAACCTTTCATTTATGCTTTAATATTAGACCAGCAAATATTTATTAGGGGCTTACTGAGATTCCAGCATCTCACCTAACCTTCGTCATCATTTTATACATAAAGAACTGAGGCTCAAAAAAACTAAATCATTTACCCAGAATTATGCAAATTAAGTATTAGAGCCCACAAAGTCCTGTTTCTGAGCCTACGTCTATGCAACATTAGCTTCTCAGTGACTCAGGCGACTTCTTTGTTTTCTCCTACTTAGTTCTTTATTACTGCATAACAATCTGCCCCCAAATTAAATGCCTTAAAACCAGGCCCCTTATTTGCAGATGAATCTGAAATCTGTACGTGGCACGACTGAGTGGTGTTTCTGTTGATTTTGTCTGGAGTCGCTACGTAGCTCCAACAAGCCCTGTGGCTGAACTGTCCCAGATAGTCCCTCATCCTCCAGGGTTCTCTCCAGGTGGCTGCTTATCATTCTGTGGTTCAAACTAGTCTCTAGACCAGTCTTGTTTTCACAGCATGGTGGATGGCTTCTACAGGAGGGCAAATCCCAGTGTGAAAGTGCTTGCCAAGCCTCTGCCGGCATCATGCTTGCTAGTGTCTCATTGGCCAAAGCAAGTCACCAGGCCAAGGCTAAAGTCACAGGGCATGACGCCCAGGAGTTGTGGTTCACTGGGGTCATGGTTTCTTACCACATTTCCTCTCTTCCCCACTATCTTCTTATTTGTGTTATTTATGCTTTCCCCTAAACATAAAAATACTTGGATAACCACATTTTAATACAAATAAAAATTTCCAGTGATCACACTTTCCCCTTTAGCTACCATCTTACTCTCCTTCCTTTCATAGCCAACCATCTTAAAAGAGAGGTCTACACTCACTGTCTTTGCGTCATTACTATCTATCTACTCCCCTACTCCCCAGTCACTCCAGACTGGCCTCCACCAACATTATTGTACCAAAACTACTCTCCTTCAACTCTCCAATTACCTTAGTACTTCCACGACAATGGATAATTTCCCGGCCTTGTTTATTTTGACCTCTCTGTGACATTTAACACTTCCTTTTTCTTATGTGACTCTCTTTTCTCTCATCTTGTATTTTTATCTCTTTCCACCCCCTAATGGTGCCTAATGGTCTTCACTCACCAGGCTTCTGGCTCTTGCCCTCTGCTCTACTCATTATATAATTTCTCGTCCTAATAGCACCCATACTGTATCTTTAACTCTAAACTCTATGCTTACCTGCAGACCCATTTATTCAAGTATATCTCTACTTAAATTCAACAAATCCAAAACTAATTCAGCACCTTTCTTCTAAAATCAGATCTTCCTCTTATAATTCCTCATCTTGGTGACTAATACCACCATTCACCCATTTGCCCAAATTAGAAATATGATAACCTAAGACACTTCCTTCTCTTCTTCCCATAATATACAATTGCTCATTAAATTTCATCTGCTTTGCCTTTAAATATTTCTCAGAACTATCCAGTGGTATGCTGGTAAATGTTCAATAACCGGCTTTGGGGAAGAATGGGAGAGATTGGGGAGCATCTGATGATTTTCGTGGTGTAATCTTCACACCATGGCTAATTTCAAGCTACTAACATGACATCACCGAACAGAATTGGGAAGCAATGTTCAGTAGCACACATTATATCGTACTTCCACTTACACATACCACAGGCATAAGAAACCTCAAGAGAGTAACAGTAAAATGTAACATAAGTATGAAGTAATGAGTTTTGAGTATTTATTTCCTTTGTTTTTGACATAATTAAATTACGCGTGTATATAATTTAATTTTTAAAGTTTGCTTTGCTTAATAGGCAGCTCTCAAAATTCCTGGAAATTTAACAATTGGCTCTCTCAAGCCAGTACAAGCTGGATCTCTTTTTCTCTTCTCCAGTTCCAACAACACAACCAAACTTTAAGGCTCTGACCTTCATACCACAACTCGAGAAAAGAAATTTAAGTATAATTCAACACCAGAAATTCCTACTTGGCTCAGGTGTGAAGAAGGTTTACATTGTAATAAGTGTTAAATAATGATTTAAATAAGAATCGTGATACAATTATTTTAGTAAGAGAGGGGAAGGGAAAAAGGAGGAAAAAAATGTGCATATGTGTGCATGGATACAGTGTATGTGTGTGTGAAGCAATAGCTGTTACAGTATTAAGTCTGTGTCATAATGGGAAATATAATATATTTAAAAATATCTATTTAAGCCTGTTATTTAGAAATATTAGGTAACTAGCAGAAGAAACTACTCACTTTCTTTATAAACCTCAAAGTATTATTTAAAGCTCTGCGGATGCATTTATGTATGAAACGATGATTGGAAAAAATAATTTTAAAAGATAATTTTAAATTATTTAAATTATTATTTCTGAGAAATCCGGAGATGAAAAAAAATCTCTATTGAAGACTAAAAACTATCTCTAATCTCAGTCAGAGTTCAGACTACCAGGCTGACAGAACTCTGCAAGAAAATATAGACAGCCTGCTCCTTTTAAAAGAGTTCATCTGGAGGCCAATTTACATAGCCTCTTAGCCTCTCTTGTCTCATCCTTAAACCGAAGAAGTCAGTTTGGAACTAACTAAACTCAAATGCAGGGCAAATAACAAAAGTGAAACAGACCAGATACAAATGCCCGCATCCCTTGTACAGGGTAGTCTCTACTCAGATCTAGCCAACTGTCACCATGAAGGCCTCCTGTTACTAAGAAGGCCAACGAGTTCAAGAGAAACTGTAAATCTGGATTTTTATGTGAAAACTCTGGACTTTCCCCCCCCCTTTAATTCCCCCCACCACCCTCTTCCACCCCTGACCTATAGATGTTGCCATTTCCCCTTAAGAACTGGATCTCTGAAGGCAGGGTGTCCCCTCCCGCACGCTCACGGCGTACACCGGCGGCCAGCACACCTGAGGCCTGGCACCCCCCCTCGCACTCGGCACACTCGGGGGGGCCTAGCGCACCCAGAGGACCTGACGCACCCAGGGTATGGTCCGTGGCTCCACTTGGGGAGCGAACTCAGGACCTTCTGCGTGCAAAGCAGATGTGCTAACCACTACACTATGGAGCCGCCTTGAAAGCTCTGGATTTTTAAATACTAATTTAAAATACACAGTGCCTACCAAACCAAACTCATCTGCAGGCCACTGCCAACTCACAGGTTGCAGGTGTGAGACCTTTAAATTAGGTGAACTTTGGTGATCCCTTTAGGTCACTGAATTGTCTCATTCCTAAAAATCTTCACTGAATGTATGGGTTTCTCCATCACCAAAGAGGCAATATGTTTAAATATCATATTACTTCACTTTCTGACTTGTATCTTCACTGTGAACACTCACAAATCTTAAGACCCAAGATTTCATACAGCTTTCATCAAAGGAAGCACAGTCATAAACAGAGAGAGTTTCCGTCGAACACAGCTGGGCCAAAAAATCAAGTAGTCATTCTCACAGGGGCACCACAGAGTAAAAACTGTCATTAATCTGTCTTTTCAGACATGTTAGTCCACAAAGACAACAATTGCCTTTAAGTATACAAAGGACTATATCAAGCTCCAGATACGCTAAGAAAATTATCGCCTAATCTTTCATATGGAAACTTTTACCTACCACTGCTAATTATCTTCTTGGTTCACAGGTCTAGAAAGCATGAAGACTGTGCTTTTTTTCCTGTACATTTTGGGAACTGCAGTCGCAATCCCGGTAAATATTCTTTCTTCTGTTATTACATCTCTCCCTCTTGACATTTAGCTTAGAAGTCCTCCATTTAAAACAAAATGTTCTTATACGGTGGTTTGAAACTCTCTTTTTTATTTTAATTATATATATATATATTTAATTATATATATATATATGTATATATATATATATATATATATATATATATATATATATTTTGCCCAAGTAAGGAATAAATGACCAAAAAAATTGAGATAAGGTACTTTTTAAAAAAATATTTTAGAACTATCAGGTTCTACAAGATGCAATAAATATGCAACTGAAAGTGTTGGTTATCAGTTTATTAGACAGGGAATATGCCCAAACACCAAAGAAAAAAGAAAGAAGGAAATTCTGTAGAAGCTTATCACATTAGTATAAGAAATCTTGAAGTGCACACCCACACTCTCCAGCATTTTCTTCAAGATCAAATACATACTGGCCAAGAAATTCTGAGTCTTTAATAAAAACAGGAACCAATGGCTTAGGGACAGGAAATGATATGGTAACCACAAATCAGTTCCTAACTCATCCTTGGGGGTTTGTCCAAGAAAACAAGCTGAAAGGAGACACAACTAGAACATTCTTTTCTTCACAGTCAGATATACTGGCCCATCTATTCACACAGCAATAAATAAGCCATTACAAATCAGATCATTTGAGACCATGTCAGCCACTTCAAAATAACCTGAAAGTTATGTATATGGAACTATCGCTAGATGATCATATCATCCTTAATCAAACTAAAGGATTTGTGGGAGATTTTTTCTTTTTCACCAAATAGAGGAATCAGGCTCCTTTAAATAGACAAAACAATTTATCTTTTGTCCCTTCTCTCCCTCCCTCTCTATGTCGAAGATTCTATCCTTGCTTTTTGGATAGATGGCGGCTAACTTCTGGTTGATAGATGTCAGCAAAGACAAACACCATGCCACGAAGACCAAGCAGTTCTTAGGAAACAGAATTTATGACCACTGCTAAGAATAATGCTCAAGAAGTGTGTAGCTACTCCAGCATTACACATTGTCCTTGGAAATTACAAACATGGGGGAGCATTTGAGATCTTGCTTCCCATCAGACGTCATCAGTTTGACTCAAGTAAACTCTTATTTTTTAAAAAAAGGAAATTACAAACATGTGATAAATTATGTTCAGTGCAGAAAGGAACTCCCACAGAATCATTGTTTTCCCCCTGAAAATGTATTCTGCACCAGCAGCTGTTGCCGCTATGTAAATAGGTGTCAAAAGAGTCTTTAAGCCAAATGTTTGAATGACACACTTGCATATAAACACATTCCAGATGTTTTCTTTTTAGGATGGTTTCTTATCATATAGACCCAATCAAATGTTTAAAATATCTTCTCATAGATTTACTTATTAGAAGTCTTGTAGCATTTCCCCATCTGTCTGAGTTCTCCAAAAGTCAGTAGGTTGATTCTGAGTGGTTAGAAGATTCCATGCAGATTTCCAGAGGATACATTGCTATAAATACAGATGTGAGCGTAATACTAAAACAACTTCATTTCAGAAAATTTCTAAAAGAAGACAAGCTGCTATGTTTGTGTGTGTGTGTGTGTGTGTGTGTGTGTGTGTGTGTGTGTGTGTGCATTTCTTCCATTTGGAGGAGGGGGTGTAGAGGGGAAAGGACACAGAGAGAGGGAGCAGTTCTCCACTAATAAGCCTAAAATCTCCTCTATCCATTGACTTACATGACGCTCCTGCTGGCAACTTGCCAACTTGGTCACCATTTTTTTTTTCTCCTTTTTCCTCTTAAAAATTGCTTCTTTGGGAATTTTTTCTTAGTTGAAAAGGTAATAAGAAGTGTGAAAGCAAGCAAACCAAATCTAAAATAAATTCTTTACTACATGGCTTTCGTTATGACATAATTAGCACTGCTAATGGAATAAAGATGCGTCAATCCAAATAGAATCTGAGTTTTATACTTACACCTGGATCTGACATCTGAGTGTCGACAGCATCTCTCTAAAACAGACCTACAGTGAATACTCGCCTAAGATATCAGACAGTTCATATTTTTACCACTCTGATATTACTACCAGTAATTTTTCACTTGGATAACTCCCTAAAATTTACAAAATATTTTAATGTACATAACCTTATCTTAATATTTCTGCTCACTTTACGTTGAGAGATAACAGGATAGAGATTAACAAAACCACAGATAGATAGTAAATCGCAGAGTCAAGACTCGAAGGGAGGTGTCTTATTTCTAAGTCAAGTTATTCAACTATTCATCGTGTGTCACTGACCAACTCTTATCTATGCTTCCAGTCTTGCTAGAAATAGGTAGAGCCACCCCTCTAGTGGAAATGCTATGCCATAGCTGCTCTTCCCTGCTAGAATTGGTGCTGTTTCCATTTTTTAATTAGTTAAGATTAAATTGTTTTCATTAAAAGATTTCTTGATGGATATAAAGTTGATAGTGTTAAGAAAGTAAACAAATATTGAATAAAAGTTTATAACCTTTCTGCTAATTATCAGTTAACTTAAGAAAAAGTATGTTATATCCTATGATTAATTTAATTTGACTTCAACTTTCTGCTAAACACATCAAAATTATAAAGTAACAATGCTTTGTAAAAGTTTGAAAAACACAAAAAATAATTCCAAAACTTAAAGGTCACTATTATTAAAATCATTTTTGCTTTTATTTTCATCTGATCTTTGCATATATAACTTCTTAAATATGATTAAAATTCTATCTTCACTTAAGATTACATTCTGGACATTTGCTTGTGTCCTTAACAATTCTAGAGAATATCCTTTAATTGATGTTAGAAATGAAGTATATTGCTACTAATAACGCCAACGATACAACAGTAACTAGAAATTTTAAACATTAACATCTAGTCATGAATAACACAAACCAGTTTTTAATTTTTTCAGACAAATGCAAGGTTCCTATCTAATCATCCCCAACCAACTGCCGAGTCCTTGAGTTTTGTCCAACAGACTGAAATGTTAGTAAAACCTGAAGACACTACTGTGCCCATTTTAAGGGCTGAAGATACAGAAAACGGAAAAGAAACTACAGTATATGTAGAAGACCATCCCAACCATAAGGTAAAAGTAACAGGGTCATGCTAATGTAATTTTTAAATTCTCTAAAAGTCTCAATTTCAAAGCATGGTCAAAGAAATTACTTCATTCTCTCCTCAGTTTAATATTTTTAAAGCTGATCACAACAACTGCCTCCAATCACTAGAAGAATTGTGAGATTTAATCAGTTTTACTCATTTGGCTGAGATGCTATATAATTTTTTCATTTCACAAAATGAAAATTCAGGTAAAACTTCTAGCTATAAAATGTGAAAGACATCATAAATAAGTTTACATGATATTATGTGAAGAAAAAGAATAATAAACATTAAATGTTGATGTACAAATTATAAATGCTATGTAGGTATTAAATTATTTGTTTCAAAAAAAAACACTTTTTCTTTTAAGGCTGAAAAAGCTTCAATAATAAAATCAAAGAAGGAAAACCATGAACAGTCAGCAGATCAGGACCAGAGTTACAGCCCAGAGCTGAGATTACAGGATCAAAAGGAAAGTGAAAGTGACCTAAGTGAGAATTTGGAGTATACACCAACTGAAGGTGCATTGGACCTAAAAAAAGACATGAGTAAGCCTCAAGAGAAAAAACTCCCAGAGAACATTGATTTCCTTGCTCCTGATGTTAGTTCCCTTGTACATTCTAACCAGCAAGAAAGCATCATGAAGACAGAGAAAAGCCAAGAACAGCTTATAAATGATTCACTTCCTCAATTAAATAGGAGCAGCAACCATGGCCAAGACCTAAGTGATCAGGATAACCAAGAGCAGAATCCAATCAGTCCCAACAGAGAAGAGGAAGCAGGGAAAGAGCAAGGTGAAGTTGGCACCCACAATGATAACCAGGAAAGGGAGAGAGAAGTTCCCAAGGAGCATTCTAACAGCAAGCAGGAAGACAGTACCCAATCTGATGATATTTCGAAAGAGTCCAATCAACCAACTCAAGTAAGCAAAACGCAGAAAGATGAATCCGAGCAGGGTCACCAAGAACAAGAAGAGGATAACTCCAATGAAGAAATGGAAGAGTCAACTGAAGCAGAAATCAATAAGCACAGTCAAGATACTGAATGGCAGAACCAACAGGAAAAACCTGGCCTTGAAATTATCAGCACCCCTGAGGAGATGGATAAAAAGACCGTTTCTGAGACTTTGCTTGTAGGGCCTACTGATGATGGTGATGATGGCTCCAGACTCCGTGCAAGTGATGACTACCTCCCCCAAAGTGAAGCCTTCCAGGAGGATGAAAGAGCTGCTTCCAATTACTATTTCATCAAATATAAGGAGCAAAGAGAAAAAGCACATGAGAATGAGAATGTAGGTACCAGTGAACCTGGAGAATACCAAGGGGTAAGATTGTTTACAATGAGCCTTATCCGATAAAACACTTAGCTTTATCAAGAAACAGCTATAACCAGTCTCCTGTGCTTATCTCTATCATTACATTACTAAATATGTTATGGTTATTTATTTTCCTCTCCATCTCCCTCATTAGGCTGAAAATGTGTTTTAGTTGGATTCCCCTAGAAGCAGAACCTGGATTTTAGTGCAGTTTTTTGAGTTCAGGGAACAAAGAGAAGTGAAAGTGATACAGGAAAAGAAAGGAAGCTAATCAGAGGTACCTGGTGAGAGCCAGGTAAAGCACATTCCTCTGAATTGTCTCATTTGGTGAGTGAGAGAGCTGGGGCATTTATACAGGCCGAGAATTGCCAGGAGGGGTGTTAATTTTGCAGAACTTCCAGTCTGTTCTTTAAGCAGTCCAAATAGAATTCCATGGTTTTGAAGCTACAGAGACACAAATACTGGCAGTTTGAAAGTCCCTGGAGCTAACTAGAATGGTTAACTCTGACAGATATGAGGGATGGGAGATACTGACAACTGCTGCTCTAATGCCTTGAGAGCAGGTAGGTACCATGTCATGTCGAGTTGAATCACCAATGTCTAGCAAAATGCCTCTAACATAGTAAGAGATCCAGTAATGTGTGTTGATTTAGCTATAAAAATTAAGAACAAGGACTTCAGCTACAATTTTATTAAGCAAACACACACCAAAATGATAATCGGGAAACTGCGGTCTGGCAGGAGTTGGGGAGAAACATATCGTTCTTTGGTTGTTTAATCATTTGGAGCTTTCCTGCAAAAACCCAGCAGCCACCCACCAGGAAGACTTGTATCAGCTTTTGGTAGGCAAGATCAATAGTAATCTTGATTACTGATAACTCTGCTGCCAATCAAAGGTAGGAATTTTCTTATACTTTAGAAACCTGGTAAGAAAACTTTACCAGCAGCTTCACAGAGATTACTGATATAACCATGCCCTAACTACAGAATCACATCATAATATTACATTTCTACTGTTTTCCCAAATCCAAAGGGTTCCAACTTTGTTCCTGATGTTAGTTCCAATTTTTATTGAGTAATCCCCAGAGATACTGCATTGAATCCAGTTGATGTAGAAATGGCTCCTATTCTCAAAGGGTCTCTGTTTATTTACACAGTTGTGACTGGTGTCTCTTTTTGAGATCTAATATGATATGGATATGAAAAGTTCTGTGAAGGTATGCACAGTGGTAATATAAATTATGTAACTGCTTTCCAATCGACTTCAACTTCTATTCTTGTTATTACAAAGGCCAAAAAAGCAGAAAGCTCACTGAATGAAGATGAAAGTTCGAGTGAAGGCAACATGGGGTTGTACAGTGTTGGTGAGTATGGGCTTAGCAAGCTGTTCGTAACCATGTCTAGGAGGAGATGGAACTGGCCACAGTGGGCTGTCTCCATCCACTCATGCATGACTACTGCACAGAATTTTTCCTCTCTCCAGTTCTCCCCCAAAAAATACTCTCATAAATTGTTGATAACCTCTTGTCCATATATAATATACAGTAGTTCACCCTTACCTTCAGTTTCACTTTCTGAGGTCTCAGTTACCCATGGTCAATCATGATCTGAAAATATTAAATTTCCCAACCACTGACATCATCTGTTCCTGACATCACCGGAAACAGGTGATTCTCCTGTCGTAGCATCAGAAGGTCAATAGTATCTTGACGCTATCATGTTGCTTATGTCTGTCACTTCACTTCATCTCATCATGTAGGTATTTTATCATCTCACATTATCACGAGAAGGGTGAGTACAGTACGATAAGATATTTTGAGAGAGACCACATTCTCATAAATTTTATTGCAGTATATTATTGTAATTTATTTTATGATTAGTTATTATTGTTCATTTCTTACTGTGCCTAATTTATCATAGGTATGCATGCATAGGAAAAAGCCTAGTATACAGTGTTTAGTTCTATCCATGGTCTCAGGCATCCACTGTGGGTATTGGGACAGATCCCCCCGAGATAAGAGGGGACTACTGTACAACTATGGATAAATGTCTTTACAACTACACGTCCTGTTGTGATATTATTGCAAAAGCTAGAATTATTTTTCTCTAAATCCTTTTACTTCTGAGAAGAATTAATGCTACCTTATTTATTCTCAAATCCATAACTTACTAGTGAATTTAGATCTCATATTTAATTAAGACCTGATTCCCAACCACATACCCCAATCACAAACATTTTGAATTTCCACACAATAAAATTCTCATGGCTTATTTAACTTCTGAACAACTTGAACAAAATTGCACTATAGACTTCAGACTATGACTATTGCAGTCAGGCCAAGAATTGCCGTTCGTTCCTTTTAAATCTCCAACCCAAACTGCGCAGATCCAGACTATTGTGTAAAACAGTCTGATGCCAGGGGGCCCCACCTGAAAATTAACATTAAAATCGTTTCTAATGTTTTCCCAAATTTTCTCTTATTACTGAAAATAGAGTACTTGTCTGAATAAATCTGAGTATACATACTCAATTTAGCTTAGTCCATGTTTCCTATCTAAAATTTTCTCTTAGATTCTTGCATGAACTACGAGTGTAAAAGAGGACACATGTGTAAGGCTGACCAACAGGGAAAACCCCGCTGTGTCTGCCAAGATCCAGTGACTTGTCCTCCTACAAAATTCCTTGACCAAGTAAGTATTCTACAAAATGCTTTCTAAGGGGCACCAAACAGTGATTTGAATGAAAGTAGTTTGCAATTGAAATTTTGGTTTAAAAAAAAGTGAATGTCCAAGTCATCATCTAATATTTGAATTAACATTAAATAGGAAAAAACACCAGCAAAATCAAAGAATCTCAACTGTGCCCTAAAAATGTAATAATCGCACTGATTTGTAGAACTCATTTTTTAATTCCCTCTATCCTAGGAACATATGCATTTTTCATTCTACTGAAGTTATCTAGAGCCAAATTGTAATCACCATTAGTATAGCTTAGTTGATTTTTTTGTGCCAACTAGGACAGTTATTATTTTAATAGCCTCACCTATCTGACCAATTACATGGCACAGCACAGTTTACCAGGGAGCCTATGAGCTTTAAAGAGCAGAGTGTTTTCCCAATGAAGATTCAGAAACACGAGCTTTTTCTCATGCTTGTCTTTCCTAGGTTTGTGGCACTGACAACCAGACCTATGCTAGCTCCTGTCATCTATTTGCTACTAAGTGCAGCCTGGAGGGGACCAAAAAGGGGCACCAGCTGCAGCTGGATTATTTTGGAGCCTGCAAATGTAAGATTCCATCACTAATACCAAGCACCATTGCTGAGAAGGTTTTGGTGAATCTGTGCATAACTGAATAATATGCATGTGCGTACTCATACATATATAAACAGGAAAAAGCTAATGTAGTTCTGAACCTTGGCTACACATTAAAACCAACTGAGAGACTTAAAAAAGAAGAAGAAGAATGCCTAGGCTTTAATTATAAGAGATTTCAGTTTTATTTGAAATCTGGGTTGGAACCTTAGCATTGTTTTTTCATTTGTTTTTAAAGTAGCCTAGACAAGTCTACAGTGCAGCCAGGGGTTTGGCCCCACTGTGATAATGTTATCCACTTAATAACTGGGATGAATCATTAGAATTTTGCCATGTTATTTGTCCTCTTCTCAAGTTAGGTTAAGCCTCTGCCAAGAAGGTTTATTACAACATATTTCATCCAGTAGTTTCTAAAAATTGTCTTCCTTTCCCAGGATAGTCTCAATTGTCTTTGTATCTCCTTGTCGCTAAGTGATTCCCCACATTAGCCATGCTCACTAATATTTCCAGTTCTCCTCTCCTTCCAGACACACGAGAGGGTTAGACTTCTAGGCCCCCTTGATTTTAGATGTATCATATGAGTTGCTTTATCCAATGAAATGAGGAATAGTCACCCATGTGAGTTCTCGGCAACAGCATTTGAGTTGGTACATAATTCTCCAGGCTCCCTCTTCTAGTGTTGAGATGGTGTTATGAAGGTAGAGTCTTCATCATGCTGAGCCCCAGAGAAACTGCAATGAGCAGAGAGCCCTCTCAACAACTTGTATTGGATCTGCAGCAGGATAGAGAAATAAACCTTTGATATAATTAAAGTACATGACAACTATATAGTTAACACTGCTGTTAACACTGAAATTGCTAAGAGAGTAGATCCTGATAGTTCTCATCACAAGTAAAACAAAAATATTTTTGTAACTATATAAGGTGATGGTTGTTAACTTATGGTGGTGTTCATTTCACATGTGTCGAGTCATTATGCTGCACACCTTAAATTTATAGTGTTATGTGTCAATTACATCTCAATAACACTGAAAAAAAAAAAACTTTTGCTCCTTTAAACCACTGAGATTTAAAATTATTATATCATTACCACGGTGTAAGTGAATTTCTACTTTTTTCTCTTTTCCCATAATGAATAGCTCTTAATGTCCTCCTCCTTTAAATTCCAGCTCTCTGATTCTACAGAAGTGGTTCTCAGTCCTGGCTGCACACCAAAACTACTTTGGGATCTTTTGAAACATCCTGATGCCCAGGCTTCACCCCAGACCAATCAAATCAGAATTTCTTTGAATGGAAGCTGGCATCTGATATGTTTTCAAAACATCCCAAGTAATTCTGTTGTGTTACCAGGGTTAAGGACCACTGTTGTGATGATGGGGCAGTAAGGATGCTGTCAGTCACCGGAAAATCTTAAGCTTCCTGTTATGAGGAATTGCTTTAGGATAGGAGTAAGACCCAAAGATTAAAATCTATTTACTTCTGCTTGAAACAGCTATTCCCACTTGTACGGACTTTGAAGTGACTCAATTTCCTCTAAGGATGAGAGACTGGCTCAAGAATATCCTCATGCAGCTTTATGAGTCTAACCCTGAACATGCTGGATATCTAAATGAGAAGCAGAGAAATAAAGTAAGTTATCCATGAGTCAGCTACCACGGGTCTGTCTACAAGGCCTGAAGAAAAAAAATTGGGGACCAGGGTTGGAGCTACCTCCCTCTGAAATTGGCAAAAGCCCACTTTTCCTGCCCATGCCTAGTTAGCGCATATAGATTAACAGAATAATAGTGGTCAATGTTCATGCCACAAGGTTTGGGACATGGCCAAACTACCCCATTACTACACAAAGGGCAGTGGCCTGAGCAAGGTCTAGAGCAGACTCTGGTTGAATAAACTGAACCTTAATTCAGCATTTATATATTCAGGCCCACACATGTTATTTAAATCTAAACATCTTTTTGCCCTCACAGACCAGATATAGATTTATGATGTAAGGCAAATTCATTACTTCACAATGTTAGTAATATATATTAAGATTAAAATGTGCAGAATATTAAGTCCAAAAGTTCTCAGGGAAAACTCATTTATCAGATAGTTTTTCAATGAATCCTAGGTACCTGGAATTAATTTACGTACTAGAGAAAGAGCAATGAACCAAATAAAAGTCTCTGCCATCATGAGCTTACATTTTAGGCAAAGAGACAGACTCTTTATAAATAAGTGTGCGTGTGTGTGTGTGTGTGTGTGTGTAATGTATATATGTATGTAAATGTATATTTTATATATGCAAATATGAACATACATGCGAATATATGTAAAAGATATGTCAGGCGGGATGATATGTGTTATGAAGAAAAAATGAAACAGAAAGGAGGGTGTGCATTCACTTTATCAGATGCTGTTAGCAGGTTTCAAGATGAGGACTAAGAATTGACCACTGATCTGGCATGTGGTCATTATAGCTGACCTTGACAAGAGCTGTTTCTGCAGAGTGGGGAGGAGAGAAGTCTGAGTAGACAGCATTCAAAATAGAATAGAAAGAAGGATGTGGAAGCAGCAAGTGTAAACAATATTTTTAAGACATTTTATTGTAAAGGCAAAAAGTGAAATAGGGTGGCAGCTGGAGGGGAATGTGAGTACAAGACTTCCATCTACCAATGGGAGATGGTAGAGGATGTTTATGTGCTTCTGGAAATAATCCAGTAAAGAAGGAAAGGTGCCCAATTGCCATAGGGTATTCTTGAGTAGATGAGAAGGGGTGGGCTCCTGAGCACCAGTGAGGGCATGGGCTTCGATTAGGAGCACAGGAATTTCATTCATGGTAACATGGAGGGACATTTGTAGATATGGTCATGGGAATGGGTAGAAGTTCTGTTCTGATTGCTTCTGATTACTCAGTGAAATAATGAGTAATGTCACAAATGGAGAGTTTTACATGCATTGCCCCAAAATAATTTCTATTCTCTCTCTTTAATACATCACAACAGAGAGCCTTAAGAGCATTAGAAACAAAACAGAGAGATTTCAATGGAAGTGGCCAAATGCTACCACACCAGGGTTGAACTGAGCAGGGACTGGATGGAATTACATAGAGTATTAAGAATAGAGTATTCCAATGGTGGAAGAGCAGGGCTTTTCACTAACTAATCAATAATTTTGCCAAAGTCAGTTCAGCCCTTTTCATTAAAACCTTCTCATAGTTTTAAGGAATGCAATAAATGTTACTTGATTACAAGAAAAACTTTAAAAAGACAAATTTTATTCTGAAAACTATAAGTTTTTTAATGTTAGCTGCCATTTTATATAGAAATAAGAAAGCTTTAATGCTGATTAGAAGGCATTTCATTTGGTCTCATGTGATGGGCTGGGCTTGTTTTCCTCTGCCAAGTTACTGTCACTCTTTGAGTAAAGTTTAGCAAGAGATTACACTGATTCTCTGATGATCTTCCCCTTCCTAATCCCAGGTCAAGAAAATTTACCTGGATGAAAAGAGACTCTTGGCTGGGGACCATTCCATTGACCTTCTCTTGAGAGATTTTAAGAAAAACTACCACATGTATGTGTATCCTGTGCACTGGCAGTTTAGTGAACTTGACAAACATCCTATGGACAGGTAAAAGCTCTTTACCTTCCTGTTACTAAGTCATCCTCCTGATATAATGTCCAATTATCTTTACAAAGAAAATTCTAAACAGATTTCAGAAAAGTTCCAGTTCCATTCTAGAACACTGAAATACTAACCAAACGTGGTTAGGTGTCTGTACGTAAAATTGCTTTGAAAATAACAGATTATGGCCACACAGCTCTCAAGTTTACATGTTAGGTCCAGCCTCCCACAACTACTCTTTCAACTTTTTCTCATTCTTGATCCTAAAGTCACAAGATAATCCTATTGGCCCAATTTGGCCAAGTACCTACCTCTGACTAGTGAGTAAGAGCCAGTTTATACGAACATGATTGCTGGGGCACACTCCTATAAATTTAAGGTGGAGGGAAGACAGTTGCCAGTGAAGAAGAAAACCTTGCAAGTTGACACCCCAAAAGCTGTCTATCTTACCCATAAATAGCTTATTGCATTTGCAGCTTTTCATAAGTATGCTATTTATTTGGCATACTCAGCAACCTTGTGGAAGAAAAATGCCGTTGGTGATTCTCTGTCAACTTTCATACACAAGCTACTCAGTTAGTACACTGCCATTTATTTCATTGCAGAGTCTTGACACATTCAGAGCTTGCTCCTTTGCGAGCATCGCTGGTACCCATGGAACACTGCATAACTCGCTTCTTTGAGGAGTGTGACCCCAACAAGGATAAGCACATCACCCTGAAGGAGTGGGGCCACTGCTTTGGGATTAAAGAAGGTAAATTCATCATTTTCTAGACAAGCCATAAGCCCTGCAGCCCTCATAAAGAGGTTCTGCTGTGTGTGTGTGTGTGTGTGTTCAAACTGAAACTTAGAGACAGCAAAATGGAAGCATCCCGGGTAGGACTTCTTCAGTGTATGTGCTGCCATTGCAAAGTTATTTCTTACTTGCTTTATAATACTGTTTTCAAAGTATAGCAATTGTGCATATTTAGGGAACAACTGCACTGAGGTCTCAGCAGTTGGTTAAGCCTAAGAAAATGATATAAATCCAGAGAGTTGTGCCAAATCTCAGAAGGCTACTCTTCCAAGGAAGGAAAGATTTTATATCCTTTCTTAACCTGGGTATTGGACCAAACTTTTAAAAATCATACGTGAAGAGTGAAACAGCCAGCCTGATTCTGCCAATGTGAGGTGTCAGAAGAATAGTAGAATTCATTACCAACACACTGAAGATTGGGTCTTACATCACAAGTTGTGTCCAGATATTATTCCTTTAGTCCAAAAGTGACCGATTATTTCATCTTCAGTGTCCTCCCCACCCACCCCACCTCTCACCCCACAAAAAAAGGAGAGAGAGCGAGAGATCAGAAAGTTCTTTCTTTACTCCCACAGTGGAGAAATTTAAATTTAGACATTTGTTTTGCTAGGTTATATGTTAATCTACTTCCTTTTTTTTCCTAAGTGAGAGTTGATTTTTGTGAGCAAGCATATTTTCAATAATCAGGGTATGAAGGATGCTCAGAAAGTAAGCAATCAAAACTGCTTGCAGAGTGTAAGTGAACAGTGAACATCAAACCTCTAAAGCAGAGATTTTCTATGGATGTTCACAACATATATGTAGGATTACATCCACCTAAGCAGTAAAGAAAAGTAAGCTCATCAAAGGTCAGAATTTCCCAGAAGGAGGCAACATGTGTGATCTTTACTTTAAAAATATTTTTCATACATATGTATAATGCCTTAAAATTAGGGAGAAAGAGCAGAGAGTATGAGGATTTAGTTATGTATTGATAAGTAAGTAAGCAGAAAAAGTTAGTCCTTTTTCTCTACAATATTAGTCTGTGAAATAAGCACAACTAAAAAAAAGAAATAAGCACCACTGTAATGAGCAAAGAATGTATGTTTTTGTGAGCACCTAGTTCTGTATGTTAGTTGTCTATTGCTGTATAACAAATTACTCTAAAGCTTAAAAGCTTAAAATCTCTCTCACAGTTTCCAAGGCTCGGGAACCCAGGAAGAGCTTACCTGGATGGTTCTGGTTCAGAATCTGCTGTAAGCTCACTCACATGTCAGGAGGCTTCTGTTCCTCACCATGTGGTCCTCTCCATGGGGCTGCTCATAGCACTGCACCTGGTTTCTTCCAGAGTGAGTGATTAGAGAGAGAGGAGATATCTAAGACCGAAGCCACAATGTCTTTTATAACCTGATCTCAGAAGTGACATACCATTACTTCTGCCATAGTCTGTTGGTCACACAGACCAACCCAGACACAATGCGGGCGGAGATACAGGAGATGAGGATAGTTGGGGGCAATCTTGGAGGCTGGCTACCACATGATGTTTATATCCTGTTTGCATTGACAGGAAATTAACAAGCTATTAAGACCCAGACCCATACAAATAATGCCAATTTTCTAACACCTATTCCATAAGACCAGTACTTACAAATTCAAATATATCCATTGAAAAATAGTTAAAATTGTCTTTCCAATTCCCACATTAAAAGGTACTCAATACAGGTGCCCTGCTTGCTCTGCTCCACCATCATGAGGAGGGGAATAACAACTGGGACAGGACGTATTTATGTATGCCTTTTAGATGGCACTTAATTTTAAGGGAGTGATCAAAAGGCAAATTTGAAGAGAAGTCATTTATTTAAGGAAATCAGTTGTGCTTTGCTGTTCTTTTGAAACTTCTGTCAGCCCCTCAGCCTACAGGAGCACTCAGGCTCTGTTTTGGGAGGAGCAGGAAAGGCGTAAAGCTCAGTGACTCGTAAAGCTCCTAATGGTCTTGTTTGTTCACTGTGGTTTGGCTCTGATTACATTATTTTGGAGAAGGGAAAGAATTATTACATAGTAAGCCAATAAAGCAGATATTAAATGTTCGGTCAGAACAAGCAAACAAGTTACTGCTTGGGATGCAGCTAGGGAAAGCTAAACTTATATTTTTATTTGTAAGTATACCCTTCCTTCCCTTGGTGCTGAGAAAGCAACAGAAGGACAAGGTAAATTTTAGCTGGTGTTTTCCTGAATTTTAATTGCCTTTGATTTGAACTAAATGTACTTCAGATAGTCCAGCTCTTTCATTAACTAGCTATGTCAATTAGAGCATGCCACTTATCCTTAGCAAGTTTCATTTTCCTTTCGTGTAAAAAGGGGGTTCAATTTAGAGATGGAGAAGTTTTGTCTATATATTGCCCATGACATAACAAATATTGCTATATCCACGCAAATCTTTAGGAAAACCTTCCAAGTGAGACTAATAGAGGAAATGAGTCAGATCATGCAGGTCCTACTAAGTCAGTTCAGACATTATCCTGGGAGAAATAAGGATCACTGAAGTGTTTTAAATAGGGGAGTGATTTCACTGGATTTGTATGTAAGAAAGATTCTTTTGGTTACAAAGAACAGTTGAGAGGGTGTTGTAAATTCAGGCAAGAGTTGATGAGAACTTGAACCAGGGCAGTTACATTGGAGAAATAGAAAAATAAATATATGTGAGATATATTAAAAATATAAATGTATTCAAGATATATCCAAGAATATAAACATATTCAAGATGTATAGTATGTAGAAGTAGTAAGGTGATGTTTGATAGGAAATATGTAAGGTCAGGAAGCAGCTGAGAGATTGAAAGAAAGAACAGTACGACCCTTAGGTTCCTGGCTCAGGCCAGGCAGGATGAATAAAGGTACCTTCACCTGAGACAGAAAACACAAGAACAGTAGCAAATTTGGGGGAGATGATAAATTCCATTTCGAACACATTAATTTTTGAAGTACTTGGGAGACCACACACATTTGATAATTGAAGATATGGATCGACTTTTTAAGACAGAGTTTGGAAATTGAAATACATATTTGGAATCAGTAGCATACAGAAAGTAATTGACTCTGGGGAAAGAAATTAATTCCCCAAGGAAAAATGTGTTGAGTTACATAGAAAAGGGTCCAGCATTGAGCACCAGGAAACAACAACATCTAGGCAATGGATAGAGGAGAAAGAAGGAGTTCACGAAGGAAAATGAAAAGTCTCCTTAAGGGAAAGAAGCAAACACGGTAGTATCATGCCTAACGGGGTGTTTCAAAGAGGAGGAAGAGAGCACAGTGCCAAGTGTTGCTGAGATGTCAAGTAAGATAAAAGACTGAGTATACTTATTGGATACAGAAATAAAGATAATCCTGGGTGGCTTTGGAAAGAGCAGATTTTGTGGAATAGTAGAAATGGAAGGCAGATTCTACTAGCTGAGAAAGAACAGGAGATGAAAAAGGGTAAAAGTGGTTGTTTGAAGGCAGGAAAGGGCAAGAGAGGGATGTAGAGTTCAGAAAAGCATTTTTGGAAATAAAAGAAGCTTGAGCACTCACTCACTCATTTATTCATTCATTCATTTGTTCATTCAACAAATCTTTACTGATGGCCCACCTAGTACTAGGCACTATTCTCGAGGCTAGATATACAGCATATTTAAGTGCTAATGGGAAGGATCCAGCAAGAAAGAAAAAGATGAAGATATAATTTTTAAAAAGAAAAAGAGGAAATATGGAGAGAATTCTGAGGTCAGAAGCGATCCTGGGTACAGGTAGAATACAAACCTTAAAGTCAACAGGAACAACACCTACAATCCAAACAACAGGAAGAAGACAAAAAGTATGAGTGCAAATATAAGTAAATATATAAGTAATGAGACTATTATCCCAATTTTACAAATGAAGCTTGTGCTCAAAAGAAATAAACCAAAGCTCATAATCTTTCCCACTCTTGGTATGAAAGGAAGACTTATATTGGGCAGGAAAATTACCTGGTGTCCCATACAGATTAGTAGTTAGCATGCTTCAAATTAACCTGCTTTAAGCATTCGTTCAACAGCTACTGAGTGAGGCGGGCCATACTAGTAAGGGGTGGCCTTATATCCATCCATGGCAACTAGTTCTTTCCCAATTACTTCATCAGAAATTTGATTTAATTGGCCCTATAGTTCCATTTATTTGCCTTATATATATTTTAGCAACTGTTATGGATTGATATAGTTAGCACTTCTTGGATGGGCCTCCCTTCAATCTCTTTTCTCAGTGGTTCTGAACCCTACATCAGAACAACCTGCAGGGCTTTCTAAATATATACATTCCATTGGCCCACTCCTGGGTTTCTGATTCAGGATGCCAGGGATATATATATATATATATATATATATATATATATATATATATATATATGCCACTTATCCTTAGCAAGTTTCATTTTCATTTCATATATATATACATACATACATACATACACACACATATATATGTATATATATGTATGTATATATATGTATATATATATATACACACATTCATATATATATATTTTTTTTTTTTTTTAAGCTTCACAGGTGATATTGATGCCCTCCCAGGGCTGAGAACCATCACACTGCCTTATTGATGACTTCTCTAATCCCCCACCTCTAATGCTATTTGTTTATATTTCTACTCAGGCTACTTTCTAAAAATATGTTTTGTTTTCATTTTTTACAGAAGACATAGATGAAAATCTCCTGTTTTGAATTAAGATCTGAAAGAACTCAAACTTTCCAGCATCCTCTTCTGTTCTGACCACTTCTGAAATATATGCAACCATAATACTTGTAGATTCGTATTTAGCAAAATGTTTGCATGTCTGAGAAGACAATGAGAGTAACTGCTTGATGACAGTTATTCATCAGGCATTTAACATTAACTTTGGAAATAAAACTTTGAAGTAAAGGCAATATATTGCATGCTGTTTGTAAACAGGAGTTTAACTCATCACTCTGCATCCATTTATGAGATACTTACTGATTATAAAAGTTGAAAAAACTAATACTGTCATTTTGTCCGTAATATCATGTGCATGTCCAAAAATGGAATAATGCTTTTTTGTTGTGAATGTGTATTATTTTCAGTATCTTAATATCCTAATAAAAATTTATAAAAATCCAAACATTTATTCCCAGTCATTTATTTAAGCAATTATATAAGCCCACACTTTATATCGAATTATAATTGTGTCTTCTAGATCTTACTACTTAAAACATTTTTTTAAGTGTGAGTGTGATTGGGAGAGATGTTTCTTATAGTAAACACATAGTTGTTAAAGGTAGTTGCTGATGAATGTCCTTTGTCATAATGTAAGTGTAAACAGAAAAAAAATTATTTCAAGTACTCTTCACCAAATTCAGTTAAAAGTGTAAATGATTATGCACTGCTTGATAAAACTAATTTTAACCTTTGTGCATGTGTGTCAGGGGAGAGAGAGGCCCTGTAAACTGTCTACACTTTTCACGTCCTCAAAATAATGTAATGTAAACATAACAGACAGTGGAGAGCTCTGAACTGTCTTAATGTCCTATGCTGTCAGAGATAAATATTACTACCATAAATTGATAGCAAGAAACTGTGTCATAAGAGAAAATTTGTGTTTTTATTTGAGCTCTTCTTTGGTATCTATTAATACGGTAAAAGCTAGATTGCAAAAATATAAAAGACATCGTAATAGAGTTTTGCAAAGTCTGAAGCAAAGTAATAGATGACCCTGACACCCACTTTAATCTACTTATAATATTTGAAAGAAAATAAGCTTTTTTTAAAACATATTTTCTAACTGAAATGGAAGCTATCAGTGCAATTGTCTTTGATTATTTTTAAAAATAATCAAAAATTTGTTGTAATTGTTGTTAGGAGCCTTATCTGTGATAGTCACTGAGAGAATGTGCCTCTAGAAATTTATCTAAAGGATAATTATGGAAGAGTTTGTTTTTTATCAGAATAATCTTCTCTGATTAACTTCAAAATTGTGTTTATTATCTCTTTTCTTAGCTCAGTGAATCACTTGTTCTTAATCAGACCACATCACACATGTCATGACTAAATAATTATGTTCAATTTATTTAATCAAAATCTCATTATTACTTATAATTTTTTCCAACTAGGAAAATTTAGAAATTATTTCAAAATTCAGAATGCATTTATGGGTAGTTGCAAATAACTGTCGTTAGAGATCTTAATTAATTAGAAACCAAGTTTCTAATTATTACTATGTCAAGAATAGTGAAATTATGTTTAGAGGCATTAATTAGATCTATATTACCATTTTAAATGTTTTTTGGATTAAGGAAAAGTAATTTTAATGCTAAAGACACTACTTAAATATTGACCAAAAATGTTTTATTTGAAGATAATTTTCATTTTGAAATGAAAAATATTATATAATAACCGAAAATTTTAGAACTTTTAATTTTTCTATCTTTTAAGGCTCCTATGTGTATCACTGCCCTGAATGATATATTGAAGAAGCACTTTAATATTCTTGGTGGTCACAGTTTTTAATTGTGGATTGTTTATGATAAAGACATAACTCTAATCCTAACCAAGGAGATGAAGTTATTTTTTCAGTAATTAAGATGCTTTAGAAGTTGGAGTTCCTAGTCTGGAACCAATTATACAGTGTAGCTTTGAATTTTGTGACTCATATTGCCCATGACCATAAAACATTAGCAATATGGCTTAAATACTAGATGGGCATAGAGATTCCAGGAGATCACACTGTTCTTTGAATTCTTGCTCCGAGGGCCATTTGAAGCAAGGTAATTAAAAAGATGTTCAGTATCATTTGGACTGATTCGATTACACTAGGTAAAAGAATATAAGATATTCTTGTGTTGGATAACTTAGTGATTCCTAATAGTGCCACTTACCAAAGGGGAAAAAAAAATTCAAGGGTTTGAATCTTGAATGGGGAAAAAATACAAAGGAGAAACATGAAAAAGGGGGGAAAGGGGGATGATTTGCTTAAATTTAGGCAAAAGAAATAATAGTACAAAGGTAAATCAGAGTTGAGTTTCAAATACATACAAAACAGTTGAAGAGTGACATACATAAAGAGTTATAATTTGCTTCAGATGCTGGGGACGAGTCTTAATAAGAACATGATGAAGTTGATTTTTCTTCCAAAATTCAATTCCAGAGGACAGTGATTTGGTTTGAAACTCACAGGGTAAGTTCATTTGAATTAAATGTAATTGAAGACCATGAAAAAGTTTGCTTTCAGAATCAGCTGGCCAGTAAAGACCACATTAATTTGCTTTAAGGAATTTACTCATATTGTGCTTATTCCCTACCAATCTTACAAGATTTTTCCCATATTATTTTCTTCTTGAGAAATTACAGTTGCCAGTAACAGCATTAATTAATTCAACCTCTACAACTGCCCCTAGTAAGCATGGGTTTGGGGAATCTCAAATTGTGAAAAGTATTTATTAGTTGGATGATGGTTATGTTTTTTTCCAAATTTTGATACAAAAATATGAGGCTTTTTGAAGTTGCCAGGCATCAGCTATTCACAACCCCTTCCCCGAATAGCTTGTGGAAGAGTGTGACAAAGGGTGAGCAAATTTCCCCCCAAATCTTCAGTGACTTTTTCGAACGTCTTTCTCCACTTGCCATCAAAGAGGTGTTTATACTGAATTACTCTATAATGAGCCAACTCTTCAGAAAGAGAATACTAACCTCTTTTCATAATATCTGCTCTTTTTCTAAATCACCTTGTTGCTTTCTTCTAAAAAGTTTTTTTCCAGCTCTCTTTAACTTTTTCTCACTGGTCAAACAATATAATTAGTTTGCTCTTCTTGTTGAATATTCTCTAATCTTCCTAATCTCTGGATTCTTATAACATTTTTTAATAAAGGCCAAAACAATGCTAAGTAATAGAATTGCCTTTATTCCATATGTAATACTTTTGTTGGTACAGATAGCATTCATCGTTAACACTTACTGAGTGTCTAGTATATAATAGGGTCTATAGTGGGGGCTGGAAATACAAAAAGTATGAGAAAAATTCACAGTCTGATAAGGAAGAGAGATTCCTAAATGAAAAAAAAAATGTAATTTAAAGAGTGCTTCTAGATAAAAATACAAAGCTGACTTAGGCTAGGGGTCAAAGACTTCATTCACAGAGAAGATGGTATGGCAGCCAGGTCATGAAGAATAAGAAGTGGGTGGGGCACTCAGGCAGAGGGAACGAGAGCATCGGGCTGACCCAAGAAGGTCATAACAATTGCTTGGGGGTGAGGGACAGAAATGACCAGTATAACAAGACTACAACTCAAGTTGGAAACATGTTAAATTTGGACATTATTTAAGCGATGATGTTTTGAAAACTTCACACACAGTTTAAAATAACATCTTGCTTGTTTATCACCTACATTATTTTGAAAATACTATTTTGCATAATTTTGTTTTTATTTCTAAATGTAATAAGCACCTTACTTTTCCTTTATTTAATTGCAAAGGGTTTCTCAACTTTAAGTGTGCTGGCTGGTAAATTACAGTTTGACAACATGACATTCTAACAATAAGCTTTCTGCTTCTGTACCCCGCTTGCACAACCGACCTGTGGGTTGACAGTAAATAGAAGAAAAATAGACTTTTGTGTTAAGACAGAATGAGGAATGGGATTTAGGGCTTAAAAACCTTGTACCTCTACATTTCGGGGCTGCTTAATTTGGGGTCTGCGTACCCCTGGAAGACCCAGCTGGCTGAATAAAGAGTGTGTTTCCTATAACTCACTGATTTCTGGTGGTTCATGTGTCTTTTGGGGGCTAGTGGCTACAACATTTGGAGGCCCCAGCGAGATCTCAGGGAGTGGCCCTGGGATCTAAGACCGGACCAGCCTCCCGAGCAGTTGCTGTCCCTGTTGTGGATTCAAAGGGCTGGCCAACCTGAGACCTTCCAGGGCCCTTGAATGCCGTGACAGGGTCAGTACAATCGTCAAGGACGCAACCTTTAAGACACACTCTTTGTTCCTGGTCCCGACAAGAATTTCCGAGGCCTCAACGTCTGGATAAAAGGTACCTTTCTGTTCCTGTTTCTGTTGACCGGTCAGTGGGGGTCCGTGGAGAGACTGGACGCAGTCATATCTCCCGGACCATAGCCAGGCTGCGGGACGCTGCCTCCTGTGCCCTGTTTTCAGGTTCTGTATATTGTCTTTGGTCTCGTCTAGGTTGTAGGTGGCGGACTTCTCTGGGTCCACCTACATCCCAGTAATTGTTCTTGTCTGAGTGTCTGCTTTGCGTTTTCTGCGCAAGCGATGGGGGGAAGCCCGAGTTCACAAAAGACACCCTTGGGTTGTCTCCCGCGACATTTCAAAGAAGGGTTTGTAGAGGGAGCTGACTATGGCATAAAGTTTTCTCCAGGCAGACTAAGAACATTGTGTGAAGTTGAATGGCTGTCTTTTGATGTAAACTGGCCTCTGGAGGGTTCTTTTGACGGGAGTTTAGAGAGAAATGTTTGGAAGATTGTCACGGGAGACCCGGGACATCCCGATCAGTTTCCCTACATTGATCAATGGTTAAACCTTGTTCAGAACCCAACTCCTTGGCTCCGCCGGTGTGCCCTTTCTCTAGGGCGTGAGTCTTGTTGTGGGCACCCCGAAACATGCAGCAACTGAATCTCCTAGACAGACCAGTCCCTCAGTCCTCCAATCTCCACCGGAGGACAGTGACCTTTCCCCACCCTATAATCCAGGACAACAGAAGCCAAATAGCACCGCCTCACCTCCTCAGATGCAGGCAGGTAACCCCTATGGGCCTCCTGCTCCGACTCCAGGCGGGGCACCAGCCAATACCACCACCCCAGCCATCCTCCCCTTGCGAGAAGCACCACCCCAGGGACATCACACAGATAGGCCCTTTATGGTTTATGTGCCTTTCTCAACTAGGAATCTGTACAACTGGAAGGCACAGAATCCGCCTTTCTCTGAGAAATTCCAGGCGCTAATGGGACTCTTAGAAAGTGTCTTTCAGACTCACTGCCTCACTTGGGATGATTGCCAACAGCTTTTAATTACCCCCTTCACTGAGGAAGAACGTGGTCGCATTCTGACTGAAACGCAAACGATAGCTGCGGGAGGGAGGAGAGTTGAGGAAGCAGGGAACAGACTGAGGAGGAATTTCCCTCCACCCGCCCAGACTGGGGACACGATTCTCAGACAGGGAGAACAGCATTAGATCGGTACCACCAGATTCTAACTGGAGGAATTAGGATGGCTGCTCGTCGGCCAACTAACCTTTCTAAGGTAACTAAAGTTACACAGGGAGGGACCTCAGGAATCCCCTGGAGCATCTCTTGAATGAGGCATACCACATATACACCCCCATTGATCCTGAGGCCCCTGAGAATCAGCAGGCAATTAATATAGCCTTTGCTACTCAGGTGGCCCCCGATATCCGGTGAAAATTGCAAAAAATTAGAAGGTTTTGCAGGAATGAACCTGTCTCAACTTGCTGAGATAGCCCAGAAGGTGTTTGACAACAGGGAGCCACCGGATGACTCCAAACATATGGCTAAAATCCAAAGCTACTGTCATCAACCCAGCCAATCTGTTGCCAAACCCAGACCGCGAGACCCCCCGTTCACGACTGCATAGATTTCACTGATGCCGTGTGTTCCTCGCGGCCAGACCTCAAAGACTTCCCTCTGCCTGAGGCCGATGAAGTTCTGTTCACCAACGGGAGCAGCTTCATGCAGGAAGGAAGAAGGAACGCTGGGGCAGTGGTGGTAACTCTAACTGGCACCATCTGGTCACAAGCTCTTCCCCATAGGACTTCTGCTCAAAAGGCAGAACTCATCGCCCTCACTGAGGCACTAAGATGGGGAAAGGATAAGGCAGTCACAATATACACTGACAGCCGATACGCCTTTGCCACTGCACATGTACACGGAGCCATCTACAAGGAAAGAGGGCTTCTGACTTCAGCTGAGAAGGACATCAAGAACAAGGGGGAGATCTTAGCCTTACTTGAAGCCGTATAGATGCCTAAGACTCTTGCTATTGTTCTTTGTAAAGGGCATCAAAAAAGGAATAGTCCTGAGGCTGAGGGAAACTGAGCCAATGCAGAGACAAGAACAGCGGCCACAAGGCCGGTGGGGCCCCCACCACATCTACTGACTGTTGTCCCTTACCCAGAACTGCCTCCGTCTCCGGCCTATACGGCAGAAGAGAACACATATTTTCAAGATAAGGGAGCCACTAGGAACCAACAGGGGTGGTGGCCAGATGGAAAAAATCAGGCTCTCACGGCCCTTGGAAGGACTCTCCTCCACCAACTACACCAGACCACACACCTAGAGTGAGCTAAGATGCTCCGAGCTTTAGAACCCTACTTTCATTTGTTAAAAGGGAGAAGAACTGCAGAGGAGATTGCCTCACGATGCCCGGCTTGTGCCCAAATTAATCCAAAGAAGGGGAAGATAGAAGAACCTAGGCATAAGGAAAGAGAAACTTATCCGGGGGACCACTGGGAAGTAGATTTCACTGAGATAACCCCGACTGTGGGGGACTACAAGTATTTACTTGTTTTTATAGACACATTTTCAGGATGGGTAGAGGCCTTCCCTACCAGGAAAGAAACTGCCTTAGTAGTTACTAAGAAACTGCTACAAGAAATTCTCCCTCGATTTGGTCTCCCTGGAACTTTAGGGTCGGATGACGGGCCAGCCTTCATAGCAAAGGTATCACAAAAACTGGCTAGCTACCTAAATTTGCAATGGAAACTCCACTGCGCCTATCGGCCCCAAAAGTTCGGGCCAAGTAGAGCAAATGAATCGGACCCTAAAAGAGATATTAGTCAAGTTAGGATAAGAAACTGGTGGGACCTGGGTAGAAGTTCTCCCCTTTGCTCTTCTCCGAGCCAGGCGTACTCCATATATTAATGGATTCACTCCATTTGATATTTTCCTCGGAAAACCCCCACCTTTAGTACCTAGAATAGAAGATGAGAAAAAGGCAGAACTACGTAACTTTGTCTTACTTAAGTCTTTACAGGCCCTTCAAAGTGTACAGAAGGAGATTTGTTCTGGAGTTCGTGCTGCCCACTCAGCCCTGGGGGACAGACTTCCCCATCGGTTTCAGCCTGGGGACTCTGTGTGGATCCGGAAGTTCACTTCCAAGGGACTAGAACCGAACTGGAAAGGACCCTTCACTGTCTACCTGACGACGCCCACTGCAGTTAAAGTAGACGGCATCCCATCATGGATTCATCACTCCCACGTGAAGGCAGCACGAGAGTGGACAGCTCAGGAAGACGGGCCCTTAAGACTAAGACTCAAGCATACATAAGTATAACCCTTTGTTTCTTCCTTTTTATCTCTTTAGCCCAGGCATTTGACCAGCCACGATCAGGAGGAGCATTAATAACTTTGTTAACAACAATACGCCAGGTCTTAAATAAGACCACCTCAGACATAGGACAAGATTGCTGGTTGTGCCTAAACCTAAAACCCCCTTACTATGTCAGGGTAGGAACTCCCCTAAACTTAACTGACCTCAGCAGGCTAGAACTTCAAGTCGATTCACTAGAGGTGGTCCTCCAAAATAGAAGAGGTTTAGATTTATTATTCTTAGAACAAGACAGATTATGTATGGCTCTAGGTGAAACCTGTTGCTTCTATGCCAATAACTCTGGAATAATTAGAGCAAGTTTACTAGTACAGAGAAATTTAGATGCTAGGGAAAAACAGAGACTAGAATCAAGTCACTGGTTTCATAGGATGTTCAATTGGTCACCATGGCTAACAACCCTCCCATCTGCTGTAGCTGGACCTTTAATCATCCTCCTCCTCTTGTTAACTTTTGGCCCATGTTTCCTCAATTTCTTGTTTGCATATATAAGGAAGAGAAGTAACTCTATTAAACTTTTAGTATTATAAAATAGAGGCTATGAGCAAATTCCGCATGAAGAATCAAGGATTTGATTTTCTCCTAAGGCCAGTGGGGAATGTTACTGGCTGGAAAATTACTGCTTGGCTATTGCCCATGAGAACATAGGCTATAGCCCATGGAAACATAACATTCTGACAATAAGCTTCTGTACTCCTGCTTGCACAATCTACCTGTGGGTTTTCAGTTAATAATTAGAAGATAAATAGACTTTTGTGTTAAGACAGAATGAGGAATGGGATTTAGGGCTTAAAAACCTTGTACCTCTACATTTCGGGGCTGCTTAATTTGGGGTCTGCATACTCCTGGCAGACCCAGCTGGCTGAATAAAGAGTGTGTTTCCTATAACTCACTGATTGCTGGTGGCCCATGTGTCTTTCGAGGCGTGGTGGCTACAACATAAGTAGGACTTCGGAAATTTGTCACTAAAGTTACAGTGCTTAATGAGAACACTGACCCTGTTTAGTATTTTCACATCTTAATTGAATCTTAGCTACTAAATTTCTAAGTACTTGCATTTATAATTGACTGCTAATTATTTTGGTTCTTGTCATGTCTAGGTGCATTGTTTACCCCTTTTGTGGCTGAAACTCAGTAAGATTTGCTTTAAATTAATGCAAACTCCTGGAGTCTTGGTTTATAATTAGAATTTAGAACTCTCTGTGAACATCTTATGTATAAAATTATGTAAATCTATGTGGCAAAAATAAAAATCACTAGTATTTGAAATCAAAACTATTTCTTCCACCGGATAGTAGGAGAGTATTAAAAATCAGGCAAAGAATAAATTGGTGAAACTGATGGATTTGTAAGAATTATCAACACATAAGACAGATTACTGGGCTTTAGGTTTGACTAAGCAAAATAAACATAACTCTTGAAAGAAAAAAATTATTTAAAATCCACTAGAATTTAAGCTCTACCAAATAGAAGATAGGCTCATTGAGAGCGTTTAATAGCTGAATAAATACTGGATTGACGGATGGATGGATGGATGGATGGATGGATGGATGGATGGATGGATGGATGGATGGATGAAGTCGATGAATGAGGAAAAAAGCCAAAAACAAAATGCTCACATTTTGTTTTTATTCACAATTCACTTTTTTCATCTTTCTTTGTAGTTTCCAATTTCTCTTCTTTTTCCTTTTCCTTAAGATCCAAATCAGGTAATTATACTTTAAGTTTCCTTTAAGAAAGTATTTAAATGAATACAAAACTAAAACAAAATTTTTTTAGATTTTATCAGAAAGAAATTTGAGACCAAGAATTAATGGTTACCATTCCCTTTTGTAGACCTTTAGTTACTTACATTTTATCTGATTTAAGTGATTTGATGTACAAATCTCACATACTTTTGAAAACTGACCTAAGACCTGAAACTTTTCTTGATCATGTGTGGAGAAACCAGTAGAAAAAGCATTTCAAGTCAACTTGGGGATGCAAGCTCTGCTATTTAGTACTTTGGAGTATCTTAAGCTCCTTTGAGCCTCACTTTCTTCTAGAATATAAAATAGTAAAAATTATTTCTTTATAAAGTCCATTTCACTTCTTAAATTTTATGTTTATGTCTGCCATTAATGAGGGAAAAAGGCATTTTTATTTAAATGGAATCCGTCCTAGATGGCTTTGAACTAGATTTAAGGTTAAGGTCATGGTATAATAGGATTATTTAAATTTTACTTTTGACAAGAATGTATTGAATAAGGGATAACAACTACATATGACGACTAACTCAAGCACAAACCAAAAAATAAGTTATGTATACTATAGTATATTAATTCCAATTTTTTCTACAAGTATAGGAAATGAAATTATTTTCTTTCATAAAGAAGTGGTCCCAAAATATAGCCTTTTTCCAACCTAGTAAGTATAAGTTTAATGATCTTTTCAAGAAGTCCCTGCTATGTTTGGAGCCCACAAAAGAAAATGGGGGGTTGTAGGGAGTTACTTAAAATATTATATGAATCTTAATGATATAATTTTAGAAATGCTAAGAATTATAAAAAGCATGTTTTCATTAATAAAGCTAATATAAAATGTATAACAGAAAAGATAGATAAAATGCTGAACTACAACTCCTTTATTATTTGATTGTTTCCTTTTAGGTCCTGATACTTAATGAATGGTCTTTTTTTTTTTTTTTAATGGTCTTATAGCAATATATTCTAGTCTGTTAATCTATAACATTTATAAAAATATTACTTTCAATACCCTATATAAGATGAGCCAGTTCATCATGAAAATTACTGTCTTTATTTTCCAATCCACTTAAAAATAAAATAAAGCATAGCTGTTAAATTTAAAGCCAAAAAACAATTTCAATGCCTGTGAACAATTCTACATTCATTTATTCAATTCATCCAAACTATAAATCAATAAAACAACCTCTTCTACCATTGATGAGGGTGAAAGTGAAGAGTCAAAAGGCTTTGAGTTACAAATAATTATTTTAGGAGAGATGAAATAGACTCGATTATTTCTTCACTAACAAAATATTAGTATAAACATATAATACATTGAAGATTATCAAATTTAAATCCCAACAGATAACTCTTTTACTGAATTGCACATCATTCAACTTTTTAGTTGAGGCCATTTATTCATAAAATAAGTTACTCAGAATTTGAGTTTATGAAAATATAGGAGAAATACTTGAATGAACTTACAAGATAACATTAAAAAATTCTATTTTCCAGTCTGTAAAATACTTGTCACACTTATACATTTTCTGAAATCAAGACACATTTCACAACAGATACATACATTTCAGCGAGGATCTTTTTCTTTAAAATACTATCTTAACTAAATGGTACATTTTACAGTTGATAGTATCTTACAATCAGGAATATGCAGTATTTTTTTTTTTTAATGTCAGAAAGGCCTAAATCATCTGCGTGCTTGATATAAATTTTCAGGATTCTTCAATACAGACTATTTAAAGTCAACCATCTTGAAGAATAAAGTGTCCCAGAAATTTTAAGGTCAAACAGGTAGCTTCTGAGCCTAACTAAATAAGAACCTAAGTCTTTTGAGTTCAAATAGCTAAGTTCTCCTCCCATAATCCAGTCTGTTTAATCAATATTATAGTCCAACTTCAAATGGAAAATCTTAAAATTCTAGCATATTTCTAACTAAAAATGTGTCCGGAAACTAGCTTCAATGATTAGTTACTGGTAATTACAAAATTAGCAAATTCATCTTTGTATCAAAACATGGCTAAAAGAGCACCAGCCTGTAGTTGAAAAGCCTAGATTCTAATCTCATCTTTCCAATTATCTGTATGATCTTGGGTAAATGTATGGATTTAGCTCCAAGATCTCTTTTAGTGAAAATATTAACTCCTCACACGCGACTCATTCAAATGACCATATCTGAACAATTAATACATATTTATACTTTTTCTGAACTTTAAAGCACTGTTGGCCACAGCCCATCCTGGAAAGAATCCTGACAGAATAATTTATAGAACTGCCCTACATTGATAAGAATATTTTTCTCCTAGTGATCCTACTTAAGTCAAGAAAACAGAAAAGGATATCCTAAGAGAATAAACACTACCTTGAGTCACTGTTCCTGCCTGAGAACAAGTCAGGCAGTTTCTTCCTGCCAAACAGTAGCAGTGTAATCAGACACTTTCATGCCGGGAGAAGGCCATCCTACCCCTCCTCAATGGGTATGTCATCCTTGTCAAGTACAAGTCCCTTATTATAGACCCAGAGCCAAGGATTTTATGGATTTTAGAAAATACTACACATAACTCTTCCAGAGGGATTTAAGGCAGAGTTCTGAAACCAAACATTCTGATGTTTTTCAGTAAAACTGATAGTCACACGAAGGGGAAAAAAGCTTCCTGTCTTTTCAGTTCAGGTTTACCACCAAAGGAGTTTGACACTAAGTCAAAACAAACAAACAAACAAAACTCTTGATTTACCTTAGCTCTATTTCTGTCTTCTAGCTACAGAGTAAGCCTAATACAAGCCTAATACCTTTTTCGAATGTCTAAAGAAAAGACAACAACCATGTCGTTTTCCCTTCAACCCCCTTTTCTTCCAATGCCCCATCTGCGGTCCAACTGGAACAAAGATAGAATTCTTTCAGTCCCTCCTTCAGGTTGACAGGAGTTAACGTCATAGGACTTTCCAAATGAATATCTTAGCCAGAATGTAATATACATTTACACTGAGACAAGGCAGTGTTTGTTATTTCCCTTCTTCCAGGCTTCCAAGAGCACCTAGAACACCAATTCTTTCCCCTTTCCTGTGGAAATTATGTTAACAGTGAGCCTCAAAAACCTATTTGAATCCTTAACATTCTCTTCCTAACAAAAAAATACGTCAACTCCCAAAGACCTCTGTCTTTGTCTGATTTCAACTCTTTTCTGAACATCTATTTTAATTGATTTGTGACATGTACAATTAGAGTAAAATAAATGTATTTAAATTACTAATTTCCTGGTTAATTTTTTAATTCAGAATTTTTGAAAATGAGAACATAAGCTCTTATTCATTGATCTTGATCTTTATATATCAACTAAGAGTGTTGAAATTTCTTCATAAAACTGAAGGCTCTGAAGACAAGAATACATAAGGGTTCCATTTTCTAAATCAGCTTCAACAAGATCATATAAAGCAAAATGTGAAGCAAATAATTAAAAAATAAATTAGACAATTGTGGTACTCCTCCTAGAGGAGCTTGATGTGGCAGGAACATCCTTCAGACCACAGAAGATAAGGGGGAGACAATAAAAAAAAGAACTGACAGACAAGAACCAGATAGAAAGCAGAAGTACGGCTGATCAGAAACCTGTCTTTATTCAGATTACAATTCTTTAAAGAGCATCAAAGTTGTTTAAATTTGCTTTAAGGCATGCTTTAATAGAATACATACAAAATATGGTTGTTTATAGTTCTCTTGACTAGAAAGCAAAAAATTGTGCTGCATTTCACTGTATTTACTAATTTTATTCTGATGTAAAACTTTCTAAATGAAAATCATTTTGAAAGTGAATAAAATAATTTCTAAGTCACCTACCCTGCCCCCTTTCTAGTATGAGTTCTGTGATATTGCCTTATCAGTACATGTTCCTTTGCTGGCCTTTGGCATACATGGAGACTGTGAGCTATAACCCATGGCAGTCAGTTTCAGAGTCCTCACTCCAGTGCGCATCTCGTTTCTCTGCCACAAGTTTGATGAACTGAGAGTGACTGGCATAAAGCTTGAGTTTATCATTGATCTCCACCCACTTCACTTTTCCAGCATCATCTCCAGCTTCTAAGGTAAGGTTATCCATTATCTCACCTGGTTACCAAAGGAAAAACATCACCAAGAAAAAGTAATTAATTTGTTCATTTCTTTTGCAGCACAACTCTGTATTTTCAAGTATTGTTACTAAAAATAAGTAAAATCATCATTGTATTAGGTGGCCAAGTGAATCAAAAACTAGAATATCCCAAATTTTCCAAATGTCCATACTTTAACCAAGTTCCTAAATTTTAAGTAAAGACATTAGTAAGAAAGCTTTTCTCTTTAAAAAAAATATTATCCTACAAAAAACAGAGTTCATATTAAATAAACACAAAACCTTACATCAAAATAAATTCCAGAAGGATTAGAGATTTCAATTAAAAAAAAAGAAACAAAACAATTATTGGTGATTTGTTTTATAGTCTTAGGGTAAGTGTACCTTTCCAAGCATGACATCAAACTGGAAACCATAAAAGAAAATATTTGTAATTACCAAAACTTAAACGTAAGGACTCACAATCACTACTGGGAATATAAATGGCATATTTCTGTAGAACTTGGCAATATTTTTCAAGTGCTTTTAAAAAGCAAATGCTCTTTGATGAGCATTCAATCAACAAATATCAGAGTGCCTCTTATGCACCAGACTCTGTGCTAGATACGGAGGAAATAATGAAAAACAATCCAGCAATCTCACTTCAAAGAATTTACCCTAAGGAAATAAAAATACAAGCCTGTCGAAATTCAGGGCAACATGATTTATAACTAAAAAAAAAAAAAAAAAAAAAAAAAAAATGAGTGAACATATCCAAACTTTCCATCCACAGGGCACAGATTAAATAAATGAGAGAACTGCTACACAATGGATTCCCATATAGTCATTAAAAATGAAGCAGATCTACATATACAGATGTGAAAAAATGTCCATAATACATTTTTAAGTGAAAAGTCAAATAACAAAACAGAACGTATAGTATGAACCCAGTTTTTATTTTAAAAACAGCTACAGGAGGTCTGAAAGGAAAAGCAAAATATCAATATTGGTTATCTTTGGGAAATAAAATAATTGGTGTTTTTAATTTTTCTTTACATCACTTATTTTTTAAATAACTTACTATAAACACTTATTACCTTTATAATAGTTAGCTTTATAATAATAAAATAATAAAGCTACTTAAAAATAGAACCGACTGAATACTTTAGCACAAAGTTTTCTCAATTCCCATCTCAAATGACAGCTCTTTGTGTATCCCCATCACAACGACAACATCAAACCATCAATGGCGACCAGAATTAAAAAATAAACCTGAATCTAAAAGTTAAATTAAAATATCTGATTATCTAAATAACAATGTACTCTAACAACATGTTCTTCATCAGAACTAATAATGATTGAAGTTCTTTTACCTCCCTCTTCCCTTCTGGTCACCTTATAATTTACACAAAACAAAATTCTAAAATGTTTAAAGAGGTCCAGTCTGACATGTAAAAGTTTAGAAGTCATCACTACCAAGCTGACATGAAAAAATTTGAACCAAATGAAAGCCAAGAACTCTGCCATCTTGAAAACTAGAGAAACAAGCAAACACAGAGAACACAGAAGCCCACCACTTCAGCCAGCAAGTGTTAAGACCATTTAAAAGGTAATTGACTTAATTTCTGGAAACTAATCTGTGGACTAATTTTAGACATAAAATCTTCTGGAGGCCCAGGACTGGGGTGAGGGTAGGAGAGGGGTCACATTTTCTTGAGTTTTACCTCCAAAAATGATACCAGGTTCTTATGGTGAATATTGGAGAAAAATCCCCACTCGCTTTCAGCAGGGAGAACTAGAAAGTAATCATTCTGAAATACCCCCGAAGCCTTCTGCCCTAAAGGAAAACTATTTTACTAAGGCTTACCCAACTTGAGGGAAGAGAATTGCCCAACTCTAGACTTCCTGTCCCTCCTAAGGCATGTGAGGGGGAGGGGGAACTGCTGAGAAGCCGTCATGATGGTCATAGCCCAGGGGCACAGGCTCACTAGGAGTGAAGGACCTAATCAAAGGATTCTCCTATGAGTCCCCTCCCCCACTCCTTATCACGACATCAACAGAACTCCTGTATAGTAACAGCTGGATACAACTGAAAGGATTGCATGGCTCAGACCTTATTTAAGAATTCTCTAGGGAAACCCAAACACAACAGAAGAGACAAAAACAAGGGCTGACACAAGGTTCTGACATAATTATGGCAAATAATAAATAAGCATAACCTGACTCAAACATAAAACCTCACACTAAAGGTCTATTTGCCTCAGTTCCTCTTACTAGATACATCATGTCCAGGTTTCAAAAAATACTATAAGGCATACTAAAAGGCAAAAGCACAATCTGAAGAGGCAAAGCAAGTATCAGAATCAGACTCAGATATAGCAGAGATTTTGGAATTATCAGATCACATATATTTTAAGTTTAAAGAGAGAATAGAAGAGTGAAAACAGTGATTTAAACAACTCATAAACTATATAATCAACCTCTAGAGGATCACTCCAAAAATAAACAGTTCAATTAATCAGTACTTAATTCATATGCTTCTAAGTTAGATTTGCATATTTCTCCCCTGATATATTTCTTCTAAGTTCTCAATATCAGAATGAACTCGTGTAATACTTCAGTTAGGGTAGCTGTATAGCAGTAATGGAAATGGCACTGGAAGTTTTTCCAAGTTCAACAAGCAAAAGTAAAGAATGTGAAATTGACAGATCTTCTAGTTCCAGCCAATTTTATAAGTGAAATAAGAGTCCAAGAAAACAAGTGATTTACACAAGGGCCCACAGCTCAGAAAAGAGTCATGTGTAGGACATTCAGTTCTCTGATATGATACCCTCATTTCATTATGCTATTGATAAAAACAAAATATATAAAATGTCATCCAACTTAGTTATATGTTTCAAGAGAAGCCATTCAATATATAAATTAAATGTCATAATAAATTTTTAAGATAACAGATTTCCCTTCTCTTTTTATAACAGATTTTATTTTCCCACTCCCTACAAATTATTAAATCCATAGACCAGAAAAAGCATTCATTTTAAATTCTTTCAACAGCTGGAATTTTTTTCATATTGTCTTATGTTTTAATAAGCATGCTTGTTATAAAATTATTTCAAATAGTAAGACAAATATATATCCTATTTCTTTTATCCTGGCCATACTTCCTACCCAAATCTCCAGTTGCTTTTGTTCTTGTCTTACACAAATAGACTCATAGTATATAATTTGACAACTTTAAGGCACATAATTTTAGTCTATAAATTCAATCTTAATTTTATATGGTACCAAAGAATGTAAGGAAATTAGTTACTGGTAATACTTTTAAGGCTCTCTTCTACGTATTCTTTTAATATCAACAATTTTGGCTTCATATAATATAATCCTATAATCAGTAGCTGATTGGCTTAAAATGGTAAAATGATCCAAATTTAATTTTGCCCTACTAGGCTGCTTGATTTAAATTGATCCTTTAATTCAGTTAATTTAATAAACATAAGTAAAATTACCTGTTTCATCATGGTAGTTCACAGCTTCTGTTTCCATCCATGCATTATCAGTGTTTCGAGGATCATCAACATATCCCTTATATATCTATTTTTAAAAGGAAGCAGACCAAAAAAAAGCGTAGGGTGAAATAGGAGTGGATAGAAGAGAAGCATTATAATCACAAATGTAAATCTCCTGTTCCAAAGAAGTGCACATATAATTAACATAACTGTACACTTAAAAAATGGTTAAGATGGTAAATTATGTTATGTGTTTTTTACATAATAAAAGAAATATAAATGTCATAGAACCTTTAATGTAGCATTCCATATGCTTATTTTAAATTCCTTTTGAGGCTGCTTTAAAATTCACAAAACCCTCAACACCTCAGATTCTAATATCAGAATTTTATAACAATCATATTTGGCCATATGATTTTTTTTAGAGTCTCTATAATTTAAGTATTCTTCTGTTTTAATAATTTCTGCAATTATCATTTCAGACATACAAATATAGATTCATCTAGTTAAATAAAAGATATCTATAAATAAAGTTAGCAAACACTAATATTTAAACTATTAATACATGACAAGATCTGGATCTAGCCATCTAACACAAATGTGACCCAAAGAAATGGACAATATAGAGAACAAATTAAGAAATCTTAATTCTAGAAAAAAAAAAGCAATCCAAACAAAAGCCAACAAAAAAGAAAAAAATCTGTCCTTTTCCTTAGAATTAGTGTACATTTCCTTATAAGGTGATTTTTAAAATGTTTACAAAGAGTACGTAGACAAAACAGACATGAGACTTAAACGGTTATCAACCAGAAACGTTCTTAATAACATAACCTCAGATGTAAATGTCCTTTCAAAAGAGCTGAATTAATGCAAAAATTTTTTAAAGTTTTTCTGTTGGATGGGTGAGCTCAGTGTCACATTAGTTCACACCTAAAGAAAAACTAGGAGGAAAAAAAGGTATTATAATAAATGATGTAACTGACCTAAAAGTGGGCTCTAAAACTTTCAGTAAAAATCTATTTACGGTGAAGATCTACTACAATTTAAGTTGTTTTTATGAATATGTACAACAAATATACAAGTATTTCATTTTATTCAGAGAATTATCTACCACATTTCCAGGTGAACTTTAATTTTCGCTAATCCACACAGTACTAAATCCTTCCTAGGAACCATCATTTCTTACCACTAGATGTTCCTGGCTGAAGAGTCTGTGCAACTGTTCCTCTAATTTTCTCTTTTCAGCACTGGATTTCTGTAAGGAATTGAGAGCTTCCTCACCAAATTCTCTTTTCAGTGTAGCACTAATCTTCTCTCCTGGATCCACCATCCCCTAAGAGTCACATTTTTGTTTTTTTTTTTTTAAAAAAAAAAAAAAGTAATAAGCTTTAATTCATTCAACAAATATTTACTGAGTGATACAGCGGATACTTATTATTCTATCTGCCCACAGTCATGATCTCTATTCTTCTGTCATATGTTCTTCTCTAAACCATTTCTTTCTTGTAAAAGCAGCCTATCAGGGTATCTCATATATTTGATCACAGTAATTGGTCCAGGGTTGGCCTATGGTTAGCTGAGCCCATCAGACTCCTTTCCTAGTATTTTTCAAACAAAAGCAAAGGAAGAAAGGCCTGGAGGCAAGAAAGAATATAGCAAGTTGATCTTAAGCTGATCTAAGTTATCTATTACGTCTAAAATTATCAGAATTCAACAAAAAATAATGCTAAAAATCTTACCTTTGGCTTAGAGTATGTATCAAGTTCTGAAATGGGATCCCACATTATTGAGTACCTATTTTACACCAGTTGCTTTGTATGCTATCTCTAGTAATCTTATTAAGTAAATATGATTATCCTTATTGTAAAGATGAAAGTCAGAACTCCACCTTACCCAGCTCAAAGTGTGAAGGCCAGGACACAAGCCTACATCTAACTACAAAGTCCATTTTCTTTCCCAAAGGTTTCAGATTTAGACTCAGATTCTAATAGCCTTATTGTATTATCCTACACTTATTATTGACAATGACATTAAATTTCAATGATAAATGATGAAAGAATAACTAATTGAAGTGGGGAGGAATAGAGGATAAATGGAGTAGAACAGATATATATGCAATAACCTTGCAGTAAATAAAGTGACTAAAAAGAACTTAAAACATTAATTTGATTTCATTTTAATGCTCACCCCTGGGATTGCCCATTCTCCACAGTCTTTCCTTTTGATTGCAACAAACTGTAAGATGTTTTTCCCAGAAATAGGGTGGGTGATTTTATTTCCACTTCTATCCCTTTTCCACCTGTAAATAGTAATGTAAGATCATACCGATTTAGGACAAAGACCAAGGTTCTATCTCAAGCTTGAGACAAAATTATAATGTATTTTTCTTTATAACAGTACACATAAATTTACTTTAAATCAGCACCTTTTACCAAAAAAAAAAAAAAATGTTTTGTATTAGAAATATTCTATATTTAGCACTGCTACAACCCAGAACTTTCTATAAAAGATATTATATTCTCTGTGATGAAAATTCAGGATATAAACAGTTTTTATACTTTTAAATTACTCCCCCCCCACACCCCAATAAAAAGCATTTAAAAGGAGAACAGAATTTAAAGGAACGGTCATAAAAGTTTTTTTTTTTAAGTCCAAGGATCCTTTTTAAGAATTAGAGGTAGTATAAAGACCTGGTAATTTTTTTTTTTAACAGTTCACTGTTGTCAGAAAAGCAGACTACATAATACAGGCTTAGTGGTCTCAAAAGTAGTGCTTCTCAATCTTTATGCCTCTTTTTTGATTTAAAAAAATCTTACTCTATCCTTAGTTTAACTTTATACTTTGAATTGAATTGAATATGTTTTCTTTAAAAAGTATCGTGGCAATGTTAATTTCAGAATGTATTTTTTTCTAATCATAGCTTTCTTCCTAAAAATGTTGATAAACTTCCTTTTACCCCTTTCCCTACCCCAATCACATTCATCTGCCCCCAACTCCAATTCAAGAATTGTCCTAACACTCTCTTAGGCTAAGATAAAGATTCTGAATTTCCAATACTAAATCAAAAAAGAAAGTCTATGATCTAATCACTGCTCTGCAGGAGTTTCCATGAAATAAACTGGTTCAGATATGAGCCTCCAAATTTCTTTTTATAGTGGCTGACTACCATATCTAACCTATAATTCCTCCCCTAGAAGAGCTCATATACTAGCAATGGAGCTAGAAATGTAAGTTAAATTATAAGCAGAGTGACAGTCTGATAAGTACAGTAACTATAAATGAAAGAATAATAGATAACAAGAAAACAACATCTGTTTTCAAGGATGCCAGCTGGAGGAATAACAAACAAGAAACAATGTTGTAAAATAAAATGATGTGTTCAACATGCATAGTTCCCAGTCTGTTGTTTTTTTAAAAAATCATTTGTTTATAATATCTTCCATTGGATAAAAAAATAAAATGATGCGTTCAAGAAACTGAATGTATATTTGGAGTCTGGCAACGTGAGCCATCAGTGAGAGAAAGACGGGATATGAGGCTGGAGAAGCAGGCAAAAAATTCATCAAATTCATTTGCTTGGAGAGTCAAAGAATATTTTTAAGCAGGATAAAGCTATAAGCAATATTTATCTTATAAAGCTCACTCCCTTTGACAGAATTTTGGAGGTTGCTTTGGAGGGAAGCAAGACTGGAGGCAAGAAGACCAGCTGGGAAGTATTGCCATGATCCAGATACAAATGATGAAGATAGGACTGAGGGCAGACATGGTGGGAATAAAGAAAGGATAGATTTTACTTTCTTTTTTAAAGGCAAATTTATATAGCACTTATTATGTACCTGATAGTGTAGTAAGTGCTTCAATGTATTTATCCATTTAAGCCTCTAAACCAGCAGTCCCTAACCTTTTTGGTACCAAGGACTGATGCACCTATGAGAATCTAATGCCTGATGATCTGAGATGGAGCTGAGGTGGTGATGCTAGCTCTGGGGAGCTGCTGCAAATACAGATGAAGCTTCGCTTGCTCTCCTGCTGCTCACCTCCTGCCAGTTCCTAAAAGGTCACAGACAGAAACAGGTCTATGGGGGTTGGGGACCCCTGCTCTAAATAACCTTATAAAGTAGTTGTACTATTGTCATTATTTTACAGGTATGAAAAATGAGGCACAGAGGAGATAACTTGCCCAAAATTGCAAAGTGAATAAGTTGTATAAACCAGGATTTGAACACAGGCAATCTGGTTCCAGAATCTCTACCTTTAATCGCTATATTATTTTACTTAAGCCAAACAAACAGAATGTTTACACTAATTAGATATGAGGAATAAGAAGGCGAATGATGGCTCTGGTCACTTACAAACATTTACTGACACCTACTACACATCACATGTAAGGAACTGGGAAAACAAAGACTAACACAGACTCTTGGCTGTTCTGCCAGCCAGCCAGCCAGTTATGGTCAGAGCACAGGAAAGAGAAGCAGAGTAGAGAGATGCTGCCACACAAAAAGGCAAGATCAGACAGATGTGAACAACTTGCGTATTATGTTTACATTCTGATTTTTTTCCTGAAGGGACTCATTTAAGGATATTAAGCAGAATAGTTTCTTGTTATGTTCTTTTATTACTACCAAATAAGTTATCATCAAATTTAAAACAAAATTTCTTTGACTATAACAAAAGAAATAATAGTCCTATATACTATCGATATTCTCTTTCCACTTCTTGATGGATCATACCTTCCTGTCTTTCACCAAAACTGGAAAGAAAACCACTTGTGGGCTCTTTTATAGCCTTGGACCATTTCTTAACCTTCAGTTCTCTCATTTGCATAATAACAGAGTTATGCTCAAAAAGTCTACCATTTCAAAACAACACGACATACAATCATCATGTTTACTCACTGCCATTATTTGGTCCACCATAGATAAATATAAGCTAATTAGAAGCTAACTTTTAAATCTGACTTCCCTTTGTTGCTCCTTGACCAATCCTTGCTAGCATTCCTGCTTCAAATATTTCACATCTTCTTGTTTTTAGTCAACCTCACCAGAAGTGGAAAAAACTAATACTGCCATTAATACTTATTTACATTATTTTACTTACATTAATAAGAATATATTAACTTGTGCTATCTCATTTAAACCACAAAGTTTCTAAAGGAATTTAAGCTGGATAGATAGGCATGTTGGTAGGTAGATAGGTAGGTAGATGGGTGGGTAGGGAGGTGGATGGGTGGATGAATGTATGGATGGATGGAAGATGGATGGGTGAATGAATAGATGGGTGTGATGGGTAAAGATTCATTTTGGCAGAACTAAAAGGGCAAGTAAGAATAAGATGGCACGAGTATTTGTACCTCTTAAGGTAACTTGAAAATAAGGAAAATAAGCTGCTTTTTCAGACTTAAACTATGAAATCATTATTATATCTCAGGTCAGAGAAAAATAGTCTCCTGGAAGAACAAAAGGCCCTTAAAATATCAAAACTAAAAAAAGAAAGAATATCTGCATTAAATATTAGCATTATTTAAAGAAGAAAACTGACAATTACATGTAAAGAGGGAGCTGGTCAGTGAAGAAATTCTAAAAATGAAAAAAATTAAAAGGATGACAGAGGTGACAGAAAAATCCAGGTGTGTTGGAAAGATGGTCCCTATGGATATTTATGCTAAGTTGATCTAAATATTAGATTCACCTACCTTTTTCATTCTGATGCATGTTGACCAACGAACCTTCAGAATATGATTTGGCTTACCAGATAGATCTGCCTCAGGAAAAGAGTGGCTTTCCCCTGTTCTGAAACCTTCAATGGCTCCAGTTCACACTTAACTTTGGCATTTAACATTCTCCACAATAGAATCATATAAAAATTAATTAACTTTATCACCCACTATTCTCCTATAAGAATCTTTTGTTTCAACCAAGCTGCTTTTTTTATTGTCCCTCACTACTCAAATAGATACTACTACAAGTCTTTTTCTAAGGGCTCCTCCTATCCCCGATCCAAGCTTCACGTTCAGCTCCGATCTACCTCCTTCATAACGCTGTTCTTGGGTGCTCTGGTTTACCATCATCATGCCCCACATCCAATCTTCTAATTTTCTAAAGCATCCTATATCACCCATGTTACTTTGACATGTTTTCTTATTCCATGTCTATCTTGTAAATTTTGCCATAGCTCTTTAATGAAAGGGAGCTGAAACTACTTTTTTATATCTTCCAAAGCACCTACTCAATTCTGACAATAGATAGATGCTAATAAATATCTGGTGAATTAATTTTGTTTAGATAATGCCTAACCTACTCATACAACATAAAACCACAGCTTTACACTTATAAAACATCACTATAATTTTACATATAGTCCCTTTAACACATAGATTTCATGTGTGTGCATATGTATATACACACGTGTATACAAATACATATATGTACAGAAGCATGTGTACACATACAAATACACATATATACATACATAATGTACATTTTTCTATATATATGTATATACATATATATATGTATATATATGACACATGTTTACAGTCTGTAGTTTTCTAATCACTTAGCTCTTTGCTACTGAAATGTTGTTTTAGTTCTTACCTGGTTATGATGGGATCTGCAGCATGATTTGGGCCCCATCGCCCCAAAAGCCCTCGGCCAACCAGTCCGGTCCGTCCTGCAGGATTTCTGGAAAAAAAATCAACTGAACAGGTTTTCTTTTTAACCAACTTGATATGGCCCAATAAAAGGTAGTAAGAACAATAAGAAGAAAATCATCTCTCCACACAAATTCAGTAGCACTATCATATATCTAGCACTAAAAGCACATACTTCCTTTTACTGTTATTTAATTTCAGTTTTCACATATACTCTTAAATGCAAACTAGAACCTGACTAGACTCTTAAATCTTGGAGAATGAAATACTCTGCACCTAACTATTATCTATCTCTACAACAGCGACGATTTATTCAAGATACTTTTCTCTTCACTTTCTCATCATCCTCTTTTTCTACTTCACTTTCTTACAACCTCTCCTATTAACACATTTTTTGTTACATTTTAAAGTCTATTATTCCTCAGTGGGTTCTTAATTTTTATTCTCAGTAATATATATTTTGTATCATATAATCAAGTAGTAGTATTATTTAATATTTCAAGATTTCAAGTATTTCAAGTATTCTATTTTTAAAGAAAACAATTTTATAAAAGTTCCAATGTCACCTCAATATTAAAATGCTTGTCAGATAAACATAGCAGCACTCATGCCTGAGTAATTTTCTTCCAATCAATAGACCTTAAATGTTCAACTATCATCACTACATACCAGTAATATGCCCTAATCTGCAATCTTACCTATTTAATATTATATCTTTTTCCTCTCAGTATGTAAAAGTAAATAACTTCCCAAAATTTCTCTTTCAGCATCTCCTTTTATTCTGGTCTTCCCCCTGTGACTGTTATTAAAGTTAAATGAATTTTTATACTGTTTTGTACTAGACTCAAATATTTCGGCAAGACTTTCAGATAAAAACAGAAGGATAAGACATGGCACCTGGCCAGGTGACAATACTACTTTTCAAATTCACAGGGGGAGGGGCAGGGTGGCGATTAAGTATGTTTTATTCCATGTAACCATACACTCTGAACACAAATGATCAAAGCAAATAATTAAGAGAGAGAATGCTGGTTTTAGAGGTGAGCAAGTCTGTAATTTATAAACTAGAAGTTTTGGAGAAGACATATAGCCTGAGAAGCAGAAAAAGAGAAATGAAAGAAACATATAAAGAAGAGCAGAGATGAGACAGAGAAGCAGTCCTGATAGATTTCCAATTTCACCCTTTCCTAAAGTTAGTTGAATTTTCCGCTTTAGGTTCCTAGAGATGAACCTATAGCCCTAGAGTAAGTCTCACTTTTTGCTTAGGAAAGCTAGGGTTGGTTTCTACTAGTCCAAGAGTCTGGACTAAAACAACATGCTATCTTGCCCTTGCTGCCTATGCTTTTATATGTGTACATATCTTTTAATTTATGTTACCCAGAAAAGAACCTAAGCAATTAGTCAAATGCAAAGAGAGTTTGACAGAAGATTCAATAACATAGAAAAGCAAATAAGTTATGACCAAAGAGGGGATTTTGCAAAGGTAAAGGACTTTGCAAACATAAAAGACCAGGTGCAGTAAGAGGAGCGTTATCTATTTCCTGTCCTAAAGGAACTAAGAACACAAATTGCAACATTTTTACAAGGTAAAAACCATAATTACAAATCTGTGATCCTTCCTTGTTTTATCTGGGTCATGCTAATTTTTACATTTCTTCCAAACTTTCATAATGGCTTCTTAAGGAAAATGGAAAATTTGGGAGTTGTGTAGAAAAGTAATTTTTAAAACTATAGAAAGATTCTTGATGTTAAATTATTGGGCTATTTTTATTTTACTCTTATGTGTTTGGATAAACTCTTACTTTAAGGCATTATTCTATTTAATAAATAACTACTGAATATACCATTTTCAATCTTTTCTCTGTTAACATATTCAATTAATTAGTTCTACCTTCAAGGCTGAGTTACAAAAAGATGCATTCAAATCCCGCCTCTGCCACTAACTCACTACATGCAAATTGCTTACATTTTCTCCTTATCTGTAAATGAAACTAGAAAAATCCACCCACAGAGTTATTGTGATGATTTAATTAGATCGCATATATAAATTCTTTTGTACAATGTCTGGCACACACAAGCACTCGATAAATGTTAATTATATTTTCTACCTTTTGAAGACACATTATTGTAAGATGTTCCATTCTCAGTACCTACCTAGGTCTTCCATTTTCAATCTCATACAGGCCATTCTGGCTCTTTCTCTCAACATGTCCATCTTTTTCATTAAACTTGGGAGAAAAGTTACTTTCACTGTAATGAGAATACCAATGCAAAGTAAGAAATAATGGTCCAATACTACCAATAGCTTAACCAAACCTTACAATACAAGAATATGTATCATAACCCTCTGGGAAGGACTAATGGCAGAAGAACTGGACTTTATTTCCACATGCTACAAAAGAAGTCTATAATTACTATTAGCCAGATGGAATGGCCTGTGGGCAAAATATGGCAATTATTTGTTCCCATGTAATTCCAAAAATAAGATTCCTTCTGATATCTTGATGTTTCTACTATCGCAAAGTAATTTTAATTTCTTCAAATGTACACTAATATTTTTATCAAAGTAAATCCACAAAACAGAAAATTTACCCCATAAACTTCATAATAAATATAATGTAGATTTAAAACAGATATAATATGTTGGAAATGTTCTGGATCTTAATCTAGATAATAGTTACAGAGCTATATAAACATAAAATTTAATGAGCTATACCTGCACGCTTAAGAAATGTACACTTTACTACATTTATATCACATCTCAAAATAAATATTTTGAAAACAGACATAAATAAACTACTTTCCTTACCATTATCAAATCACTGACATAACTGCACTGTCAATGAATAAAGAGTCATATAGCACTGGACAGTTCATGGGCAATTATGACATAAGTTTCACTTTTTTTTTTTTTGCTTTAATTCCAGTAAGTGAGCATAGAAATTTTTGTGTTCTGTTTTGGGAATAATTTCTAATTTGAATGATTCACACATTTTCTCAAGACTTCTAACCAATCTTCCATCTAACACACAAATAAAAATAATTAAATGGTAAAAGTCATTAAATTATAAAACCAGCTTTACACTGCTCTTGGGATTCTAGAAATTCATTGTTTAAAAAAAAGCATGAACCTAATTATAATTAAAGCATAATGTTTGCAATAAAGCTTGATTTAAGTAGTGATATAAATTCAACTCCTAAAAAATTTGATGAAAAATAAAAAAATGCATTTAATCTTCCTCTGTTCACACTATATAGCACCCCTGTCAATGTCATTAATTTAAACTGTGTATATGTATAATGTATGTATGAATATGTACATCCTCTAAAACAGGGAAAATATGTACATCTTCTAAAACAAGGAACTTGTTTAAAGCTAATAATTTCTCCACAGGTTAGCTTCATGATTAATTAATAATCCAAGTACTATAACAAAATTGCAAACACATCTTTGGATAAAATAAGGAACTGTGGTTCAAAAATCAAATGACAGCAAAAAGTTTACGGTAAAGTTTAACAACCTAATAAACTAATACTGGATCTATCGAACTAGCAAATTTTTTTACTTAATTAAATAATGCCTTAAAAGGACTATGATTTACAATAAGTTAACCTATTAAACAAAAACTTATTAAACAACCTTAAAACTAGGCAATTTAGCACACTAGTTAAGAACATAAATTCTGGATTTAGACAGAGTTCAAGTCCAAGCTATACCATCTATTTGCCCTTTAACCATCTGCAAAGGACAAACTTTCTGTGCTGCCATTTGTGTGCGTATATGTGTGTTTTCCTACAAAGCAGAGATAACAACCCTGTTTGCCTTCCAGAATAGTTATAAGAATAAAATAAAATAATGCTTATAAAACATTTAGTACAGTGCCTAGCTCATAATACATTTAAAAAATTCTATCACTGTATTAAAAAGAATATAAATATAAAATGTGAATCAATGTAACGCTTCAATGAATTTCATCAAAGCATTTTTTGCTTCAGTTTTTTGTTTTCCACTTTCTCTCCTTTATCCCTTTTCTAGTTTTCACACTGGTCTAATTTTATCATCATCCTGTTGTTAGTAATCTGAAAAAAATTTCTGAAAAATATTTTCACTACTTCAAATACAAGTCTAGCTACCTAGGAATAATCCAGACAAAACAAATGAAAATAGATACCATCACTTGTCATTTCGTAAAACAAAAATCTGTTGCAAAATAGATTTATCTATTTGGAATGATCATCATAAAACCTCGAAAAGAATAAACAAACATGGACTGCCTAGCTTTGGCAAGAATTCAAGCAAATACGGAAAATGAGTTATAGCAAAGTCAAGTACTAGATAAAAATAATTTTTCAGCTGTCGAAATGATAATTTACAAATACAATCTTTACCTTCTCTTATGCCCAGCTAATGCCAGCTAATTTGCTCACCTGATTTGAGGATCTGCCCACCGGGGTCCAGCCAAGACAGAGACTGCAGTGTATTCCACAGGATTATAGTCTTGCCACTCAACAAGCCAGCCTACTTTCTCATTAGGAACCTGGCTGCGTTGAACTTTTGAACCTGGGTAAGGAGATGTCCGAGCCTTGTTGTGGGAATTCTCTTTGGCACCATTAGAAGCAGACATGATGTTGGAGTTAAGATGAAACCCACAGGATGAAAATGAGTTTCTGAGAGGAAAAAAAAAGAAACACATATTACTTAAACACAAAAAAAAATTTTTTAAGAATCAAATTCAAAGACCCAAAAATATGCCTTTCAATTTCAAAAACTTAAAAATCAGAAATTCAAATGTGATGCATATTAGTATAAAGGTCTAAGATCTATGAAATAATATTTTCAAATATGAAAATTTTGAAAATATTGCTAAATCTTATTAATTGGAACCTACATTGAATTAAGTTGAGAAAAAGGGACAGAAGTTTACTTTGATTAGAATAAAAGTTGAGAAGGGAAGTTTGTTATGGAAATTCAACCATAAAAACAAATGTAAGAGAAAACCGTTTAAGTCTACATTAAGGAATACATTTTAAAGTACAGTCTACAATCTAATATACATGTGTAAAATATATGGCAAAAACAGCACAAAGGAGAATAACTGGAAAATAGAAATTAATGTTATAAGGTTCATACATTGTATGTGAAGCAATGTAACATTACTTAAAATCAGGCTGTAATAAATATGCAAATTGTAAACTTCAGAGTAAAATTTAAAGTAAAATTAAGAGGCATAAAACTGAAATAAGTGGATAACATATATATTTAAAAAATTGAATCTTAACCTTTACCTCACAGCATACACAAAAACTTTTCATATCTCCATATGCCTAAAAACTTACCATTATTCTTAAAATAAAGATTAAAATTCCTAATGAACCTAAATTAGGACATCTAAAGTGGAAAAGGGAATTCTGAAAACATAGTAAACTGATGACAGCTCCCTTCCCCTGATCTTACAATATCAATTTTCCCCTCTTGAGACAAACAGTTGATAGGACAAACACCAACTTGATGGGGTGGTAAAATAAGACAACATTATGTACCTCCTGATATTACACACTGAAAAGTACACAGCGAGCTTTTCTGAGGTATTCCTTACAAAATTATTTGCCCAGAGATTAGACATGAGGAACTATAGAACAGAACTAAGTTAAAGGGCATCTTACAGAATAAAGATCTCTATTCTTTAAATTGTTAAGGTCAAGAAGGATAAAGTCAGAGGAACTCTTGCAGATAGATGGACACTAAGGAGACATGAAAATTAAGTGCAATCAATGATCCTGGACTGGTTCCTGAACCATAAAGGAAAAAAATTGCAGGACACATGGTGAAATGTGAATGGGGTTATATAAATTATTTTAAAAGGTGATATAAAAATCTTACTTATTTACTCCCAACAAAGAAAAGCTTAGGACCATATGATTTCACTGGTAAATTCTATTAAATGTTTAAAGATGAGTTAACAATAGTCTTCCTCAAACTCTTCTCAAATATTAAACCGGAGGGAATACTTCCAAATTCTTCCTATGAGGCCACCATTATTACCTTGATATCAAAGCTAGACAAAGACACTGCTAGAAATCTACAAACCAATATCCCTGATGAATATCGATGCAAAAATCCTCAATAAAATAGTAGCAAACAGAATTCAACAGCACATTAAAAAGATTATACACCATGACTAAATGGGATTTATTCTTGGACTGCAAGGATGGTTTAACATATAAAAATCAATCACTGTAATACCCCACTTAAACAGAATGAATGAAAAAAACACATGATCATCTCAATGGACACAGAAAAAGCCTTTGTCAAAATTCAACATCCTTTCATGATAAACAAATCGAAAAAACTAGGAAGAGTAGGAAACTACCTCAACATAATAAAATTCATATGTTTGATGGTGAAAGACTGAAAGCTTTTCCCTAAGATCAGGAACGAGGGATTCCAAATAGCCAAAACAATCTTGAAAAAGAAAAACAAAGTTGGAGGTCTCACTCTTCTTGATTTAAAATTTAATACAAAGCTGTCTACAGTCATGCTACCCTGAACAAGCCTGATCCCTTCTGATGATCTCGGAAGCTAAGCAGGGTCGGGCCTGTTTAGTACTTGGATGGGAGACCACTTAGGAAGACCAGGTGCTGTAGGCTTAAAAAAATAAAAATAAAAATAAAAAACAAGGGATTGTCTGACAAGGTCCTTGCAATCTGTGAGGTCAACTAAGGTCAACCTCGCCTAAATAAATAAATAGATAGATAGATAGATAGATAGATAGATAGATAGATAGATAGATAGATAAATTTTACTACAAATCTATAGGAATCATAACAGTGTAATACAGACATAGATCAACAGGACAGACTAGAAAGCCCAGGCATAAACCCTCCTCACACATATGTCAAATGATTTTCAACAAGAGTGGCAAGATCAACAGGGAAGGACAGTTTTCAACAAATGGTGTTGGGAAAATTAGATATCTACATGCAAATGGCTGAAGATGGACCCTGACTTTACAGCATATACAAACATTAAATCAAAATGGATCGCAGACCCAAACAAAAGACCTAAAACTATACAACTCTTAGAAGAAAACATACAGGAGAAATTTCATGACATTGAATTTGGCATTGATTTCTTGGATATGCACAAAAGCACAGGAAACAAAAGAAAAATAGGTAAATTGGACTACAAAAGTAACAACTTCTGTGAATAAAGGGCACAAGAGTGAAAATGCAAACTATGGACTGTAATGTGTATGACATTCAAAGAGTTCATATCTATAATATACGGCATTCTAACTAATTGACAAGAAAAGACTGAACTGGAATAGAAAACTGAGCAAATTACAGAACTAAACAATTACAGAAAAGCAGATCCAGGTGGCCAGCAAACATTAAAAGATTATTATAATAACCAGCAACTGAAAGTGAAAATTAAAGCAACATTAAATTCTTTTTACCAACTAGAATGACAACCCTTTAAAAAGATAACACCACCTTCCACACATTACTGGTAGAAATGTGAATTATTACATATTTTCTAGAAAGCAATCTGGCAGTAATAACTAATATATTTATATCATTAAACCCAGTAATTTCATTTTGGTAATCTATCCCACAAAAACAAAACCAGTAATATGTATAAAAGATGTTTATTTCAGCAGTGTTCAATGGGAAAGGAATGCCCAACAATATGGGGATAGTTTAACAAATGGTAGAAGAGCCACACCATGAAATGACTATTAAGCAGCTATTAAAAATAATGATATCAAGTGACTTGTATTTTCATGAGGTTTTATTGAAAACAAAAAGCAAAATGCAGATAAATGTGTACAATATGATCCCAGTTTTATAAAACAATGATGGAAAAAATAAATAAGTACATATATTTAAGAGTATGTACATGATATGTTAGTTTTTTCTACTGTTGACATACAAATTCCCACAAACTCAGTAGCTTAAAACAATACAAATTTTTAATATAGTATTAGAAGTCCTAGCCAAAGCAATTAGGCAAGAAAAAAAGACAGTCACTATTTGCAGATGACGTGATACTATATATAGAAAACCCTAGAGACTCCACAAAAAAACTAGAATAAATGAATTCAGTAAAAAAAAAAAAAAAAAAAAATCAATATAGAGAAACCTGTTGTGTTTCTATACACTAACAATGAACTAACAGAAAGAGAAATTAAGAAGACATCTAATTTACAATTGCATCAAAAAGAATGAAATATCTATGAATAAATTTAACCAAAGAGGTGAAAGATCTGGACACTGTAAACTATAAGACACTGATGGACAAGTGGAAAGATATTCTGTGCTCCTGAATTGGAAGAATATTGTTAAAAAGTCCATACTGCCCAAAGCAATCTACAAATTCAATGCAATCCCTATCAAAATACTAATAGCATTTTTCACAGAACTAGAACAAATAATTCTAAAATTTACACGGAACCACAAAAGACCCCAAGTAGCCAAAGCAATATTGACAAAAAAGAACAAAGCTGGAGGCCTTTCACTCCCTGATTTCAAACTACAGTACAAAGCTATAGTAATCAAAACAGTATGGTACTGGCATTTTAAAAAGATACATAGATCAATGGCACCAAATAGAGCCCAGAAATAAAACCATGCATATAAGGCCAAATAATTTACAACAAAGGAGCCAAGAATATACAGTGGAGGAATGACACTCTTTTCAATAAATGGTGTTGGGAAAACTGGACAGCAACATGCAAAAGAATGAAACTGGACCTCTATCTTACACCATACAAAAAATTAACTTAAAATAGATTAAAGATTTGAATGTGAAACCTAAAACCATAAAACTCCTAGAAGAAAACATAGGCAGTAAGCTCCTTGACATCTGTCTTGGAGATGACTTTTTGAATCTGACACCAAAAAAAGCAAAGGCAACAATAGCAAGCATAACCAAGTGGGACTACTCCATCAAACTAAAAAGCTACTGCATAGCAAAGGAAACCATCACCAAAATGAAAAGGCAACCTACTGAAAGGAAGAAAACACTTATAAATCATGTATTATAAGGGGTTAATATCCAAAATATATAAAAAACTCATACAATTTTAATAGCAAAAAAAAAAAATCAACCTGATTTAAAAATAGGCAAAGAGGAAAGAAAAAGGGGGAAGAAAGGGAAGGAGATGGAAAAGAGTACAGGAGGAGGGGAATAAAGGGAAAGGGAGAGCAAAAGGTGAGGGGGAAGTAAAGAAGAGGGTAGTAGGGAAGGGGGTTGGAAGAAGGGATAAGAAAAGATGAGAAATAGAAGAAAAAGAAAAGAGAAAAGGAAGCAAGCAAAAAAAGAAAGAGAAACCTACCCAAACACACCAAATAAAAGGATGAATGATCACATTTATGCCTTTTGGTCAATTTAAGTAATTACAATTGCATAGAAAGCAATTTCTTTTTTTAAAAAGTATTAAAGTTCCTACCACACTCAATTCTTTGTGCTTTTGCCATGCTGCTGTCAGTGTCTAAAAACTCCTCCATTCCCTCCCAGTAGAGGAAGCTACACGCTCTTCTACCTGCAACTGCTTTACTTTCTCCTCTACCTAGCTAACTTGCATCCATCCTTCAGATCAATTCAAAACAAAGTTCACTTCCTCCAGGAAGTCTTCCTCCCTAATTCCCTAGAAGAAACCAAGTTCTCCTGCTATACAATATCAGAGATCCATTATACTTTTCATTGAATACCAAAATTGTGATTTTTACATTAGGGTGCCATCTGACCGTAAGCAAACACAGAACAGGGAGCATGTTTGTAGTAGCTCAATGTTATATCCTGTGTCTGGCATAATGCCTGACAAATCATAGATACAAGAGGTCCTTCTTCATTATCTGAAAGTAAGAAAAAGGACACTTAAGAAGAGATAAAAATTTCATTGTAATTAGCAAAAAGGAGTTTGATTGGGGCTTTATCTTTAAAAATGAAATTTGAAATTATGAAAATAAATTTTACATTAGTTAAATAAGTTAGGTTATATCTATATATACTAATACATAAATCTACACATATATATATATATATATATATATATACTAAGAACAAATAATTAATCAAACGTTTTATGTTCAACAAAATTGTAGAACTGCTATTACAGCAACCCTCACTTTTCACCTTCATAAATCATAAGGGATAATTTTGGCAAAAATATTAGAAGCCTTCATCAAAATTTCCCCAAGACCTCCCTTAACCCTTTGATACTCAAATCATTCTTGCTTGAAACATTACCCTTTCTTAGCCTTGTCAACTTTAAAAAAAAAAAAGAAAAAAAGCAGCTATGCCTTTTACTTTCCATGTACCTACCCCCTGTGTGAATTGAAGAAAGTAGCCAAGGTTCCTTCCTGTCTTTTTACTTTAATAGACTTTAATTTTTAGAGCAGTTGTTAAGTTCACAGCCAAACTGAGTGAAAAGTTCAGAGAGTTCCTACATACCCCCAGCACCACTCCCATACACACACAGCCTCCCCAACTATCAACAGGAGGGGTACATTTGTTTCAATAGATGCACCTACACTGACACATCATTATCACAACAAAGTCCAAAGTTTACATTAGGATTCGCTCTTGGTGTTATACATTCTATTGGTTTTGACAAATGTATAATGACATGTATCAGCCATTATAATATCATACAGAGTAATTTCACTGCCCCTAAAAAAATCCTCTTAGCTACTCCAGTTTATCCCTATCTATCCCTTGACCCCACCAGCAACCCCTGACAGCAGTGGATATTTTTATTGTCTTTATCATTTTGCCTTTTCCAGAATATCACATGGTTGGAATCATACAATATGTAGCCTTTCATATTGGTTACTTTCACTAAATAATATGCATCTAAGTTTCCTCTATGTCTTTTCATAGCTTAATAGTTCATTTCTTTTTAAAGCTAAATGACAGTCCATTGTCTAGGTGTACCAGTTTATTTATCTATACACCTACTAAAGGACAATTTGCTTGCTTCTAAGTTTTGGCAATTACGAATAAAGTGGCTATAAATGTCAGTGTGCAAGTTTTTGGGTGGAAATTAAGTTTTCAACTTATTTGGGTAAATACCAGAGCAAGATTACTGGATCATACGATAAGTTTTGTGAGAAACTGCCAAACTATCTTTTCTTCTTTAATTCTTAACTTGTTTAATTTTTTCCTGTTCTTGTCTATAGCTTTATGTGCAATTTGTCCCCTTTCGTCTTAAAGACTTTTGAATAAATGTTATTTCATTTTGCACTCAGTTTGCATCTGGGAAGTACTATCAAACACCCAACAATCAGGAAAGCCTGACCAATAAAAAAAGTTAATATCCTCAGAGGCTATTCACAAATGTGACATGGGAAAATAATATTTGACATGTAACTATTTTATTAAAGTGATGGATTCCTCATTTTCATGTTATGATTTTTGCTTGCCTAAGCTGCCATAGCTTAGGAAATCCAAATAATGAACACTCAAAATAAGATTTTCATCGCCCACCCTAAACTCATACTCAATAAAAATGAACAGCTATGAAACACATGTATTTATCAAAAGTAGCAAATAGACTTTAGGTATGTATGTTCAGAAGCGCAAAACTTTACACCTGGAGCCCTAGTCTCTAATTGAATTCTATTACAAAGTTAGAGTCATTTTTCATGGTTTGGGAGTAGGGTGAGAAAACAGTCAAGGACATTAATGATAAGCCCAATTGGAAACACGGATCTTTCCATTCTATTCCAAGTACCAACGATGTTTTTTAAGTACTTAGCTCTTTGTTCCCTGGTTTAGCAATATGCATGTGGAATTCCACAAACCTGCTACCCTCCCTGACAAGAGAAACTTACAGACCTGATTATTTACTTTTCCAAAATATTTAATTGTGCAAGAAAAACAGAACTTTAAAGACTATGTATCTTACCACATTAAGAAGTAGCAACGTTGCTATTTTTATCTTCTGTTTAAATGTGATATACTAAAATGGATCATAAGAATATATATAATATACACATATATAGCCTAGGTTCTTTTATTGCATTATTGAATAGGTGCAAAAAATACATTTTACCAAGCAAGTAGGAATTAAGTAGCTGATAAAGTTCATTTTACAGAATAAAAACCAGTCCTTCAAATAGTCAAACATGAAGAAATGCAATACTGTCATGGTGCTTTGAAATAAAACAAATTTGCAGTAATACTAACAGCCATAATAATAACTAAATGTATATAGTGCATGCTATGTGTAAGACACTGTTCTTGTGCTATAATATATTAACTCATTTAATCCTCACAACTCTAAGGTTAGATATTATTATCCTTTTTTTAGAAATAAGACCACAAAGGCCCAGAGAAGATAAATAAGTGCCAAGGTAAACTTAGAGTAGAATCAGGATCCTAGTCAAGCTGGGTCTGAATTCCAGGCTCTTAAGATTATGCTATACTATCTAGACTTTATATATATATATATATTTATTTATACACACACATATACACATACATATTCACAGAAATAAAATATACACCATTCTCCACACATTGCTGATAGATCCCATTGTAAAATCTGGAAACACTGACTACATCTTTGTATATTATTTTTTTCTAGAAATAGGCATGTACGACTTTCTAGTTAAATCACAAAACCAACTGCAAAACTATGACCTTCTGGATTTCTCCAAATTATTAAACTGCAGTAAAATTCTTGATGATAAATTTCTTTTGTCTCTTCCAGGATGCCTTGCAATGTAAGATACCAAATACTCAACACATACTCGTTGGCCTAACATTTGGCATTTTCTTCCAAGCCAGTAGGCAGTCACTGGTTTTGGATACATCCTGCTTTGCCTAGGGCTCCCAACATTATAAAAATGAAGAATAACTGCCAAGAAATTTCACATTGTTTTAGTGGCATTTATCGAAAATAGCATTAGTGACTTCCAAAGAGCATAGATGTTTATTCCTTCCTTCCCCAAATCCCACTGAAGAGATTAAGATATATAAAAGGCAACAAAATCCACAGCCAGGGAGAGAAAAGGGCCCCATCAGTGAATGAGAGGTTTTAACCAATTTGAGATAGAAAGTAGGTGGAATCACATTGACCTAAAAAGTAGAGCAAATTATATTTGAGAATACGAACAAAAAGGTGAGGAAGAGATGCCATTTCTACAGGAGGACCCTGAGAAGTTTCAAGCTTGAAATAATTGGGCCCCAATGTCATGAGTGGGCAGTAGGGCAGTAACCATGAAAATCAGTCCTCCTCCCCTTCCCCCAAACAAAAAGTCTGAAATAGTTTGTACCCCCAAGATAAAGCCAAAAGTTAAAGAAAATAAGGACTAGGACCTCTACCGTGAATACTGGCATTAGAGAACACAGCAGAAACTTAGGCTTTATATCACTACAATTCACACTGAGGAAATAAAGTTCAGGCCGCCACACTCAGCGAAGAAGCTGCTCCACTAGTGTAAAGCCTGAGACAAAGGCGTACCGGTTCCCAGCCTGTCCACCTGCTACTACCTGCTCACAAACACTCAACTGAAACCTTCAAGTCTAGGCGTCCTGGTATATGGAGCCAATGTTTTATCAGTTCTCCCGTTTAGAGAAAACCATGCTTATGAACTACAAACTACATTAATTAAAATATAAATGGATAACTGGTGTCCACCAGAAGTTTGAGGGAAAAAAAAAAAACAGAAAGAAAAAGGACCAAAAACTTACAGAACCATTGATCCAAAACAGATAATTCAGGAAATAAAAGACAATTTTTATTCTAATTATCATTTTCATAGATTAAGATTTTTTTATATCCATAAAATAAGAAAAGGCTTCTATTAAAGAGAGCATTTAGAGAAAGAAAAAAAAAAAAGGTTGTCAAAATTTACAATGTCAAAGAAGAGATGACTAACAGAATGCACGTGACTGAAGTCTGAAAGAGTAATGCAAAAGCCACCGTGTTGCCTGAACAATGGTCTTGGAAAATAAAAACTAAAGAGGAGGAGAATAAAAGTAGGAGGCAGTACGATATCACAAATCCTAAAATTTATCCAGAGCTGACAAATCAAGAAAAAGAGGTAGATAATAAAAACATTATCTACAATGAAAAGTGGAGGAATAAACACACTTTTCATGTTAATACCATTTATGCCCTCCACATCTTTAAACTGAATGCATGTATTAACTTTAATAATAACGTTTTAAGAATTAACCAGAAAAAAAAAGTGCTACTTAAACTAAGGACAATAATGTTGGTGACTTATGGAGGATGGGCAAATTTCAATAGCTGATATCAAGAAAGGTCTCCATCACTAGTTTTCCTCAAAAGGCAGATAAAACACTTTGAGCCTTTTTGAAAACGTGTACGTGCATGGCAATAAAAATCCCGGACGCAAACAAAGCCTGCAGAATCCGCCAGACCGGAAGCAGGTTCTCTACGCAACCTACGGTCTCGCGGGGAGCTAGCACTAAGAGGAGGAGTACCTGCACTCCGGGATGTTGCGACAGCCCGAGGACTTGACAGTCACAGAGGCCAAGGCCACAGAGAGAGACACCGTGGCTAAAGTCTTTCTCAGGATGCCTCCGGCCATCAGCGCCCCACGGGCGAATTCACGCAGTGAAGTCTCTCTTAGCTTAGGTTGCAGCCTCCGCCGGCGCCACAGCCCCGGGCCCCGGGTATTTGGCCGGCACTAGGACCGGGCCGCCCTCCCGTTTCCGAGGACTAGCTAGGTCTATCCCCTAAACACACAGGGACCAGGAGGCCTCCCAAAATAACAGTCCAGCTGCTTCCCCAGTCCAACTGTTTCCTAAGTGCAACGAAGCCAACCAGATCCACAGGGGACACGGACACTCTCTGCCCCAGCTGCCGGGGAACAACCACCTGAGCCCCCTGACGTCCCCAAGGCGAGACCGGCGCTTTACGGCTACGCTGCAAAGCAAAGGCTTTACGGGCTACAGAGCGCCTGCCGACTTGGACCTCTGAGTTTGCGCAGGCGTTCTTGGGGTGAGGCGGAGGGGAACAGCGACAAAGCGCTAGACAGAAAAAGCGAAGGAAGGAAGACAAGAAACGGGAAGAAGTAGAAAGAAAGGGGACCAAGAGAAGTTTGTTCTGGTTTTTGTTTTTTTTTCTTGCAGGAAGGGGTTACAGTCAGCTGATGTAGTGAGTCACGCGCATCTTAGTCATGTCTGAGTAAGTATGTTGTAGCCGCCAGCCCGGGAAAGACACAGGGACCACCAGAAATCAGTGAGTTGTAGGAAACACGCTCTTTATTCAGCCAGCTGGGTCTGCCAGGGGTACGCATGGGTGATAGCCAAACAGTAATTTTCCAGCCAGCACAAGTAGTGATAGGAAAAGAAAGAAAAGAGACAAAGTTAACTTTTCTCTTCCTTTTTTATCAAGTTGTTTGCTGCAGTTGCTGAGTTTCAGAAAACTTTGCTGGGTATGGCCGTAATAAACCCGTGTAGTAAACCAGCTGTGAAATAGGCACACAGCCAGGAGCAGGACCATCGGAAATCCAGATGGTCCAAAACAGCTTGTAACCTGGATTTCAACTTTTATATTATTAATGTGGCAAACATTTAATTTTTCAGTACATATTGCACTGTTACAATGGTGTAGTATAGACAGACACTCTAAAAACTTTGACCATTTTAAAAGCCAGATTAATCAGACTGCAGAACTCTTGTATAATGACCCCATCTAAACCTCTGCATGAGGAGACTTGACCAAACTACTACTACGGCTTCTAGCAGCTTAAGAACTTGTTCCTAGGACGATCCCAGCGGCCACCCGCCCCCTCCCTGCCCCCCCACCACAAAAAAAAAAAAAAAAAAAAAAATCAAAAAAATCCTGTCCAGTAAAACGCAGCACTTCCAGGAGAATTTATTGTTTATTCCAGGCAAAACCTGGTAATAGGCAGATAGACCCTGGACCCTTCTCTTAAAAGATATTTCTTTAGAAAGCTTGCAGTTATAAACCTTTCTCTGCCATTTGTGATGTAAACCTACCACCCAGAACTGTTGCCTCTAGTACCTAAGAGCCCCTTTCTTTGAAATGCTAACGTTCTGGGAGATATTCTCTCTCCCTCTCCCCTCCTCCTCCCCCTCCCTCTCCCTTCCCCTCTCCCTTACCCTCTCTGCTAGTTTCACTGAGTCCCTGTGGAAGGATAAGGGCCTAACTGCAGTGCCTGTCTTTCTTCAACTTGTACTACTGCTTCCTGTTCTAAAGATAGAAGTTCTGTTCCCCTCTGATATAAGCTCCAGTTAACAAACCCAGATGTCCTAGTCACATAGGTCACTCATCCCCTTTACAACCTTCAGTTCCTTTCCCTTGGACACTCCACCCTTTAAAGTCTCCTTTTAGTTTCAAGGAAATTGAATTCAGTTCATGCAGATGTATTACTGAATAAAATCTGTCTTTATGGCTTTAGCGTACAGCTTTATCTTTGACAGTTCTTTTGGGTAATGAAGTACTATTAAAATGTGCTTGCTTTTTCAAAAATATCTAGATTTGGCTTCCTCTGGTCAGATAAATATTGGTCTCAATGTTGTTGATAACCATCAACTTCTGCTTAAACTGGAAATGTATTATGCAGATTCTGTTTAAAATGTTCAGCTCATTTTAAAGTCTACTGAGAGATTAGTCATTAGGGAGGAGAAGAGTAAGGCAGTGAGTCTCAAAATCTCTGATCAAAGAATGGGAGAAACAGAAAGGAGGGCTCATAGAAAGTTCTTTGAGCCTTACTCTTCTAACTCTACATTTCTTAAGGGAGGTTGGAGAGTACTTAGTTTAAAGACCTACACAACTATGCAAACAAAACCAACTCCATGGCCCTGGGACTGCACCACAATTGGCTCAGACAGCCAAGTGTCCCAGGTTCCTCCTCTCAGGAACTGTTCTCCTAGGTCAGCTAGAACTTACTTAGTGAATACACAGCGTGTTGCAGCCCACTCTCGGGCAAAACCAAAATGCTTTCTCAGATACATACGGTTTTATGTAACTGTCCATTTAGCCACATCCCAAATTAAATAAGTGTCATCAAAATTTAAATGGGGCTTTTGTTTTTTATTTTTTTATTTTTTTATTTAGAAACCACATACCAACTTTAAGGGCATCTTGGTGAGAAAGGCAAAAGATGCTGAGAAATAAATATATATTGTGATAGATATCAACATTTTTAATGTACTTACATTTTTTTAATTGAGCCCCCCTTTATCACTTCTGCCTCCCTCCTCCACCCTCCTCCCTACCCTCTGGTAACCACTAGTCTATAGTCCATGTCCATGAGTCTCTGTTTGTTTGTCCTGTTCCTTTGTTGCTTTTAGGTTTACATCCCAGATGTAAGTGATATGTGATTTTCAGCTTTTTCTGTCTGGCTTATTTCACTTAGCACAATTATCTCAATGTCCATCTATGTTGTCACAGATGGACAAGGTCCTGCTCTCGTGAAGCTTACTTTCTAGCGGAGAGAAATAAACTATAAATAAGTAACCTAGGAACTGCAGATTAGGAGAAGTGCTGTGAAGGAAATAGACTACTTTCTGTGGAAAATATCTGAAGCAGAAATGAATACTTTAGATGATAGTTGTCCGAGAAGGCTTTTCTGAAGAGGTCACATTTGAGAGATACCTAAGGACACGAAGCAGCCAGCCATTGGATAAACTGGAGAAAGAACATTTTGGACAGAGAAGACTGTAAGTGCAAACTCTCTGAGGTAGGGAAGAGCCTGGCCATAATCAAGGAACAGAAAAGTCGATGTGCTAAAGCATAGCAGTTAGCTGGAAGAATCCTGATCCTTGATGAAGCTTGGTGGACAAACTCGCTGCTTCTTAGTACTCACTTACCCATTCTCCCTTCTTCCATGTCATATATAGAAATGTGTCCAGTTAAAAATTTATCTCCCTATGCTCCCTACATCTAAAGGGGCCAACTGACCTTTCCTGGCCAATGAGATGAAAGCGGAAGCCTACTGCGTGGGTCTCTGGGAAGGCTTTTATTTTCCTGGTGAAAAGAGACTGGCCCATTTGGCAGAAATTATTAACCCTTTTGCTATTTTATTCCTGTTTGAAAGAAGGCCACAATCCCTAGAGAAGGAGCAGCCATCTTGAAACCATAAAGACAAAAGCCACATGGATGGCAGAATAAGGTGAAAGAAAAAGCCTGAGTCTTTTATGACTTCTTCAAGAACTTGCAACAGTCCTGAATAGCCTCCTTCTGGACTAATGAGAAAAATAAGCCCCTGTTTGGCTAAACTACTATAGTGGGTTTATTTTATATAAAAATCTTAACATAAGAGCCAAATCATATAGGTCTTCTAGGCCACGGTAAGGAATTAGGAGTTTATCCCAAGTGCAATGGCAAGCCATTAATACTCCAAACTCTATTCCTCACAACATAGAGACATAGGCATTCTAAACATTGGAACTAGATAAACAGCAACAATGAGCAGGAGTTGAAATGGAAAGTCGGGGAACCAGATTGAATACTCCCCTCCACTGTCATCTCTGTCTTCCTTTTCACAATCTGCGTCAGAAGTAGCCAACTTCCTTCTTTCTCTTCTTTTATGGCAAGAATTTTGTTCACTTTTCATGTTCTTTCAATCAGAAGAGACTTCATACTCACAAGTTCTGTTAATAAGTTAATGCATATTGAGGAAATTTTAAAACCCTTTTTCATTGGACAAAGTCTGGCTTTCAAGATTAATCCTGTGCTAGAGAATCAGAAATCCCATGTGACAGTCACTTCTTTGTTCTAATTTATATCTGTTCTTCCCCCTGAAACACTGAAACCATTATGCCAATGGACGGGGTGTCCCAGGGCAATAAGATACACAGAATATTTTTTTTTTAATTTGAAAACATTTTAAAAGTATTATCCTCATGTAATCTGAGCAAATTGTTTAACTGTGCTATACACCTGAAACTAATATAAAGTAATATTTAATGTCAACTCCAATTGCAAATGAAAATTAGAAAAGAAAATAATTCCAATTTCTTAAAAAAGAAAAAGGTGAACACAGTGCAATATACATATGCCTTACTGTTGAATTGTACACCTGAAACTTACTGGATTTCGTTAACCAACGTCACCATAATAAATAAATAAATAAATTGATTGATTGATTGATTAATTAATTAAAAAGGAAAAAAAAAGAAATGTTTTCCAAAATTTTCATTGTTAGAGTTGTTTTGTGGAAGAAATGAAGTAAGCTTATTTAACAGCTAGTCAAAGAACAAAATACATTTTGTTTTCACATTTTAAGTCAGTAATTTCTTTCCTTTTAGTGAGTCCCATAAGGTTGCATTAATAACCTCTTACCAATATTTATTGCTAGAGAAAGAACTTAGAAACTTGGGTTTGCATGAAATCGAAACTACTGAATACAATAGTAGTGCTGCAAGGAGGACTATAAGAGCTGTCTGTGAAGAGAAATTTTCATTAGGCTAACGTTATAATCAGCTCTTTGTTCTGCTTCTGTAGATATGCTTGCCACATAGGCCGAAGGGCAGGGTGACTTCAAAATTAACTAGAGACTCATCTTCCTTTTTGCTTGTTCTGTCTAGATAACAGATATATTGCCTAAATTCAAAAATCCCTCACTCTGTAACTGCCTGTAACTCATAGCAACTCCCGCACTCTGTAACTGCCTGAGGACAAATTAACCAATCAGCCCCTGCCAACTGTCCAATTGTAACTGCCCAGATAAGCTCTATAAAAGCAAGGTTATCCCTGAGCTCGGGACCCAGATCCTCAGAGCACTAGTTCTTCTGGGACTGCAAGCATAATAAACCTGAGTTCTCCAGCTCTCCAAGTGGTGCTTGGTTTCTTGTCGATCTGATTTTTCTGCAACATTTGTACATGCTTGCATAATTATGAGTTCGCATCCCCATCTTGCCACCTTCCATTTCTCCCATCTATTGGAGTGTATGTGTATTTCATTTGTTACTAGTTCAAGTAGGGCATCTTCTATATTAAATGCAGTATCTTATTTCTTTGTCGTTTGTTTTTAAGAGTTAATTTATTAAAGGAAACAGATCACTTTCACCTAGAATGAACAGGGGTGGAAGGGAAAAGGTCAATACAAAATACTGGTAAGACTATAAAATGCCACAACTCATTAGAGTGGGCACTTAGGCAATCATGGATATGCACACAAGAAAGCTGCATTCCTAAATACAGTAACATTCCTAAAGAACGTTCCTTCTGGTACAGAAAAGTGATCTAAATATAGTTGGCTATTCTATATTTACATATAGCTAGCTAAAGGGATTTGGCAGACTGCTAGCTCATGGATTCAGCCACTTGACCTATACCACTGTGCAAATACAAATTAAATGGGTAAATTAAAAGAGGTTTAATTTTCTCTGTGAAGAAACTTCCCCTTCCACTTTCAGAATCTGTATGCCCTTTTCAAATGTAAATCTCTTTAATAGCCAGTCTCAACACAGGTTTCAGAAGTCAAATCTTTGGTAGTCCAATGGTCCTCAACTACTGGAATATTTATTGAGATTATGTGTGGAGCACTGAAAGCCTGTCAGAAGTCTAGAATTCCTTTTGTAGTTTTACGGCTAGGATTGCTGAGAAACAATGTCAAAAGTGGGACATTTAAGTTTAACAAGGAGATAAGTTAAAGGTGCCATACTTGCACATGGGAAAATAAAACTCCAGATACTGAGTTTAAGAGCTAGGACTATATAAAGAATATGGTAGTCCCTATGACAGGGTGGGGGAACTCTAGGCCATATTTTTCCCCTGAGCCCAAATCAATTCCATATACACATTGTCTACCAATTCTGGAGAACATTCGTCATATTATTCCCTCTGAAGAAATTCCTCATTCATGCCATCAAGCTTTTCCTGTCCTGTCCCTCTGAAGAAATTCCTCATTCATGCCATCAAGCTTTTCCTGTCCTGGTTAAAGGTAGGCAGAAGCAGAGACTAGGTTTCATTCTTGAGGCCCAGGACCTGTTACTAGAACAGAGGGGTGGGTGTGCCTGCCTGTGAGCATCTAAGTCCAATGAGATACGTACAGGTTTTACAAGCAAAGAAAGTAACAGTTTATTTTAGAGTGTTGCAAGTCCCAGAGACACAAGTGAGCTAAGGCTCAAAGACCTGGCTCCCCGGGTGTCTCTAAGGGATAGATCCTATAGGGAAAAGTCATTAGCCATGGAAACTAATGTTGTTGGGGTCATGGGTGCTACTGATTGGATGGGGCTGGGGTAACTGATCATTGTGTCTGGTTCTGGAATCAGCCACGGTGTTATCCCGTCTAGTCCCATGGTCAGTGGGGCGGTTCCATCCTTGATGGGCCCAGGGTTGAAACACATGGAAAGCCAAGATGTTATCCTTAGTATAATGGGAACTTATTGTCCTCCTGATCATAGACTTGAGACTTTATTCTTAAAAGATTTGGTTGAACTTTATGTCCTAAGGTTTGATGATTAAGGGAGTAGGCACACAAAGGCAGAAAGATAAGGTTCAGAAAAGCAAGTGAGTCACAAGGCTGTTATTATACTAGGCAAAGCCTGTTTGAATCAAAAAACAAAAAACCTGTCTTAAAGAAATTAAGTCTGTATGTGGTTACAGACGCTGACCATTTGTCCCTCTCCCTTCTCACTCCAGGAGATTTTGTATGGGCACATCACAATCACAAATGCCTCCCTGTTTACATGTGCTGGCCTATTTGGGAAAATGGACAAATCACTGGTAGTCACTTTGAAGAATCCACATTCAAGGAGGGCAAGGGTATACAGTTTTTAAGTTTTATTGTACTTGTAACACATTTACATTTTACCATTAAATACTGAACGTAAATATGTGCTGGTATTATGTGTGCAGATTCTCAAAATGTAAACATAAATGGATGAATGGCTTCAAGGATGTGACACTGTAAACATTAATTCTAGAATCCAGGTGGTGCTAAAATTCTAGATAAAGGTTGCATTTTATACTACCTACCACCAAGAAAAAGGAACATGAGTCATGGACTCTTGGGGGTTTGCAGGTGGCATGTGATTAACTCAGAATGCTGCCTATTTTGAGTGTTGCCAGAGTAACGGAGAGCTCTGCATCAGGTCCAGACTGTACTGCAAGCTTGCCTGTTTCTTGGCCATTATGGCCCTGAAGATCCACTGGGTGCGAGTTACCCTTGGTAGATAATGAAGCTGTGTGGAGTTCACAGAGCAAAAGCCCTAGGGCTCTAGAGCAAGGCTATGACTTCCCCTATTAAAATCGTATATACACCCCTAATTCTAAACTCTTGCTTGAATCACATTTTTCTGTGAACTCTTGTCTTTTCTCTTGCTAATCTGTGTGTATGTGTGTATTAGCTGCTTCATTCACAGAACCTCAATTACTTAAGAGGGTAGCAGAAAACTTTTTCCTCCTTGGGCAAGAGCAGCAGGATCCAGTGCCCAGTTGAGGAGTTTCCTGACGATGATGTAGGCGCAGGGACACTCCATCCGTAGGAACGGAAGAGGAAGCAGAAAGCTTGAGGTCAGGTGCAGAGAATGATGGATTTGGTAGCCAGAGGATGAGGACATTCCTTGTAATTGCTTCTATGTTTGTCAGTTGAAACAAGGTCATCAGCTGAGAGTAGGGGTAGGAAAGAAAGTACAGGCAGTTTGAAGAGAGAGGACAACATGAGATTTGGCCCTCTTTCAGAGAGTGAGAAAGGAAGCATAATAGGGAATTTCCTCCCAGGGAGTACTTCACACCCATATGAAATTTGTGTTCATGAATTCACTCTGCATGGTTGAGATTGTTTGTTTTATTTAAAAAAAAAAAAAAATCAACTGAATACATTTTAAAGATTTTAATTGGCTTTAATCAATGATTCATGAATCGGGAAGCATCCTCTTTATTGGATAGAAAGGAGTTCTGAGGAATGGCTTTTATGAAAGGCTTTGATAGGCAGAAGAGAGTGGGACAAAGAAGTTAAACAACTGGCAAAAAGCAGGTTGGTTGTGGCAAGGTCACCTTCTTTTGGAGGATGGCAGGGATCTATCAGGCAGATGACCTCACTAGTGCTAAGCAGGTAATTTCAGGTTAAATGGTTTAAGATTCCATTCCTAGGAGAGGCTGAAACTGTAATAAATTAGGTGTTACGTCTTGGCTTGGTGATGTGAGGCTTGGCATAAGGGACTGCATTTTGGGCCTTGTGTTGTTTTTAACATTTGTTTTCAGAAATGTTCACCTTCTTGGTACAAGCACAAAGAAGAAGAGAGCAGGATTGAATTAGGGCTTGATCTTCACTATTTGAGCTTACTGGAAGGATTGATAATCAGGATAATTGATTACAATGAAGAGAGTTGGATCTAAGCCGAGTAAGGAAGAGGGAGGAACTGAGTAGGGTAATCAGGAAGTAGATGAGTCAGCTGATTGAAGGACACCAGTCAAGTAGTTGCTGTAGTCTGTGCACTGAAGCAGATGAGTTGGCAGGCAAGGGGAGGTGGTGAGAGTGTGGGAGGCACCAACTTGAGGTTGGGATGTGAGGTAGTTACTAGGGATCATGAATACAACTCTAGAAATGAGTGGCAAAAAGAATTGAGTGAAAGATCAATCTATCATTTTTTTGGCCTTATTCTAGTTTCTTCTCTGCACATTCGTCTCCAACATGTAACTTTTACTATTACAAATAGCAGTAAATTTGGCAGCTCACAGACAATGCAGTGTCAAGGTTTATGAAAGATAAATGAACTCTCAAAAGTTATCACTGGTAGGTACGTAGTTATGGCACAGTTATTAGATTCTTAGAATTCACACAGGAGAGATCATAAAACAAAGGGTTCTTGCAGCTTTGTAAAGCTCCAGGAAAATCCAGAGTATAAACCCCTTTGTGCTCAGAAGGCTGCAGAAAATAAAGTTAACAAAAACGGAATAATGTTGAGTGTTTTTGCTTATAATGAAGTAAACTCTTCAACAGTGGGAAAGAGGAATTCACTCTAATTCCCAGGGTTACAAGTCAAAGATAAATAGCCCTGCATACTCTTTTATTTATTCCCTTATCTCTCCATAGGGGAATATTTTCATATTAAATGAATCAAATTATAACAAATATCCACGGTAGACTGAGGAGGAAAACAAGCTAGAACAAAACAAAGGTGAAGATTACAGGAAAGATTCTAAACATCTTTTTCTCAGTATAAGGTTTACTCTGAGTCAGCGAATAACAAAATAGTAAGCAAATTAGATTTTAAAAAACAGCATTAAATTCTGGTGCAAAGTGTAAACACCAACCTCTTTTAAATCCTGAATTAAAAATTGTATAGTTTGCACAGTATATGTAAAAAGTTGTTAGATGAAAAAAATCCAGGTTCAAATTCAGGTCTCTGTGAGGCAGAAAAGAACTTTATATATCCAGACCAACTTGTTTGACATATACTTGGTTTTACAACTTCATAATCCCATTGATGAATTCACTTACAAACTTTCCTCAGAACACAAACTTAATTTCCTTATAAGCATGTTTTCTTACTGATCATCAGATTAATAGATCACTGTTTTCTGAAACTTTCCACAGCTGTTGCTGAATTATTCTTAGAAATTAGTAACTTTTGTGCCTATTCGATCCTCTGTGATTCAATTCATACAGTCTCATCGTCTTTACAGGGCATTAAATTAGGTTTAATATTCCAGGTCAATGAAAATGTACTATTTTTAAAAAAGAATTTGGGAAATAAAATTTTGGTTATCTTCCAAAATACTATTCAAATTTTATTTGCTGCCCTGTTATTGAGAAGTACATTTAAATGTCATTCCTTGATCATTTATACTACCAAAATGTTTCAAGGAAAAAGCTGAATACTAAAGGAAAGATATGATCCTGTACCCCCAGCGTTAGGTGTGATTAGAAAATAAGAAGACAAGTTTTAAACAAACCTGCCACGAACCAGAAAGGAGGTGCAGTGTATACATTAGAGTTATGGTGCTAACATTACAAATGAAGAAACTTCTGAGACTCACTGGGGCTTGAATAATTTATTCTCAACTGAGGGTTCAAATGGACCAGAGGATAAAACAGAGGCCTGGATAACCAGGATCTCCAGGATGATGTGTAATTTGGAAGAGGGGGAAGCATATTAAACATTAATATGATTATTTTTAATATTAATTCCCAAAGACATATTTCAACATTAATTAATTGAAATTATTTTTCATTCAGTAATTTCGAAAAACATTAAAGAAAGGCATAACGTTTAAAAATTATTCTTAAAATCAAATTGTCCCCAAACTACAAAAAAGGCCTAAAAACAAATATTTAGTTATTTGTCCTAGGCCCAGTGACCAGTAGGTGCAGGTCAATATGACTTTAAATGCCACATATGTTTTATTCAAACATGCCAGGCACATCCTGTCTCGGGGCCTTTGCATTTGCATATATGTGTTGATCTTCAGTGTAAAAGATATTTCTCTCTGTGGAAACTGACATAAAATATTTTAAAGACACTACATTACATTAAGCTGCCTCCTCTTCTCCACTCTTATATCTCAGGCCTCCTACACCCAGGAACAGAAGTAAGTTTGTTATATAGTTATATAATGAAATTAATCTTTTGATAAAGTAGTAGTTTTTAAACAAGACGACTTTGTCTTTTCATTTTCTTCCATAGTGCATATGTTGTTGTGCCTTTATTTAGTTAGAGTTTATGCAAAAATATGAAAGAAAATAAATTGTTGGAGTGGCATTTTCCTTATTGCCTTTAAGAAGAAGGTAGAGTTTTTTAAAAAAAAAATAAGGTAGTGTTTAATTAGATATACTGTGCAATCCAGCACAGTCATAATAGCCTTGGCTTAAATTTAACTCTGCCATTTATACTATGACCTGTACTAGGTGATCTGCTTAATTTCTCTTAATCCTTTATTTCTTCATTCATGTAATAGAGATCTCAATTAAACCTATTGCTTAAGGTTATTGAGAGGATAAAAGGAACTGTATGGTATGTGAATCACTAAGCAGAATGTCTGGCTATAATAGTAAGTGCTCAAAACATTGAGTACTTTTTTATTTTTAAAATACCATTTCAACAGGTAAGAAGGCAGAATGAAACTAAGATGCTCCACATATATAACATTTTAAACTCTCTCAAGGAAAGGTATTTTTTAAAACTGCAATTATACAAAATCACATACTTTACCACTGTAGCTAATTATTAGTATAATTATAATTTATACAGAGTTGAGTAGCTGATAAAGTGCTGTACTTTATATTAATTTATTTGAACTCCACTAGAATCCTGTAGACTAAGTATCAGTAATATCTCAATTTTACAAATTAGGGCACATGATCAGGGAGGTGGTCACATACACACATGAGATTCACGTATGAATGCTTCCAAACACTGCGTTCTTTCCCTAATGGAACCTTGGATAACTTAGTGAGTCAAAACTACTCGTTTTTTTTCTTATTACAATTCCTTAATAGGAAAATAGTCAGAGCCTCAACATATGTTAAAGTCAACATATACGAAGCAAACATATATACATAGACTGGGTCGCCATGGAAAATGTGATTTCTTCCTATAAATGTTGGGCAAAAAATATTTAACAAACACTGAACCTATATCTAGTCCCAAATTTTTACTTGCTATGGGAACTTTTTAAAAATCAGTCTGATTCATTTGTTTATAAAATAAGGAGAAAAATAATTTTTCTCTCTACTTCCTAGGAGTCTTTTTGAAAATGACATGAGATAATAGATGTGGAAAAGAGCTCTGGAAACAGTAAAGTTTCTATACATGTGTTTGTACTGTTGTAAACTTGAGTTTGGGGGCCATGGGAAAGAATTGGAGATGAGATTCAGAATTTTCAAGAACTCCACTATAGAGTTCACCTTTGCAGAATTGTTACTATCTCTTCATCTCCTATAACAGTGTAGGAGTATTTAAGTGGGAAGAGTATGAATTATCTGTGAACTTTCCTTTCTTGTTATCTTCCTTCCTCTTAAAAATAAAGGGTGACCATTAGTCACCCATATGACAAGTCTCGTTCCAAGCACCGTAATGTCTTGCAAAAAAAACAATTCAATTACTGTCAAGAACTTAATTGAAAAAAATACACACAACAGACAATTATTAAACTCTCACACAAGCCCAGAGCTGGGCCTTTTCTTTTTTTTTCAATAACCAATCTCTACGATTTTTAAAAATCACCAGTTATATATTGAATACTTAGATATATAGGCTACTAAACCAAAACTTATGTAAGTAATTTTTAGACATGGTAGTTTCTATTCTATTATCTATTCTGTAGGCAGTGCTTTATTAAGCTGAATAAATATAAAATTATGAAAGGGTAACAAGTTTCTTTCACAAATTCTAATAGGTTGAATGAAAAAGGTTATCCAAAATACTGCTCTTCCTTGTGGAAACAATTGCCTTTAATATGATCAGATATTTCCTGGGTCTTAATTATCCTTGTCCCTGAAAGGACAAAATTTCATCCGTCCTCCAAAAGTCGTGCTTAGCTCAAACAAAAAGCAATGTAGCGTCGTCTCAGCCGGGAGCAGAACTATGGGGCGTTTCCCTAGGCTCATTTAGACAGGCAACGACATTTGCATCACTTAACTAGTGAAGGGCGACCATTATGTTTCAAAGAAGCATCTGGACTACGGACCCTGTCAATTACCCTTTAAGAGGAATTTATCAAATTTGGGAAAACAAGCAGCAACTATCCCTCCAAGGTCGGCTCACGAAATAGGAATCATGGGAGTGAGACGACTTTGGCTGCGGGCCTCATGGGGGCAGCGCAAACCAGAACCAGGAAGCCTTCCTCTCCTCTCGACTTTGTCCCTCCCAACTTTGTCCTTGCCAGGTTTCTGAGCCAGCAAGCAGTCGCTCCTCACCACATCTTGAGCCAATTGCAAAGGACCTAACCAAGCCCAGCCCAGTGGAAGGGACAGTTTCAGAGTTGTTTCGTTTTGATAAGGGATCCCTTCCTTGTTTTGGCTTTTGTTCTCGTTAGCGTTTGACGGTATTAACCCTCCCGGCTCCTCACCCCCGAAACAATTAGTGATTGGTAAAGCATACCAAATCCTTGGAGCAACCAACAAGATGCAGTTCATTCTCAGCTGCTTCCTGCTTCTGCCCTTACTGATCGTCTTCACCTTAGAGTCTCTCCTGAAGCTTTTTATTCCAAAGAAGAGAAAATCAGTCACTGGAGAAATCGTCCTGATTACTGGAGCTGGACATGGAATCGGGAGACTGACCGCCTATGAATTTGCGAAACTTAAAAGCAAACTGGTTCTGTGGGATATAAATAAGGTAATACTGCTTATTATGTTTTCTTCCTGGTAACTTTAATCTGTGGATATGTATGCATTTTGCAAGCAACAACCCCTTACAGAATCTTTATAAAGTAAGTAGAAAAAAATTATGGAATTGTAGATGGAGGAGAACAGGGATTAATTAATGTGTTTATGAGCACAGTATGAATGAACCTAGACGATAATAAGATTCTCAGTTACTGCCCACTGCCATTGTAAATTTCACTTTTTTGCCCTGACAATAATTTGTAATCTTCTCCTGAATCTGATTTCTCTGATCCCTCTATCTTAATCATATGGAAGAATAGTTTTAGCTAGTGTATTAATAGAGTAAGAGGTTTGTACCTATTTAGAAAAATATCTTACTTGCAGTTACTGAGGTGAGTGAGTTTAAAAGATATCCAACAGAAAGCAACATTACTATGCCATAGTAATTTACAAGAGTAATTTTTAAAAATCATATTTTAGTTAAACACAACAAAAAGGAAGTCTTTAATGTAATTTTTACTGGAATAGTTGTAAGCTTAAGGAAGAGAGGAAGAATTAGAATTTTATCTTATGTTTGGCAAGTGGTTGATATACACACAGGTTTCCAGAAAGCACCTGGTGGCCTGAAATGCCTTACCTTACACATTAGTTAACATCCAATTAGTTAACATCTTGGCATGAACAAGAATTCATAGAATGTAAAGTTAGATGAGAGCTAAACCCAGTATGACTGATTGAGGTAGCAATCAGCAAATACTACTTGACTATCTGTTGCCTAGATATTAAGATCACAGAGGCAAACAAGAATAGGGTCCTATACTCTTACTCTAGTAAAGAAAATAGACTTTAAATAATTACATGTGCAATGAAAGATACAAACTAGGTCCAGCCTAGTCTGGTATGGTCCAAGTGGTGAAGGTCTGGTATAGCAGGGTGGTCAGGCTCCCCTGAGCAATCTACTTCTTCGTAGATAACTTACCCAATTTCTTGGGTAACTTCCGAGAGCTTTAGTTTCCTTTTCTTCAAAATAGATAAAACAATACTTATTTTAGAGGGCTGGAAGGATTATACCAAATACTGTATACAAAGCATTTAGCACAGTGTCTGACACAAGGTATATGCCAAATAACACATACTTAATATGACATTTAATGCCCTTTAATTTGGATTCCCACTTGCATTTATGACTTAGCAATACCAATTGACTAGTGCTTCCCCACAGAAACTTCCTCCTTTCTGTCCCTTTGCTTACAGTCTGGCTGGCATGCCCTGCCCCTCTCTTTGCACGGCTCTTCTACTCATCCTTAAGATCTAACTCATGTACCTCTTCTATAATTGCATCACATGCCCATTCTGTGTGTTCCCATAACTCTCTGTATAGCCCTCATATTATACTTACCACTCTATTAGTTTGAACTGGCAATATTCAATCCCTTATTCCAAAAGAATAACAATTTAATATGGTCCTACTAAATATTATACTTATTTTATGTTTCTACTACACTGTGAATCCACTGAGGTCAGGACTCTGACAGTCATATTTGTGTCCACAAAGTCCTTCTAGACACCTATACATTAAAATGTTGGAGGAATGAATGAATGAATGAATGAATGAATAGTACTTAACTCCTTATTTATTTTGCAGCCAGAAAATTGACGTCCATGAATAGTTTTTAGTGACACAGAGAAAAAGTTTAATAGGATTTTTTTAAAAGCCTGATGTGGAACACACATACATAATACATACATACACACACAATGTAAAATTCGTGAATACGAAACCAATATTTTAACATTTTTATCTTTTTTAAACTTGCTTTAAGTTCAGTTCCAAATAAAAGAAGCTTGTTAAAGTATTGAGAGCAAAGTGTGCCTATATCCCTGTCAAAAATGTGTCAGTAAATTTTTGCCTGATTTTAGTTCAAAGAATCTGACTAGCCTTAATTCTTTTCAACTGTTGGTATAATATACTCACATAACTTATTTTGTTTTCCTTGCCCTCTTTGCTACTTTTCCAGCATGGAATTGAGGAAACAGCCGCTGAATGCAGGAGACTGGGTGCAAAGGCTCATGCCTTTGTGGTAGACTGCAGTAACCGAGAAGATATTTACAATTCCGCGAAGAAGGTGAAATGTTACATCTGGTTAGAATCATCATGTCAGAGCTGGAAGGGATTTTGGAGATGACCCAGTCATGACCCAGACAAACTAACAAAAGTTTTGCGATTTGCCCAAGGTTATGCAGCTAGCTAATGGCAGACCCAGAACTAGAACCTAGAACTGAAGTTCTCTAAATTAAGTGTATTCTGGAATCTTCCATGGAGCTTGTTAAAAAATAGGCACCCCAGAGGTTTTCTTTCAGTAGGTAGAGGGCTGGGCCCAAGAATCCACATATTTAATACCCTACATACACACCCAGAGCTTGCCCATCTGATTCTGGTACAGGTAAATTCTTATGTGACACTGCAGATCACTGACACGATCTTCTGAAGCCCAGTCAAAAAACTGGGTTAGGGAGTTTGGATAAACCTGTTTATCAGTCTTAATTATAGATATATCCATTTCTATATAGCATTATTGGCCTCTTCTATTTACAACTGAGATGTGCTGTGTATAATGGGATTTCACTTTGACCTCACACATGTACTTGTTAACCAAATGTGATAATGTTAGGAAGGTCAGTAGAATTACCTGGGCAAATAATCATTCCTGGACCTCACCTTGAATATTCTGATTCAGTACGGTATAAAGATTCTGATTCAGCCATACCTGAGAACCTCTTAAATTTTAAGGAATTTTAGATTTGGGGACATTTTGAGCTAAGTCAAAAGAATAAGTAGAAATTACCCAGTCTACGGCCATGCCACTCTGAACAAGCCCGATCCCATCTAATCTTGGAAGCTAAGCAGGGTAGGGACTGGTTAGTACTTAGATGGGAGACCACTTGGAAGACCAGGTGCTGTAGGTGTAAACAATAAAAAATGAGGGATCGTAAGCTGACTAGGTCCTTGCAATCTGTGAGGTCAACCAAGGGTTGCCTCGCCTAAAAAAAAAAAATTATCCAGCCTAGTGATGAGAAATGGCTTTCCTAGAAAGGAGTACAGTAAGATCAAGGCCTATTGGTAAGAAACATCTGCATTTAACAATAACTATTTTACTTAAATTAACAATTATTCTCCTTCATAGAGATGAGCACTTTTCCAATAATAGTAACTATGTCGCCTTGGACAAATTACTCAACCTCTCTGTGCCTGACTTCCTACAATTATAAAAGGGGGATCACAAAAAAGATGAGGATTAAGTGAATTAATGATATAAAGTTCTTAGAACTCAGTAGTCACCCTATAAGAATTAGTTCTTAGTATTATAATAAAACCACCAGTATTATCTATATAATTTTGTTATTAGCCATTGTCAAGGGGATTTACTAGCCCAAAATCTTTAGTTATCTAAATGGAAAATATTCATTTTCAGATTCATCTGGGAATAAGCTTTTCTGGAAAAGATAATTTTATTTGAACCTATTCCATGTATTTTAACCATACTATTTTTACTGAAATTGTTCTAAGATGAACTAACTCGATGCTCAAACAGTATACACAATACATATGATTATCAGATATTTTTAAGTGGCTATTTTGTTATCAGGACAGTTTTATGCCACTAAACAGTTAAATGCTCAGCTTGCTTCCATTATTAAGAAATGTGCAACCAGATATTCATATTCCAGGGAGACAATAGGCGATGATGGAGGAGCTCAAAGATGAAGGAAGGGTCAAAAGGGTCTGGGCAAGTACTTTGGCAATATAAAGCAGTAACGTATATTTTGATTCGTGATGTTTTTGGAAGAGTTACAGCAGCTTCATCATTCAAACCGCATAAAATATCCTGTTTTTCTAAATAACTTAGGAGCATTATTCTGAACAACAGTTTTCATATTGTGCTAGAGGTGTGGATATAGGTACACATAATGTTGATCAAGGACCAGATAACTTAGCTTGATTCTTTCATAATTTAAATACAACCTGATGAAATTCAGTTCTGGCTGGGGAGGCTTCTCCATGGCACACTGGTGTCCTACTGGGGTGCTGATGGGCCTTCCCCTCCTGGCTTCCTTTCTGTTTGAGGTTTGAAACTCGTCTTGGGCTCTGCAGTCAGAAAATCTGAAAGAGTCCCAGTCATGTGACCTTTGGCAAGAAAGTTAGCCATTCTATGTTTCATGTTTCTCATCTTTAAAATGGGCATATTGAGAGTTGCTACCTCGTAGAATTGCTGTGAGAATTAAATGAGATCATGAAATCATATAAGATGCATAGTCCTTACATATGTGAAAGTTTTTAATAGGCTAGTCGCCACCTCCCCCTTAGTCCCCCAACACACTGCAGCATTAAATAATGATAACTCTATTAATAGAAGCTAGCTTTCATTTGGAACACAAAGTACAACAAAATGCATTGTAACTCTAGGGGGCATCTACAGAGAAGCTTAGTTACTCAAAAAAACATAAAAATACTGAATGAGATATTCTTGCATTGCTAGCAGCCTACTGCTTCTTGATGGAAAAAGGTTGGTGAGCATTAGAACGGAATGACCAAAAAAATAAATAGAAGATGTAGCCAGCTTAATGATGCAATCAGTTTTACATAGTTCCCCGTAATAGTTCCTGCATTTGCAAATTAATTTAACCTTTTTTTGGCTTACTTTTTGAAGTAGTATTTAAAAAATGAATGATGATTATTTGTCACTGGTTATATTTTTGTTAGTAAATGCCTCTTGAGCTATAATCCGTAGAGCAAAGTCATGAGACTAAATTGCAAAAGAAAATTTCTACCTAACAAACTTATAGGAAGAGCTGTTTTGAAATTAAGTACCTAAAATTTAAAAGTTATTTTTTCCATGTTGGCACATGGAGTCAAAATTTTTTTCCAACAGCTTATGGATAAACAGATACTTCTTTAATGGTTATTGCATGGAAAACTACCTTCATACCTCTTAATGATGCAAATATTTTTCTTTATTTTTAAAGGTGAAGGCAGAAATTGGAGATGTTAGTATTTTAATAAATAATGCTGGTGTGGTCTATACATCAGATTTGTTTGCTACACAAGACCCTGAGATTGAAAAGACATTTGAAGTTAATATATTTGCACATTTCTGGGTAAGTATGATTTCTTTTACAAAAAAAATCCCTTTTGTAAGACTCTAAGATTAAATTTAAAATGGAGCTTTCAGTAGACATAGATGTATCAAATCAACTCGACACTAAAGTTTTTTTCAGATACCAGGGATAACATACAAAGAGATCATTTTTCATGCTAGGACCAAAATTCATCAATTATTCTTCCTCCCCCTCAAAAAAATAATAAATAAATAAACATGAGGTATTATATATGTTTTAATTCTAAGCTAGAGTCTCGCATCTCTGTGTGATCATGTTTAGAGATGAAGTAGGGATTAGGTACCTTCTGAGTCATCTGTGATTTTATAAAAGGTGAACTCAGTTATCTTTCAGATTCTCATGAGACCCAGTTTTCCTGTTGTATCCTGGCCTCAAAGTTGTAAACTTTATAAACAACTCACCATTCAACATTGTGTGTGTGTGTGTGTGTGTGTGTGTGTGTGTGTGTGTGTGTGTAAAGTTCTAATTATTGCCAAATAGCCAGTTTGGGATGAATAATCTCAAAAGAATATCGGAGTCAATTGATAGAAATGCAGTATCATGTTAATATTTCCAAGTTACTGACATCTGTCTGTATTTTTATGATTTATGAATGGGCCTATCTTTCTGCCTCCATTAGAATATAAGGTATTGTCTTACCTGCTTCTGAATCCCCATCATGTAATAGGTGCTCAGTAAGTATTTATTGTATAAACATTCAGTGACGATGAGAAGATTACTGTTCTTCAGTATTTTGATGATATAACCAAACTGTTTTCTAACAATTTCACATTAAATGTAAATTTTTTTGATAACTCTACATTATTATACCTATTCAGTGTATGAGATGATAGATGATATCAGTGACAAAAGGGAGAAGATCACTGGACATAACTTGTTCACAATTTATTTATTTCCACCCGCATTTCTACCCCTGACCTATGGATATTCCTGTTTCCCCTTAAGAACTGGATCTCTGAAGGTGGGGCGTCTCTTCCCACACGCTCATGGCATGCACCCAGGGCCTGGCACCCCAAGGCCCAGGGTACCCGGGTTATGGTCTGTGGCTCCACCTGGGGCGTGAACCCAGGACTTTCTGCATGCAAAGCAGATGTGCTAACCACTATACTCTGGAGCCACCCCTAACTTGTTCACAATTTAAATGGGATGGTTGCCCCAAGTTTTCAGTATCTATTGTTTAGCTTAATTTTTCTAGTCTGGGCATCCTATCCAGTTGCTGTATGTTGCCACATTTGGCAATTAATCTAGGTTTTTTCATTTCTTCCAGGAACACTGTTAACAAAGTACACGTTTGTTTCAAAGTGTTTTCAAGGGGTCTGTGAATCAGAAATAACAATATTTCGTTTCTCTCTTAATAACAACTATTTCTAGACTACAAAGGCCTTTCTTCCAGCGATGATGAAGTGTAATCATGGCCATATTGTTACCGTGGCTTCAGCAGCCGGTTATGTAGGGATCCCTTTTTTAATGGCTTATTGGTAAGTGAACATGTGTTTCCTTCATTGGTTCCTAAGCTTAACTTGTGTTTGGTTTCTTACCTGTCTAATGAGCATTATAGTTAATGATGTAGAGTTGAAGTTGCTGAAATAGGCACAAAGTTGCGCAAAGTGGCTTATGTAACACCATTATTAACCATTAATCCCCTCCTATGTTGACTGTTCTCAGAGGTGGCTGCAGGGAAATTATCCAGTTAGAAACCAACTGCTTAAAGCATTTCTCATCCCTTTAAGCAGCAAGGAATTACAAAATAAGAGCAATAGTTTTGTACCAGGAACAGAAGTTAGTATTAATAATTTTAAATAATGTATTGTTGTGGAAATAAAATAGTGTGAAGACAAGAGAATATAATGTGGGATTCTAAACATTAAAAGCATCCAAACAATGAAATTGTTATAAAAAGACCTGTAATATTTATCCATTAAAAAAAACCACTATTGTAATAATTGAAGAACATACTATAGCAAGCAGGGCTAAGTAATGTGCCCCACTGTATACTGTAAAGAACTGATCATTGAGGCCACTGCAGCCAAGGCGATCCTCCTGGTTGCATACACCCCAACAGTTTCTTGGCTATTTCTATACTTTACAAATAATTCTTAAAAATGTTGAATTATGATTATGTAAATATACATACAAATAATGCTCAAATTTGTTTTCTACCATTGTGCTCTTTTGGGATTATGTATCTAAATGCTAGAAACTATATAGTTGTATATGTAGCTATAGATATGTGTATAAATATATAAACAGGCATGGATTGGTAACTTTGAGGTATATATATATATATATATACACACACACACACACACACACACACACACACACACATATATATATGTTCTTGCATTTTTAAAAGTTTGCAAGAAAGTGTATCGAACCGTTTATTCTAACCACACCTAGAGAATGGTTATTCTTAGGTAATAGCAAGAAAAATAAGATTTATTTTGTTCTTTTGTTCATCTGTTTTCTTTCCTTTTTCCTTTCTGAACATATATTTGTTTTATAATAGTTTAAAAAATAAATATAGACATGGATTGAGTTTTTTTAAAAAAGAATGAAATAACTGCTGAAGCAGTCAGAGAAAGACCAGACCTATAGTGTGCAGATTGTATCTTATCTCTTTCAAAGCTGATTTAAATTAGCTGATTAGCCCCTAGCCATCAAGAATTAATACAATCTGGTATTAATTTCACTTCCTTGATGAAGATAGTTGCAGGTGCTGCTGCCAGTCTACTATATAACATTCCTGCCCTGCCAAATTCTATCATATTCTCCAGGTGAGCAAAGAGTATCAGAGAATTCAACAGGGCTATAGTAAATACTGTAGCTCTTGATTCTGATTTGATTCTACCCCACTGAGTGTTTACAGTGAGAACCAAGAGAGAGCATACTTTGTGTACGGAACAAATTTATTTTGGTGACTAGTGATGGTGCTTTCAACAGAAGTAAAAGCTCTCATGGAGTACTTGTCAAAGCAGGAGTGATATACACAGTTGTACAAATTGTGCACTGCACAATTCTAGGATGCACTGTTCACAGTCAGGTCCTTTTAGAGTTCAATGATTTTCCTGCAAATGGCAGTAAATTAGCCTGAGAAGAGGAATGGCCTTTTCTAATTTACACGAAGATGCCCTTTAGGCTAAAAGGCAAGGTTGCACCTACACGAGCTGTATATGTCCAGCTTGGGAAAGATCTATGGTTTGCTTGCCCTCGCAGAACTTCTGTTTGGATCCTTAGCTATCCCTGGCCTGAGCTGTCACAGTCTTTGGTCCTTATTGACCACAGTATCTTCAATTTAGTTTTTGCTCTGCATCTGATCGATGGTAGAACTTTCACAGAGATTCACTAAGACTTCTCCCAGTAGAAAGCAATGTTTATCAGCTGTTATTAAACTGAGGTGTTGCTTTCTAAAACAAATTTTTTATTGAAGTATAACATACATTTATAAAACTGCAGAGATCATGAGTAAAGAGCTCAATGAGTTATTGCAAAGTAGATACATCTATTTAACCACAACACAGGTCAAAAAATAGGACATTACAAGACTCCGGAAGCTTTTTTGGGAACTCTTCCCATTCACCAATCCCTCTTTCCTTCTTAAAGTTAACTCTTATATTGACTTGTAACACCATTGATTAATTTTGCCTATTTTTGATCTTTATGTACATAAAATCACACTATTTTGTGAGATTTATCCCTGTCATTGTTGATAGGTATAGTTTAATCATTTTCATGCCTTTATAGCATTGCATTCTGTGACTAGATCGTTTTTTTAATTTTATTTTATTTTTTTTATTTTTTTAGATCATTTTTTATCCATACTACTGTTGATGAACATTTGGGTTGTTTCCAGAATAGGATTACTATGAATCTTGACTCAATCACTTAGTAATTTTATGTGACCTTTGACAAGTTACTCAATTTCTCTGTGCATTATTTTCCTCATCCATAACAGGCTAACTCATAACTTAACTAACTCATCAGGGTGCTATAAAGTTTAAATCATAATGTAATGCACTTAGCATAGAATCTGAAATCCTGCAAGTGTTCAGTGACAGGAGGGTACCTGTTGGGTATGTTCAATTCCACTTGCCTATATTCACACAATATGGTAAAGTCCCTCCTCTCATTTTAGCTTCTAGAATGCTTTGCCCTAGTGGAATTAAACGTATATGCTATGGCTCTTGTTTGTTAGAATGAAATAAGAGAGGACCTAGAGTAATCTTTTTTTTTTTTTCCCTATAATCCAGCCCTCAGCTATCATTGTCCTGAGTTGCAGCCATAGCAAAAGAATCCATTACAGAATCCATTTCTATATTAGAAAAAAAATATTTAAATTTCTTTTGGAGTCATATTTCAATAGTTTTAAAGATTAATGTGAAAAATGCATGTTGAAAGAACTGAATTCATAATGAGGTTAATCTTTTGATTATATTGTTTTGCTGCTTGCTAAGTATTTTGTTTAAAAGTATCTTCATTTTAAAAAGAAAAATATTTGGTACCACAAAACTCTGGCTAATGTATCTTATCAACTCAAATAGCCAATTTACAAGCATGAAAGTTAGCAGTATGTATACATGTGGCAAAATTGAGACCTGATCATTAACTTGTAATGAAATGTTCTTTAAAAGAATAATTTGGAATAAGAAATATTAATTCAGATTATTAAGAATAAGAAATTTGATGTAATATTACAAAGTATGGGGAAAAAATCCACTCATTTTTAGCTTTCTTATATACATATGTGTATATATGTGTGTGTGTGTATATACATATGTATATTCATGTCTAAAAATAAATTCACCTTGAAGTTCAAAAATATAAAATTCTTTTCACATGCTCAGGTACATTAACTCTGAGTTTTAATATATTCCCGCACTTTTGGTTCACTTAGGAAAAATCAGAAAATATATTTTAGAAAAAGAAAAAAAGAAAACTTACTGATAATCTCACCATGCAGAAATAACCATAATAAGCATTTGTTATAACTTTTTAGGACATTTTAAATACTGATAGATAGTCATACATTTAAAAAAATCTACATACAAAAAAATTGCTTTTATTTAAGTTTAAAATGAACATTTTGTATGTTAATTAATATATATGTGCAACATCACTTTCAATTCCTGCATGGTATGCCACTGTACATATATGCCACTATTTATTTAATTTATCCGTTATTGTTGGGTAATTTATTTGTCTGGACTCTTTTAGTTGCCAGGAACACAAGAGGCCAAAAAAGGAATTTTTTGCCTCTGCAATTAAAGTCTCAGGCAGGCTCCCCTGTTGGCAAGTGAATTCCATTAAAGTAAATAATGAGCAGCCTACTAAATTAAATTTTATGGAAATAGCGACAACAAAACGAATACCCTACCAATTTTCCTAACAAGACATTTCAACCTGCTCAGTTGTCACTCTGATAAATGATGTTGGAATGCAGTAAATATTCTATGTCAGTGTTTTTTAGACTTTCCTGTGCCTGTAAATTACCCGAGAATCTTCTGGAATACAGATTCTGATTCAATAGGTCTGGTCTGGGCCTTGAAATTCAGGTGCTGGCCATGCTGCGGAACAGAGGCCCACACCTAAAGAAAACAGACATCTGAATTAAATAGATGCAGCAGCTTTCTTGAATTATTTTGTGAGCTCTCTGTGTTTATTTTCAGTTCAAGCAAGTTTGCTGCTATTGGATTTCATAAAACTTTGACTGCAGAACTTGCTGCCTTGGAAAGAACCGGAGTCAAAACAACATGTCTTTGCACTAATTTCATTAATACTGGCTTCATCAAAAACCCAAGTACCAGGTTAGTTGAGACAGAAATGGAGATAAAAGGATTGGCAATTGCATGAATATGAGCCATTCTGTGGATTTTCCTAAGTGTTTTAATCCTTAAAACACCTGATATTCCATGCCCTTGGCTCATCTCAATTTCAGCTTTTGTAGATTGTGGGAAAACAGATGGAGAGACAAAGAGAGACGGTGAATATATATAAATGTAAATATGAATGACACAGGTGAACTTGCTAATCTTCCCTTTTTTTCTTCCCCCAAGCAGTGGATCTTAGACTTAAGTGTACATACATTTCACCAGGGATGCTTGGGAACCACATAGGAGCCCCAGCCCAGAGATGTTGATTTATTGGGTGGGACAGGGTAGTGGTGGGGATGGAAACCTGGAACTACGTGTGTTTACCACACATCATAGGTAATTCTGATAGAGAGAACCCAGGACTACAATGTGGAAAACAGTTTCTGTTGGTAATCCAGAGATTATCTTCCAAAATGAGTACCAGACCATGGTCTTTCCTTGGTTAAAAAATAAAATTATAAGGATCCGCTCTGAGGTTAATTGTTAGTGTTTCCGCTCTTTGGGCATAGCTTTAATGTCTTTATAAACATAATATATACTTTTAAAAATTCCAACATACAGAAAAATATAAATAAGAAAGTCCCTTTCTAGATTTTCTTAAAACCCTCTACCCTGTGGAAACTACTCTTAACATTTTGGTGAACATACTTCTAGACATCTCCCTAGGTACAGATCAAATGTCTGAATTTTATATAACTGGCATATGTTACACATGGGATTCTGGAAGCAGTAGGTAAACTGCTTACTTCCCTCAGCATTATGATTATAGACAATACTGTATTAAAAACTTCAAAGTTACTAAGAAATTAGATCTTAACTGTTCCCACCACAAAAAAGAAATGATAGTTATGTGATGGGATGGAGGTGTTAGGTAACGCTAGGGTTTGCAGTATATACATGTACCAAATCAACACATTGTACACCTTAAACTAACACAATATGATATGTCAACTATATCTCAATAAAAAATTAATTAATTAATTAAAAGAGTTCACTAAAACTGAAAGGGAATGTCAAAGGAAAAGGTGAGTGGCATTCCCAAGGATAAAATTTGCCAATTTCTCCCATTATTTTCAGGATCTAGATACCAAAATAATGTTTGAGTCAAGTTTTTCATTCAGACCGTCTTTCAGCAGTTAAAAAGAGGCACCATATTTTTTAAAATTGTAATTGAATTTTTTACCTTAGTCCCTAGGACCAGGCTGCACAAGCTAACCTTCCTGTGGGCAAGGGTGCCCTTTCTTGGCAAGGCTCTACTAGTACAATAAAAAAATAATGGAAGCTTGCTATAGGAAGAAAGTATAAATAGAAGGTGGTGTGATTCTAGCCTAGTCACGGGAATATAACCTGGCTAAAGAAGCATCTAGGGCTTGGGCCTGTCATATAAACCCCTTTGAAGATTAGGCTCATACTAGAATGGATGCCAATGTGAGGTTGGTTTTAATCTAGAAACTTAGTTCTTCTAATTAGAGGACAGAGAGATCTTATTCTAGTTTATATTTGGGGCACTGAATAAAATCAGTAATTTTCTTAAACCTCACAACAATAGTTGCTTACTTGTCGAGTAACTTGCCTGTAAGTAGCAGAACTGGATTCAGACCAAACTTTGTCTTCTTTACACAGAGGACAGCCTTTCTGAAAGAAGGAAACTGAACTGACTTCTAAATGACTGATTCAAAATAATTTGTATCATATTAATATTGGAATTTAAATTCTCTTTTAAATCACACAAATGATGTAGTTTATTTGTTCTTATATTTACACATCTAACACACTGCAAAGAAACTGGTTTACTGTAAAGGTTATAACAGCATAATCTGAGTTAGGCTATTGATTTGAGATCTTTCTTCATTTTTCATGTAGGTATTTGTAGCTATAAATTTCCCTCTGAACACTGCTTTTGCTGCATCTCATAAATGTTGTATGTTATATCTTTTTATTCATCTCAAAGTATTTCCTAATTTCCTGGGATTTTTTTCCTTTGTCTCATCAGTTAATTCCCACATATTTCTGAATTTTCCAATTTTCCTTCTATTATTGATTTCTAATTTCATTCCATTGTGGTCAGAGAACATACTTTGATTTTAATCTTCTTCAATTTAACACGGCTTGTTTTGTGGTATAACACGTGATCTGTCCTGGAGAATGTTCCTTGTGCCCTTGAGAAGAATATGTATTCTGCTGTTGTTGAGTGGCGTTGTCTATAAATGCTGCTAGGTCTAGATGATTTATATTGTTTTTCAAGTCTTCTATTTCTTTGTTATCTTTTGTCCAGTTCAATCCATCATTAAAAGCGGGATTAATGTCTCCAACTTTTATTGTTAAATTGTCTATGTTCTCCCTTCAGTTCTGTCAATTTTATGCTTCAGTCTTGTCAGTTTTTTGCTTCATGTATTTTGGGACTCCTGTTAGGTATATGAACAATTTTTAATGAAATGTTTTTCTCTCAAATAAGTTATCTCTTTCCAATTAGTAGTATAGACAATGTAGCATAATCTGGATTTATTAGCTTAAGTGTAATTGGATGTTCTGATTAATTTTTTTGACGACCAAGAATTATTTTTGTTGAACATTCTTTTAAAACATCTACTCTCCTACATGTAATATATTTAACGAAATCTGTTTCCTCACATTACCAATGGAGTGTGGTGGATAATACTCATTCAGTAACACCATGTCGGTAACTTGAAATTGGCCATGAAGGGAGTATTTACACCATAGAAATTGGAAAATGCTACAAAACTGGTAATTCTGTCTCCTTGAGAGCCAGTGAAACATTTACCAGCATACCACTGAATTATCCCTATTTTTCAAATTAAACACAAAAACCAAAACCTGAACTTTAAAGAGTAGAAATTTCTTTCCTAAAATTATTAAGCTACTTAAGTGGTAAAGTTAGATGATCAAACACCCCACCTATGCCACAGGTTAAAAGACAACTTAGTCTTCTTCAAGTTTCCATCGCCTTTCATTTTTACCTCCATTGGCCAAAGCCATCACTTTCACTGTTGTATTTCCTCTCCTGTCACATCTCCAAACTCTTCATATGAAACACTATTGTTTCAGAGTCCTGGGATGAACACAGCATTCTAATAAATGACCAATCTATGCTGAGAATGAAAAATTATATCATATATGTTTTATGTTTTGTTCTCCTTCAGGTATCCAATTATTGTGCTCATTTATCCCACTTTTACTTTATTGCTATTTTTTTCTGAATGAACAATTCTGTATTCATTTTTAAGGAGTCTCATCCAATTCTTTCTGTCTCACTTCTCTTAACTAGTCACATCATTTAAAATCTGCCTCCCCAAAATGTTAGTCGTCAAACAGTTTGATGACATTGGCAAATGTCATGACTGTATTTAATTATGAATCATTTTTTCCTAAGTCATTAGTGAAATCTTAAAAATTCAGGACCAAATTTTGTGCAACTGCATCATAAGTGCACTTATTCTAACACCCAGATAAAAACGGCCACTTTTTAGGGACCACCTACTATTCAATAGTGAATATACCAGGGTGTTTACACAGTGAAGATATAACATGGAGCTAAGTAACAGCTGAAAATTAAATGAAGACCTGATAAAGTGGTAAAGTTAAATAATCAAACACAATATAAGAGTTTCGTATGGTGACCAAGGACCTAGGTTCCTACATTTTAAATTCTCCAATACTTTAGAAATTATTCATTAAAAAAGTCTTAGTATATAATAAAACTTGTACAATGGTATCTGATTTCTATTCCAAGACTTCTAAAGATTTAAAAGTGAATTTTTCAGACTTAATCTAGCTAAATTATTTTTGCATCCTAGTTACTTCCATACTTCTCATTTGCATAGTAGGGACTATGGTCTCTCCTTCATAGGGTAATTGTAAAACTTTTGTGAGATAAGCTGTGTAGAATGTTTAGCACAATGTGCAGTACATGACAAGCACTAAGTAAGTGGTGGTGGTTGTTATTCTTATTATTAATGCTAAAGCAGCTACCATTTTTGAGCACCTATGATGCTCCAAGTCAGTAATGTTATGGTTCCTGTGGTAATTTAACTTATTTGTTTAGCACTAAACTAAAGCTGAAGCATCAGTGAAATTATTTGTTTCTGAAGTCTGCTTCTGATTTCAGTTTGGGACCCCCCTTGGAACCTGAGGAAGTGGTAGACAAGCTGATGAATGGGATCCTGACTGACCAGAAAATGATTTTTGTTCCATATTCTATAAAAATTTTAACAATGTTGGAAAGGTAAGCGACAGATATGTTTGTCAGCGTTATAAATATTTATCTAATGCATGTTTTTACTCAGATTAAAACCAAATTTTTATAAAGTACAATTAAAGGAAATTAAGTTAATAAAGATAATGGGCTTAAAGAATCCATCAGTTTCTAAAGTACATTTGTTAATTATTGAAGCAAGATTGGTGTAGCAGTTGGGTAAATAAACTGAATAATTTCCATAGGTTTTTAAGTTTTTTTTAAGAAAGAAATTTGTATATTTCTGGAAGTCTTGTCTTATAAATGAATGAATATGAAGACAATTTTTAAGCATTACTACATAACGGAATTGTAGGACAGTAATATTAGAAGAGACCATAGTTATGTTTTAGATATTCATTTAAATATACAAAAGATAATCATTGAGGTATTATTTTGTGCAAAATCACACTGCAGCATAGGAATTGCTAAATAATCTTATATAGTTTTAAAGATCCTTGAGCCTCGCTGCTTTAAATGTGGTCCATGGATCAGCAGCATCAGCATTAGCATCACCCAAGAGTTTTAGAAATGCAGAATTTCCTGATCGCCTGAATCAGAATTTATATTTTAATAAGATCCATAGGTGATTTGTATGCATATTCAGATTTAATGTACAGCCAACAATGGAAACCACTGGTGCAAAGAATGGCTTATCTTAACACATTGCCTCATTACTCATCTGAGAAAGCTGTGTGGCAATGAGACTGGTCAGTTAATGAGGAGAAAGTGAATAGGTGCCATAGCTCAAACAAACAAACAAACAAACAAACAAACAAAAACGCCTCTTACTGCATGTCTCCAGACTCAGGCTCCTCCAACATGGTAGTGGTATCAGAATCACTTGGGAAGTCAATTTTAAATATAGATTTCTGGATCTCACCTCTCAAGATTTTAATATAAGATGTTTGAGTTGGGACTCAGAAATCTGTATTTTAACTGGCCACTGCTACAGGCAGTTAGTTCAAAGATCATAGTTTAAGAATTACTGACCTAGAGACTGAAAAATAATTGAAGAAATCAAAAGCATAAGTGACATGTGTCGGGTTTTTTAGCCCCTTCTTCTAGGAAATGTGGTTGAACATATCTTTAGAGGTTTAGGGAGTAAAACCCAAAGATCTCCTTGGTGAGTAAATGAGTTAAAACCTGTGAAGTGCTTAGCATTTTATTTGTCACATCACATAAGTAAGCACTCAATGATTACATTCCTTTAGAATGTAACTCTATGAGAGAAGGAATTTTGCCTGTTTTTCATCACTATATACCCTGCACTGTGAAGAGTTGATGGACACCTAAAAGACACCAAACAGTTTGATGATCGAATAAACGAATCTGTTTCCTAGACTTTTAGCATAGAGACTCAAAGTCTGTGCTCTGGAGTTAGGTGAAGCTGTGTTTGTGTGACTTGTTTGCAACATGAACATGAATGAGTTATTTAACTTCTTTGAAGCTTAGTTTCTTCATCTGTCACATGGAGACAACAATAAGACTTTATAGGGCTATAAAGAATAAATAAAATAATGCATTTAAAGTGTTTAGCATACTATAAATACTTGATAAATGTTATATACCACTATTTTTATAATTACTACTATTATTATCATTGCCCTGATTTTCCCCTATGAATGTTCAGTGCTCAATTTCCAAACTTCCAAATCTAGACAGATGTCTGAATATAGGTATACTAAATTACATATTCTGTTTAGTTTCTGTCAGACTTATTGGAATGTGACAAGTTCCTCAATATTCTTAAGGATAGGGTGAGGAGAAAAAAATTAGACCTACTTGTCTATCATCATTTAAGATATTTTATATTAACACATTGATTCTTCAAAGAACACTGTGGAGTGGGTGTTAATTTTTCTGTTTACATGTGAGGAATTTAAACTCAAAAGTTAAATAATTTGTTCAGAATTATGCTCAAAACCAAGTCTGTTGACTGGGGAACCAATTCTGCTTCTCCAGCCTCTTAGTGGGGGTGGGGAAGCAGAACATTTTAATAATATTCTGGATTATAAAGTATAAAATTAGTTGCTATTCTCGCTTCCTTTTCAATGTCAATTTTTTAAAATCCTCTAGCATGTCAGCTATTCAGTTCCATACACTTCCTCTTTTAGATCTTTTGAAAAATATAGGCGTATATTTATTTTAAAACAATATTCCAAGTCACTTCTACCCTAAGAATGTTAAACCTTTTTTTTTCCTTTTGAAAAGGAAAAGGATTTAATTGGCAAGAACATATAGCAATGACCATGTTAAACTTTTTAATCTTGTTTAAAATGAACATAGACATGATACATGATAAACATAAGTATTTTAAGAGAAGATAGCTTACAAATGCACTTAATATTAATTTTCTAATTATTTTCATGTATCTTTTTTTAGGATCTCTCCTGATCGTTTCCTGACAGTTGTAAAACGGAAGTTCAATATTAAGTTTGATGCAAATATTGGATATAAAATTAAAGGACAATAAGTACTTGGTTTTGTTGAAAATTGATTTACCAGGTTTAAGTTGATTTCATCTAATATTAATCAGAATTTTAATGTTTGGACTTCTGCTTTTCCCAATTATCTTTTTCTTCAATATCACCTTTTGAGGCTCTGGAGTATCCTTTATTATTCCTGTTCTTTAACTGAAAGCTAATGTCATGTAACAAAGAGAGAAATATCTTAGCAATTGACCTTATGGAAATCGAGAAAAAGAACAAAAGCAGTTTTACAATAATTTCCAAGATTTTATGGCTTATATGAAGGCTTTGCAAAATTTGCACTGTAAATGTTTAAGATATATTTTTATTTTTAATCACACTTAAATTTTATACTATTCACATTTCCTTTTTCTATTATACATAAAAACTTCAAGCTCTCTAAATATAATGACTATATCTAGTGGCATTTCACAATGAATTTCACATGATATAAAATATGTCACTCAAATATTTCATCCTATACATTACCACTCTGATTCCAGAGAGATACCTTATGTTCTAATGCCAAACATTTCAGCACAAGGTGGACACTTGCTGCAAGTAAAAAAGTATCATTGGGATTTAAAGCAGAGAATTGGAAGAATGTACCCAAAGTGGCAACAATAAGAAATGGATCAAACTTAAACCTGTGGTGATTCCATCTTTTTATTTTGAACAGAACATGGCTTAACCGTCAAAATAAAGAAAAATAGATTATGTAATTAAAGATCTTTATTTTTTTACTGTCTGGAAATTTCTCAGATGAGAGTGAGGCACAGAGAGATGGTAATATAAGACTAGACCTATAAATTGAAAAAATAAGTAGGTTTGTTGGATTTCTAGTATAGAAAAATGTTTTCAAGACTATGTTAGATACATTCATATGATATAAAGAATTTTGGTCCTTATATCAGAAAGTTCATACTCATAAAACATAAATCAGAGTCACTGACCTCTGTGAAATATAACAAATGAGCCACATTTAGATTCAGATACTTCATAGTGAAAGATTTTGATCATTTCTAAACAGAAACTAATATTTATTCAACATGTGTCAGGTGCTGTCCTAAACTCTTGACTTATTGAACAAGTCAGTGCCACTGCAGATCACAAGGATTATGTGACAATCTGTTTAAGGAAGATTATACTCTAGATTCTATACCACATAAGCAAATTTCACAGAAGATATTCCTACAATAAATTTCTCCCTCTTCCCCATCAAATACCTTCTTCTAATACAGAAAATCAAAATACAATTACTGTTAGACTATGTTCAACATTTAGTTGATGTAAAGACATATCTGAGGCAAAAATACCTGCTTTCCAAAACATTTAAAGAATGTAACTTAGATTTCTCTCTATACATTACCCATACTGCAGTAGCACTCTACTAGAGTATCTGTGAGAATGACACTAGAACGTGTACAGTCTGTTACAGTAAGCTTCTAACTTATTTTGAAATAGCTGTTTGTTCTTTTAATTAAGTTATACCTGTTCAGCTTGCCAGGTGGAAAAGTGAAGTAGGCTAGGAGAAAGCCATTAATGAAACTTCAGTAAGATAACTGAGATCCAGAATGTACTGATAACTTTCTTTTTTTCACAATAAACCTATTTTGGCTGTTAACATGCCTGTCTGAAATTAACACTTAGATGAACTTTGGCCTTAATCATTATGAAAAATAAGTACTACTTCTAGATATTATGCTGACAGAATGGTAACCAGTTCTTTTTATTGAATGTTAACCACATGCTAGGCACAGTTTGCCATTTAATCCTGCAGTGATCCTGTGTCGTGGGCATTGTCGAAAGACTTGAAATAGCTGTGAACACAGCAGTAGTAAGCAGGAACCCAGAACCTTAGAGGCTGGAGCCCTACTCTGCTGGAAGGTAAATGATGGAATGAACGCTGTAGGGGTTCTAAATTTTGTTCTTTGCTTTTTTAAAAAAAAAAAAAGCTTGCTCCAATTCACCAACATCAGGCAATTTCTGCTGTGACTCTTAAGTTTGAAAACTTTTAAATAACTATTATTTGAATCAAGTTAATTCTACCTTTGAACCCACTTCTCAGCAGGTTAGTAGGAAAATCCATCTCAGCCATCAATAGGGCTACTTCTGAATGGCATGCCAAAATCAAAGAGGCTTACCTTATCTTAGGGTGAGTGGGGAAAGACTCCTAATGTCAAGTATCAGGGAACTCTGTCCCTAAACCAGGACCTCGATGACAGATGGCTCTCTCTTTTGTGAGGTCCATAAATCCTGACTGTGTCAAAGAAACTGCCCTCCATGGACACACCATAAAACCTCCAAGGACTTGCTGACATCTCGAGGCCCTGCCATAGGACTGTTAGGACTCACAGCTCTCCTATTCCATTTGAGAATGTTCCCATGCTCACTTTTAGAAACACTCGTCCCTACCCTACCCCCATACCACTGTTCTCACTTGCTAGAAATCTACTCTTTTTAACGGAAACAAAGATTAGAAAGAGTAAGGAATCAAGCCAAGGAAGGGGGTTAAAATTCACTCTTAGTACATCCTCAACACCAAATTGGCTAGTGAGTAAATGGCTAATAAGGATTTTACTATGAAGAAAGGGAGCAATTATTAACAGCCTCCTCCCCCAGGCTGGCTGACAGGTTTACTCACTTGGACAATTCTCTGTGTGACATCATTATCCTCATTTTATAGACGAGGTAACTGTAGATTAAAGAGTTTCAACAAACTTACCTAAAATCACATAGCTACTTAGAGTTCAAGCTGAAGATCTGAACCCAAGTTTGCTGATCTCTCTTATCATACAGCCTCAGTGGAATTCTTGGAGAGTTGGACCATTATCCTAAACTCCCTCTGTTTCCTTTTACCCAAGCTTTTCGTGGTATTCAAATAATATTCCAAAATCAGCCAATAAAAAGCTCTGGTGGCAACTGAAACTATTTCATCTAGGAATTATTTTAAAGTAAATAAATGCTGCAATGCACTTGTCCAACTGTTCGACCTAAAAAGGTCCATTCTTCCCTGGCCTAATATCACCATAATGTAATTTCCTGAAATTAAAATGCTGAGCCTGAAAATATTGAGATAGTCTTAATCTATACTGGACATCATACTCTTCCCTAAAACAGATAAGAATTCCCACTTGACCTCAGAGCTAATCTGACTACTCAGGTTTTTTTTCGTTTTCTTTCTTTCTTTTTTCTTTTTATTAAAAATTTTTTTTTTTTGTCTAGGGATAACTGGGCCAACCTCAGAATTAGGGAGACGTGCCTTGTATTCTTACAGTCTTTCCCATAATTACAGGTGCCTTAGTACTGCAAAAAAGAGCACTGGGCAATCTAATTTAAGCTAGCTGTTCTAGAACCTATTTCTTCATCTATAAAAGAATCTAATTAGACTACATAATCTCCTAGATTTTCTTCAATTACAGTTAAATAAATGTCTTATAATCAACACATGCGAAGCCTAGCATCTCTCTATCCCATCTGTGTTCCCTAACAGAGAATGGCATTTCTAACAAGTGTCCAAACCAATAACCTAGGGTTATACCTGCCTTATTCCTTCCCCTTATCCTCATCCCTCACCTCACCAAAATCCTCTAATCCCCACCACACACATTCAATATCAATTGCCATTCCCACATTTGTATTTTCAGCCTGAATCTCTCCTATGAACATCAGACACATATCCAAATGCTTTCTTGATATCTCTGTCTGTGTGGCCAACATTCATTTCAAGGTAATATTACCAAAATTAAGTTTATGATGTTATTTCAAACCATTGTTCCAGTTGCTCAGGGTGAAAAAAAAAATTAATGTCTTCCTTGATTCCTCTCTCTCATTGCCCACATCCATGATAAAACAGTTGTGTTTGCTTTTGCTGTGCCTTCAGAATATATCCAGAATTTTATCACCTATCATCCCCACTGCTACTACCTTGATCCAAGCAATCATCACCTCTATTCCCCTTTGTGCTATTCCCAACACAGTAGTCAGAATGATTCTTTAAATATTTGAGATCATGTCTTTCTTCACCTCAAAATCTTGCATTAGCTTCTCATCTAAAACTTAAAGCTAAAGTCCCTACCATGAACTACAAGGCCATATGTAATTCAGTCTTCTTATCCTCCACTTTACTACCTGTATTAGTCAGGGTTCTCCAAAGAAACAGGACCAATAGATTTTATACACACACATACATATATATATAGAGAGAGAGATTATTTCAAGGGATTGAGGAATTGGCTCACATGATCGTGGGAAGATAACAAGTCTGAAACCTGTAGGATAAGCCAACAGGCTAGAAACTCTTGGCAGAAGCCGATGCTGCACTCTTGAGGCAGAATTTCTTTTTGAGTACTCAAGGTCTTTTAGTTCAGGCTGTTATAACAGAATACCAAAGGCTGGGAGGCTTATAAACAACAGAAATTAATTCTTCACAATTCTGGAGGCTGGAAGTCCAAGATCAAGCCACCAGCAGATACGGTGTCTGGTGAATGAAAGCCTGCTTCCTGATTCACAAATAGCCAGCCTGTCTTCTTGTCTTCACATGGCTGAAGGAGTAGGGAATCTCTCTGGTGTCTCTTTCATAAGAACACTAATCCCGTTCACAAGGGCTCCGCCTTCATGACCTAATCACCTCCCAAAAGCCCATCTCCAAATTTCACTACATTGGGGATTAAGTTTTGACATATGAACCTTGGGAGGATACAAATATTCAGTCTGCAGCACAGAGAAAGCTCAGTTTTGCTTTCAAGGCCTTCCAACTGATTAGATAAGGCCCATCGCATTATTAAGAATTATTTTATTTAAAGAGTACTGATTGATTATAAAACATCTCCACAACAACACCTAAATTAGTGTTTGGTTTGATTGAATTTAAGCTAGATTGAATTTAAGAATTATAGCCTAGTCATGCTGACCTATAAAACTAACCATTGCACTACCCTTGCCCTCTTTCAATTCACTCCAGCAACACTGGTCCCCTTGATGTTCCTCAAGACACCAGGCATGTTCCCATCTCAAGAACTTGTACCTTACTGTTTCCTCTCCAGAATGCTCTTCCTCCAGATATTCACGAGATTAGCTCCCTATTTTCTTTTAAATCTTTTTCCATAGGTCTTTTCAGAATTTCTCACTTCATAGCTAAAACTGCAAACCTGCCTACATGGCCATGTCCTATAAGATTCCATTTCTGTTCTCTGTTTTTCTCCTTGGCACTTATCATTATGGAGCATACTATATTGCCTCCATTGCCTTAAGAGCATAAACTTCCCAAGGGAAGTGGTTTATTTCTTACGTATTTTGTTCACTGCTGCATCCCCAATGCCTGGAACAGTCCCTAAAATATACCAGCTACTATATATATATAAAAGGAATACTCGTTTCTTTTATTATTCTCTCAAATATCTCCTTTGCCACAACGTTCATTCAGGCCACCATCATCTCTTGCCTAGATTCCTGAAAAGCCTCCTAACTGGTCTTCCTCCATCTGTTCTTGTCCTTCTTCCAATGTATTCTTCATCTTGCAGCATTTCTAAATCTGACAACGGTCTTCTGCTCAAAACCTTTCTCTAGCTCTCATTGATGCTAAGACTCTGAGTGATTGGAATTCTGTTACATCTTCTATCTTCTCTCTATCCTAAGCTCTTTTCTCCAAGACAGAACTTCCTATCCCTTGAATGCACCATGATCTCTCACTGCCTTGAACCTACACATATGGTTTCCTATATCTGGAATAGTCTTATTCCCTTCATCATCTGCCCTTTAAGTCCCATTTATGGCTCACTTCCCACCACTATCTTCAGCATTGGGTGAGTTGCCCTTCCTGTGAGCTCATGTAGTTCCTTATATCTAGAACTGTAATAGAACTTTGCACCAGATGGAGAGTAAAGGGGTAAGAGATTTCTACCCTCCCAAGGAAATGGGTAGCCAGAAAACAAAGGCAATCACCATAGACTAATTTGACAGGAAAATATGAAAGACAGTATGGATGGGTAAAGATGTCACTGAATATTTTTACAATGGGAGAGATCAGAAAATAGTTGAAAGCAGAAAAGACAGGTCTGGAAGAGATTGGAATTAATAAGGAAAGAATAATAATTCAGGGAACAAGGAAAGGTTGAGAAACAATGAAGTGAGGAGTCTCATAAGCCAAAAATATGCTGAGGCACTCTATGAGATGCGACACTGGGATATGTTTATTTGCATATATACTAGGCTTTGGAACCTCAAAGAGAAGGTTATATGACCTTTAAGACTACCTAATACTGCTTTATCAATTTGGCAGTACACAAACACGCTGACAATGAATTAATGAACCTCTCTAGGAGAGAAAAAAAAGTATTTATTTGAAGGGATTTTATTCCTAATAATGGCTTAGTGTTGACCTTTCTTTTCACCATGTTATTCCTCCTGCTCACCATCAATTACAATATCACATCAACTCTTCTGAATTCTCTTGTGTGCAAGTGACACTCACAGAATGGCTCTACTCAGAAGGTAAAATTAGTTTGAATAACACCTCTGCCAGTGTTTTCTCATACATTCTCTTGTCCTTCATTTTTGCTATGTAAATGCTATGATTACTATTAATGTCATTAATATCTATGCTCCGAATTATAAATCTGCTAGTTATGCTGTTTCATTTTTTTCCCCTTTCTGGTTATTATTACTTGTGTAAAAAAAATTACATTTCTAAAATTGACAGTCAAAGGGATGGCTCTCAAGAGGGACATTAATTGGAAAGAGAAAAGAAATGAGCAGACAGCATTCAGAAAGTATTTCAGTTTAATAAGAATCTAATAAGAATTCCTGGATAATGCTATGGATAGTATTAGTTTAGTCAAGAAAGTTTTCTCCAAAGCAAATCATCCTAAAATGGGATGTGAAGACAAATTAATGATAAACTCAAGGTGCTTTCTTTCATATCAGTAGGAAATAACTGACCTAAAGTGAGATTACAGTAAATTAAACATTTTTACTTGTTATGAAAAGCTGCTAACATGAAGCCAATGATGTTATAAAGACATACAAATAAAGTCTCCAATAGAGACTCATATTTGAGACACATGAACATTCCGAGCCCAAGATAATGAAAATAAATAAAAAATAGTTTACCAGTTCATCTCAGGCTAAATGAAATTCCTCAGCAACTAAACTACTTGAGCATGCCATTAAAAAGGGGATTTCACTTCCCCAAGTTTCTTAATTCCTGGATAATACAAATACCCCAATAAGTAAAAGCATCTAGATCCTGCTATAAATTTTTTATGTGCCTTTCAGAAGCCTCTTAATAGCATATGAGCTTGGGTGATGTGAGTCTTCTGGTATGGCCCACTCTGAGCAAGCTGAGTATTGAGGTTACAGACGTTCAACAGAAAACAGATTCCTGAAACTGCAGCCCAGCAGGAGGTCAGATCTAAACCACATATGTTCAGGAGTGAAGTCAGAAACATGGCAGAGTGAGAGAGATCCCCAGATCTCTCCCCTTAAAATAACAATAACCTAAACATCTAAAACAGAATAAAGAACACCAAACCTACAAACCAACACATCTGAGCATGGGATCTACACATAAGATCTACCACAGAATACATTTCCATTAATGCCCAGGCAAAGAAATAGCCCATTAAACACCATGAACAGCCAAGGTGACAAGGCATCTCAGAAAGAAAGAGACAAATCTCCAGAAAATGAACTGAAAGACATAGAAATATGCCAATTAAATGACAGAGAATTCAGGATGGTACCTCTGAAAAGGCTCAATGAGATCCAAAACAATTCATATCAACAATTTCAGGAACTGAAAATGCAGCTAAATCAGCAGAATGAGTTCTTTAGCAAGGAGATTGAAACCCTCAAAAAGAACCAAATAGAACCTCTGGAGAAGAAGAACATACTGCGAAAGATGAAAAATGAAAAAGCAAGCTTGGAAAATTAAGTAGACCAAATAGAGGAAAGGATCAGTGATATCGAAGACAGAAATCTAGAAATAAATCAGAAGGAAGAGGAGAGAAACTGAAGAATGAAAAATGATGAAAGAGAAATACAAGAACTAGCTGATACCATCAGGAGAGGAAACATAAGAATAATGGGCATTCTCGAAGGGGAGGAAAAGGAGCAGAGACTAGAAAGCATTTTTAGACAAATAGTTGACAAGAATTTCCAAAATCTAAGGAATGAGCTGGAGCTTGGAATTCGAGAAGTCAACAGAACACCCAATTATCTCAACCAAAAAAGGCCTTCACCAAGACACATTGTATTAAAGTTATCAAAAATCAGTGACAAAGATAGAATTCTCAAGGCAGCCAGGGAGAAGAAAATGGTAAAGTATAAAGATAAACCCATTAGATTATCCTCCGACTTCTCAGCGCAAATGTTGCAAGCCAGAAAGGAATGGAATCAAATATTTAAACTACTAAGTGAAAGGAACTACCAGCCTAGAATAATGTATCCAGCTAAGCTCTCCTTTAGATATGAAGGAGAAATTAAGACTTTTCCAGACATACAAAAACAGAGGAAATTCTCCACTATAAGAACTGCACTACAGGAAATCCTGAAAGGGATCAATTCACCTAAAACAAAATAACAACAACAAAAATATATAATTAGGAGTAAAGTGACTATCAGGCAAATAGAAGCAGAGGAGTGCAACCCTTACTAAGAACAGGGCATTATAGCTTAAATAATAAGAGAATTGTTATAACAAGATAGTAATGAACGTTCAGCATACATAGGGAAAATTGAGACGACGATGACTAAAAAGGGAAGGATTCAAAGATCCAAATTCACAAAGGCGAATGGAGATAAGGCATGCTCAGAAGAAAATGGACTACTGTATATACATAACTATCCTCTACATTTTCATAATGGTCACCACACACCAAAGATTCAGAGCTGAAGTATATAACATAAAACAAGAAGAACCAGAGGCAAAACCCACAAAAGCCAACCAAAATAAAGAAAACAGAAACGCAAGGACAAGGAAGCAATGGAAATACCGAGCTACCAGAAAGCAAAAGATAAAATGGCTATAAGAAGACCTCATATTTCAATAATCGCCCTAAATGTAAATGGACTGAACTCAACAATAAAAAGGCACAGAGTTGCAGAATGGATCAAAAAACAAAACCCAACATATGCTGCCTCCAGGAGACACATCTCAGTTCCAAAGACAAATGTAGACTCAAATTGAAAGGGTGGAAAATGACATTTCAAGCAAATGGCATTCAGAGAAAAGCAGGAATAGAGGTACTAATATCAGACAAACTAGAATTCAAAATAAAAAAGGTAAAGAAAAATACTGAGGGACACTTCTTAATGATAAAGGGAATCATGCACCAAGAAGACATAACACTTATTAATATCTATGCTCCCAATCAAGGAGCCCCAAAATATGTAAAACAATTACTAACAGAACTAAAGGGAGAAACAGACCAAAACACTATCGTAGTAGGGGATCTAAAGACCCCATTGTCGGATTTGGACAGATCATCCAAACAGATGATCAATAAGGAAATAACATTCATAAATGACATATTAGTCCAACTGGACATAATCAACATTTACAGAGCCTTCTATCCCAAAACAGCTGCTTTTACATTCTTCTCTAGTGCACATGGAACATTCGCAAGAATTGACCACATACTAGGACACAGAGACAGCCTCAACAAATATAAGAGGGTTGAAATCATACCAATCAAATTCTCTGATCATGATGTTTTGAAACTAGACATCAAATGCAAAAGAAAACGAGAAGAACCGCAAATACATGGAGATTAAACAACATGCTACTGAAGAATAACTGGGTCAAAGAAATAAAAAGAGAGATCAAGAGATACATAGAAACGAATGATAATAATAGTACAACATCAAAACTTTAGGGATATGGCAAAAGCAGTCATAAGAGGAAAGTTCATATCATCATAGGCCTACCTCCAAAAACAAGAGCCCAAATAAACAACCTAATGCTTCATCTTAAAAAACTAGAAAAAGAAGAACAAATGAGGCCTTAAGTCAGCAGAAGGAAAGAAATCATCAAAATTAGAGCAGAAATAAATGAAACTGAAAACAAAAAAAAAAATAGAAAAAATAAATGCAACAAAGAGCTGGTTCTTTGAGAAGGTTAATAAAATTGACAAACCCCTGGCTAGACTCACTAAAGAAAAAAGAGAAAGGACACAAATAAACAAAGTCAGGGATGAAAGAGGGGAAATTATGACTGACATTGCAGAAATACGAAGGATCATGCAAGAATACTATGAAAAAGTATATAACACCAAATATAATAACCTAGAAGAAATGTACCAGTACTTGGAAAACTACAATCTTCCTAGACTGAATCAGGAAGAACTGGAAAATCTAAATAGATCGATCAGCGGTATAGAAATTGAAACAATCATCAAAAACCTACCAAAAAGTAAAAGTCCAAGACCAGATGGCTTCACCAGTGAATTCTACCAAATATGCAAAGAAGATTTAATGCCTACTCTTCTCAAACTCTTCGAAAAAATCGAAGAGGAGGCCATACTTCCCAACTCATTTTATGAGGCCAATATTACTCTGATACCAAAACCTGGTGAAGGTAACACAAAAAAAGAAAACTACAGACCAATATCTCTCATGAACACAGATGCAAAAATCCTAAATAAGATACTAGCGAACTGAATACAGCAACATATTAAAAAGATTATACACCACGATCAAGTGGGCTTCATCCCAGGGGCACATGGATGGTTCAACATACACATATCAATTAATGTGATACACCACATAAACAAATTAAAGAATAAGAATCATATGACCATATCAATAGATGCAGAAAAAGCCTTCAACAAGATACAGCATCCATTTATGATCAAAACACTTCACAAAATCGGTATAGAAGGAAAGTACCTTAACATAATAAAGATGTTTGACAAATCCTCAGCCAACATTATACTTAATGGCGAAAAACTAAAAACCTTCCCTTTAAGATCAGGAAGAAGGCAAGGCGGCCCACTATCGCCACTGCTATTCAATATAACATTGGAAGTCCTAGCAGGTGCAATGAGGCAAGAGAAAGATAGAAAAGGCATCCAAATAGGAAACGAAGAAGTCAAACTGTCGCTATTTATGAATGACATGATTCTCTATATAGAAAACCCTAAAGATTCCACAAGAAACAATAAGCAAATACAGTAAAGTTTCTGGATACAAAATCAATGTTCAAAAAACCATAGTGTTTCTATACTCTAACAACAAAGTGTCAGAAAAAGAAGTGGAAAAAATAATTCCTTTCGCAATTACAACAAAAAGAATGAAATACCTAGGAATAAATTTAACGAAACATGTGAAGGACCTATGTAATGAAAACTACAATACTCTATTAAAAGAAATCGAAGCAGATACAAAGAAATGGAAAGATATTCCGTGTTCTTGGATTGGAAGAATCAGCATAGTTAAAATAATCATATTACCTAAAGCATTATACAGATTTAATGCAATCCCCATCAAAAGCCCATCGGCATTTTTTAAAGAAATAGAACAAAAAATTATCAGATTCGTATGGAAGCACAAAAGACCCCGAATTGCCAAAGCCATCTTGAGAAAAAAGAATGAGGCTAGAGGCATCACTCTGCCTGACTTCAAATTATACTACAAAGCGACAGTAATCAAAACGGCATGGTATTGGCAGCAAAACGGACACACAGACCAGTGGAACAGAATCGAGAGTCCAGAAATAAACTCATATTTATATGGGCAAATAATTTTCGACAAAAAAAGCCAAAAACATACAGTGGAGAAAAGAAAGCCTCTTCAATAAATGGTGCTGGGAAAACTGGAAAGCCACCTTCAAACAAATGATAGACTGTTTGTTGTCTATCGCCACACACCAAAATTAACTCAAAATGGATTAAGGACCTGAATATAAGAGCTGAAACAATAAAATGCATAGAGGAAAACATAGGAATGAAACTTAAGGACCTTGGACTTAAAGAGGATTTTATGAATTTGACCTCAAAGGCAAGGGAAGTAAAAGCAAAAATGAATGAATGGGACTACATCAAACTAAAAAGCTTCTGCTCAGCAAAAGAAACTGTCAACAAGGTAAAGAGACAACCATCCGAATGGGAAAATATATTTGCAAGCAACGCCTCCGATAAGGGCCTAATATCCAAAATATACAAAGACCTCATATGACTCAATAACAATATAAAAAACAAATGATCCAATCAAAAAATGAGCAGTGGATCTGAACAGACACTTCTCCCCAGATGACATACAAATGGCCAACAAACATATGAAAAGATGCTCAACATTGCTAGCTATTAGGGAAATGCAAATCAAAACCACAATGAGATACCATCTCACACCTGTTAGAATGGCTACAATCAACAGAACAAGTAATAAGGATGCGGAGAAAAAGGAGCCCTCATACACTACTGGTGGGACTGCAAATTGATACAGCCACTATGGAAAATAGTATGGAGGTTCCTCAAAAAAAAAAACCTAAGAATTGATTTACCATATGATCCAGCAATCCCTCTACTGGGTATTTATCCCAAAGACTTAAAAAAAATAATATCCATAAAGATATTTGCACACCGATATTCATAGCAGCATTATTCACAGTGGCCAGGACACAGAAGCAACCGAAGTGTCCTACGATAGATGATTGGCTAAAGAAGCTGTGGCACATATATACAATGGAATATTACTCAGCCATAAGAAGAGACGAAATACTGCCATTTGCAACAACACGGATGGACCTCGAAATAATCATGCTAAGTGAAATAAGCCAGACAGAAAAAGTTGAAAACTACATGATATCATTTATGTATGGGATATAAACCTAAAAGCAACAAAGGAACAGGACAAACAGAGACTCATGGACATGGACTATAGACTAGTGGTTACCAGAGGGTAAGGAGTTGGGGAAGAGGGGGAACGTAGATGGAATAAACGCACAATATAATATACAGATGTTAAATTATAATGTACACCTGAAAATTATATAATTGTATTAACCAATGTTACCCCAATAAACTTAAAAAAAAAAAAGGGACATTATAAGCTTAAACGATAAGAAGAGATTTGCTATAGCAAGATAGTAATGAACATTTAGCATACAAAAGGACAAATTGAGACAACAATGACTAAAAAGGGAAGGATTCAAAGATCCAAATTCACAAAGGCGAGTGGAGATAAGGCACGCACAGAAGAAAATGGACCACTATGTATATATAACTATCCTCTACATTTTCATAATGGTAACCACACACCAAAGATTCAGAACTGAAGTATATAACATAAGACGAGAAGAACCAAGGGAAAACCGATATAACCCAACAACAACAACAACAACAACAACAACAAATACCAGACACACAAGGACAAGGAAGCAATGGAAACACCGAGCTACAAAAAAGCAAAAGATAAAATGGTTTGGGGAAAACCTCATATTTTAATAATCACCCAAAATGTAAATGGACTGAACTCACCAATAAAAGAGCAGAGAGTTGCAGATTGGATCAAAAAACAAAACCCAACCATATTCCGTCTCCAAGAGACACATCTCAGTTCCAAAGATAAATATAGACTCATAGTGAAAGGGTGGAAAAAGGTATTTCAAGCAAATGGCATTCAGAGAAAAGGGAGAGTAGAGATACTAATATCAGATGAAATAGACTTCAATATAAAAAAAGGATACTGAGGGATCAAGTGGGAAGATGGTGGACTAAGTAAAAGCAGGTTCATCTCCTCCCAGGACTGCACTGAAATTACAACCAAATTATAAAATAATCAATGTGGAGAATCACGTGAAGCCCAGTTGATTATAACACCTACATTTGATAATATAAAGGAGCCAAATCGAAGCCAGTAGAAGGGGCAAAGTCCTGAATCAGGCTGGACCCACACTGGTGGGTAGTAGAGGATCACTGGGAGGGAAAACGAGGCTGCAGAGGCTTTCCTAAAGAAGAGGGGAGTCCTGGTCTCATCTGGGGGCTCCCCAGCCCAGGGTCCCAGCCCAGGGAAGAGGAGATTCCAATAACTGACTGTAGAAACCAGAGAGGATTTTGGCTGTCTGGATGAGACGGAAGGCAACTGAGTCTCTAGATGTCCCTTTGAAGGACCTGCGCAAAGGTTTTCTGACCTGCGGACACTCACCCAGGACATCAGTGGTGAGTCTGAGGCTCGCGCGAAATTCATTCTGAAAAAGTCTCCATTACCTGGAGTCAGAAAGAGGGCTGGAAAGGCAGCCGCCATTGTGTCTTAGTCCGGCCTCGCTACAGGGTAACCTACAGACCACGCCAGCTTGACTATGCAGATCCATCCCACAGAGCCATTAGGAAGCGCTGGTCTGAGGGGATCAGCCTGCCCCACCTAACCTAGACTGCCGGGGGCAGTTTGTTATGGTTGGCTGCCAAGTCCTGATCCAAATGATTCAGAGTGAAGTATGCACAGTGGGGCAGCCATTGTTGTGAGCAGTGTTTCTTATCCCAGCAACAGCAGCCAGCACTGTGAGCCCCATTTAAGAAATAGGGTCAAGCAGATGGCTGCTGCCAACATGAACTTGGGCAGATATCAGGGACCTGTGGGCCAGTCCCAGACCACAGCTGGTCTTGCTGTGATCTGGGTCGTCTGCGGGAACTCACAACTGTTACCAAATTTGCAGAAATACCGAGGCTGTACTGATCTGACTGCCATTGTCTCTCTGAGACTCTGCCCCACCCAACTTGCAGTCTGAGACTCTGCCCCACCCAACTTGCAGGCTGCTGATCTTGGATGGCGCCAAGCTCAGCTCCAAGTGATTCAGAGCTAAGTGTTCACAGCAGGGCACCCATAGTTGTGAGTGGCCTTTCCAATCCCAGCAAAAGCAGCCAGCCCTGTAAGGTACATTTCCATTCCCAGAAGCTGACCAGTTCTGTGAGCTGCACTTCATTGGTAGGGTTAGGCAGATCGCTGCTGCCAACACGAACTTGGGTGGATATCAGGGACCTGTGGGCCAGTCTCAGATAGCAGCTGGTCTTGCTGTGACCTGGGTCTTCTGCGGGAACTCACAACAGTCACCAAATTTGCAGCAAGACTGAGGATGTATTGATCTGATTGCCATTGCCTCTCTGACACCCCACCCCACCCTATCCACAAATTACCCCAGGTGGCCCATTGACAGTGAATTGACACAGCCCTGCCCTTCCCCTCCCTTGATCCCCTAATCCTACAGGCAACAAACTTTGGCTGACACAGGGTCATCACTGCATGGAAATCAATGGCAGGCAGACTTTTGCTGCCTGTAAGAGCTGCAATATTGTATCCGGGGAGCACAGGGGTCTGTGGGACTGCTCCTGATGGCAGCTGACCTCACTGTGATCTGGCTCTACAGCAGGAACGCCCAGGCACAGAAGTTGCAGCAAAACTGAGGCTGTATTGGCTGAACGGACCTTGTCACCTTGAGATCCCATTTCTCCCAAGACACAAAGTGCAGGCAGTTTTTTGTGCTCTGTGTGGCTTTGAGATTGAGCAGTTAGCACAGGCAACAGACCATGGCTAGCGCAGTGAGCACAGTTTGAAGAAAACAGTTGTGGACAGACCACTGCTATTGTGACAGCCTGCTGAAATGTGAAAAGGTTAAAGGATAATTAAAACCTGAAACTGAACAAAGGAAGTCTATACCTTAGGCCTAGTTTCTGGAACCCCTAATCGCATACTGTTAATCATGAAACTTGTAACAATGAGCTCATACGCTAACTGCCAATTTTAGCCTGTGTAACCCTGCTTGCTTGCGTGGCATGAAAAATAATCAATTGTATATAAGCTGAAAATTACTGTTTGGCCATCGCCCATGAGAATACTGGCTATTGCCCATGGGAACATAGGCGATCACCCATAGGAACATAACATTCTAACAACAAGCTTTCTGCTTCTGCACTTCCCGCTTGCACACCCCGACCTATAGGTTGACAGGTAGTGAATAAAAGAAAAATAGACCGTTGTGTTTAAGATAGAATGAAGAATGGGATTTAGGGCTTAAAAACCTTGTATCTTGGCATTTCGGGGCTGCTCCTTTGTATAGGACAGCTGCCGGCTAATAAACAGCCTTTGAGAGCATACTTGGTTTGGTCTTTTCTATACAGGCCACAACACTATCTGTACGAGCTACAATATCTCTTAAGGGGAATGCAGGGGTTTGTATTGGCCTGATGGGCCTCAACTCCCTGAGTTCCTGACCCATCTGGTACACAAAGTGCCCACTGTACATTGATAGGCAGCTGCCCCTGCTCTGGGGTAGTGCATTTAGGCCCAGGGTGGGCAGCAGTTGACCTTGCTACAAGTGGAAACTTATACAGCGAGCCACAGAGACAGCATGGACACGTAAACTGACACTAGTGGCAGGGGGGAATTTACTCACTAGACCCAGGAGACCCCCAGGATCCCTGCACCACTCCACATGCATATCACCCAGAGGTCCATCCAGTTTTAGAGACTTACAGGCAGCTGATAGGCAGTATCAGGCCTCGAGGAGCACTGGGCCCTCTGCTAAACTGCCATAGGTCAGGAACAGGGGATAACTGAGAGCTGCATACAGCGCTGTCTCTTCCACTTACCTATAGATCTGGCATAGGCAACAACCATCAGTGGATCGCTTTGTAGTTCTCACCGGATAGCTCTGAGCAATCAAAAGCAGCAGCTGACCTTGGCCTATGTGGGAGCCCCTCCCAAGGGGCTGCAAAATCAACACATCTGGAGGCTGGCACCAGACCACAACAGAGCAACTCCTGACTGGTTCCAGTAGGGATACATACAAAGGGTGGTTGCAACAAGTACACAAACCTGCTAGAGCAAATCCCACTCAGTGGCGTCAGCCCACACACAACAACTCATCCTGAGGGTGCAGCCAATTCCCACAATTAGCCTGAACGTTAGTCCCACTCACTGATCTACTAACAACAATAAAGGCTTGGTGACAACAGAAGATCACACACAAGCCACACAAAGGTCATCTCCAGAGCTCCTGGCACAAGAGATCAGGGAGAGTGCACTACTGGATCACACAGGACACCTTCCACATTAGGCCATCTGGCTAAGGCTGAAAGATGAAATAAATATTCCTGACACATAGACAAGAACACAGAGAGGCTAATAAATGAGAAAACGAAGAAACATGCCACAAATGAAACAAGAGAAAACTCCAGAAAATAAGTTAAATTAAATGGAGGTAAGCAACCTACCAGAGTCAGAGTTCAAAATAATGGTTATAAGGATGCTCAATGGACTTATGGAGAGAACGAAAGAGCACAATGAGAGCATAACAAAGGACATAGAAACCATAAAAAAGAACCAAACAGATATGAGGAATACGATAACGGAAATGAAAAATATACTAGAAGGATTCGACAGTAGATTGGACAAAGCAGAAGATCAAATCGGTGAATTGGAAGACAAGGTAGCTGAAGACACCCAATCAGAACAATAAAAAGAAAAAAGAATTTTAGAAAGTGAAGAGAGTTTAAGATACCTCTGAGACAACATAAAGCGTAAAAATATCCGAATCATAGAAGTACCTGAAGAGGAAGAGAGAGATCAAGGGATTGAGACTTTATTTGAAGAAATAATGACAGAAAACTTCCCTAACCTGGCAAAGGAATTAGACATACAAGTTCAGGAAGCACAAAGAGTTCCAAACAAGAGGAATTCAAGCAGATCTACACCAAGACATATCATAATTAAAATGCCAAATGTCAAAGACAAAGAAAGAATCTTAAAAGCAACAAGAAAAAGGAAGTTGGTTACTTACTAGGGTACCCCCCATAAGAATGTTTGCTGACTTTTCAATGGAAATTTTGCAGGCCAGAAGGGAATGGCAAGAAATATTCAAAGTTATGAAAAACAAGAATCTACAACCACGGATACTCTACACAGCAAGGCTTTAGATTAAAATGGAAGGTAAGATAAAGAGCTTCCTCGACAGAAAAAAAGCTTAAAGAATTCATCACTAACAAGCCAGCATTACAAGGAATGTTAAAGGGTCTTCTGTAAAAGGAGAAGGGGCAAAAAAGAAAAGAGAAATAAAAAATATAAATAATAAAATGGCAGTAACAATGTACCCATCAGTAAACACTTCAAATGTAAATAGATTAAATGCTCCAATCAAAAAACATAGGGTAACCGAATGGATAGGAAACAAGACCCATGCGTATACTGTCTACAAGTGACCCACTTCAGATCAAACGACAATCACAGACTGAAAGTAAAGGGATGGAAAAAGATATTTCATGCAAACGGAAATGAAAAAAAAAGCCGGGTTAGCAATACTTACATCAGATAAAATGGAGTTTAAAACAAAGGCTATAATAAGAGATAAAAAAGAGCATTACATAATAATAAAGGGATTGATAAATCAAGAGGACATAACCCTAGTAAACATATACGCACCCAACATAGGAGCACCTAAAAACATAAAGCAACTATTGACTGACATAAAAGGAGAGATTAATAGTAATACACTCATAATAGGAGACTTTAACACCCAATTGACACCAATGGACAGATCTTCCAGGCAAAGAATCAACAAGGAAACAATGGGCCTAAAAGATACACTAGGACAAATGTACTTAATAGATATTTTCGGAGCGTTTTATCCCAAAGTGGCAAAATATACATCCTTCTCAAGTACACATGGAACATTTTCAAGGAAAGACCATATGTTAGGACACAAATTAAATCTCAATAAATTTAAAGACTGAAATCATATCAACAGTCTGCTCTGATCACAATGGTATGAAACTAGAAATCAACTACAAGAAGAAAACTGGAAAATACACAAACATGTAGAGGCTAAATAACATGCTACTAAACAATGAATGGGTTATTAATGAGATCAAGGAAGAAATCAAAAGATACCTAGAGACAAATGAAAATGAAAATACAATAACTCCAAATTTATGAGACACAACAAAAGCAGTCCTAAGGGAAATTCATAGCAATAGCAATACAGGCCTACCTCAAGAAATAAGAAAAAGCTCAAATAAACAATCTAACCTTACAATCAAAAGAACTGGAAAAAGAACAGCAAACGAAGCCAAAAGTGAATAAAAGGAAGAAAATAATAAAGATCAGAGCAGAAATAAATGAAATGGAGGCTAGAAAAACAATACAAAAGATTAATGAAACCAACAGCTGGTTCTTTGAAAGGATAAACAAAATCGACAGATCCTTAGCCAGACTCATCAAAGAAAAAAGAGAGAGGACTCAAATAAATAAAATCAGAAATGAAAGAGGAGAAATAACCATGGACTCCACAGAACTACAATGGATCATAAGAAAATACTATGAGCAATTATACACAAACAAATTGGACAATCTGGAAGAAATGGACACATTCCTAGAAACATACAATCTCCCAAGACTGAGTCAAGAAGAAACAGAAAATCTGAACCGACCGATTACCACTAATAAAATCGAATCGGTAATCAAAAACCTCCCCAAAAACAAAAGTCCTGGACCAGATGACTTCATAGGTGAATTCTACCAAATATTCAAAGAAGAATTATCACCTATTCTTCTCAAACTATTCCAAAAAATTCAAGAAGAGGGAAGGCTCCCTAACTCCTTTTATGAGGCCACCATTACCTTGATTCCAAAACTAGGCAAAGACATTATAAAAAAAGAAAACTATAGGCCGATATCTCTTATGAACATTGATGCAAAAATCCTCAACAAAATATTAGGAAACCGAATGCAGCAATACATTAAAAATATCATATGCCATGATCAAGTTGGATTTATTCCTGGGATGCAAGGTTGGTTCAATATCCACAAATCAATTAATGTGATACACCACATTAACAAATTGAAAGATTAAAACCATATGATTACATCAATAGATGCAGAAAAAGTGTTCAACAAAATCCAGCATCCATTTATGATAAAAACTCTCAGCAAAGTGGGAATAAAGGGAACATGCCTCAACGTAATAAAGGCCATATATGACAAACCTACAGCCAACATCATACTCAATGGGGAAAGGCTAAAAGCATTTTCCCTAAGATCAGGAACAAGACAAGGATGCCCACTTTCACCGCTCCTCTCCAACATTGTATTGGAAGTCTTAACCGCAGCAATAAGACAAGAAAGAGAAATAAAAGGCATCTGAATTGGAAAGGAAGAAGTAAAACTCTCTTATTTGCCAATGATATCGATACTATATAGAGAGAACTCTAAAGATTCCACCAAAAAACTATTAGAACTGATCAATGAATTCAGTAAAGCAGCAGTTTATAAAATAAATATTCAGATGTCAGTGGCATTTTTATACACCAATGATGACCATTCAGAAAGAAAAATTAAGAAAACAATCCCATTTACAAGTGCTTCGAAAACTATAAAATGCCTAAGAATCAAATTAACAAAGAAGGTAGACCTGTTTTCAGAAAATTATAAGTCATTGAAAAAAGAAATTGAAGAAGATACATATAAATGGAAGCACATACCCTGTTCATGGGTAGGAAAAATCAACATTGTTAAAATGGCCATAGTACCCAAAGCAATCTATAGATTCAATGCAATCTCTATCAAAATACCAATGGCATTTTTCAGAGGGCTAGAACAAACAATCCTAAAATTTATATGGAGTCATAAAAAACCCGAATAGCTATGGCAATCTTGATTTCAAACTATATTACAAGGCTACAGTAATCAAAACAGCATGATACTGGCATGAAAACAGATACATTGATCAATGGAACAGAATAGAGAGCCCAGAAATATTACCACACCTATACACTCACTTAATATATGACAAAGGAGGTAAGAATATACAATGGAGTAAAGACAGTCTCTTCAATAAATGATGTTGGGAAAATTGGACAGATATATGCAAAAAAAAAGAAGCTGGACCATTTTCTTACACCGTATATAAGAATAGACTCAAAATGGATTAAAGATTTAAATGTAAAACCTGAAAGCATAAAACTTAGAAGAAAACATAGGCAGTAAACTCTCTGTTATTACTAACAGGAATTTATTTTCCGATATATCTCTTCAGGCAAAGAAAACAAAAGAAAAAAATCAATAATGGGACTATATCAAACTAAAAAGTTTTTGTACAGCAAAGGAAACCATCAACAAAACAAAAAGACAACTGACTGAGAGAAGATATGCGCTAATGATACATCTAATAAGGGGTTAATATCCAAAATTTGTAAGGAACTTATACAACTCAACAACAAAAATACAAACAATTCAATTAAAAAAATGGGCAGAAGACTTGAACAGATACTTCTCCAAAGAGGAAATACAGATGGTTAACAGACATGAAAAGATGCTCAATCATCAGAGAAATGCAAATTAAAACCACAATGAGATATCACCTCACTCCTGTCAGGATGGCTATCATCAATAAATCAAAAAACAACAAGTGTTGGTGAGGATGCGGAGAAAAGGGAACCCTCATACATTATTGATGGGATTGCAAATTGGTACAGCCACTATGGAAAACAGTATGGAAGTTTCTCAAAAAATTTAAAATGGATATACCTTTTGACCCAGCAATTGCACTTCTGAGAATTTATCCAAAGAAAACCAAAACAATAATTTGTAAAGATCTATGCACTCCAATATTCATGGCAGGACAATTTACAATAGCCAAGATATGGAAGCAACCTAAATGCCCATCAACAGATGATTGGATGAAGAAATTATGGTTCATATATACAATAAAAAAAAAATGAAATCCTACCATTTACAACGACATTAGTGGACCTAGAGGTTATTATGCTGAGTGAAATAAGTCAGACAGAGAAAGATAGATACCATATGATTTCACTTATATGTGGAATCTAAGGAACAAAAGGAACAAACTAATCAAAAACAGACTCACAAATATAGTGAACAATTCGGTGACAGACAGAGGGTTAGGGGTTTGGGAGGCTAGGAGAATGGGGTAAAGTGTTAAAGAAGTACAAATTAGAAGTTGATAGTTGGGCACGGGGAGTGTGGCAGAAGGAATGCAGTTAGCATTAATATGATGGCTAAGTGGTGGGCCAGGGGAGGAAGAGAGCAATTAGGGGTATTGTTTTTTATGAACATTATAAATCTCTAACCAACGTACTGTATACTTGAAACTAATTTAAATAATTTTTTTTAAAAAAGATACTGAGGGACACTTCATAATGATAAAGGGAATCACGCACCAAGAAGACATAACACTTATTAATATCTATGCTCCCAATCAAGGAGCCCTGAAGTATATAAAGCAATTGCTAACATAACTAAAAAGAGAAACAGACCAAAAGACTATTGTAGTAGGGGACCTAACTACCCCACCGTCAGATATAGACAGATCACCCAAACAGAAAATTGATTAAAAAAATAACATCTTTAAATGACACATTAGAACAACTGGACATAATTGGCATTTACAGAGCCTTTCATCCCAAAACAGCTACTTATAGATTCTTCTCTATTACACATGGAACATTCTCAGGAATCAACCACATACTGGGACACAGAGGTAACCTCAACAAATATAAGAGAGTTGAAATCATACCACCATATTTTCTGATCATAATGTTTTGAAACTAGAGATCAACTGCAGAAAGAAATCAGGAAGAACCACAACTACATGGAGATTAAACAACATGCTACTGTAGAATGACTGGGTCAGAGAAAAAATAAAAAGAGAGATCAAGAGATACATAGAAACGAATGACAACGATAGTACAACATATCAAAACTTTAGGGACACGGCAAAAGCAGTCATAAGAGAAAAGTTCAAATTATTACAGGCCTATCTCCAAAAACAAGAACAAGCCCAAATAAACAACCTAATGCTTCATCTTAAAAAACTAGAAAAGGAAGAAATAATGAAGCCTAAAAGAGAGCCAAAAACATACAGTAGAGAAAGAAAAGCCTCTTTAATAAATGGTGCTGGGAAAACTGGAAAGCCACCTGCAAAAGAATGAAACTAGACTGTTGTCTATCACTACACACCAAAATTAACTCAAAACGGATTAAGGACCTGAATATAAGACATGAAAGAATAAATTGCATAGAAGAAAACATAGGAACTAAAGTCAAGGACCTTGGACTTAAAGATTTTATGAATTTGACCTCAAAGGCAAAGGAAGTAAAAGCAAAAATAAATGAATGAGACTATATCAAACTAAAAAGCTTCTGCATCTATGGCCATGCCAGCCTGAACGCACCCGATCCCATCTGATCTCAGAAGCTAAGCAGGGTCGGGCCTGTTTAGTACTTGGATGGGAGACCACCTGGGAATATCGGGTGCTGTAGGCCTAAAAAGTAAAATAAAATAAATAAAAAGCTTCTGCACAGCAAAAGAAACTATCAACAAGGTAAAGAGACAACCATCCGAATGGGAAAGTATATTTGCAAGCAACACTTCTGACAAGGGCCTAATATCCAAAATAAACAAAGAACTCATACAACTCAATAACAATGAAAAAACAAACAATCCAGTCAAAAAATGGGCAGAGGACCTGAACAGACACTTCTCCCAAGAAGATATATAAATAGCCAACAAACATGTGAAAAGATGCTCAATATCACTAGCTATTAGGGAAAAATCACAATAAGATACATCTCACACCTATTAGAATAGCTGTTATCAACAGGACAAGTAATAACAAACGTTGGAGAAGATGTGGAGAAAAAGTAACCCTCATACACTACTGGTGGGACTGCAAATTGATACAGCCACTATGGAAAACAGTATGAAGTTTCCTCAAAAAACTAAGAATTGATCTACTATATAATCCAGCAATCCCTCTACTGGATATTTATCCCAAAGATTTAAAAAATCATATCCATAAAGATATTTGTACAATGATGTTCACAGCAGCATTATTCACTTTGACTAGGACATGGAAGCAACCAAAGTGCCCCACAACAGATGATTGGATAAAGAAGCTGTGGTACATATATACAATGGACTATTACTCAGCCATAAGAAGAGATGAAATATTGCCATTTGCGACATGGATGGACTTCGAGATAATCACGCTAAGTGAAATAAGCTAGACAGAAAAAGTTGAAAATCACATGATATCACTTATATGTGGGATATAAACCTAAAAGCAACAAAGGAACAGGACAGAGACTCATGGACATGGACTATAGACTAGTGGTTACCAGAGGGTAGGGGTTGGGGGCTGATGTAGATGGGCTAAAAGGGGTCAAATATGTGGTGATAGAAGAAATCTAACTATAGGAGTCAAACACACAATGCAGTATAGATATGCCTTACTGTTAAATTGTATACCTGAAATTTACTGGATTTCGTTAACCAATGTCACAATAAATAAATAAATAAATAGATACAGATAGATAGATAGATAGATAGATAGATAGATAGATAGATAGATAGATAGATGATAGATATCGAATACCAAATAAATAAATAATTAAACCACATATGTTCATATTTCACTGCCTCCATTTAAACTTCACTGCAAACCTGTGTGCCGAATGATGTAGTCGAGTACTCTTTTTTTTTTTTTTTATAAATACACACATGGTTAAAACTTAAAGTAGCAATTATACTCCCTCCAATGCAATATGGTATAACCTTTGTCAGGGTGTGTCAACCTCGGTACTACTGACATTTGGGGCTGGATAAGTCTTTCAGCAGCATCCCTGTTCTTTACCCACTAGATGCCAGTAGCATGCCTGAGTTGTGACAACCAAAAATGTCTCTAGACATGATAAAATGTCCCCTGTGGGGCAAAAGTACCCCTGGTTGTGAACGACTCAGTTGTCTGGTTTTAACATAGCTGGTTTAAGTTAAGAGTTGGGCTCTGCAATCAGACTTCCCGAGTTGGAATCCTTATTTTACCTCTTACCAACGATGTGACTTTTGACAAGTTACTTAACTTCGTATACATCAGTTTCTTCATCTGTATAATGCAAATTTTAATAATATCTCCCTCAAATATTCCTTGTGAGGATTAAGTAGTTGATATGTAAAGGCTCTAAATCAGTCTATGCATATGGTAAGTGCTTCATAAATTTAAACTATTACTATTATTACTGTCACACCACTTTTTTTATTGTAGTAATATATACATAACATAAAGTCTACTATTTTAACCATTTTTTAAATGTACAATTCATTGTCATTAAGTAAAATCACATTGCTGTGCAATTCTCACTAACATCCATTTCCTTAACTTTTTCATCATCCCACATTGAAACTCCAGACTTCTTAAAAAGCAACTCCTGCTTCTCCTCCCCCACCAACCCATCCCTGGTAACCACCATTCTACTTTCTATCTCTGTGTATTTGACTATTCTAGATACCTCGTATTAGTGGAATCATACAATACTTGTCCTTTTGTGTCTGGCTTATTTCACTTAGCATAACATTTTCAAGGTTCATCCGTGTTGTAGCATGTACTAGAATTGCATTCCTTTTTTAGGGATGAATAATATTGCATTGTATGTATATAACGCATTTTGTTTATCCATTCATCTATTGATGGGCACTTGGATAGTGTCTGCTTTGGGATATTGGAAATAACACAACTTTTTTTTATCATAATTTATTCATTAATTCTCTCATTTATTTGGTTTTCAGTAAACATTTATTAAATATTCATAAATTCACCAAGCGCTGTAACTAGATAGTAGGTTACAAAGATAAAACAATTAAAGGGACTGCTGTTGAACTTTTTTACTAAATATAAAATAAAGCTATTTAAATTAAGTAGCTTTTGAGATTTCTGTAACATATGTTGGGCCTTGGGCTTAGTGCTTTGATACTAAGAACAAGAAAAGTGTTTCAGAGTTTGGCCAGCAAAACAGACCAATAGGAGGTATACATGAAGTGATTTACTGCAGAGTTGGCTCACATGATATTGTGTCTGGCTAGGCAAGTCCTAAATCTGGAAGGCAAGCTCTCCAAGCTAGCACTGCTGCACTTGGGCTGTAGCTGCTGTCATAGGCAGAATTTCTGTAACACCACCTTTAAGTGGAGACTTCTGGCTCATTGTCTAATGCTCTTTCCCAAATTATCACAAGGAAACAGTGCTTTATATAGCGTACATTCTCCCCTAAACTAAAGAGGTTTTCAGGGAAATGGGCATCTCATGTAAAATGATGAGCTAACTGAAATTGCTGCTGAGCTTGGTTGGCCCATACTTTAAGTTTCTTAAAAACAATATCTCTACTTTTTCCTTTTCCTTCATTAAAAAAACAAGTTTACAGAGATACCAGTAGCTGATGCAATAACTAGAATTATTTGTTAATCACAGTACAAAACTGCTTCTCAGACAAGCAATTCCACAGATCAGTTTACCAAGGATTCATTCCCTTGACGCTGTACCAAGCTATTACTGGCAACCGGCACTACTTCCAAAGTTCGATGTAACACGCCCCTTAGAATACATAGCCTGCCTGCAAATCTGGTTTAAATCAATACCTGGAGCACAGCTCTTCCCCAGAATTCTGTCCAAAAGGGTGGTTCTCTGCTGGGACTAAAGAAGGACTGAGCCAGAGGAGACGCGAACAGAGCAGAACCATGAACCTTGTCTTGGATCTCCTCCTGCTTCTTGCCACCATCATTTATTCCTACTTGTAATCCTTGGTGAAGATTTTCATTCCAAAGAGGAAAAAATCTGTAGCTGGAGAGATTGTTCTCATTACAGGAGCTGGGCATGGGATAGGAAGAATGATTGCCTATGAATTTGCAAAACAGAAGAGCAAACTGGTTCTGTGGGATATTAATAAGGTAATGAATTCATTTGGCCATCTTCTAAAGTCACAAAGTAAGACATAAAAAATTATTTAAAAAAATTATTTAAAAAATTGTTTAAAAAATTATTTGACTTAACATCTGCTTAGCTTTGTATTTTTCTTGTTCAAAGTTTCGATAACTAAGTTCCTTGGAATCTTTTTCTATAGATGCATCAAGACAGGTTGATGAAAAGAACATAATTAAGACCTAAGCAGTGATTTTTATGCCATGACAAATAGGTTGATAACACAGACTCAGATGCCAGGCTAATTCCAAGCTGTTTAACTTGGGCAGTCACTGAATTTCTCTGGGCCTCTGTCTTTTTATCTCTATAAAAAAGGTAATACCTCATGGGATGGGCAAGAATGAGTTAGCAAACTATAGCTAATGGGCCAAACCTAGCCCATGGTCTGACTTTTGAGCAAGGAATATATTTTTTTACATTTTTAAAGGGTTATCAGAGCAAAAACTAAACAAAGTAAAAAAGAAGAAGGTGAGACAGACCTCTAAGTGCTTCCTCTCAACCCTAAAATATGTACTATTTGGCTTTTTAAAGAAACAAAATGCCAACCCCTGGGCAAGATGATTCATTGAGTAAATATTTTAAGTGCCAATGCTTGGCTGTAGTAGACATTAGTTGGTTAAATAAAACCTCTATGCACTGAGTCGGGCTTTCTTCAGGGCATTCATACTTTTCTTGTACTCTTATTTGTAAACACCATATTAACTATTCAAAATAAAACCGAAGTAACTGAAATTTTGTATCATTTTCCCCGAACTTGTGAATTCTGGTAAGGCCACAAACATATGCACAGAAAAAGTGTTTAAAGGAATTTAAGATTAGAAAAATTGTGAAGGTTGTTTCAAGAATCAGATTACAGTGAGATTTTAGTTGCCATTATCACTTTCTCATGTTCTTTGCTGCCATGTATAGTTGACACCTATTTCCTTTTTTTTTCTTTTGTAGTCGAGATTTTATTAGTTGATTTGAGGATAAATAGACAGTTGTTCAATGTGTACACCATTCTTAACATATGTACCAAAAGGCTAAAAAGTCATGTATTTGTGATTCTTTTCTAAACAGTTATTCCAGTGACTTTCCAGCTTAAAATTTGGAGGCTAATTTTAATACCAGTATCTTCAAATTGTTATTCGAAGGTCCTACTAATTCACAATTTAATAACATATACATTACATAATCAAAATTTCAATTTTTCACAGCACATTAACAAAGTTACTAGGAAAACTGAATGACCACCACCAAAGATGCTACAGCGTGCACAAAATTTTGACAGGGAAAGCCAAGAACAAGGAGTGGTTTTCCTTAGAAAATAGTTCTAACAAAAACATGGGAGTAGAAAGAATTTAAAATGTCCAAGACATATTAATGCATGACTGACTCCAAATTGCCATTTAGTATGCTTTATATTATAGGATGTAAAAACTACTCCCATCTAGGGAAAGTTACACCCAAGACAATCAAAGCCTCCCATATTCAATATTCCACTATTTTCTGGTTGTATAAAAAAAAAAAAAAACCAACAAATGATTTCACCTCTTAAAAAAAAAATTTACACTTAAAAAATGGGATGAAATGGAATTCCCTTCTTAAAAAATGTTTCTAGAGCTACTAAAACTTTTGCATTCACAAAATAGTTGATAAAAATGTTTCTCTGGATTGTTCAAGAAGCGGGACGCAACCACTGATAAGACGTGGTATGTGGTATTAGTCTGACTTGGCTTCTTTCTATCCTGCTTCTTCAGAGGCTGGACTCTCCTCGTTTTGAGTTTCCCCGTTTTCTGCAGTAAGTCTTCTTTAGTTTCTCGGTTAGCCACTTCCGCCTGTTTTTCCTTTTGATCCCCTTTTCCTTTTAGTTTACACTTTTTTGTCTGCAGATTCATCCTTTCCTCGTCTTTTATGGCTTCGTTTCCAATTTTGCAGAAGCAGGTTTAGCTGACCACTTGGCGGGCCTCTTCTTGGGGCACCCTCGGAGGAGCTGATTTTCCTCTTGGTCACTGCGGGCGCGGGGTGGCGGGGAGGGTGGAGGTGCGGGAGCAGCGTGCCTGGTGCCTGCGGGCCGCCACACACCTGCAACGCTGGGCTCCTTGGCAGCTGCCGTTCCTCCCGCTGCTAGAGCTACTGGGCGACACATATTTTCTTAAGGCCTTCAAAAGTATCTCTTGAACTTAGAAAACTAGTTCTTCTCCGGTTCTTTCTAGATAGTGAAGAATGTTATACAAAGAAAAGTTATACATTTTTATATAACAGATATGAGCATTTATATAATAGACACTAAGTTAATATACATGAAAGTGATTTGTCATTGGTTTGGTTCATGAAGAGATTCCAATGAACTTTCTAGAAGAGGACAAGATTTACAAATTGAAAAATTGTTTTCTGCTGTTCTCGGCATTTATCAAAAAATATGAAACAGTATAAACTCATGAAAATCTTTATGAAATCTAACCTTTAGATCTCTTTCTAGATGTGTATTTTGTGTATTTATTACATTTTTAAAATATATTTTAAAATTTCCAGTGACAAGTGAAAAGCAAAATGAGAAAATACTACTATTAAAAATGACTTAAATAAGATTCTGTCTGAAGGATGGGTCTCCTAACCTCCCAAGGTCTCTTCGAATCCTTGACTTTTATGGTTAAACATTTAAAGTATTAAATGATCCACCCTTCACCTGTAAATGTAACTTAGATCTCCTTTACCAACTGCCTTTGTGTTACAGCTGGCTTCTTTTGCCTTAGAGCCATGTTAGCAGTTTGCTCTCTTCCCCTCTAAATCGTTACTTGAGGAACAGTGGGATAAGTGGAGCAAACAATGAACACTGGAGTTGACGCTAAAGCAAGCAATTTGCTTACAAAAAGACAAGGCATTACAATTTGCAGTGCTCTATTCTAGCTCAATAAAAGCATCTGATGAAAGCTCTGGTTAACAATGCTCTCTGCTGGCCTTGAATTTAGAGACAAAAGAGTGTCTAATGGTTCTTGTAATCTGGAAATGAGTAAGTTATCAGCTGAAGCCTAGACTGGTAAACAACACTCCTGTCCTCCCTCTTTACTCTTCTGTAAGCCCCCAGGGGTCTATGAAGGGACATTGGCTCTGTGACTAAGCTTCCTAATTTCTATTCTTTTCTTTTCTTTGGGATTTCAGCTGTTGCTCCAGGGTATAGTCCACTCTAGTGAAATTCAAAGAACCTAGGGAGGCAACACTGGCTAATGAAGATCACCTGCCACACATTTGGCAACCGCCCTGAATAACAGCTATACCACTAACATCTCAACATGCGAAAAGGGCTTTTCATGTGTCCTTGCCCCTTCATCACAGAGAAGAGTTTACAAATTGTGAGAGGAAAAAGTATGATTTTTAAAACCCTATAATCTTCTCTATAAAAGTCAACAGATGTCAAAACTTTAAAAAAAATTCTAATTTTCAAGAAATGCCAGGTCAAGAAACATCAGGGCAATTTCATCTTAGGAAAGAGATCTTTGAATTTAGAGTGAAAATAAATTGCTGTCTCCATGTCCTGGATTTATATGCGAAGTTATTACATAAGTGAGAAATCTATCCAGTGGCCCTTGCCCATTTTCACACCAGAACACTTGAAGAATATAATATTATATCCTCAAGAGTAGTAGGACTGTCTCCCTATGAAAGTCTTCCTCTAATAAGGATTCTTCTTTCTCTTTCTTTTTTAGAAGGTTAAATCAGAACCATCAATAAAAGTATGATAGGCAGAGGTATGTATACTATAGTTTAAGATTACCACTAGTTTAAAATTGCTACTTGGTACTTAACTGCCTATTATATAGTTGGTGCTCAACAAATAAATGTTAAATGAATTGTTGAGTTTTCTTTTCTTCTCCATACTCAAACACTCAAACATCTCCTTTCATGACACCACATTGAGCAACATATTTCAAGCATGTTCTTCAGGCTCTGAGAGTAGCCTGCTTTTACGAAACTGCCTCCTGGAGAACTAACCTAAGATGAAAAACTGGAGAAACGTAATTTTTTTTTTTTTTGCTTTGTGAAGAATGGCTAAGACTGTAGCAAACCAAGGTAAAAACACATAACTAATGAGCATTGATTCCCTCACAGAAAAGCCATGTATAACCTGTGCAAATTATGCCAGCAGTGTCTCTCATGAAATTTTCTTACAAATAAGGGGGACATTTTGGAGTTGAATTTTAATCCTTAAAAATCTTTATTCACCAATGCTTTCTCTCTCACTCTTGCCCTCTGACTGACCTACATCATTGTGAATTTTTTTTCCCAATGACAGCACGGTGTTGAGGAAACTGCAGCAAAATGTAGAAAACTAGGAGCCACTGCGTATGCTTTTGCAGTAGACTGCAGTAACCAAGAAGAGATCTATAAGTCTGTAAACCAGGTGAGACTTCAGGATACAAGTTTCTTCAAGTGATTTTTGTACTCACTGCCACTGACATGGAAAATGAAAATGTTCTTTATGACTGCCTGATTTAAATTAGATTTTTAGCCTTTGCTAACTGAGGTAGTTGTGTGAACAAGGAAAAACATACTTTTTCCTTGCATGTAATCCAGTCAACTCTGCCTATTATTATTGTTTCATATTATTAATCAATTTCATTCTGATCAGAAACTTGAGTGCTTCGGCAGCTCATATACTAAAACTGATTAGAAGCTTGAGCAGTGGTATAGAGAAAAAAAATCTATCACCAAGAAAAAGGATCACTTTCTAGTTTTATTTCACTCTGTTACTATTCTAGTAATTTTTTTTCCTTTTATTTCCTTTGCGGGATTTAATTTATGTTGATGCTAATTTAGTCCTCCATAGAAAATATCATCTCAAAAATTATTGTAAAAATCTTAAAAGAATAAATATCAACTACAATGAACCAAGCACTTTGATAAGCTACTGAATTCTTTAATCACTGCAATAACCATGTTAACCTTGACAGATGAGCAAATTGAAGCTCAGCAAGGTTAAGTCAGACCAAAGTCAAGTAGCTAGTATGTGGTGGAACAAGATTGCTCAATCAGCAATTTAAAAATGTTTGGTGAGAATTTATATATCAATTAATCAACACAAATTTAATTTCATTTTATTGACGAGCTTTAAAAATCCATGATGTTCTGGGTACTGAAATTTAGATGTTAAAAAAATTAAAAACAGTTTACTAGCTTTATGACAGTGTTTCCTTTACATCTACTATTTGGGCTAAAGCTCTTTCCTGCCTAAACTCTGAGAAATGTCATCAAATAGAATAAAGAATCTAATTTTTGGATGATATCAGCCCCCAAACTTTGAGTTTCTATAACACACCCAATGAATGTGATCTTTCCACTTCAAAAGGTGAAGAAAGAGGTGGGTAATGTAACCATTGTGGTGAATAATGCTGGGGTAATATATCCAGCTGATCTTCTTAGTACCAAGGATGAAGAGATTACCAAAACATTTAAGGTCAACATCCTAGGCCATTTTTGGGTGAGTATGAGCCAGAAACATTTCTTATCTATTCATGTTTAATACCTCCTCTTAAGGTACATGACATTCATAATTGAGTTCATATTATTCTGGGTGGAGACTGGTTAGATCTTTACCTTAAATGAAGATTTATCAAATTAGTTTGAGTGGAAGAGTCTCTGACAGAAGGGCACAGAGTTCTAGGGAAAAAAACTCACCAAAATATAGGTTAGTCTGTCTTATCCACCAGTATCTAACACAAAGCCTGGCCCAAAAAAATATTTATTGGAATTTGCTAAGGATTGTCAGTGTATATTGTTTTAGTGCTTTAGAGGAAATACATGTAGTGTACATTCATTTGTGAATGTATGTGTGTGTATACATACATTCATGTCATGGAATTTTAGAACTGAATAAGGATAATAGAAATCACAGCTCGGATATATACAGGGATTGAGGATTCTTTTGGGTGGGACTTTGAGACCAGCTCTAGATCCATACTGGAACTTAGAAAGACCTATTATAATTGGCTAGTTTTATGGGAGACTGAAGTATTCCTATGTAGAAATCATTTATGTAAATTAATCTATCAGTGCCTCAATATTAGTGTAGAACCTAGGACAAAACTGGATCCTGAAAGAGAGAAGAAAAAGAGAGATGTATCCCACCATCTTTCCTAGCCCCTCATACATGCTAATGAGAGCTAATTATTATGCCTACCAAACTACATGGAGACTTCATATATTAGTAATCTATAGTGGCATAACAAATTATACCAATGCTTAGTGACTTAAAGCAACACAATAAGCATTCATTTTCATCTCACAGTTTCTGAAAGTTGGGAATATTGGGGATGGCTTGGTTTGGCAGTTCTGTCTCTTTGAATTTTCATAGGGTCCATAGGGTGGATTTATAAAATTCTCATAAAATATTATTGATATTTCTCATAAAATAGTAAAGCTTCTTGGAGATTAAGACTGTTTGTTTCCTATAACATCAACGTGTAATACACATTTAGATACTAAATCTAATCATATTGCACAATGATTGTGGGTCAGTACAAAACTCTTAGCTTGTTCTACACAATTGTCTTGTCTAATCACAGGATTTCAGCTCTTCTCATTAGAATGATAAAGCCTCAAACCCCCCAAAATTACATGATACCAAATTACCATGAGGAATTTTTTTTTTCAGTTCTGAAAACTCTGAATTTTTTCCTTAGTAATATTTTTAGATGACATATCCATAAAGGAGATATTTGATTCCCTTTGAGGGGAAGAAGGGGAAATATTAAGATGAATTATTAGCATGTGATATGCAGGGCACAGCACTCAATGCCAGCTCAGACCAATATATTTTAATCTTTTTCATTTCTATCATTGTATAGAAGTAATATGAAACTTGGCACATATTTCATTGAAAAAATTGTCTCAAATGCCATTTTGTCTTAAAAATAAAACTACTTGATTTGGGAACTTAACAGCTATGTATTGTTTCTCTTCTTTCTGCAGTGACCCTTAAGATCACAAAAGCACTTCTTCCATCAATGATGAAGACAAATCATGGCCACATTGTCACAGTGGCTTCAGTGGCCGGCCATATGGGGTTTACTTATGCTATTCCATATTGGTAAGTAGTATTTTCCAGCAGTGTTATATATTTTTATATTTTTAAGAGTTTATTAGACCTCAAATTCCAATCCTCAAAGCAGGGTAATTAGGAATTAAAGAGATTATCAAGTAATTTAAAATAAACTTTTTTAAAAAAATGACTTCTAAAACAATGAAACTGGCTTTAATTATTTAAAATATTTTAAGATTTTTGAAATCTCCTCTGTAGAGTTATGAAAGAAAACAGTGATGCCGAACATGTTTCTATTATATCCTGGAATGAGTAGATGTTGATAAAGGAAACAGGGAATCTACAGACTAAGAAGCCAAATGTACAGGAGTCCTAATGAACATAAATCTATGGCCTGGACGCTCAAGATAAGCTAACAAGAGTGACCCTGAGATCAAAACATTTTCCAGTGTGCTTGGAAAAGATTGTGTGTGTGTGTGTGTGTGTGTGTGTGTGTTGGCACAGCGAGAGAGAGAGAGAGAGAGAGAGAAATTGATTGATTGATTGATTGATTGATTGATTAAGGCTCTACCTGATATAAGAGATCTAGATAGCATACTCCACGCTCTACCAAGGACGTAGAGAGAAAGAGGTGGAGGACCCTAAGGATACATTATTTGCAAAACTACTTTTTCCTTGTAAACTCCTCTAATGGCATCTTATTTTCTTACTTCTGCTTTATATCAACCTCACAGAAAATTTAACTTGTTAACATTTGGCCAGTTCTTTTTGTAACTGCCAACACATGTGTATAACTGTGTGGATAGATAGTTAATTGATCTATTATTTACTAATACATTCATATAAATTCAAGTTTAAATTTAGTCATAGATCAGATTATTTCCAAAACTAAATGCAGTCATGGATATAGTTAAATTTCAACATAGGTTACAGTGCCATGGCACACACATATAGTTGTTTCAGGGTGCTTCTACCATCTTAAAACACAAATAAGAATTTCACAGATTAAATTTTTGCTATTGTTTTAGTGTTTACAAATGTGGAAACCCAATGTAATAATAATATTCCCTTTTTCCTTCTCCCTTAAGAAAGCGGCCTTTAACTTTATTGTTTATTGTCACCTGGGTCAAAAAATATTAACATTTATATAGATCTTTATAGATCATAAAGTTATTATACATATGCTATTTGATTTAATCCTCAAGTCAGCCTTATATTTTATCTGCATTTTAAATATCAGAAAATCGAAGAAGATAAAACTGTGCTGAAAGGTTGCAAACATACCCACACCACCTGAAGTCTTTTGACTCCAGATCATCACAATAAAATTAAGAAGCCAAAGTGTCAAGAGAGAAACTATCAACTCAGTTTCAAGAGAAAGAACTGTGCAGAATTCCACAGAACTTTGTCCATACAAATATTAGTTATATAGTTTTTCTAAATATGTTTTTCCTGATTCACATTTCTCAAAATAAAAACAGTAATAAAAACCGATTAGAAAACAGTTTGAAGATTGAATAGAAAACCTTACATGAAGGATGGAAAAGTGAGCAGTAAGCAAATCAATAAAACTTATTAGGATTTGTCCTATTGTTATCACTGCTGATTAAGAAATTGATGCATTCAGAATTCTGTGAGATCATATAAGAAAATGTAAATGAAAATGAAAGACCCAGTGGATGATTTGGGGGTTTGGTTTCTACTTGTGCTCAAACCAAATCAACACTGCCTTCTCACAGAAGGCTAAGAAGTGTTTCACTTACCGTAGCAATGATGGTGGATAATTCTCTTACAGTTCCAGCAAATTTGCTGCGTTGGCTTCCACAGAGCTCTGACGTTAGAACTTGAAGCCCTGGGAAAAACTGGTATTAAAACCTCATGTCTCTGCCCAGCTTTTGTGAATACTGGATTCACCAAAAACCCAAGCACAAGGTAGGTCAAAATGAAGTTAAAATGGGACTATAGCATGGGAAAATGATATGGAAACCATATAAGAAATTTTGGGGTGGGCTAACTGAGAAAACGAAAAAGAAAAAAAGAAAAATATTTTTTCTTATTAATGTTATTGTATTGCCTTTAAGTTTTTACTTTGAAATTAGATGAACAAAGGTTAAAAAAACACAGTAGGGACTTGGCAGGAATGATCAGCTGCCAATGAATTAAGCAATTGGGTATTTGTGTTCAGGTGAAAGGCATGCAAGTGTCCTCTCCTGGAAACCACACTCCCAAAATGAATGTTACCTAACATCCTCCTCTCCCATTAGTGATTCATCCTCCTCAAATAGAAGGACGAATCCCATCATTTACAGCACCAGCTAAAATGGTAGCATAAAATACTGTAACATTTTCCAAACTTGCCTGATCCTAAGAACTTCATTAAAACAACAATGTTCGTAGGCTCTTCCTGAGAGATTCTAATTCAGTAGGCAGGGATAAACTCCAAGAATAAGATGTTTTGTTGTTCTGTTTTGTTTTGTTTTGTTTTTGTTTTGTTTACTAGCATACCAGGTGAGTCTGGAAATAGGTTTGGAATCATTGATATATTAAATATAACCGCATGCATTTGGTCACTGTTACTGCCCCGTTCTCCTTAACAATGCAAATGTTCGTAGGAGCAGCTAAATTGAGTCCCTAACCCCGTAGTCTGCAAGTACTTTATGTCTGGTAAGGGAGGATTCGAATACATAAGAGAAGAGAAATTAGTCCTGAGAGGAGAGGGGAAAAGCAGAGAGGTGAGGACAAGGGCTCTAAAATTAAGCCACCTGCTTCACAAATTTGCCTCAAATTCTAGTATATATTCTGCTGCAGGTTAACAAAATATACTAAGCTCACAAATCTGAAGCCAATTACTTATTGGAAGGGAATTAGTCCTAAATATATTTATTCAAAAGAGCTAATAAATTCCCTTTTAAGCTCAGCCTCAGTTGAAGCTACTGACTCTGAAATTTTGAATGAGATGTGTTGTCTCTGGAGCTGTGTTCATTTCCTGGCGGTAAAGTCATTGACAATGTTAGAGCAGAGTACTGAACAAGTACACAAGATATAAGTAAATACTGTGGTACAGTTGGAACTACTGGCTTTGCTTTTCTTAAAAGGAAATTTGGATTTCCTTGGCAAAGGTTAAAATGTTCATATACTAATGTCAGGCTTGGCTCAGAGACCGGGTCAATGGAACTAAGCAAAAGAAACCTGGCAGGGAGGAGGCAGAACCCAATAATTTAGAAAAGTATTGATTTGTGTTACTCTCTGCTGACTTACTCCACTCAATGCCATGGAAACTTCAATCACATAATAATCTATAATGAATCTCAGAATATCTCAGGGAAGAAAGTTATAATATTCACTGCTTTCTTAGCTCCTTTACACATTTTTATTCACTGGCCGATCGGTCCAGGCCTAGACATCTGAACTTCGGTGCAATACATTCAATCCCTTTATTTTTTAATTTCCTGTCATCTTGCACTCACCACACTGGGCCTGTGCTTATGAATACTTCTCAAGAATCCATGTACACAGTCTTCAGTATAAGCAAGTTCACATCTCCAGTTGTAATGTAATACTCCCTGTGTACATCTCAACTCTCATTAAACTGCAGCCTAAGCAAGTCGGAGGCGAATCCCAAGTATTAAATGCCCTCAAAACAATCCAGCTTTATGGGATCCCACCACAAGAAAGAAAGTATACTTAGCTAGAAAATTCCCTCCTTGTATCCAACAAGCTCTGAGGAAAGATGTCAGACGTTTCCTTTCCATCCCATGATTAATCTCGCCCACTACTCTTCATTGCCTGTCTCCTCTTCTACCATGTAATTTCATTCCACCACTTTTGATATTTTAACTGAGTCAGCATGAAACACACCTACTGGATGTGAAAGTGTTAAGACTGTGATAACAAAACATCAACATGGCATTGGGGGTGGTGAGGATGGCAGGTGTCATTTGTGCAGTTAATATGGAAACATTTAAAATCCTGATTTGGTGAAAAGATAAGTTAATTTTCCTATCTTAGTTAATTCATAAACAACAACAAAACTTTTTTTCTTTTTAATTACAGACTATGGCCTCTATTGGAGCCAGAAGAAGTTGCAAGAACCTTGATAAATGGAATACTCATCAATAAGAAAATGATTTTTGTCCCATCGTATATCAGTACCTCTCTAATACTAGAGAAGTAAGTACAAAAACACCTAAAATACTAAAATACCAAAGAGCTAACACTATAAGGAGTATTTCAGTTGTGAAAGACTCCATGCCTGGGGAGAGCAGTTAAGTTTCCTCTGTTATGGACTTACATAATCTGTAAAAAGAAAGTGATTCATTTTTCTCTACCACAGCTACCATCTCCTCCCAATCTTTCCCAGAGACTATTATAACTAAAGAAAAGACAGTTTAAAGAGAATACAAAATAGGTAAGTAGTTGCAAATAAAAAGTCTATTTTTAAAAAAGCCCGTTGGGGTTTTGATTGAGATTGCATTGAATACATAGATCAATTGGGGGGAGAATTGACATATTAACAATATTGGGTCTTCCCACCCAAGAACACATAGAACATAATATGTCTTTTTTTTTTTCATTTTCTTCAATATCTCTACACAATATTTTGTAGTTTTACTGTATAAGTCTTACACATCTTTTGTTAGGTTTATCCCAAAGTAGTTTATGTTTTTGATGCTATTGCAAATGGCATTTTAAAAAAACTTTTTATTTTCATTTTTGTTGCTAGTATTTATTTGATTTGCATTTTGATCTTGTATTTAGCAATCTTGCTAAACTCACTTCTAGTAGCTTTTTTTGTAGATTCTAATAGGGTTTTTTTTTTTTACATAGATGATCATATTTTCTGCAAATAAAAACACGTTTACTTCTTCCTTTCCAATCTTTATGGTTTATTTTTTCTTCATGCCTTATTACACTGGTTAGAAAGAATCTCCTATGTAATGTCAGATAGAATTGGTAAAATCACACATCCAAGTGTTCTTCCTTATCTTAAGAGGAATATATTCAATTATTTTATAATTAAGTATAATGCTAGCTGTACATTTTTTTCATAGATGCTCTCTATCAGGTTGAGGATTTTTGTCAAATGTTTTTACTGAATATATTGGTCTTATGGTCTTTCCATTTAATTTGGTTAAATGGTGAATTACACTGATTGATTTTAAAGACTAAACCAACCCTGCATTGTAATACTGTGATGTCATTGTCTGATTTTCTATCAGGATAATACTGACTCAGAATGAGTTAGAAAGTATTCCCTCTTCTCTCTTCCAGAATAGCTTGTGTGAGATTGGTTTTATTTCTTCTTTAAAAAAATTTGGTGAAATTCATCAGTGAGGCTATCTGGTACTGCTGTTTTCTTTATGGGAAAGTTTGTAACTATAAATTTAATTTCTTTAACAGCTATAGAGCTATTCAGGCTACTAATTTATTTTGGTAATTTGTCTATTTTATCTAAGTTGTTGAACTTATTGGCATAAACTTGTTCAAAATGTTTTCTTCTTGTATTTTTAATATTTTTAGAATCTTTCATTCCTGATGTTGGTAATTTGTGTTTTCTCTCTTATTTTATTCTTATCAGTCTAGCTAGAGGTTTATCAATATATTGATCTGTTTTAAAAAAACTAGCATTTAGTTTAATTAATTTTTTTCTCTATTTTTTTGTGTTCTAGTTCATTAATTTGGGTTCTGATCTTTATTATTGCTTTTATTCTGGTTACCTTCCATTTAATTTTTTTCTTTTTATAGTTTATTAACATGGACATTGAGTTCATTGATTTTTTTCAAATAGCCATATGCTATATGCTATAAATGTTCCCCTGTACTGCTTTAATTCTATCCCTCATATTTTGACATATGTTTTCATTTACATTTTGTTCAAAATACTTTCTAATTTCCCTTTCCTATCATGGGTTATTTAGAAGTGCATTTTTTAGCTTCTAAATATTTAGAGATTTTATAGAAGTTTTTCTGCTACTGATTTCTAATTTAATTCCTTCGTATGACTTGAATATTTGAAATTTATTGAGACATGTTTAAGCTCAGAACATGATATATCTTGGTAAGCATTCTATGTGCGCCTAAAAAAAAAGAGTATTCTCTGTTGTTGAGTGTTGTATAAATATTAGTTTAGGTTAAATTGGTTGATAGTGTTGTTCAGGTTTTCTGTATCTTTACTGATTTTCTGTCTATTCTTTTTATCAATTATTGAGAGGAATCTTGAAATCTCGAACTATAATTTTGAATTTGTCTATTTTTCTTTGTACTTCTGTTTATTTTGCTTCATATATTTTGAAACCCTGTTATTATGTGCATAAGCATTGGGATTATTATGTCCTCTAGATGAAATGACCTTGTTTATCCCTGGTAACATACTTTGCTTTGAAATCTACTTTGTCTAATATTAATATAGCCACTCAGGCTTTTTTAAATTAATGTTATCTTAGTGTATCTTGTTCTATTCTTTTTCTCTTAACCTATTTATTTTCTTATATTTGAAATGTGTTTCTTGTAGGCAATATATAGTTGGGTCTTTTTTTTAATCCAATTTGACAATCTCTGCCTTTTAATTGAGGGTATTTAGACCGTTTGTATTTATGTGATTATATAGTAAGATTTAAAGCTAAATTTAAAGCTTACTATTTTTTTATTTGTTCCATTTATTTGTGTTTCCTTTTTTCTCTTCTTCTGCCTTCTTTTGGGTTAATTGTATTTAGGATATTTTTGCCTAATTAAATTTTTTATATTTCCATTTTATTTCCTTTATTGGCTTATTAGCTATAATTCTGTTTTTCTTGTTTTAGTGATTACTTTAGGGTTCATAGCATGCACCTTTAAATTATCACATTTTACCTTTAAATGATATCATGCCATTTCACCTATGGTCCAAGAACTTTACAATGTATACTTCTATTTCTTCCCTCTCAAGCTTTACACTATTGTTGTCATACATTTTATTTTTATGTTATAAAATACACACTACGTAGTTATTATTCTTGTTTAAACAGCCAGATATCCTTTTAAAGAGATTCAAATAACAAGGAAAATTCTTAAATATTTACCCGTGTAGTTAACATTTCTGACGCTCTTTATTAATTTGTGTAGATCTATATCTCCATCTGGTATTATTTCTCTTCTGCCTAATGGACATCTTTTAACATTTTGGGAGGAAGTCTGCTAGTTATGAATTCTTCTACCTTTTATATCTTTAACAAATTCTTTATTTTTCCTTAGTTTTTGAAAAACATTTTCAATGAATATGAAATTCTAGGTTGATAGTTTTTGTCTTTCAGTACTTAAATAATATTCTCTAACACCTCAATGATCTCCATCTCATCTTTGCTGAAGGCTGTTCTAACTGAAGGGAAGACAGTTTTAAAAGAGGAACAATATAGTTAAGTGATTAAGAATAAAAGCTCCACTTAGGATCAAAAACCACTCTACCACTTACTAGTTTTTGACCATGGACGAGTAACTTAACCTCTATGGCTTCAAATTTCTCACATCTATATAATTCTCATATTATATATATTATGTATAAATATATATATATAATTTAAAATGAGGATGGTGATAATACCACCTTTCTAAGTGTGCCATAAGAATAAAATAACATAATACAAGTAAAGCCCCTACCATTGAAAAGGTACAGAGTCAGATATTAAAGGCTTAGGAAGCAGAACTTATATAGAATGGTAAGAAGAAATATGATTATTTATCTAGAAGAGATAATCACTCAGCCTTCTAGGGGAGAGCTTATAATAAATTGAGATTATATCAATGTGACAATAGCTATTCTATCTTCATAGCCCTTGGGCCTTTCTGAAACAAATCAATGTAAACTATGCTAAACCTTGGAACAGAACAATTTAAGAATGTTGACAAACTGCATTGTTAATCCATATCAATATTCCATTTTAGCTTAAATAGACTAATGTAAGTTAATACAACCTCGACCTCAGAGCAACATCATCTCAAGAGTTGACTAAATTAGTGTCTTGGTGCTGAACACTGTAGCAAAGGAATTTAATGGGATTCCTACTCTCTTGTGGCTCAAAACAGGTCATGTTAATGTAGAAAAAAATCTAAAATCATAGCAGACTTGCTTATGACCAAGACAATATAGTTATTCTACCACAGAATAGGTGTCCCTGTACAATAAACCGGAGGCTTAAAATGTTTGGTATTATTGTGAAGCTGTCATGGTGGTTTGTTACTCAACAATGGAGATTTATTATTAATCTTTGCATTTAATTCCTTTTGCAGAAATAGACAATTCGTGAGCAGATACAATTACTAGCACGAAGGTTTCTTTGTGAGTGTAGTTAAAAAACCTGTAAAAATTCTATTCTTTTATTTGTCTTTCTCCCAGCCAGATCTTCCCTGACCCTTTGCTGATGCTTCCATCTTCCACTCTACTCACTCTCCACCCCAAGACAAGGAAATACAACTTGCATTAGTCAACAATACCAAACTGTTTTTCAGTATGACCTTCTTTACAGAATTTGTTGTCTGCCTTTCTTTCACCTGCCTTTCTTTCATCTGCCTACTCAAATCTTACCCGTCCTTGAATACACAGTTGTCCTTTGAAGCTTTCCTTTACTATTCCAACCCACATTAATCCTCCCTACATTTATAGCCCTTATTTAGAGATGCCTAATATTTTTCAATTATGTGTCAGAATGCCATCTTAGCCTCTAGGCTAAACAATAAGCTCCTCAAACATAGTAGTTGTTTTTAAAGTATTTTAGTCTACCTTATTATAGAGTGCATAATAGAGATTCAGTAAATATTTAAGGAGAGGTAGAGGGATGGATGGAATGGATTCTAGTGATGTCTCTATGAACTCTTAGCATCAAGATTCATTGACAGTTTCAGAAATAAGTCCAGACCTTCAATTAAGATCCTTACTCATATAAGATTTTACTAATATAAAATGAGAAGGTGAGAATACTGGTATATATCAGTGCTTTCTTTATATGTGCATAATGTTTGAACTATGAGTATTAAAAAACACAAAAAGAGAGGGAGAGGTAGATATGAAAGAAGACAGGAAGAACAGTGGAAAATTAAATGCAAACCAGATAATTCTTGGGTTATTTTAACTAATAACGAAAAAGGACTGTGGTGTCAAAGCTTTTAAATTAAAATTTTTTCATTTTTTTATACAGATTTCTTCCCGAACGTGCCTTGGCAGCTATAAATCATGTACAAAATACTCAGTTTGAAGCAACGGTTGGCCACAAAACCAAAATGAAATGAATTAATGAGCTCCAGTCAGAGCTGTATGCACCTTAATGATGGGGATCTAAATTTAGAGTCAATGTTTCACGGCTTTATTTCACATTTTTCAATGCTGTCAATATTAAAAACATTGGTTTGGCATTAGCAGCAGTCAAATGAACAAGACTAATTACCTGTCTTTCTACTTCTCAAGAATATTAATGTAGTTTTAATACTCAGATCCTTTTTATATTCCATGCCTCTTAAAAACTTCTATTTTTACATAAACATACTTAAAAGGTAATTTTCCTTTAAGATATTTCATTTCTTCTTTCTCTGTTTAAAGGTGGAGAAAGCTACCTCCCTTAGAGTACATATAAAGAGAATTTATTTACACAGGGAATGTTTAAGACTGTCCACAGTAGTGAGGCCACAAAATGTCAACGAGTACACAGCATGAACTAGTGATTAGAGTTCAAGTTTAAGCAGACAGCTGCATTCCAAAAGACACACTTAACTTCTATGATATTCAATGTTTGGAAGCTTTCTCTAGCCTCTCCCATTTTCATCAGACTCAAAGAGTGCAACAGTATTGTGGACTTTCTCTCTGAATTCTGTCCCTTGGAGAGCTCTTATATCTACCAACTGTGGGCCTTCCATGCTGTCTGCTCTTTTCCTAATCTCTTTCTATCTTTCTTTTCATAATCTCTTAAAATACTATAACATTACAATAGATGACTCTTTTGAATCTTTATATCTGAAATTTTAACCCCATGATAACCTCTTTCTTTGTAGTTTATGCTTTCATGTACCATTGATACCAGAGACATTTAGACATTTTTGAGCTTTGGAAATGAAAATTAACACAGGAAAAAGAACTAGGCTGACTGCCTGATACTGGACAATGGGTCTGAGAAATGAAAGAAAGAAAAATCTGACTACCACTACATCAAGGCAAACTTCGTTTTCTGTGTTTTTCACATATATTATAGACTGTTTTTACTATCTTCCAACTTTTATTAAAAATAAATCATTAATAAAAAGTTTCTTAAAAACAAGTGATAAATATGTTGCTGTTCTTTTAAAAAATAACCTCTTGCAGTTATAAAAGAAAGTGTTTTGCTTTCTAATCTCTGAGACTCTCTGAGTCTCCTGCAGGAAGCAAGGGTCTGGAAGGTAATAGCTAGATCTTGCAGATATTAAGGGGAACATGGGTTTCCCTCAATGCTGGCTTCTTTGACAGTAGGAGTGTTGATTTATCAACTGAAACTTAATGAGTCCTTTTTATGTGTGACACTGAGCAAAACACTATTGTTTTGACACTTTCTTTGTTATTTTGGCGATAATTTTCATTCATGATATTCTTTTAATTCCTTGCCTTAAAACCAAGAACTTTCTGAGTGAAGCTTTAAAGTGTGTTATTTTAAAAGTATAATTACAAACCTTCAAAAGAGAAATATGTAAAGTAAAAATATAAGCCTACCCTTTGACACAATTTCATTTCCCAGAGGTCAGGCTGTTAATGTACAATCTCTTGATCTTTTTCAAATGAAAATACATATTTATGACAAATACATTACATTTTAATTGTGTTACATAAATAGGTTTATAACATACATTACATTCTGTAACTTGCTTTTTTTTTTTACAATGTATCATAGATAGCATTTATTTCAATATACAGAGTTTAACATCATCCTTTTTCATGGATAGGGTACACAGTACTAAATGGTACTATATTTAATCACTCCCTTGGCATCAATATTTAGGATGTTTCCAGTTTTTCTCAGTTTGTTTGTTTACTTACTTAACAAACACTTATTGAGTGTCGACATCAGTTATAGGTCCAGGGGAAACATCTGTGAATAGGCGAACTCCTTGCTTCATTGGAGCTTACATTCTAGGAGATGGGAGAAGCAAGAAACAGACTATAAATATTATAAGAGAATATTTAAAATACTAAGGTCAGGAAAGAATTCTCTGCGAAAGCAATATTTGGGGGTAGAAATGTGTGTGAAGGCACAGCCCATGCAAATATCTAAGGAAAGTGCAAATTTGCTGATGAAGAAACAAACTTCTGTATGAAAGCCACTGAAACCAGACAGAATGGAGGAGCTAGTGGGCAGGATTCTAGATGATACACTAAGAGAAGCAGTCAGGGCCCAATTACGATTACTGTAGGCCACACAGGCCACCATAAGAAGTTTTTGTTTTTCTTTGAGTGTGAGAGGAAGCCATCTGAGGAATTTGAGTTGAGAACTGACCCAATCTATGTTTTAAAAAGACACTTCTCTTTTTGTAGAGAATTACAGTAGAGTGGCGAATGAGAAAACAGACCAATTAAAGACTATTTTAATAGTATAGAAGAAAGATGACAGTGACCCAGTAGAGTGGTTACAGAAGAAATGATAAACATTTGCATAAAGTATATCTTTTTAAAACTGAACAAACAGCACTTGGTGATGGATTGATAATGGGGTAATGGAGAGAAGTCAAGGATGAGTCCTAGGTTTTTGTCCCAAGCAACCTGGATAATGAAGTTGCCATTTACTGAATTGGAGAAAGACAAAAACTAAGTAGGTTTTGAAAGGACAGTACTTGAGAATCAGAAGGGAAAAAATTGGGAGCGTGATTTTGACATTTTAATTTGTGGTGCCTATTAGACGACCAAATGGAAACACAATAAATGTGCTTTTATACAACTTATGCAAATATTTTATAAAATAAATTACTAAATATAGAAATGGTAAGTCAGAGGCTAAGGTCATTAAATTTTGGAGAAATACTGCCAAGTTATCATCCAAAAACTATTTATAATGATTCTACACTGGTGGAAGATTTCTATATTGCTCTGAGTTCATTCTTTGTGTGCAGAATGAAAATTTCGTCTTGTTTCCTTGGCACGTGAAATAAAAAAAAAGATATTTTTTCTTATAATTCTTCAGTATTCAGTGTTTACCTATTAGATGCCAATAATGATCCATTTATCTCCATAGAGATTTGTTACTTTTAAGTGTGAAGCTAACTTGTATAAATTAAGACTTAAATATTCCCAGACAACAACTCACAATCTAAATTGCCTATTCCAATATCTAATTCTAATAAACAGGATTTTTTTCTTTTGGTTTCTCTACACTTCTTCTGATGGCTCTTTACTCATATTTTAGTTCATACTTTGTCCAATTATTTCGGCGCATTCAGTCCCCTGCTTCTCTTCCATTATCCTCATTCTCTTTTCAGCTTCCCTCTTCCAAGCTCCTACCCACACTCCAATCTGGTCTGGAAACATATCCTATTTTTCAATTACCAGAACTCCTCTACTACCTATCTAGAAGTAAAAGAATTCAATATTGAGTTCAATTTGGAATGATATGATTTAAGTTTTTCCAACAATATTTAGTTCTAATCTACCTTATAAGCAAATAATCTTGCAAATTTGAGTGTTATTTTTTACCTTAGTGAATTCAAGATAGGTAATATTCAAGATAAACAGACTATACCAACTTTTAGACTTCTTTCAATCCAAACAAGGCTTTTTCCATAATTCATACAAGAAAAGTTTTTCGTTCAGCATGAATTTTATTAAACAACTTTCATAGAAAACTTATGATACTAGGCTGTAGAAAAACTGGAGATGTGATCCTTGCTTTAAAGAAGATTACAACAGAGCAGAGGACAAAGCACATTGTAAATAACTGCTCACCGAAATAAAAATGGAATTAGTGCCCTTGAAGTTACTAACAAAGTGCTATGTAAATAGAGAGCATGATTAATCTTGGATGGGAAGGAAAGTCTTTACTGAGGAGATGTAATTTAAGGTATTGGAGAGAAGGAGGTGCAGGAACATTCTAAGAGAGAAGGGGAGTGAAAGTGCATGTTGGCACAAAATATGTACTTTAGAAATTGTGTGCTTGTAGCATGTAAGTAATCCAGAGTCAACAGTGGTCATAAGCCTAAGAATTTGGGGGAATAAAAGCTTGAAAAGATGTCTGGGACCCAATAATGAAGAGCCTTGAAAAAGCATGTGAAAGTAGTTGGACTTTCGTAAGGCAAGCATGAAAATGTGTACATAAAACCAATAAGGTCAAATCTGTTAAAGACAAAACTGGCATTGAAGTGGAGCACAGAAGAAAAGTAGTAAATTATAAAATCATTAGTTTATAAATAAAAATAAATGTATATGTTATTAAATTTCATAATATGTTATTAAATTTCACATAATTTTATCACAAGATAAAATTATGCAAAATATCAAATTGCTGTAAGTGTATTTATTTGAGCCAGGTAGTAACTTATAATCTATTACTGACCATTTAAAGAGTGAAGTTGATACACCATAGATAGGTTTTATTGATTACTTCCTACCTTACTTTATTCCAAAAGAGGATTTTTAGTGCTTATAAGAGGATATAAAATTATAAAGTGTACAGGTCTAGAGGTACTGAGAGAATTTAGCAGAGTGATGACTTTTCAAACTCAGAACTAAATATAACAGATCCAGTAAACAGTATTAAAGTAATCATCACATCTAAACATAGAGTTACCATATGGTCCAGCAATTCCACTTCTGGATATCAAAAGAACTGAAAGCAGAGACTCGAACAGATATTTGTACACCCATGTTCATAGTAATGTTATTCACAATAGCTAAAAGGTGGAAACAACAGAAGTATTTACTAACAGATTAATAGGTAAACAAAATGTGGGATATTATTTAGCCTTAAAAAGAAATAAAATTCTCTTAATATGCCACAACATGGAAAAACCTTGAAGATATTATGCTAAATGAAATAAGCCAACCACAAAATGACAAATATTATATGATTCCACTTATATGAGGTAACTACAATAGTAAAATCATAAAGAAGGTAGAATATTACTTACTAGGGGTGGTGGGAAGAGGGAATAGGAAGTGAGTATTTAATGAAAACAAAGTTTCAGTCTGAGACGATCAAAAATTTCTGAAGATGATTAGTGGTTGCACAACAATATGTGTATTTAACGCCACTGAATTGTACACTTAAAATGGTTAACACAGGGATCTAATGTACAGCATAAGCAATATAGTAATTAATATCATAATAACTTCTCATGGTAACAGATGGTTAGGAGACTTATCATGGCGATCGCTTTGTAAGCTATATAAATGTCAAGACACTATGTTGTAACATAAAACTAATATAATATTGTATGTCAACTATATTTTAATTTGTAAAATAGTTAAAATGGTAAATTGTATGTTATGTATATTTTACCACAATATAAAAAATAAAAGTATAAAAGAAATTAAAATTAAAAAAAAAAATTTAAATAATCTTAGCATCTAAAATATTCTCAATCGTAATGGCCACACATAATAAATATGTTTATCTATTGCACTGTTTATGATTGTGTAACTGGTTTAGTTCTACAAATCTTTCCTGAGTACCTACTTTGTCTTCAGGGCTGTGCTAGGTGGAAACTGGCAAGATAAGGAAAATTTTTCATTTTCAGTGAGAATGAAAATTATATTTTCAATTAGCTAGCATAATACAAAAGAGATTTGATCCTTTCAAATATTGGCAAACTCTTATACTGTGTTTATTTTTCTCTGAGACATTTAACCTACCAGCTTTACATACTTACTCATTTAATCTTTACAACAATGCTGTGAGATAGATATTACTATTGGCTACAATTTCAGGTAAGTAACTGTAAAATTTCAACACCTTGTCCAAGGCCACACAACTGGCAAGTGAATGGTGAAGCAGAAAGTCCAGCTCAAGGGTCCAGGCTACCTTGCCTCTCATGTGAGGAAATTACATTTTTTAGTTCTTCTCAGTTTTTCTCTTTTTCTGTCTCCTCTTTATAATCCTCTTCTCCCATCTGCTCCTTAAATACAGTAGTTCCTTGAGCGATGGTTGTGGTAAAAGAAAGTATGGCCAGCAGAATTCCAAGATGGCACCCAAGCTTCCAGTTCCTCGCGCACCTGTCTGCATCATCCCTGGGACTGCTCCTGCGATGGATTTTCCTCTATGATGAAGTTATGTCATATGACACAGCTGATTTTAAGAAAGGGAGATTATCCTGGTGAGCCTAAACAAATCACACGAGCTCTATAAAAGCAGAGGATTTTTCTCAGGCTGGTCTCAGAGGGAAAGTCAAAGAAATGCACTCTGGTAGCCTGGAAGAAAGCAAACGTTCATTCCTTCTGTGAACTGTGTATGGAGGGTGGCTAGGAAGAACTGAAAACAGTCCCCAGTCCACAGCAAATAGAAAAATAGGGATCTCCGTCTTACAACTGCAAGGAAATTAATCCTGTCAAAACCAGTGAGTTTAGAAAAGGATTCTGAGCCCAGTCGAGATCACAGCCCTTGCTTAATTTCACTGGAATGAGACACTGAGCAGAGAATCCAACAACATTATGACCGTACTTCTGACCTACAGAACCGTGAACTAATAAATGGCGTTTCTAAAGCCATGGTGTTTTAAATTTGTGGCATTTTGTTACACAACAATAGAAAACGAATACAAATGTCACAGTGAGAAGAGTCTGTTTTTCCTATTGAAAGAAACACTATGTAACTTTCATGCCCTCTTGCATTTAAGAAATAAAATTTTTCTGTTTGTAAACATCTTATATAACAGTTGTCTCCTTTTCCTGTTTTCCCGTGAAAATTTTTTTAGTATTTTAAGTTGTTTGGGGTAATATTCATGCCTCCAGATATTTTTTCTCAGCAAGAAAATGTTATGAAATATTGACTGATCCTGAAGAGGTTGAAATCTAAAAAGGTAAGATTCCAGGTGATCTGAGGTATATTTTTGTTTTGTTTTTCACTTGACTCACCCTGTTCTATAAAATTGTCTAATCACCTCCTTTCTTTGCAGTAAGGGAAGAACAGGTGGAACTTGGACAGCAAATCAGGCAGCACTTCCCCTGGTGCCTTTTGTTTCTCTGCTTGCACCTCAGGAATGTTGGCCTGATAAAGGCGGTGGTGGAATCATCTTGGGCCTTGCTGAAATAGATGTCTTGCCATTGCTGAGCTTATTGATCTCGCCTTCTCTTTTCTCCACTCTCTTGAGGGCTTGATGGGTATACTTTTGCTTGGAGCAAAATAAGAAAAGTAAAAGTGTATGCATTTGAAATGTTAATTTTGAGAGTTACTTGTTTCTATGTCAGTAACGTCAGAGATTAATCCAAGATATTTTCTTTTTTACCACAGTCACTGGAAATCTGCCTCCTAAATGTAAGTCTTCTTTGTGCCCAACGACTTACTTCACCCTAAAGGACATGTACTGCTGGTTTTGACTGGATTGGACAAGTTCCAGACATTCCGGCCATTTTGATGGGGGAGATTCAAGGTCAAGGTAACCTTTGCTGAATCTACATTTTTGACATTCTATGTGAATTGAAGGGAAGACTCGAGGCAGCTACCTCCCTGCCCTGTCCCCAAGCTCTCTATTTATTACTCCTAAGCCCCAAAAAGTGAAGTTCTCTGGTTCCTTTTCTTCTGGTGCTGGTAGTTGCCCTTGAGGGCGATTAAAGCAGTAGATTTCAGACAAATGGACAGAGAAGTCCATTTGATTTATTTTGAATTGAGGATCTCCAGGTTTTATTAGCTTCAGATAAAGGAGCCTTCCCATGGAGTCTTAGACTATTGGTGTTTCCACATTGGATGTGAAGCAAAGCTTCAGTTAGCAGTAAAATTCTCCTTGTCTGTTTTGCCCTCTTTGATGTCGTGAATGAATGATTAAATGAATGAAATTATAAATTATTACATAACCATTTAAATAAATCATCACAAGGTATTATAATTTATGCAATAACAAAACGTTTTATAATGGAGTTACATTTTATTTGCTAAGATAGTAGAATTTAAAATTTTGTTTATTATTTTACTAGTATGGCAAAAAATAAGGTTTGTTGAATTAAGTAATTCAAGAAAAAGATGACTCTTTCAGTGAACTCATTTTACTCAATACCACCTAAAGGAACATTTTATGAAAGTATTAGAATAATTGCTAAAAAATAAAAATAAGGGGGTGTGGCTCCATAGTGTAGTGGTTAGCACATCTGCCTTACATGCAGAAGGTCCTAGGTTCACTCCCCAGGTGGAGCCGTGGTCCATACTCCGGGCGCACCCTGCTAGCAAGTGGGAGAAGACACCCCGCCTTCAGAGATCCAGTTCTTAAAGGGAAACATCCATAGGTCAGGGGTAGAAGTGTGTGGAGGAGGAAAAAAATAAAAATATAATAATAAAAATAAGTGGACAAACACAATAAAATTTTAGTTGCCTGAAAAATAAAAAAGGTTGTAAGTTTATATAAAATCCATATTAATCTTAATAATATTTTTTAGACCAAGCTCCTTTTATTGAAGGAAGGAAGGAATTATTGGTAGAGAAACAAATAAAATTCAGCATTAGGTAGTTATTTTCCCTTGGTGAAGATGTGTTATTAATTTCAAAGTTGAATTACAATTTTAAAAAGTTCTTCAAATTTTTCCTTAATGAGTAAATGACTAGCTGCAAAGAGTTATTCAAACAGAATATATCATCTAAAGTAGTGGTTTTCAACCCATTTAAGTCACAAGATCGTTTGAAATTCTGTTGAAAGCTTTGGTTATCCTCCAGAAAAAAAAATCTTATATATAAACACATAATTGTGCATATGCAATATGTAATCGCTAATTTATGCATCTACTTTGAAAGACTTATGCATCTATTTTGAAAGGTCCATCTATGTTGTAGCATGTGACAGGATTTCCTTCTTAAGGCTATATAATATTTCCTTGAATATATACAACATTTTATTTATTCATTTGATAATGAACATTTAGATTGCTTTTGCCTCTTCTATTATTTTTATGCAAATTTTACACATCATATTATTGAAAACATTCTTTATTTCATCTTAATCTAATCCAAGTTTATCCTGTTGATAAACAAGAAAGGAGTTTTTTTCTATATGGTATAAGTGTAGGTTATTTTTTTCTGACATTAAAAATATTTTTCATTTAAAAATTCTAGAAGGATGTACATTGAAATATTTCCAGTGGGTGGTAAGATTTGAGATGATTTTTAACTCTTTTCTACTGTCATCTCTGTTGTCAAAGTCTTTCCAGGGTTGTATTTATTTGTTTGTTTGTTTAGGTTCAGTTTTTTTTTTTTTTATTTTGACAAGTTAACATTTAAATTATCAAATTTTCATGAGAAAAAAGCTCTTTTCATTTTGGATAAATAATGCTGATTATAAAGGATGTTAAGAAAATATTATCCAGCGGTTAGAAACCTTTAGATATTTTTGGCTTTTTATTATAAAGATTTATAATATATATATGTATATGTATGTATATATATACATATATATATTATAATGAATCTCATATAACCATCACACAGCCTCTCCAATTGTCAGCTATTTGCCAAATTGTTCAATCTATATTTCTATATACTTCTACCTCTTCTATTATTTTTTAAATTGTAATTTTAAAAAACACATAACACAATTTACCATCTTAACCATTTTTAAATGTACAGTTCAATAATATTAAGTGTATTTACATTGTTGTGCAACAAATCTCTAGAATTTTTTCATCTTGCAAAACTGAAACTCTGTACCCATTAAACACTAATTCCCCCTTCTCTCCTGCTCCCAGCCCTTGGCAACCACCTTTCTACGTCCTGTTCCTATGATTTTGACTATGTAGATTCTTCATATAAGTGGAACCATACAGTATTTGTCTTTTTGTGACTGACTCATTTCACTTAGCATACTGTCTTCAAGGTCCATCTATATAACATGTGACAGGATTTCCTTCTTTTGTAAGGCTGTATAATGTTCCACATTTTCTTTATTTATTCATGTAACAATGAACATTTAGATTACTTTTACCTCGTTCTTTTATTATTTTTACGCAAATTCTGCATATCATATTATTAGAAACATTCTTTATTTCATATTAATTCAATCCAAGTTAGCCCATTCATATTCAGTCAAGCACCTAATATAATATTACATACATCTAGGTAATCATTATGTTACATGATATATAAGTGGGCAGATGGCATAATCAAAGAAGAGAAAGAGCTTATCAGTGAGTAAAATGTTCAACTTTTTAAATCTAGGCTTTTGTTGAACTGTTATTAAAGCTTACTAATTAATCTTTCCAGAGTTAGGAGGAAATAAATTCCCCATTCCAGCACTAAAACTGGATAATTTATATAGATTACCTTAATGTGACAACTTCAGATTTTTACCAGCCAGCTCTAAAACTACAACTCAGTTAGTGAACACACGCTGGGGAAAAATTCTTAAATCAGAAGACTACTTGTTGCCGCGGTCCAGCCACGACAGGATCCAGGGGGCCCCGAAGGTGGGCAAGGCGTCGGCACGGGAGACAGTCGACTACACAGCTCAGAGGCGGTGTGACACTGTTCCGTTTTATTGTGATTTGAGTACAACTTTTATACTTTTTATTTGGCATTTGATTATACTTTGTTGTTAAGGTAGCAGGGAGTTAAATTTCTGTGGTTAGGCGGAGCAGAAAATCTTATAGAGTATATTATTATTAATGTTCATGATTAACTAGTACATTTTTTTTCTCAATCATTAGAACAGAACTACCTGATGGAACAATCTAAACTTTTAATTCTTATATCTATTACGTAAGATACAGTTTGATTTAAGTAAAGGTGATAGATAGATGTATTCATAACAGCAAGCATTGGCTTGTGGGCAGACATTGTTCTTCTTTCTGCCTGAAGAAATCTTTTAAATGCTATTTGATTTATGCTATATCTAAAGTTCAAGCTGAACCTTTCTCATAGCTGTTCAAAAGTTTCCTTGGTGCAGTAATGAGGAAAATATTTATAAAAATCAGTTTTACAAAGCTGCTTTCATAAGCTAAGTTTCTGTTCCTTTGTTTTTAAGCACCAAGGAGATCCCGACCTAGCCAGCCTTTCTAAGAAACTTAAACTACTATAAGGCACATGAATTCTATCTTTATTCACTACATGTATACTATCTTTATTATAAGCTTCTGAATAAGGCAAAGGAAGATCAGGTAATCTTTTCATACTATTAGCCCCCCTAGGTGGATACCAGAGTTTTCTATTTATCCACTAGGCCACAAAAGGAGGCCCTTCTATAGTAGGCACAGGCTTATGAGTAAATTTCTTATCCTTTACTAATTTTTCTAACTGCGTGGGAACAGGAGTATAAACTGGTTCTAGTATTCAGCTTGTTATAATTTATTCATAATATCTTTAAGAGGCGCGTCAAAAGGAATTTCCCTTAATAATTGTTCAAATAAAGGATTTATGCATTCTGGACACGTCAGGGTGACTAGAGCTGATTCCATACGCGGGGAATTTACTATGTTTTCCTCAGAGCCAATTTTGAGGAAATCCATTTGTATAGCGTTTACACTTACAAGAATTTGTGCTACCCAAATTCCCCCTATTAATAGGATCATTTCTAAGAAACCAATTATCCCTAAACACATGCCACGTCCTCGTTCTTGACGATGCATTCCTTGAAGCCTCTGTCCCCATCTCCGGACCTTGTCACGCAGTAGGGTAGAAAGAGGACGCGGCAACTTGTCATCAGCTACATCTTGAATATTTTAAAATCAATGGGATAACTGGCAAAAATCTTCAGATTATGAGATTATAACAATATTAATTACCCAGTTTTAATCATTGTACTATGGTTTGTAAGATATTAATATCTGGAGAAATTGGTTGAAGACTAAACTTGTACTATTTTTTAAATTAAATTTATTGAGGTGACACTGGTTAATAAAATTATATAGGCTTCAAGTGTATGATTCAATAATTCCCTATCTGTGTACTGCATTGTGTGTTCACCACCCAAAGTCAAATCCCCTTCTGTCACCATATATTTGACCCCCTTTTACTCTTATCTACCTACCTCTCCCCGACCTTCCCTCTGGTAACCACTAAACTATTGTCCATGTCCATGAGTCTGTTTATTTGTCTTGTTCATTTGTTGCTTTCAGTTTTATATCCCACATATGAATAAAATCATATGGTTCTCAACTTTTTCTGTCTGACTTACTTCACCTAGCTTGATTACCTCAAGATCTATTCATGTTGTCACAAATGGCAGTATTTCATTTTTTCTTATGGCTGAGTAATAGTCCATTGTATATATGGACCACATCTTCTTTATCCAGTCATCTATCATAGGACACTTCGGTTGTTGTTTCCATGTCCTGGCTATCATGAATAGGGCTGCAATGAACATCAAAATACATATATCTTTACAAAAAAATGTTTTCAAAGTTTGGGGGTAGGTACCCAGAAAAAGGATTGCTGGGTCACATGGTAATTCCATTCTTAATTTTTTGAGGAACTTCCATACTGGTTTCCATAGTAGCTGTACCAATTTACATTCCCACCAGCAGCATATAAGAGTTTCAAGTGCCAAAAACCAAGCAGAGATACCCACCAAGTTCTTAATCTTTGACTTTTTTTTATAATGACAGAATTTTTATCTGCAAAAAGACAAACTTATATGAAACTTGGAGCGATGCAGAATACAGGAGAAAGGGAGGCCTAGTGCCATTTTAATTTATCATTAGCATAAAGGAAAATATATAAAAGTTAAATGAACTAATAGCTTTCCTAATAATTGGACATAATTACATTTTCTTGAATTTCTTCATGCTTTCTTCTTGTGTGCCTGCATGAGCTTATCACAAGCTCTCCCTGTGTTCGATAAATTTGAGCTAACACCTGGCTCTTTATTGTGCAATTAATATCATCTTTCAGCCTGAGATTAAAAACTATAAGTAGTTATTAATTTTACAGTAGTTATTATTAGTAAGCAATCATACGTCTTATCTTAAAAATAAAGCTCTAGGCAGTAGAATCAGGTATGAAAGAAAACTCTGAGCTAAGTTGATATAACACAAGGCAAATAGCTGGCCTGAGAAAAATTCAAACATGCAATTATTTTACTTCAATGGTGGCAAAGATCCAGTTTCAGAAGACCAGATGACTTTATATCATATAGCCACTACTTAAATGTTGAGTTCTTTCTACATTGAAGGCAAGACCAGCTTCATAAGCATGTATGCTGTGCACAGGAGGTCCTCACAATTGGTTTACTGCTCTGCTGGCACTATCTTGAAACTCTTAATAGTTTTGAAATGAGGGATCCTGCATTTTTATTTAGCCCAGTCCTGCACTATGGATCCGGCCCTGGCTGAAGGCACTTCCAGTACCAATCAACCCTCATCCAAGGTAAAACGTCATAGACATCACAGCCTTAAGTGCCTAAAGGCCATCCTCAGCCCTTGTCCCTTTATGCTGGAAAATAAGACTCCAATCTCAAGGTTGTTTTCCATTTATCTAGAAGATACTCAGTGAATGTTAATTTCCATCTCTTTTCCTCTCTTCTCCCCATTTTTCATTTTTCCTTTCCCTTTTCTGTCTTCCTCACTTTATTCTCCTTTTCTTTTCCATTTCTTCCCTTCCTAATTCACCCACCACCTCACCAATTCCTCCTCCCACATTCTGCTTCCCCTCTCCTTTTTCTACTGTTTCGAATTTCCATTCCTCTCTTCCCTTCCCCTTCCCCTATCCAATCCTCACCCACCCCCATTCCCCATTCAAGGCAAGACCTTTGAGAGCTAGTGCCCCAGGAGCCACTGTGGTGAGAGATAAGCTGGTGTAGTGTTTCGGCACTCCATGAGTGACCACAATCTGAGGACCTTTTGATCCTGCAGAAATGGAGTCAACTACTGTCTCTTGACTTTTCCAACATACTTTTCAAATTTTTATTCCCTGCTTTCTGGTCATTCCAGATTGAATCCAAAGAAAATCCACCTTTCAATTAAAGGATATCTTAGAGAACAATTTATTTCTTTGAAAATACCTAAAAAGAGATCTAAGGGAAAGAAGATAGACCAGAGACCATTAGGACTTGTGGAATCTTGGAAATCTGGGCAGGCCAGTCTGATTCTGTTGTCATTCTTGTCAGCATAAAAGCTGTTAATGTATTTTAGTCACACTTATGTAACTTATCACATGATGGTGGCTTCATTGTATCAGAAAGTGCCACTCTCTTTTTTCAGAGCCTTGCTAAACAGGAGGAAAGTGAGAGTTATAAACCTTGGCTGGCAAAGCTTAAACAAAAACAAATAAATGAAACACACCTGCGGGGTGGTGCCAACACAAATAATAGCAGTTGCTCTTGATTTGCTAGGTCCCCCGTCAAGTGGAGGCCTGTTGATTTTAGTATGAAGTTTGTTCAGTTCTAATAAGAGAAAATTCATTACTTGAACTGAAACACAATCCAGGTTTATAGAGAGGAATATCTTTTCTTAGTTCAGTCAGGGTGAAAAATGAGCTAATCTAGAGTAGGTTCTGGAAAAGAAATCATAATTCTTACTTTTAATGAAGAGGAAAAAGTGCAAAGAGCCCCTTCAATATTGTTTGCTTTCTTGATTTTTAAGAGACTGTAGTTTTCTAGAAGCAGAAAAATGGTATTGGTAGAGAGAGAAGAAAAACATTATTTTCATGGGTCAGTGACAAAAAAATGTTTTGTCAAGTAAGTAAACAAGTATGAGTAGCCTAATAATATTTGTTATGGTAACACAAGACACTGTAGCAAATAAACTCCACCTATCCAGTAGTTAATTAATACAATGAAAATGAAAACTCAATACCCTGGATAGGCCATAGAAGCTGCCCTCTGACCATGCAAATGTGCCTGGTCAGAGGGCAGCTTCTATGGCCTATCCAGAGTATTGAGCCCTTCTTTTTTAAGTTATTCTATTTCTAGGATCTCAGAGTTCTCTGAAGTAGATGGTGTAGAGAGAATGGAGAAGCCTCATCCACTTCTAAAAAACCTGTAGCCCCTTCCAAATATCCATCGATGAATAAGTGGATAAACAAAATGTGGTATATTCATGTGATGGAATATGATTCAGCCTTTAAAAAGGAAGGAATTCTGACACATGCTACAACATGAGTGAACTCTGAAGACACCATGTTAACTGAAATAAGCCAGACACAAAGGACAAGTATTGTACGATTCCAGTTACATGAAGTACCTAGAATAGTCAAATATATATAGATAGAAAGTAAAACAGTAGTTACCAGGAACTAGGGAGAGGAGGAAATGAGGAGTTATTGTTTAAAAGGTACAGAGTTTCAGTTTGATGATGAAAAAGATGGATAGTGGTGATGATTGTACAACAATGTAAATGTATGAAACACCACTGAACCATGTACTTAAAAATGATTACAATGGTCAATTTTATGCTACATATATTATACCACCAAAAACGAACAAACAAACAAACAAAAAACCCTCAGCCCAGAACCAGTAAGAGAGTCTGGGAACAAATAATCCTTAGCTGGGCAGCTGCTTTCCAGTGATGCCTCCACACTGAGAGGGGAAGCACAAAGTTTGCATGGACATCTGGCCTTTCTGCCAACTAAGAAGAGAGACAGGCAATGCACTGAAGTATTCTTTTTAAAAATGACCCCTGCCTGATATCCTCACTCATCCCTATTCAAAGAAAATGTCTTCTGGGTCATTATTTGCTTTCAACGTTAATAGTTTATTTTCACTTTTTAAAATGCTGTCTATATAGTTATATTTATTTAGCCCTCACCATGCCCTTCACTGTGCTATAAATGCCCTGCATATATTACATTATTTAACTAAAGTAAAACCTTTATGAGGTAGACACTATTGTCATCCTTGTTTTAAGATAAAGGGCCTGAGGTACAGAGAAATTAAATATCCAGGACCAAACATACAGCTGCTGCATGGCGGAGCTAGGATTGGACCCCTTGTCCAACGGACCTGTATTAACCACTGTACCATACTGCCTTCTAGGAATCTGTGGTGTATTGTGACTAATTTGTGGTATATTTGGCTAAGGCAGTGGCTCAGGTGCTTTTAATACTGGCTTACACAAAAGAGTAAGTTTATTTCTCTCCCATTCTAAAAGTCTAAGCTGTTAGTGGTCCAGGAGAAGAGACCAACTCTGCTCTACAGTATTATTAGGGACTCAAGACTATTTCTATCTTGTTGCTCCACCTTACCCTAGAGTGTACCCCTTGTACTCCAGCATATCCTGGTTCTAGCCCAAAGGAAGTGGAAAAGTACAAGTGGAGGGACAGCAGTTTCCATCTAAGTATATGACCTAGAAGTCACAGACATACCACTTCTATTCCTATGGCTCAGCCATAATTTAGTCACATGGTCACACCTACCTGTAAGGGGAGCTGAGAATGGAGTGTCCAGTTAGGCAGACATGTACACATTAGAAACTCAGGGAAGACTTAATTATTAGCAATCTCCGACATGCACAGTCATCACGTAAAGACATATGCTTAATCATCAGACTGTAGGTAGGAACCAGATGCCAGAGATGGAGTTATTAAAAAGAATTTGTAAAGAAAGCAACTTGGAGAAATTCTAGGTCATAGAGAATAAGGTGAAAATAGTCTGTTGGAATAGGTAAGCACAATTTGGTAGTGAGATGAATCCCGATTTTGGATTCCAAAAGACTCAGGTTCTAATTTGGTTCTGCCATTTACTAAAGTGTGAGTATGGGCAACTTACTTCACTTCTCTGAGCTTTGGTTTCCTCACCTGTAAAACAAAACTGACAACAATTACCTCTTTCAAAATTATTTTGACAATAAAATAATGCGTATAACGTCTTAAAAACATGTCAAGATTAACATTTCCAAAACAAACTCAATATTTTTCCCAAACCTGCTCTTCTCATAGTCTTCCCTATCACAATACATGATAACTTCATCTTTCTGACTTCTCAGACTAAAATCCTTAGAGTTATCGACTATCCATCTTTATATCTAAACTGTCAGCAAATCCTATCCACTCTTCACTCTAACCACATCCACAATTCAGCCACTTCTCACCACTGTCCTGTTAACACCCTAGTCCAAGTCATTGTTTTGATTTACTTGGATTATCGCAACAGCCTCCTAATGTTCTCCCTGCCTCTTCCTGGACCTCATGTCTCACTTAGAGTAAAATCCTTAACAATCTGGCCACCTGTTGACTCTGACCTCACTTCTTATTAATCTAACCTTTTTTTAATTCAAGTGAAACCTAGAAATCATAGGTCTTAGAGAAGCAGCCTGTGAAGTATGGCTAGGCTTCATCTATTGTTGTTCTTCCTAGTCAAAGCAAGACCAAATCCACAACAGAAAGAGAAGGGAGCAGAAGTATTAAGCATTCCCCAGTGTTTGGAAGGATTATTTTGAAAGAGCATTAGAAAGGAGGTTTTTATTTTGAAAAAGGCTCTCTATATGTCGACATTTTTTAAGAAATGGAACAAAAAATCGTCAGATTTGTATGGAAGCACAAAAGACCCCAAACTGTCAAAGCCATCCCGAGAAAAAAGAATGAGGCTGGAGGCATCACTCTGCCTGACTTCAAATTATACTACAAAACGACAGTAATCAAAACGACATGGTATTGGCAGCAAAACAGACACACAGACCAGTGGAACAGAATCAAGAGTCCAGAAGTAAACCCATCTTTATATGGGCAAATAATTTTCGAAAAAAAAAAAGCCAAAAACATACAGTGGAGAAAGAAAAGCCTCTTCGATAAATGGTGCTGGGAAAATTGGAAAGCCACCTGCAAAAGAATGAAATTAGACTGTTGTCTACCACCATACACCAAAATTAATTCAAAATAGATTAAGGAATTGAATATAAGACTTGAAACAATAAAATGCATAGAAGAAAACTTAGGAACTAAACTCAAGGATCTTGGACTTAAAGAGGATTTTATGAATTTGACCTCAAAGGCAAAGGAAGTAAAAGCAAAAATAAATGAATGGGACTACATCAAACTAAAAAGCTTCTGCTCAGCAAAAGAAATCGTCGACAAGGTAAAGAGACGTATATATTTGCAAGTAATGCCTCTGATAAGGGCCTAATATTGAAAATATACAAAGAACTCATATGACTCAATAACAACAAAAAAACAAATGATCCAATCAAAAAATAGGCAGAGGACGTGAACAGACACTTCTCCCTAAAGGACATACAAATGGCCAACAAACATATGAAAAGATGCTCAACATCACTAGCTATTAGAGAAATGCAAATTAAAACCACAATAAGATACCATCTCACACCTGTCAGAATGGCTATAATCAACAGGAAAAGTAATAACAAATGTTGGAGAGGATGCAGAGTAAAAGGAACCCTCATACACTGCTGGTGGGAATGCAAATTGGTACAGCCACTATGGAAAACAGTATGGAGGTTCCTCAAAAAACTAAGAATTGATCTACCATATGATCCAGCAATCCTACTACTGGGTATTTACCTCAAAGACTTGAAAACCCATAACCAAAAAGATATTTGCACACCGATGTTCATAGCAGCATTATTCACAGTGGCCAGGACATGGAAGCAACCAAAGTGTCCTACGATAGATGATTGGCTAAAGAAGCTGTGGCACATATATACAATGGAATATCACTCAGCCATAAGAAGAGGCGAAATACTGCCGTTTGCGACAACATGGATGGACGTCAAGATAATCATGCTAAGTGAAATAAGCCAGACAGAAAATGTTGAAAATCACATGATATCACTTGTATGTGGGATTTAAACCTAAAAGCAACAAATGAACAGGAGAAACAGAGACTCAGGGACATGGACAATTGACAAGTGGTTACAAGATGTTGGGGGGTGAGGGATGTGGGGGAAGGTAGACAGGGTAAAGGGGGTCAAATATAGGAGGGTAGGAGGAGGGTGAAGTGGGTAAAAGGGATCAAATATACGGTATCTGAAGGAAACTGGTCTCTGGATGGTAATCACACAATAGAATATATAGATGTCAAATTATAATGTACACCTGAAAATTATATAATTGTATTAACCAATGTTATCCCAATAAATTTAATTTTAAAAAAAGGAAGAAAGAAATGCGGCAGCTCAGCCAATGAGAAAAGAAAAAGAAATAACTTTCTGCAATACTCAGTGTTATTTGAAGATTTGGTAACTTTAATTATCAAAGCCACATTATTTGGTTTTTGTTTTGTTTTTAATTTCATCTTATACAAAAGTAGAGAAGGTTACTATTAAAGGTAAGGAGTTCCTCATTGTTAGAAGTATCCAGGTCATGGCTGGAAGGCCTCAAGGTCAGAATTGGTCTTGTAAGCCTTAGGAAGAATAGCAGATATTGCTACATAACAAACCACTCCAAAGTTTAAGAACTTAAAACAAAGCTATTTACTTAGCTCATGATTCTGAGGGTCAGCACTCAAGGTAAGTATAGCTGGAGAATTCTCCTGATCTTGGTTAGGTTCATTCTTGTGTCTATGGTCAACTGTTGGGTCATTTGGGAACTGGCCTCTGCTGGGACAATCACCCTGAAGCAGGTTTGTTTCCCACAGCAGAGAAGAGGGTCCCAACAGAATGAGAGGAAGTGTATGAAACACTGGCACACCATTCCTGCATCCTGTTGGCCAAAGCAAGTCACAAGGCTTACCAAAGTTCAAGGAGGGAGGAAATAGATTTCACCTCTTGACGAGAGGAGTTAGAAAGTCACATCGAAGAGATCCCAGGTACAAGGAGGAGTGAAGAATTGTAGTCGTTTTCACAATCTTGTACAGAAAGTCACTGACGAATCTTTAACAGAGGAGTGAAGTAATCAAATCGTATTCTAGAATGCTCACCTTAGAAGTATGTTGAGAACCATTGCTTTAACATTCCTCAACTTATATTATAGAAAACACACAAGTTATATACAGTCACTCTTCACTTTGCAGGATTCTGATATGCATAAAATTCAGTTACTGTGGATTTAGTTAAATAGCACCACCTCCAACCACACAGTTCCAATCCCTTTTACCAAGGTATAGTAACTGAGTGATTATATAAGTATTAACTTTACTGTTTGCTCTTTAGTGCACAAATCACTATGTAAATTAACAGATGCACATGATAGTTAGTGACCAATCACATCACTCCTTTCAAAGTCTGGTCACTGCACATTTGTAATTCAGTTCACACAGAGACAGCAAAGCATGTAGTCGTGGTGACTTCTTGTCTCCCAGTGACAAGCCCATGTGACATTTTACAAAAATGGATCATTGAAAGAGGAAATTAGCCAAGAAAGATGAAAGTACAGCTAAGAAACAAAAAGTGATAATGCTATTTGTAAAACTCACATGGAATTGTTGACATTACATATGCAACTAGAGGAACTTAATAAAGGCAAACTTATCAACATAAATGAGGAAAGTAGTTGTAACAAAAAAGATGAAGATGTCCCAGGGAAAATGACAACAGCAAAAATATTTACATTAAAGTAACTCTCAGAGAGATTTTACAAAGGATAAAATTCTGGAAGCTGACCCAAACTCGGAAAAGAGTATGAGAACTAGCCAAGGCATAGGAAAGATGCTCTCTGTATCATAAGTTATACAATAAGAAGGCAAGCACCATTGAAACTACTTGTGATAAGTTTTTTACAAATAAAAATTTTAATACTTAATGTGTCTAATATTTTAGATTACAGTGTACTAAATATTAGTTTTATTATTTTTTCATTTCTTTATACATTCATAACTAACAGTAAGATAGTTGTTAACTTTTTGACAAAAGGTCGCAAAACAATTATAATTCTTCCTATTGATTATTAAGATTGCTTTGCATGGTTTCAGCTCATGGAGTTGTTTTTATGGTCCCACAGTACTGTGCAAAGAGAAGACTGCTTGTACAAGAAACTTTCTTCTCAGTCAATGAGATTGTGTTTTATAGTTATTAGGTATAAATTGTTTTGGGTATAGTAACTGTAATTAATAAATAAAAAAATTAGATGTTAGGAAAACAAATTGGGTTTTAATAAGTAAAAATATTTTTTAATTAGAATTAATTCATGGTTAAAAAAAAACTAAACTGCTTTGAGATCTAGTAAACTGCTCCCAGAAGGAAAACGGGAGACATGCTTTTCCCTAAACATCACTTCAGAGCCCATAATCATGATGCTAATGAGCAATAAGATCTTTGTCAAGAATAAAAGCTCTCTGCTTCAAAATAAAAATTGGTTACAGCCTCATCTAAAATGAAGAGCTTCCAATTTTGAAAGCGTACTAGTGCAGAGCGGGTCAGAGCCCACTACGGATCTTGGAACTGGAATATTCTGTATTGGTCCCTCGGGTCATCTGTGCTAGAGGAAGTAATAAATATCTCAAAGGTCAGTTCTTCCATAACTTTCCTATGGCCTTTCGGTCCAGTGCAAAAAAGCTGGTAGAAGCATTAAGGCTGGATACCAAATTATGTGTCCAACGAACCAAGTTCATACACCAAAAAAGCTTTTAAAAGATAAATGACTAAATCTCTCACAATTAAATAAATTAAAATAAATATCCCTTTAGAGAAAAAGAAGAAAAAACTTGGAGAAATAGTGTAAATGCAAAAATGGGTCTTGTATATGTTGCAGGTAGTTCTTCTGAGAGTGTCTTCCTATTAAGTTACCTTAACAATCTAAATATGGACTTGTTTTGAGGTAATAATAAAACTGTCATATTTGTTTATTGAACAAATACCTATATAACTTTCGCTATATGCCAGGCACTGTGCTAAGCACTTTATTAATATTCACTCAGGGAATCATCTCAACAACTCTTCCTGGTATTTTCATTTATCTCATTTTAAAACAACTCAGGCACAGAGAGGTAAGTAACTTGCCCAATATCACATTACTAGTAGATAATAAAGATAGAATTTGACCCAGGCAGGCTGATGACAAAGGTTGTGTGCTCTTTTACAGGATGCTATGACATGTTGATTTTTTCCACCCAGCAGTTTATTTTGGTATGTTTTTGTTTTTCTTTTCAGATCCTTCTCACTAATTTCTATTGTTCTTTTGAAAGTTGGAAAGCATTATTCTTTACCCATTTATAAGAATTTGGATCTGATTCTTAACCTATGATTTTCATTCAGTTTAATGATATATGAATTTTCAGTGAGAACACATTGTATATAGGGCAAAGATGTGTCTATCTTTGTATCTTGAAGAGACAGAGATCTATTTTTATAAAAGGCAATCTTTGAAGAAATAATTATAGTTACCCACTTGTGGTGTTACTATATACCAGGCAATGCACATGCTAGCACTTTTATGTGCAGTGTGTCCTATGCTCCACACCACAACATAAGTACCACTATAATTCCCATTTGATAGATTAGAAAACTTAGCTTAAAAGAGGTCAAATAACTTATTCAGAGTGGCACAGCCAGTAGGTTGTGGAGCCCGTACTCAAATCCAAGTTTATCTGACTCCAAGGATCACTGTTTTGCTCATAAGTCTGTGCCATTCTATATCACTTCTGAGATGGGTTATTTTCTTACAAGTATTATTAAAGGAAGAGTTTAAGGAACAACAGAAGCCACATGTTACGTTAAAGATAAAATTCTTCCTCTATAAGATGATAAGCCACTTGGATGCTCAATGACTAACCTTTTATAATCGAGTCTTTGATGAATGCCCAACCAGAATAAATACTACATAATAAAATTTAAAGAAAAGCTTCTAAACCAAACTATAATACAAACATCCTTTTAAGGTATAAATTGTCATCAATATGTCTTACCTATGGCAAACCATGTCTCAAAAAAAAAAAAAATACCCACATATACAAACACTTTACAAACACCTTATACAAATATTCTTCAAAACACTTAACATTGCTGACTTTTCCAAAATAATTACACTTTTCAGAAACTATTTTCTCATTTTCTTTTTTTTTTTTATGTGAAGACATGGTATAATTTTGCTATATTTTATCCAGAATTTGTGATCAGCAATGCATTCCTTCAATTTTTTCATTTATAGACATTTTCTTTTTTTTAATTTTTTTTTTTATGGTGACATTGGTTAAAGAAATCTAATAAGTTTCAGCTGTATAGTTTAACAGTAAGACATACACATATTTACACTGTGTGTTCACTTCCCATAGTTAGATTTCTTTCTGTCACCACATATTTGACCCCTTTTACCCCATCTACCTCTCCCCTACCCCCTTCCCCCTACCCTCTGGTAACCACTAATTTATTGTTCATGTACATGAGTCTCTGTTCGTCCTGTTCATTTGTTGCTTTTAGGTTTATATCCCACATATAAGTGATATCATGTGGTTTTCAACTTTTTCACACATTTCTTATTTTGTTTCCCCCTACTTTTCATTATCAGTGAATGAACAGAACACTTCAAAAATATGCCATGTACACTTTCAAGCATCATTTCCTCTGAAAAAGAAAAGAAAAGAGAAAGCAAAAAGAAACTGTATAATACATTAATTTTAGATACATTGCCTGATGTTTTTTCTAGATGGATTAACTTACAATTTAGAAGCCATTCTGTGTGCTTATTTATAACTTGGCTATTTTATAGTAAGTGATTTTAATAATGACTCCATAGTCATATCTTTCTTTCTAAATTATTTATTTATTTATTTTTAGGACTCAAATGGTTCCCAAGCAACTACCATGGTCTCATGGTGGGGAAGGAAGACAGGATTGCCATGTCATTTTATTCCCTCTTTGGCAGTCACAAATGGAGTAAAAAAAAAAAAGAAGAAGAACTTTTGAAAAGTAAAAGCTCCATTCACTTTGGAAGAGCTTGTTTGGTTATAATCTTTGTACATGAACTTTACCTGTTCCATTGGGAATTTATCAAAATATATTTAAGAAAATATAAAAGAAACCTAACCTAAAATGACATATATTATACTGCCATATTAACTATAAGGTATCTATTCCTTAATTCACTGCTTCATTCTCAAATTTTCCTTAGCAAGAACTCCTTTACATTTCTCTCGCACCCCCTACCAAGACTCTAGTTAAAATTTTTAATATTCAACAAAATCTATTTTTAAGTAATAAACAATTTCCTCTATTTTATAGGTGCTGGACATAGGGCTATGAGAGCTGACCACGTGGTTTTCCCCTCAAAGCCATAGCTTAAGCCTCAATTGGGAGAAGAGAAAGAAATAAGACTTATATAGAATTTAAGAATGAAGCATTAAATTGGACTGAACTGAATTTTATTAACTATGATGGGTATGGTGAGGATTAGATGAGGTCTTTGTCCTCAAACAATGGTGAGATAAATAGTTAATTCACCAGCACCAGGAAAATCTCCCTCAACATTTAATTAAACAAATCCACAAATACATCCCTTCCTGATGCATTTCCTCCAGTCTTCTCTTCATCAGCCTAGAATGTCTAAATCAGGTGGTTTTTACTTGCATAATCTAAAGCTTGAATGAAAGAGTGAAGAATTTTTCTACACATCACTAAAAAGCACATACAACATGGCATCATTTCTCTCAGAGCTCAATCCTACAGTTAAATGATAATGTGCATAAAAGAAAGGTAGCTGTCCACTTTCAACCAGTACCAAACAGGAAGTGCACTTTGCCCTTCTCACCATAGCCTCATTCCATCTTTATACATCACTCCCTAAAACTCTAGCATTACAGGGAGTTACAGCTCATGCTAGATTGAAATGTTTACTGAGTGTAAGAATTAAACAAAAACAAAAACAAAAGAGCCGTTACAAACTGCAAATTAAGGGATCAGCAAAACCCCTGCTGGTTTAAAAATCCCATTCGACCTTGCCAATACACTAATTAATATAATAAAACACACAAAGATCTAGCTTAACATTAAGCAAGCAGGCTGCCCACGGCTTGCTGCCCACTCTCTGAGCAAGCATCTGCTTAGAATGTAACCAATTGTCTCTTTGCGGGGGTGAAAGGAAGGGAAGGGAAATTGCTTTGGCAAAGAGTCTAACAGTTAACTATGCCCCTTTTGAAAACAAAATTCTTATCCTGTTTTTCATGCCAAGCACATACAATGTCAAGTGAATTGGTCTTAATACAAAACATGACAGAACTGCAGCAAACAGATGAAAGTGCTACCATTTACATGAACAAAAATAAGAGGAAAAGTATGTATACAATTAATCTCATGGTATTAACCAGTATTTGAAAATTTTCTTCTTTTTAATATTCACTCTTTTCTTGTGCCTAGAACAGAGTTTGGCACATAGACGGCATTCAATAATTATGTGTTTAATAACTCTAGTTAAAAAACCACATACCTGTTGATGTTCCACAGACATTGTTCATGTTAATGATTCCATATTAGTGCTAGATGCCCAAACTCAGAAGCCAAACATTGTTTTGCTTTGTTCCATCAGCAATCATTTATTATGCCCATCATTGTTCTAGGTATAATAAACAATATTATTTAAAAATTTAAGCTTCCTTTAAGCAGTTTACATCCTGGTTTACAGGGAAAAAAATGCACAGATAGGAAAAGTAAAGAACAGGACAGAAATAAGAACTGAGTGATGCATACAGGAGTAAACTACCATACATCTAGTACTGTTTCTTGATAAATAGTAAAAGATGCCACTGATTAAGCATTTTCTGTGTGCTACATAGACACTCTAGTAGGTCGTTTATATACATTATTTCATTTAGCTCTCACAACTTTGCCTCAGATTAGGTTTTACAATTCCTAGTTTTATACAAAACAGATACTCAGAGAGGTTATTCAAGATGACGCTGTTAGTAAAAGAAGTTTAGGGTTCCAGAGGTCTTACTTCAAAGATTACACTCTTTCCAAGCTGTCATGCTGTCTCCTGTTTTTAAAACTTATTAAATATGTTTGTGCCCTTTCTCGGAGCTACAGAGATATATAGGAGATGTAGCTTGGATACTGAATTATGGAATTGCTAAGACATCGAGATTTTATGAAAGAAAAATGGTCCAAGAATTTTAAATCTGGATTATTCAAGAAAATTTGTACTCTCTGTTCACCATACATGTGTAAAGAATGAAAGATTACTTAAAGAATAGGCAGGGAATTTTCATGAAAGGTTTGAGATTTGAGCTAAGCCTAGAGAACTCTAAAATTAAGTAAGATTCAACTCTTTCACTCAAGGAGTTAACGGTTGAACAAGGGAGAAAGTTGTAAATCAATGGATGTTTTTATAGGAGAAAGAGATTTAGAACTTAGTTAATTTTTTGTTTACACAACTAAAACATGGGTCTACACTTCTGTAATTAGTCGTGTTTGGCCTTAGGCAAGGTTCTTAATGATGGCTGTGACTCAGACTGAACACATCCTTTATTTTCTTAAGAAAACTAGGGTTATAATAACTCAAGGATCAGTGATACTATACTTTTATAAACATCTTTTCAAAACCAAATACAGAATTTGTAGTTCTGTTACATATAATTTTAAATAACAAAGGTAAAACATAGTCATAAAAAAATTCTAGCAATAAAAAATTTTTAAAGTACATAATAAAAGCCACTCCTTCCCTTAATCTTATTTCCCTAGAATGTTTCCATTCATTCATTATTCAATAGATCTTTATTGAGTACCTACTATGTGCCAGGCAATGTTCTACCTAGACTCTTGGAAAATCTATGAACAAAATAGACAAATAAACTATTCTCATAAAGTTTAGATTCTAGAGGGAAAAAGTCAACTAATAATATATATTTAAATTATGTGGTATGTTAGAAGATGCTAAGTGCTACAGAAAAAACAAGTAAGACAGAGCAAGAGGGGGTTAGGAATGCAAGCTGTCTGGGATGCAATTTTAAACAAGAAGTCCATGGGATAGGCCTCATTGAGAAATACCATTGTCCATGAAAATCCAAATACATACTCATTCATTATTATTTCTACAAACATAAGATGACATCCTGGCACTGCATTTTTCAGTTCAAAAATAGATTGTGGGCATAATTTCACGTCATTATATATGGATTTGCTTTACTCTTTTTAGTCATTGCATGGTATTTCATTATATCTGAGCGTTTGTTTTTTTCCTACACTTTTGTGAACACAGGCATTATCATTTCGTTTAAATCTTTGCAATAATTTTTTTTAACAAAAAACTCTTGCAAAATATTTGAAGTTCTCTTATTATTATTTTATCATGTTTATTGTTCATTGATTCATAATTATAAATATAAAATGTCAAAATAGATTTCATTTATAATCCATTGTATATTTATCAAATATTTGATTCTACAATTGTATCCAACAGAATACTCTGAATATTTATTAATATTAACTGAAATATTATTACTAAATTAAATAAGTTCTCATAGTACTATTCTTTAAATTGTTCTGAATTTTCGCTACTTCTAGAAAAATTTTCTCTTGTCCTATAAAACTTTAGCATGTTTTTTTAACTTAAGACTTTTAGTTTACACGCACAGCCACTATCACATTTTATCAAAGACCTTGCCAGTTTTCAACACAGTAGGCTATGACCCAATAAATACTAAGTACAAATGGGAGCTTGAATTTAACAGTGTAGGGAGTGGGACTTTGTCGCAGTCACCAGTGAGCCAAGGAAACTCTTCATAATTATATTTGGAACTGTTCTTAAGATTTATTGAAGGAATTAACTTGATTCATAAGAGATCCAATCAGATTAAAGATTAATGGGAAAAGATATAATATTTGCTTTATATTTTACCTCTTCCTTCCTCTTCCTGGGTTTTCTTTCACCCCGACATTGGTGTTACATACGGTTAAGCATTCTTAACTCCCCTATGTTATAGTCTTCTCTGACGCAAGTTTATCTTGAGCACAGAAAAGACACCATGTGAAGTCAGAACAGGACACAAGGTTAAGGGCAGTGCCTAAGCACTGGAAACAGCAAGAACTCTGCCTGTTTCCACTCTTGCCCCACTACAATCCATTGTCTCACAGTAGTGAGAATGAAAATAAGGCTGGGAAAAAAAATCATATCATAATATTTTGCTTTTCTAATGGCTTCCCACTGAGGTTAAAACACAAAGTCCTTATAATGGCCTATAAACTCCTACAAGATATAGCCCATGGCTGCATATCTCATCTTCTCTATTTCTCTCCCACTCTGTCACTACATTCTAGCTTTTTTTCTGTCTTACACACCAAGTTTCTTCACACTCCTGGACCTTAAAATGTAAATTTCCCTCTGGCTCCAACACTTTCCCTGGGGGTCATATGATGACCTTTCATTAGCACTTGATAGACTGTTGATAAATATTCATTAAATGAATAAAGGAAAAAGGTGGTAAACATTTAAGTTGGTCATATATTAATTAATCCAGCTAATACTTTTGGATAATCTATTATGCGCCAAGCATTGGTGATAAAAAGATGAACATAAATCGCAGCCTTACTTTCTTCTCCTTTTAGTAGGAAAACAAAAAACAAACAAACAAAAAAAAACAAACCTGCTGTTCAGACGCTTACAGAAATCTTAAAATACCAACTTGAAAATAGCAACTTTGAAACAGGATTGCTAAATAAGAGTTAAAGAATTAAATCAATATGGAAGCAATAAAGTTTAAATTTAAAGGTCCTTCTTCTTTGTGTAATCTGATTTTGTTCTCTTAGCGAGTTTTTCCAGATGCAGTTACCCAAATGTTTTCTTCTTTTGGGAGACTCCTGTGACTATCCTCAATGTTTACTACAAAAACACATGGTTTTATGATCTTTGATACATGTTTGCATATATAAGTATATTAAAATAATTTTTATGACATATACATTTTATCCTTGAATTTTGGACTGATTTTATTTGAATTACGTTTAAAATGGACAAGGAATCAAATAAAAAAGATCCAAAGTAAAACTTATCCAAGAATTAAACATGGTAAATTTCAAGAGAGTTATGGTAAAAGAGAAATTTTTAGAAGGCAAAGAGGCAAGAGATTTCATGGGAGATGATCTAAGCCTTCAAAGGTAAAGAAGAAGTTGACATCTTCTGTTGGAGTAGGGGAGTCACAGCATCCCCTGGTGACTTCAGGGGAGGGCCTGAAAATGAGGAGACATTTTAGAGAACCACAATGGAGAAGGTGAGAATAATTTAAGAAGGCACGAAAGTGATCAAGTGGAAATTTGTGGTAATCCCAATTGACAGGGTCTTATACGGCTTTAGAATAAATTAAGAGAAAAATGATAGTGTCCTGGGTTTGGAGAGAACTAGTAGTAGCAAGTGAGCAAAAAAGTCAAGGAACCTAGGTAAAGTAGAAAGAATTACATAATAAACTCCATCTTCAATAATTATCTCCTCATAGCTGATCTTGTTTTCTTTATACCTCCACACTCCTCCCCTACTCATTAGATTATTTTGAAACCAATCTCAGATATATTATTTCACCTGAATTTTAGTATGTATCCTTAAAAGATAAGGGCTCTTTTTAAAAAACATGATTACAATGCCATTATTACTCGTGAAAAATGAACAATTCTTAATACGAACACCCAATTCTTGTTCAAGTGACTCTGACAGCCTCAAAATTTTTTTATGGCTATCTTCTTCGATTCAGAATCCAACCAGAATTTACATGTTGCATGTGCTTTTTAGGTCTCTTAAGTTTCTTGAAACTTATAGGTCTTCCTGAAACTCTTTGCTTCTCTGCAATTTGTTGTTAAAGAAACTAAAAGTAGGAGAGAGAGGGTCAGATATGCAGCCAGGAGCTAGATTTTGTAGGGTTTTATAGGCTATTGTAAGAAATTTGGGTTTTAAGGGCATTAAGAAAGTAAAATATTGTGATTTCAATTGTTTTCTAGCTTCATTCTCATTTGGCTACTGTGGGTTATAGTGGGCAAGAGTGGCAACAGTCAGACTCATTGCCATCTCTAGCACTTAGGCACTGCCCTTAATCTCGTGTCCCTCATTTATGATTTCACATGAAGAGTTTCCTGTTTTTCAAGATAATCAATGATTACATTGAGTATAGACGTTTTCTAACAAATAGTTCTCTTTGGGACAAGAGACAACCTTCTTTTAGGGGTTCTTTATAATGAATATGAGTGAACATACAGCAGATTAATCTTGGCATGAGAGATAATAAGCTCTTACTTTCTCTTAAGTGCTCCCCTCTGTGCAGAGACAAAGTGGACCTTGGCCAGACTAGCCAGTGTGAACTGAATCCCACTGTTAACAGCAGCTTGCAGCACAAGCCTCACTGAGTCTGCTTGAGTTGGCAGCATTAAAAGAAACTCAGCCCTTGTTAATTATAAGAGCCAAATGCCCCATCCTGTTTTTTCCAACTTCCACTTCAAAATAAAGTGAATATTTCTCATTCTATTGAGTGTTACAAATAGAACTCAAAAATTTAATAAAATATACCTTTCAAAGAGAATTAATGTGGAAGCTTTGGGATTCGCATGCTGTCAATAACAGCTGATATGTATGTGCCAGAAAAGAGACTTTTCTAACTCAGGATAATTAATAATAAAAATTGTTTTATTATTCTATTTTAAAAGATTACATTTTCCAATATCCTCTAGAAGCCACAAAATTTTTGTTGCCATGAATTATTTTTTTATAAAGTTATTTTCTATTTACAAGTTTCTTTAGTATTCTGTTGCATAGTCACAATGACAAGCCAAATAAAGCACTGTTTGAATGGCCTTCCATGTCAGACTGCTTAGGTTTGAATTTCAACTCTTTCCCTTTCTTATTGAGCAAACTTAGGCAAGTTACTTAACCTCTTAGAATTTGTGTTTCTTCCTAAACACAAACATAAAAAGTGGAGATCATATTAGAACTATATCATAGGCCATTAATGAGAACTAAATGAGTTAGTATCTGGAATAGATTTTAAACACTAATAATCACTAGTGTTGTAAAGTGTTAGGTATGATTACCTACCTTCGAAGCTTTAAAATGTTGTCGAGGCTATGATTCTTTTTTTTTTTTTTTTTAGTTTAAATTTTTAAATGCACATTTCAGTGGCTTTGAAACATTCACAAAGTTGTGCAATAATCACCACTCTCTAATTCTGGAGCATTTTCACCACTGCACAAAGAACTTCATACGTATTATCAGTCACTCCCACTCCCTGGCAACCACTAATCTACTTTTGGTCTCTATAAATGTGCTTGTTCTGGAAATTACATGTAAATAGAATAATAGAATATGTGGTCTTTTGTGTCTGATTTCTTTCACTTAGGTAATATTTTTGAGGTTCATCCATGTTGTAGCCTATATCAGTACTTCATTTTTTTTTTTTATGGCTAAATAATATTCCTTGTATGGACATACCACATTTTGTTTACCCATTCACCAGTTGATGAATGTTTGGGTTGTTTTCACTTTAGGGCTATTAAAATAATGCTGCTATGAATGTTTATAAATAAGTTTTCGTATAAACATAGTTTTCAATTCTCTTGGGTAAATACCAAGGAGTAGAATTGCTATGTCATGTGATAACTCTAATTTTAACTTTTGAGGAACTGCAAACTGTTTTCCAAGGTTGTAATACCCTTTTATATTCCCACCAGCAATGTATGAGGGGTCCAATTTCTCCATATTCTCATTAACATTTGTTATTGTTTGTCTTTTTGATTATAGCCAGCCTAGAGAGCATGAAGTGGTATCACACTGTGGTTTTGATTTGCCATTTTGCTAATGACTAATGAGGTTAAGCATCTATCCATGGCCTTATTGGCCATTTACATGATAGTAATGTCCCTGCTTTCATTTGTGACTTTCATCATTTAAGTCTTCCTTTTTTTGTTCTTGGCCAGTCTTGCTTAAGGTTTGTAATTTTGTTGTCATTTTCTCTTTTGTTTTTATATTCTCTATTTCATATAATTCTATTAATTTATTATTTCTTTCCCTCTGCTTGCTATCTATTTAATTTTTTCTTTGTTTTCTAGTCTCTTAAGGTATACAATTAAGTTACTGATTTAAGATCTTTCTTCTTTTCTAATATAAGCAATTATAGATATGAATTTTTTTTTTCCTGCTCTAAGAATATGCTCATTGAGAAATCAGCAAGGGCTAAATTAAGTGCATGGGCTATAAGATGTAATGCTTAGCATCCAAGGACCAAAAAGGTATTAACAGGATACAGGTTTTTTTTTTTTTTTTGAATAGAGAGCAAAAGCAGAACTTATTATCATTATCAATGTTAGATTTGTATTATTATCTTCAATATACCAACAAGAGCTATCAAATCTAACATTATTTTCAGAAGGTTATAAATGATAAATATATAATTTATAATCTATCACTCCATTAATTTCTCCCTGTATATCAGCCAACATTTTCTTCATGCCCACGATGCTGATGTATTTTTCTGTCAAATGATTTGTTTGTTTAACCAATGGTTGCGTCAATATGTTGTTTGTTAAGACTTTCAATGAAATAAACTAGAACTAGGCTAACTTTCTGTTCTCCTAATTATTATGTTTTTTAAAAACATTTTTGGAAGAGAGTTTCTACTTAGAATAGCTAAATAAACAATTTTAAGAAAGAAAGTACCTTACTGTTCAAGTCCAAGCTCAAATATAACTTTTCTTTGAAGACTTTTCTGATTATCCAGAAAATGATTTCTGCATAATCTTCCCAAACATTATCCTCTTGTAGGATTTGCCATGTTTTATTGTTATTGTTTGTGTTATTATAATTCTTTTCCCAGTAGGTTGCTAAACTGTGAGTTCTGGGAGGGTAAGGAACATGCTTTATTCATTACTGTGTCAGCAGGGCGACTCAGTGCCGAGGACTCAACACTCTGTCAATCTGGGAACATGGCTACCAGCCAGTTCTGAGATTTTAACCACGAGTGTGTGTGGCACTTTGGACGTTTGTTTCACATCTGTTGCCTTCTTGTTTACCATCCCATTATCAAAGAGTCTGGAACTGTTATTGTCATCTTCACTTTAAAATTAGAGAGACACAGTACAGAGAAATTAAATGACTTTCCAAAAATTATATAGTGAATAAAAGTCTAGGATATAAATAAATTTTCAGTCATCAGTATTCTAAAATGAGGTTGTGTTCTTCAGTAAGGCTGCTCCTGCAAGGTGTCAATTAACAAATCAAGTTCATGCTTTTCCCTTTTATAAGGCAAATTCCTAAAGTAAAAAAAAATATGAAAAATTCTACATAAAACTCTAGAAGAAAGACTACTGGTGTTTTAAACCTCCCCTTTAACCCAGTGTCAAAGCTAATTTAGAGAAAGTCATTTGTTTCCTTTCGTTTCCATTTTTTCCCTGCTGAGATAAAGCACTTCCTTCACTTCTGCTCCTTTAACAACATGTTCCAGCAGAGGGAGCTCCAAGCGTTTTACATCTACATATTACCGCAGTGCCTTCTCTTCCTCCCAACATGCCTATCCCAAAGACTAAAAGTTTTGGCCTAATTTCTGGTGCCAAGTCATTGAATAGGCATGGCTTGCTCCTGGGGGGTACATTAGGAACTGGTAGGGCTTGAAAAACCTGAAGAGAGAGAGACTCTGTAATTTATAATACATTTCCATATTCAATCAATGAGGTCATATTTAAATAAACAATATGAAGTATAGATCATAATTTTTAATGCTTGACTTGCTATAGTTAGAGATTGTGATAGATGATTAAATGATAACAACCATGCTTTTTCCTCCCACAAAGGCATAGCATATCCAATTCATCTCAAAGGATAACACGGGGATACTTTTGTATGTTCTTCATCTAGCAGGTCAAATATGTACAAATATCTCTACATCTACTATATGGACTCAGAGCTTATCTCACTCTAAATCTAGTGATTCATCCAAGAATTAAATACTGATTGCGGCAAATTGTTGGCTTGCCAGTGTTTTTGGTAGTTTATGCAACATCTAAAAATGACAAAGAATGCATTGTGGAGTGGTTCTAAAAAATACATTTAGCTTGAAATAAGCATTTAAAAAAAACGTTTACTTAAAATAATAAATCAGAGAATAAAAAAAGAGGTGGAAAATATTGAGTATCTCCTACAGGCTGGCTATAATGCAGGCATAAATTGAAACATGATAAAAATGTTATTTATAATAATAAATTTAGGCAGACTAAGGATTTAAATATGAAAGATAAGTCTGAAAAGATTTTTAAAAATATCTTTATGTCTCAGGAATAGGAAAGAGTTTCTTAAAGAAGATATAAAAAGTTCAACTCATTAGGTAAAAGTGATATTATATTATTGATATTATATTATTATATTCTAATTAAGAATTTCTGATTTTCAAAAGAAACCATCAAAAAGTAAGAAGATAAGGATAAAGTAGAAGAAGAAATTCAAAACTTATATAATGAACAGAGAATTACTATTTAGAATACAAAAATTACTTCTAAAAAACTAATCAGAAAAAAAAAACACAAAAATCCAATAGAAAAAATAAGAAAAAATTAAACAGGAAATTTGCAGAAAAGTATATCTGAATTGGTAATAAATATAAGAAACATTAAAACTTCACTCAAAACTAGATACATGCAAATTAAAACCAAGAGATTTATTTTATATCTACCAGGTTGGCAAAAATTAAAGTCTGGCAAAACTAAGAGTTGGCCAGAATTTGGTACAAGTGAAATCCTCAGAAACTTTTCTTAAAATCATAAATTGATATAACCAGCTTGGAAGACAATGTGGCAGTATCTAGTGACATCAAAGTCATGAATACTGTGGAAGCAGCAATTCCACTTCTGAAGAAACTCTTGCATTTGATATGTAAACTTGTACATGTCACAAGAGTTCATAGCAGTGTTGCCTATAATAGAAAATATTGGAAATAGCTCAATATCCATCAATAGGATAGACGAGTAAATTAGGGTATATGCACGCAGTGCAGTACTACTACACAGCAGTAAAAAATGAATAAAGCACAGCCAAATACATCAGTGAGACAAATCACAAATTCAATGTTGAGCAAGAAAAACAAGTTGCAGAAAAATACATGTAATATGATATTATTCATTTAAAGTTCGAAAACATGCAAAATAAATGCAAATAGGGTAAAAGTACAAAGAAATATATGGGAATAATAAACATTACATTCAGGATAGTGTTTACCTCTGTGAGAGAGAGAAGGAGGGATGTGTTTGTTTGGAAAGGATCCCACAGAGGCAAGTACACCGTTTTATTTAGTTATCCTTTCTACATTACATATACATACATATGTCATTAAGTGCTATATAAGTTTAATTATTTTGAAAAAACTTTTTAAATTGTATGTTTAAAACTCTATAAGCTCTCAATTGGGAGAAGTCATTCTAACAGAATGAGATAGGTTTAAAATAGAGTCATCGTTGTAGAGATAAAGCATTAGCAGAAAATCTGTGAGATATTGTGAATAAGGAAACTGTATAATTATGTTTGATTGAATTTGGGTACAAAGAAAGAAAAGATTAAAAAGAAGTTCGACTACTTCAAATTTTGGAAGCCAAGAGAATTTGGGTGGCACTAAGGAAGTTGGGTATAGTAACAGATTGGAAGTCAGGACCCAACATGCCAAAATTCAATATTGACAGGAGAGCCAATGGAGAGTTCCAGTAGCTTACTGGAAAGACCGATGTGTGAGTCATTGGTACAGGGGTCAAGGTTAAACTTAAGTGTGAATTGGCTATTTGAAGTAAGGAGCAGTCAGAGGCCTCTCTTAGGCCTGTTCTTGGAGGAGTAACCAGCTGAATAACAAAGCAATAGCAGCATGACCTTCAGCTAATATTACAGCAGAATTGTCTTCCTACAACTGCCATTATGTACAGAAACAATACAGTTCATTTTTAAAAAGGAAGACACTATGGAGAATGTGAGAAGAAGAACAGCAGCACGAAATAAAGGCCTGAAACACAAAACTGCTACCGAAGAACTTCAAAAGGCTGTAGTTGCTGAGGATGGGGCGACGGAAAGCGGGGTCTAGCCCCCTAAAGCACTGTCTTTCCTCCAGGCTTCAGCATTTTGGAGATTAAGAACAAGCAGTGGCAGACACTTGGGCCACACTTAATGTTTACGCGGTGGAAACAGCAGCAGAGAAAGGAAAAGTTGGCAGCTAAGAAAAAACTTGAGAGCGAGGCTCCTGGTTCCAAGGCTCCACCAAAGCCTATACCCAAGACCACTGACAACCAGCAAGTGCATGATGAAGCCACAGTAGACCCTAATGATGAAAAGGTTGCTTATGATGAAGCTACGATGTATTTGCTTCTTACTTCAACAGACTTCTCCCAATATTCTCATCATAACATCAGATAGACCTCATGGGAGAACAGTACGACTCTGTAAACAGCTATCTACAGTTATACCAAACTCACATATTTATTACAGAAGAGGACTAGCTCTGAAAAAGATTATTTCACAGTGTATTGCCAGAGACTTCACAGATCTGATTGTTATTAATGAAGATCATAAAACACCAAATGGATTAATTTTGAGTCACTTACCAAGTGGCCCGACTACTTATTTTAAAATGAGTAATGTTTGTCTGTGTAGGAAATTAAGAGGCAAAGACTCCACAGAACACATACCTGAAATAATTCTGAATAATTTTACAACACGGTTGGGTCATTCTATTGGACAGATGTTTGCACCTATCTTTCCCAATAATCCTCAATTCATTAGAAGGCAGGTTGCCACATTTCACAATCAACGAGATTATACCTTCTTCAGATTTCACAGATACATACTCAAGAGTGAAAAGAAAGTGGGAATTTAGGAACTTGGACCACATTTTACCTTAAAATTAAGATCTCTTCAGAAAGGAACCTTCGATTCTAAATATGGAGAACATGAGTGGGTCCATATGCCCCGAGAAGTAGAAAAAAATTCTATTTATAAAGTATTGAAGTAATAGTATTGGATTTTGCTGAATGGCCTGTCTCGAAATTGTGACAGAAGACCCTTTACAAAATAGCATTTACTGAGTTCATAAACTTCTTTCATGTCTGACCAAATTACCATGTGCCATGAATTTGTCACTTTATTTTTGTAGAAAATACAAATAAAAGTCATTTTAGTAAGAAAAAAAGGAAAAGAATGAATAATGGAAATATTAAAAAGTTCATCCTTATTAATCAAAGAAATAGAATAAAGCATGGGCAAAGAGAAAGAAAATCATATGTTGCTGGTAGAAGTATAAACCTTCCTAGGGGCCACTTAGGTAAGATAATAGAAATCTTTTGAATTTATGTGCCCTTGATGTAGTTATTCCACTTTTTGCAAAATATCTTGATGACTTAGCTACAAGTTATACAACCTAGTGATTTTGTGTTGAAAACTGAAAAACTTAAAATAACTAAAAATGAATTCTTGATTAAAGAAACAATAGTACTAAGTCCATATAGTGAAACATTCTGCAATCATTTTTAAATGTTGTTAATGTAAATATTTTTTAACTTGGCAAGTTATTCAGCATATGTTTTGAGTGGGGGGGGAAGCAAAAGCAATTTTTTAACTCATTAACTCATGTAAAGAAAATGGTTCAAAATAATACAAAGCAGGATATTAACAGTTGCTGTTTTAAAACAGTAATGTTATTTTTATTTTCTCACATTTCAACCGTAAGCATATGTTGCTTTTATAAGATAAAACAACATTAACATTTATCTTTAGTTTTTAAAATTGTCTTTATAATTTTTCTTAGATGGATCAGAAATATATTTAGTTATTGTGAAAGCAAAGAAAGGGGAAAATATCAGAGACGTTATATCAAGCAAAGCAGATCTTTGTATATTCCCGCCACCAGTGGGTTAAATATCACTGATGGTATCATATCATTTGACCCTAGAAGTAAACCTGAGAATTGAAGTCAGTCTTCCATTTGAGAGGCAATTCCAAGCAGCACTGGCAGCAGAGAGAGAAAGGGAAGGAAGCTAATTAAGGGTGCATTAGCATACAGATGCCCCCTGTGGGCAACTGGGCTCAATGCCCTGAGGAAGTCTACAAAACTGTGCAGAAGAGTTGCCCCTAACCAGGTAGGTGAGGTCACTGTGATTTTTAGTCACCAACTCCCTTCAGTCAATATTTGAGAGCTGCTTGTGGGGAGAGGGGAGATGACAAACTTCCCAGCATTTCTAGCCTCCCTTGCCTTTGGGCTGGTCAGGCGCATAGAAAAAAACCCTCAGGTAAAGAGTTGCAGGTGTCCGCATGTAGAAGCAGAGGTTCAACCAGCATGCTCCACTGCCTAGCTTCAGGGATGCCCTTACTGACACATCTGTTTAAATATCCTAATATCTAGATCTCTTGTAATTTCTCATACCTATTTTAAATGATTTTTTTCCCTCAAGTACCCAAATAATATGTGAAGGTATAGCCTCTTCTGGGTCAGGAAGGGGGTGAGGATAAAATGAGAGAAGGAATGAAGAAGATTACAATTTGCTTCAACTGGTCAGTGCTGAACACTGTTAGGTGTTGTGGAAATGGAAAAAGAAGTGCAAGTCATAAATTCTGGTCCACAGAGCTTACAATGTAAGAAAAACTTATTTACATATGAAATATATAAGTGACAGTAAAGGATGTGTATAATTAAGGGTTAATGTGAGTGATACAGATAAAAAAGCTGAGGAGAGAAGCATTTCTGTGTTTAAAAGTAGGTCAAACCCTGAATCCGAGACCAAACCAGAGGATTATATGACAGTTGAAATGAGGGCATTCTAAGTGATAAGCCCAACAGGAGTAAAAGTGCCCGTAACAGGTGTGCTGAATATCTTCCACTTATCTCTCTAGATCCCTCCCTCTTTATCCTTCTCTATCCTAGTGTGTGCCAGAAAAGCTGACCTTTATGGACAAGATTAATGGACTTCCTTGAACTCTGACTTCTAGCAGCTGCCTTTAGCAGGGTGTCACGAGGTCAAAGAGGAGAGGGAGTCTGGGATATTTCTATCCCAGTTCCCTTCTTGCAGGGTCGCCGCAAATTAGTTCCTTTCCTTTATCAAGGTTTTAATATAGTCAGCAGGCCACTACACACAGCTTTCTCTCCTCTCCAGGTCCTGGTAACTGCTCTCTTAGTAGCTCAGGAGTATTGCATTGTTCCTTGTAGCGTTTCCTAGAAACTTTGTTAAATTCTTCTCAAATTGCTCTTTAAATATACTATGAGTTTTCTGCCAGCAGCCTGACTGAGAGTGGGAATAGGCTCCATTAGAGAAAAGAGTGGAACGTTTGGCAGAGTTTGAAGAAATGGTTCATATTGAGAAGTAGAGGTAGGGAAGATGGACATTTCTTTTTAATTTTTTTTCTAAAAAAAAAAAACGATACTCCAGATTTGAGGACAATATTCAGAATGAAGTTTAAAAATTCTTAACTGACATGTAAATGGCTGTTTGACAATGAGCATGCAGCAAAGGTGATTCCATATCTTCTATTCTGAGCTTTCTTTGGCCTCATCTGTTTTCTACTCAATAGTTGTGACATAAAAGTCTTTGTGTGGTACCTCCTGCAGGTAGGCACTTATTCAGTTACACTCCGGGTTTTTATGATTTGAGTCTCAGCTACTGATAAAAGTAGCAACTGAAACTTCCCTAATAGGCTGAACAAGAACAGGCTATTCTATTCTGTAGTCCAGTTTCGCCTCTAAGGAAATTAGCTGAAAGTTTTTCTTCTGGTTCTGATTCCTTGAAAGAGAAATGCCATTATAACAATTTCTCTTTTTCAGTGTTGGCTTATAAACTTTCAGAGAATCACAAATCTCTCTGAAAATCTGAGTTTCTTTCAGCACCATTTGTGCAAGAATTATGGGTATATGAGTTCTAGATTGTGGTGACATGACAGACATCAACCATTTAAAAGAATTACATCATCTACAAAAGGTTGCAACATGATAACCTCAAGGCGTGGTCTTAAAGTTTCTGTGCAAACAGGTCAAGGCCTAGTGAAGAAAATCATGTACCTTATCTGATTCTCCACCCTGGTCATTAGTACACACAGACCTAGGTTAGGACTACGGCCTGTTCCAGGAACCAGCATGTAGCAGAAGGCAGGGGAGGGGTGCTGGTTTATGTCAGAATGAACACCAATTATGATCAGACAGTCTCTGAGGGGGTTTTCAGTAAGCAGGTCCAGCTTGTGGGTAGGACAGCAGTCATGTCATGGAATAGTCTCTCCACACTGATTTCTCTCCTTCAATCAGTGGTTTTCATCTGATGATTTCCTCATGGCTCTTGACTGTCTTAAATTCTTTTTTCATTGACCCAGTGAAAGAACAGTCCTAAATTGCTAGTTAATAGAGAAAGAAAGCCTGCAAGCCTGGGCAGGCCACTGTGCCTGTTCCAAAATTTGGAAGCAGACACATTTTGTTTATCAGATACAGATATTATTCTTTATGCAACTGGAAAATCCAGACTCTCAAGTCCTGTAGTAAGACTGTTTGGGTGATTCAGTGGTCATCAGGAACTCAGGCTCCTCCTGTCATTCTTCCACCATCCTGTACATGACTTCTACCTTCAAATAACCTTGTAGTTGTCAATGAAAAGAAGATTTGAATCTTTGTAGATTTAAGAAATTTTACTTGAGCCCATCTGAGGACATTGCCTGAGAGCAAAGTTCTAAGAAGCCTTGAAACAGTGCTCTAACTTTAGGAAAGTGAGGAGATGTTTATATATGTAAGAGGACTAAGAAAATACAGCCATGCATCAGTAGTTTTAGTTACATACATTAAGGATTAACAGTTTTATATCAGTTGGAGAGAATATACAGATAAGGTATGGTCATCAAACAGCTGGAGTCGGGAGTTGTGGGAAGGGGTCTGGAAGCAATTATTTTTACACTTATCAGGATGTATAAATAACAGGCACTGCTTTCTATAATCCTTTATCTTTTTAGCTGGAACTGTTGGAAAATATATGTGGCTAACTCCATGGAAAGCTTTGGTTAGGAATTTATTGTGTTCCCTTGGTTACTGATCAAGTTGGAACAGTAGCTTAGATACCTTTTCTTTTCTGATAGTCCAAGATGGCTGCTAAAATTTAAGTCATTACTTCCAGGAGGAAAGAAGAAAGATAAGAGAGCTGTCTCCCAGCTGAATTAATTTCTTGCAGTCAGCCATCCGCAAAGTCCTGTGCAATACTTGTACCTATATCTCACGGATAGAACTTAAGTTTGTCAGGGAGAATAAGAAATAATCTGTCATCTGGGTACATAGTCAATCTCCAAAAAAAAATGGGTTCTTTTATTAATGAAGAAGAAAGAAAAGACTATTTAAGCAGCTCGCAGTATCTGTCATGCTACATTTATTTAAATTTTAAAAAACTCAAAAAAATAAACTTTTCAGAGATAGATTGCATTATGATAATGTGAAGATGACACCAGAAAGCTAATATAAATCTACATCTTAATGAAAGAAGCACTTTTCATGGACATTATACATTTGCAATACATATTGGAATTAAAACACAATTACATTTATTTCACTGTGTTAATTTTTACCATACATATACATTTTTGCTCAGAAGTGCATTGCACATATTTCATAGATATTGGAAAAAGCAATTTGTTTAAATGTGTTCTTCTGATAACTAAAGTCATAACACTACTGGAATGTGGTAGGGATGGAGACAAATTACTCTCATCTGGTCATTCACATATTGCTCTAGAGAGAATTCCACAGCTTCCCACATATGGAGCCTGAAAGCTCGACCTGCCTAGGCAGGTTCATGGGAAGTGGAAAGTGATTTGACTTGGGCAGGATGGAACAGCAAAGTCAAATGTTAAAAATGGCGGGGCGGGGGGCAGGGAACCCAACCTGGATTAAATTATAAAATCAAAAGACTCGCCAACACAAGTAATTTTCAAAAGAAATAATTTAGTGCACAAACTGAACTAACAGTGGCCATATCAAGATGCCTGCTCTTTTAGCTCCATCCACTGACCCACTCCCAAACTACCCAAAATAAATAATCACTCTAAACAGGAACAATGTACCTGCTATGGAAACATATCTTCAAGTAGCGTCCTCTAGCCCAAACCTGCACCCACTGGCCCCACTCCTTCCACTCAAGAGTTTTAACTCCACTCAGAAGTTTTAACTCAATTTCTGTCTTATATAGATATTCTGGAGCCACCACTGTGAACTAGCAATCATTCTTTAAGAAGCAAAGCTGAATATTTGCAACAGAGACCTTATGGTCTGCAAGCCTAGAATATTTACTATCTGGCCCTTTACAGAAGAGTTTTGCTAAGTCCTTCCTTATTGCACAAAGTTGATATGCATTCATTTATTGCTCAAGTACCTAATTAAACAGCTATTATATATCAAATATTATCCTCCTAGTTTCTATTTAAAAAACCTTAAGACAAACGAAAGAGTAGATAACTAATTAAAATGCTCATTGATAAGTGCTACCTTAGGGGCGACAATAGGTTGTGATGTGAGTATATATAGGAGTCACTAACCCTGAATAGAGGGGTACTGTAACCAGGAAAGACTTCCTGATGAAAATAGTAGCTACATTGATATTGAATGATGAGTAGGAGTTAGCCAGGCAAAGAGGGAGAAGGCACAGCAATTACAAAGGGAAATTCAAATATTTCAGAGAGTGAAAAAGGGTCAGCAAAGGTTTAAAGGTGCATTTGTCTGATCGATAGCAAGGGTAATAGATGAAAGAACTGTCATAAACTAAAATAGCACAAGCTGGGCCACTAGGCCAAGGCCAGAAAATGCAGCCATCTGGTGCGTGGTCAGGCAGGAGGCAGGAAGTGATTGTTGTTAAGGCAGGAGGCAGGAAGTGATTGTTGTTAAGGAAGTGATTGTTGTCACAGTAGAGGGGTGGCTGTGGAGGAGGATAATAAGACAGGAGTCAAAGAGTGGGAGGAAAGGTTATTGCAAACCAGTGACTCTGACCTGGACAGAGAGGGATGATCTTGCTAGTGGTGTTCAGACTCTTTAAGGAAGTTTTCATAGACAGGCAGCTGTCCAGGGAACTGCTTTCTAGCTATAAGCTTTGCTTCCACCGCAAATGAAGATGAAATTGTCCTCTTCATTACTCTTTCCAAATCCCTCTGCAAGCCACATCTGAAATTATTTTGGAGATTATAAAGCTTTTTATTCCAGGATTAGAGGTAAAGACTTAAAATGCAAATGTCAATTGAGGTTAAAACATTGCAATTTATTTGGACAAAAGTACAACGAGTCAACAGATATCAGAAACTTGCTAGTTTTAATTTATGGGACTTTAGGGAAGGGAAGGAGTTTCTAATGAAAGAAATTTACTCAAGGGTCAGTCCTGATTATTCTCAAATGGAGCTAGACAACAATGAATAAAAGCTAAGAAGATACTCTTTGCATCTTTGTATCTTTAGGAAACGTGTGTTCTTTTCTTTTAGTTGAGGTTATAAGGAAGGAAAAAGTGTTCTTTGACCCTCCTAGGGTCTCTGGCTGGGTCTGAAAATTAAACCAACAAAAACAGATGAACAGGATAAAGCAATACAAATTTTATTGAATTTCTACAAGTATATTAGAGCCTTCACAAGAGAAGGAAGACCCTAAGAAGTGACTAGAACAGGAAGCTTTTATACCTTGCAGACAAAGACACAATTTTGTTAAGAATTGAGAAGACAAAGGGATTTGGGCTAGGGTTAGTAAAGGCTGAAGAAATATCTAGGAAAATAAAGGTTAGTTTAACAAGGTTTGTTTATACAGTCTTCTCAGCCCTAGATTCCATCTCGACTTGTGGGAAAGCAGGGTGCAGAGTGACATTCTTACTTCTGTCATCTTCTTAAATTCCTTCAGCTTAAAATATTTAATATGCCAAGGTGTCAGGCTTTGGGGTAACATGTCCTGAACACCGTCAAGGTATATCTTGTTTTACAAGACGTATATTTAAAATAATAAAAATTATTTGAAAGAATGTAGGTATGTCATTTATTTAGGAGAAGAACTGCCCCCCACTCACTTGTCATTTGCTTTGAGGATTTCTTTAATTTTCAGAACTTTTGCCTGACTCCCCTCTCCCAACAAAAAGCTCTACATTGGTGTACCTTATACACTCCTCACTCGATACATACCTTTTTATTTCTCATTATCTGTTTTTCTAAGGGCATTTGCATTAAACTTGCAAAATATAATGCTCTGAAGAGAAATATTTTGAAATATTAAGAATTATCTACTTCTATTTTTAGCTAAGTGAAAAGTGATACTTTTTTTCCCATTTATAGAAATGAAATTTCAAATTCAAATAGTCATTTTGGGGTTTTTATATAAGATGCTAATGTAAAAAAAGCTCTTTTCTACTAAATCAATACAAACATGTGCTAATATTCATAAATGTATTTAGGGTTAAATTTATTCTGATATCGATTTCTAGGGTGGGTTGCGGAAGCATGAGGTTGCTATAACAAAAGACACATTAGGGAAATATCCTTCTTTAAAAATATTTTTTGCTCTCAATCGCTAGCCTTCCACATTCCATTGACTTTATTGAAAAGTTGGTTTATTTCAACATTATTTTTACTTGCAATGATTTTTAGCAGCGAGAGCTTAGGTCAATAAACTGCTTCCTTAGGTTTATAACCTGTTGGCATATATTTATAACCACAGGCTGTTTTGTATAACTTTTGCAGAGCACGTGGAAAAGGTGATATAGGAATAAAAGTAGACCTTTTTCCCTATTTTAAAAGACATAAACCCTAAAAACATCACCATGAGGGAACTTCGTGGACGTGAAAATAAAATTTTGTGCTGCCAAGGACGTGAAGAAACTGGAAACTCCAGATGTATTTATGCAATGTACTATCTCATTACTCGTTTTGAGGACTTCCGCTAGGCACCCGCCTACCTTACCTCCGCAGGATAACACTGCTCAGGCTCCCTGAGGCTCTAGGGCTCACGGGTGAGCGCAGGCGGCGAACACTCGGAAGAGGCGGCCGCAGACCACAATTCCCAGAGTGCTGTGCGCAGGCCCGGCTCGCACGCTCCGCCCCGCCCCTGAGGCGCCGCGCTCCGGCCCGGGCTCCGCGGGGCCGCGCAGGGGGGCGCGCGTGCGTCCAGTGCTCACGCCGGGCTGGTACCTGGCAGCTCCAGGCTGTGGGAACCTGGTAGAGCGACTGCAGCCTTGGCGAGGCCAGAAAGAGCTGCGGGACGAGCCGAGGACCGAGGTAACCGGACGCTTGTCCCGCTTCACTCCCGGCTTCTTTGTGCGCTGTGGTCCGCTCTCGCCGAGCCCTCCCTCACCCCAGCTGCAAACCGTAAAGCCGTCCCGGCGAGCGCCTCAGGCGCAGGGAAACTCCAGCCCTGCGAGCTGTAACCCAAACTCTACAGCCGAGAGGGTTGGGGCCCATTAAAGCGCTGCACGGTTTCTGTCGCCCCCTTTGGAACGGGGTCGCGTTCTCCGAGGGGAACCCCAGCCTCTGGCTCTGTCAGCCTCGCTGGCGGCCCCTCGGCAAGCTCCTGTCGGTCTTTCAGAGAAGAAGGGCAGGCAGGTGCTTCGCGGGCTCCAGGGAATGAGCGGTGCGGCCGGCGCGGGTTTGGGGTTCCGGGAGGGCGGCTGGACGCCCCCGGGAACCGAGGCCGTGGGGGCGGGGCGGATAGGCTGACGCTGGGGCCTGCTGCGAGGGGACTTGCAGTCGGCTTGGGGAATTAGCCGCGCGGCCGGGACCTGCTCGCTCAGGGGGCTTGTTGCCTGTCCGGGGCTTGCGGGTACCGCGGGGGTGTGGGGTGTTAGTCGCCCATCTGGGACTTGCCCATCAGCGGGGCCCGCCGCCAGTCATCCTCACTGGTACTGGGAGCTTCTTTCCGCGCCAGGTGTACCTCTCGCGGTGGTGGAGACTGCATGAAAGAGTGCCTCCTAGTGTGACACCAGAAACCGCCGCTCTTCAGCAGACGCAGCCGCTCAGAGGAGTTGTTTTACTGCAGCGATCCCAGCTCTCTCCTCCCTCGAGGTTCTGGGCTGGATTAGCTTGCGGATTTCTTTAGAGAGGGCAATTCGTCTACGTAGTTGGAGTTTTCTAGCCCTAGACTTGGCCTTTACTGGATTTGCTCACTTTAGGCGCCTGGGTTTGAAAAGCTTTTTATATATTTTCCCACTGGTAGTGTTTAATCAGACGAATTTTCGTAGCAAATTGAACTTTTCTTAGTATTCCTTTTAATTTATTTTAATAGCAATTCCATGGCCCTTTCCTATGCTAATGTTACCTCTTTGGGGGAATTCTTTAGGGAAAGGTTCTTGGAAGAACATGAGTTGACACAAGTATTTTACCTGCTGGTCGCACTTTTTCATTTTGTGTGTGTTGCTTTTCTCCCATTTAAGTTGGTACTTGTTCGGCTCTTGGTGTTCTTCATTCTCGCTCTATTAGGAAATCCTCTTCCTCCATTTCTCTCGCGTCTTGATCCTGTCAGAGAGGGTAGACTTGGATGAGCAAATGACCTCTGCCTGGCGGTGGCTTTTTTCATTGGCTGCCGCTTTTCCTCTTCCCTCCTACTAGCACCCCTTTTATTTCAGTCAACTCATGCATGACCCACTTCAAACTTTTAGTCATTACATAGATTGCCTTTAAGATGCCAAGCAGTATTAACAAATATAAAAATAAATCTCAGGGTACTGTACCTCAGCTATTACATTTAGCTTCATATTAACATTTAAAGCTGCTAATTCTTTTAGCATTTGATAAGATTACTAGTATTGTTTTTTAAAAGATGACAGTATATTCTGTAATAATTGCACGTTCTGCATCCAGGCAGAACACTTAATTCATAGCCAGTGAAGATAATTTTTTAAAAACAATATTTCCCATTTAAGAAGAAAGTGAGGTAGATAAAATAAATTTTGACACCACCACCCCCTTCTCGAAATAGAGTTTATATTTAGAGCAGTTTTAGGTTCATAGCAAAGTTGAGTGGAAGGTACAGAGATTTCTCATATACCCCTGCCCCCCGTAGGCACGTCTCCCCAACTATCAAAAATCCCACACTGGAATGATAAATTTGTTACAATTGATGAACCTACACCGATACATTATCGTCATGCAAAGTCTAGAGTTTACATTAGGATTCACTCTTGGTGTACATTCTGAGTTCAGACAAATGACCCTTTTTTTTTTAAATATCAAGAACTTTGGGTTGTAGAGAATAGAAATGGGTATTGTCATTTTTAAAAAAGTAATATTTTGAATGTCCTAAAAATTAATTTCAAATAGTTTTTCTGTTTTAATTTGGATGTTTAAACTTTTGTTTCCTTTTTGAATTTTCAACTGTCATTTGTATATTAAGAACTAAAGAGACGAGGGAAAAGAATGCTTCAGAGGACAACAAAATGTCATATTTTTCAGTCCTAAAACTCATTAGCTTGATTATTTTTCACTTTTCTGAAAAACATGTTTTATGTTAACCAATGAAGCAAGAGGAAATCAAACATTTTAGTTATATTAATTTTAATTTTTCTTTACTGATGTCAAGATATAGCTACAATAAGAGTGACCCATGAGGCTCTATTTTGTTTTTTTTAATTCTGTTTTCTCAGAGGCTTTTTTGGGAGCATCGGGACATAATAATGTGCTGAACTCAGTCTGGAACTAGACAGTTCTGGATTAGAATCCCAGCTCTCCACTTGTTGGCTGTGTGACCATGGCAAGTTATTTTCTGGACCTATATCTCCTTAGCTGTAAATGGAGGATAAAAATATAATGTGAGAAATAATTTTATAAAGTGTCATGCACTAAATTATTTATTGATATCACTAGTCACATGCTGTTTTTTAAAAATGCTACCACTATAGTTTATTTTCTGGTGAATACTATTTACGTAAATACTATCAATATTTTAGTTATTGTGAGTCAGAGGTAAAACTATGGAAGAGGGTCAAAGGGACCTTAGGGAAAATTCTTCACATCTCTGGTTCTTAACTTGATCTATGGGTGTGCCCATAAACAGCCTTCCAAGAGTGTGAACTCTGTCTATATCTGTACAGTACTTTTCTGGGGAGAAGACTCACAGCTTTCAACATGTCCAAAAGGGCTTCATGATGGTCCTCCCCCCAAATGATCTAAGAATCGTTAGCTTCAGTTATCTAGGTAGGTTTTTTTTACTAAATATTTTGAAGATTATTTTCAAAATTAGTTTTTTGAAAAAGGAAAGTGAACAGGTAATTTTTGAAGCACTGTACCCGTTTTCTTCCAGAATAGAGACTCATAATTATAATATGTTCATATGAATCAGAGTGCTGCTTCTTACACCTGGAGATGATACTTCTGATTGATCTGTTATTATTAGGCAGATACTATCCACTCCTCCCATCCCTAGCCTTGATCGGCAATAAAATGCATGGTAAAGAATGGTACCCTAATGCAATTCAGTGTATTAGAATATTGTTTTGAAATGCTAAAAGATAATTTGGTTTGTTTAATCTAAAATTTGGACATTTTTTCTTTTCTCAGCATAACACCAAATGCTAAAGAAAATTTAGTATTTTATCTTCCAAACTAGATGATGATATTTATATAGTGTATTTGTTGTATAATATTTCTTCTTAGCACAGGGTAGAAAGTTATATTAAATTTTAATTAATGATCATTTTGATTTTCAGTATTTCTGATTTAGAAAGAATATGGAATTTACAATCAGCTTATGTAGATTCAATTGTAATTTGAATTTATAACATTTTAAGTTAATCTTATTTGCATTTGGGGAATTTCTGAATTAGGTTAGAGTTCATTCTTATAATGAGAGTTTGGAAGTAAGCTGTATCAAACCAGTCCTATTTTCCTTCTTAGTGATAGGTTTCTTTACACTGTGAAGCCAATTTCTGTTTCTGGATCAGTTACCAGTAGCAGTGACAAGGTCTGAAGAGTATGAGGTGGATCAAGTGATATGATACAGATTTATGAATGAATCTGTCTAGCAGAGTAATTAATATCTTTCTTTTTCCTTGAAATCTTTTTTCTTTTTCTATTTGATATTGGTCAGTTTTTTAAATTTGAAATCTGAATGCTTTTCAAAGTTCAAGGTTCTCAATACTGAGGGATTTATAGAATAAAGTAACAGACCTGTATTTGTCTAAGATTACTTTTTTATAAAAATAGCCTGAGAGCTCTATATAGATCTCAGTACCAGCATTTGCTTAGTACTTTATGTATAAAGGGTAAGTCACTGTGCTGCATCTTTAGTTATCTTAATGCAGAGGATTGCTTGTTTAATAATGAAAGTTTAAGTTAACTTAATTGGATATGAAAAACAAAGAAGAATCATTTTAGCAGAAAAGTTTACCTATGGGAATATTATCACCTTAAGATCAGTGATTTTTTTTGTCTATTCTCTTACTCCTGAGCTTTTAAAAATTCAAAAATATTTTTGTATGGGCAGAACATTATTAATACCTATATTTTAGTTCTCATAAAGCATATTAATATCTACTGTACAAAGAAAGATATAGTTATACTTCCCATACAGATATATAGTGACAGCTTTGGCCTAGTGCTGAGTTTTGGCTTTGTAGTCAGGCAGGCCTATGTCGAGTCCTGGGCATTGCCACTTAATAGCTGTGTGACTTTGGGTAGATTTCTTAACTTCTCTGAACCTCATTATCCACAACTGTAAATATAGGAATAATTCCTCTTTGGGTTGTCCTGAGGATTGAAATTAATAAATGTGAAGTATCTAACTCAATGGCAATTACTTATATAGCTTATGTGACAATTTATTAACTTATTTAATTCTTATAACAACCCTATGAAGTTGGTACTGTTCTTTTCATTTTTACAGTTGAAGAAACTGAAGTTAATGAAAAGTTATGTGACTTAACCAAGGTCGTATAGCTAGTAAGTAGCTAGTACTCAACTAATGCTGACTGTTGTCATTAAAAAAATAAAAATAATAGGAATACTTAAGGTAATATAGCCAGTCCTCATCTTTTGCTGTAGTGAAAAATGCATCAGAATGTAGATTATTATAAAGCGTGTTTTGTTTCTTTGCTGGAAAAAATGTTAATTGGTAGATTGTATTCTTGATCAAGCATTTAGGATTACATAATTTATAAAAGTAATAATGTCCATTTATTGAATGCTTACTGTTTACTAGATATATGGAGGGCTAAGTACTTTACATATGTTAACTCATTTAACCTTTACAACAACCTTACAAGAAAGCCGAGGCTCAATTTTTTAGTGACTTTCCCTAGGTTCCACAGCTAATAGGGAATCCCCAAACTGTCTGTTTCTAAAGTCTGCTGTTAATCTCTAGTTTGTGTGTCTTGTGTTAAGATAAGGCTAACAAATGTCTCTAAAAAGCAAGGCAACAACATAAGTAATTTTAAATAGGAAGAAAAAGTACTCATAGTTTAAACTTAGAAGTAAACGGCGATTTCCTAAAACTAAGGTCTTACAGGCCAAATCCATCTTGCTGATGGTTTTATAAAGTTTTATTGGAACACAGCCATACTCATTCCTTTCTATATGTCTGTGGCTACTTTTCTACTACAATATCATAGTTGAGTACAGTTCACAAAGTTAGGGAGGCAGAGGCACTGATCTCAGGCAGTTAAAAGTCTGTATTTAACTACAGTGGGTCCTTGCACATGCAGATAAATACACAGATTTCCAACATGGAGTTGTGGAGTTGATCCTTGAACTCTGGGGTTTGATCCTGGTCAACTGGAAAAAAAAGTCCTCGATTTAGTGGGCACAGTTCAAACCCGTGTTGTTCAAGGGTCAGCTGTAATGATAGAGTCTGGATGGGCCCCAAAGCTTAAAGTATTTTCTCTCTGGTCCTTTATAGAAAAAGGTTGACATCAACCAACTCTGTTTTTTATAAGAGAAGAAACTGAGACTCGGAGAGATTAGATAATTTCCCACTAATATAGCTAGTTAAAATCCAATTCTCCTGATACCCAACTCAACTGTTATTTCTGCTATACTATGCTACCTCTTAAGTTCTATAAAATCAACAAGTGTGCCATATGATCATTATATAAGAGACTTTAAAGTATTATAAAATGTTTATGGTTACAGTCATATGCCACTTAGGGGATACATTCTGAAAAATACATTTTTAGGCGATTTTTTCATAGTGTGAACATGATAGAATGTACTTACATAAACCTAGAAGGTATAGCCTACTACACATCAGGGCTATATGATATACCATGGTCATATATGCAGTCTGTCATTGAAACATTATGTGGCATATGACTGTATAAGAATATATGACCTAGTCAAAATAGACATGCTAACTATAATAAACATTTATTCATTTCTCTTTTCTTCTTACAATTTGAAGGACTTAAGGAATATACTTTGTATGGCTTGTACCTTAAAGTTCTGTGACCTACTTTTAAACTTGTGTTTCTTTATTTTCCTCCACAAATTTATCTGTAATAAGAAGAGGCTTTTGGAATCATTTCATTAATTGATTACAAAACAGCAATTGCAGTTGGAAACTTATTACATATACATATTTGTAAAATAGAGATCATATAGTTTGTATTCAATTTTTTCCACTTACCATTACATTATCCATAGAAGTTTTTAAGCATTGAGGTGACATGATCCGATTTGAATTTGGGAATAACTGGCAGCAGTAAGAAGGATGTATTGACGAGAGAAGAGGCTGTTAGGAGGTGGTGGTAATAGCTGTGAGATGATGAGGCCTGTGACTAAAGTGTTGTGGCAAAAAAAGCAAGGCCAAACACTGTGAGAGAAATTGAGGAAGTAGAATGTTTGGAACTTGATTATAGTAGTTGGATAGAGTGGAATGGGGACTTTGAGTACATGTGAGCTATCACATTCAATGGGGAGCTTTCTTAATCACCCAGACTAGTTTAATAATATTATGGTTCTCCCATAATATCTAGTATATCTCTCTACTATTGCCTTTACCATATTATCTGTTTTTGTCCCATCTAGATGATTCAAGCTCCTTAATGGTAGCAATTATGTCATGTTTTATTCCTCTTTTTTGGGGAGGAATTATTTTTGATAACTTTAAAAAAATAGAAACTCTTGTGCATACATTTTTTTTTTCTTAAAAAATACAAGCAATAGATTGGTTAAGGTATTTCTAAATTTCAAGCAATTTTTATCTCAGAGTCATTTGTTTTTCCATATGGTGTAATCTAGTCCATGTAGAAGATCGATGATGCAGCTGTATTATCTGCAGAGGAATTTTCTTTCAAGCTGCCAACACCATTCTTAAAATTTTGATGTAGGTGTTTATTTGCTTGGTGTGTGATACACATTCCTTTCGCATGTATCTTAGTAGCAGAACATAACAGGCCGATATATTGTGGATATCCGCCTTTCTTGAGTCTTGTAAAGTAGCGCATCTCAAATTCCTTGTGGTAAACCAATACATTGTTAAGACAACAAAAATGATTAACTAGAAAAATGAAATGGAAAAAGAGACACAAAAAAATACCAACCTCAATTTTATTAGCTTCAACAGATATAAAATTACTCTGTCAAATATATCTTTGCTATAAGAGTTTCTAAACACTCCTTTTTTGTATTTATCTCATTGCAGACCTGTAAAAAAAATTTATGGACCACACCCACTTTGAATAATACTGCTATAAAAGCACATGATTGTTCCTTTTCATATTCATCTTTGAATTTCCAGAACCTGCAATATGCCATGTGATGATTGATTAAATGAATATAAAAGAAATGATGTTTCCCTTTAACACTGATAATATTTAATATTTTCTATTTTTTATTAAAGTTTCTTGAAATGTGGTTGTAAAACTATGACTACTGTGTATCTTTAATATGTATGTACATATGCATATGTTGGTTTCTGTGCTTACCTTGTAAAAATAAAAAGAAGTTACCAAACTAGAAGATTGATTCTTATTTAGCTGTGATAAGAATTAATCACCAGAACTAGTTTAAATCTGGTTAATAAATGACACTTCTTTAGAATTGGTTTTAAGTCAGTTGTAATGGCAAAATTACAATGTAGCAAAAAAACAACAGCTTGCCTTCGTCGGTAGAATTTTACAAGCCAAACCAGTCCGTGACAGCCATTCAGGTAACTGCTTCTAAGCCTCTGAAAGCCCACCAACCCCTCTGAACTACATATTTCCTTCCAAACCCTGTGTAAGATTAGCAGTTTGCTCTACTCAGAGGGACTGTGCCTGGCTAGCATAGCTCTCTTTCAAGTGAGTAATAATTATTATTCAGCTTTGTATTTTTTTTATTTCATTTCAGATATCTAGGGGGAAATATCTTTTCACACTTGGAAACAAATTATTGATAAACATATTTTTCTGGTAGTCTTTATATCTTTATTCACATAATTGTCATTTGTTATCTTAATTACAACCCTATGATTTCTCTGACATTCTCAGTTAAAAATAATAAGTAATAGAGGTCTCTTTTAAGAGAGAGTTCACACATGTAGTTCACATATTTAGGTAATATTCAAGTCTTTTTTTTTTTTTTTTTACTACTTTATACTATGCTTTCAGCCTATTATGACTATAATAAATTAAGCGGAAAGTTCAAACAAAGAAATGATTATGGTAGTGAAGCATCAATAGAATACCTTCTTAATAAAATAGACCCCCAAATAGAAATATCTTAGAAAGCATTCAGTGCAGTGAAAGTGTTGTTTACAGACTCTGGAGATTACATTGGAATTTAACAAGCAGACTTTGGTAATAATTGTATCTACTGCATGTTAATGCTAAGGAAAACATTTTTTGTTAAAGTCACAGTAGTAAATTGTGGGAAGTCATGTATAACTTGATTGAGTAGGAACTATTGGAACTATAATCCAATCAGAATAGATTCTCCTTTAATTAGCACAATGTATTTTCTTTTGGACTACTTGATTCAAAATTTAAAATCCCTACTCTTTGCTTTTATAAATAGAAAAGGAATAATGAATATAGTTTATTTTTTTTACTTCAAAGTAAAAATAACAAGAAATATTTACCTTTGAAATAAAATTATTCAAAAATGGAAATAACAATCTTTCCAAAAATAATCTTAGTACCTCTGTTTACTGTGTGTTGTGCTCAACATGGGAGCACTAGGAGTGATTAGAATGTGCTTATATTTTGGGGCTTATATAGAGTTACAGGAAAGACCAAGAGTCAATAGGCAATTATAACAAGTATTATAAATTTGACTAAATATCGAGTATAATATAATCCACTTTATGATTAGTGCAGTGAACAAAGATGTGATCAGATTGTTATGGAAGCACAGAGGAAGTACACCCAGTCCAGGCTAGGAATAAGGAAGATTTTCAGGGATGGTCTTTTTGAGCAAATGAACCTGAGCTGTCTTAAAAGATGAGTAAGAGTCAGCTGATAAGAAGGAGTGGTGGTAAAGGGCATTTTAAAATGAGAGCACATCCTAAGCAGAGTCAGAGAGGTATGAAATAGCATGAAATATGGGGAGAATTGCATGTAGTCAGCTTTTACTGTATACATGAGGTAGGGCTTGCCATCTCATTATTTCACAAATATACACAAGTTAATTTTAGTAAATATACATCCTCCAGCAACTGTCAGATATAGCTCTACTGCTATATAATATATAACATTTGTATTATCTTAAATCTTCATTTAACTGAATTGTAAAGAATACAAACTAAAGTTCTTTTAAAGACGTGATTTAATTGCTGCCTGTTGTAAGTACTGCAGCAGTAACTATATAGCAGCATTGAAGTTTTTTAGAGGTGCTTTCAGTAAAAGTGCCATTTGGAATTCTCTTTCTACTTAGTACTCTTCTGATTAATATGAAGTATAAAAGTCACTCTTTTCCTACAAAGACCTTAGTTATGAGAGTTATACAATATAATATTAGTTAATACAGTGTTCTGCTTAATAGTATTACATAGTGATAGTACATGCTAAAAAGTGATATAAGTGCAAAGAAGTTTGAAAAAGGAATAAAGTAGATTGATTTAACATGATAATATCTTTATGCTTTTACTGTAAGTCCTGTTTCCTGTAACTCATAGTAAGTTGTGTTTACATGTAAAAAGACATTAGTTTTTCATAGATACAAACAACAGTATAGTGGTTACCAGAGGAAAAGGGGAATGGAGGGACGTAGAAGAGGGTAAAAGGGATCAAATATATGGTGTCACAGAAACTTGATTTTAGGTGGTAAACAATGCAATATACAGATGATGTATTATAGAATTATACACTTGAAACCTATGTAATCTTATTAACAACCAAAAAATACATTTCTTATATACTCTTTGCAGTGAGTTGGTAAAACCTGCTTGTGTTTGAAGTATTTTTTTCTTCAAAACTTTGTTTTGTTAATTGATATGACTTTGACACTTAAAAGAGCAAAAAAAAGGTCTCAATGTCATAATGTACCAGGGTGTGATAGAAGGAGACTTCCATGGACCATGTCTCTTTTCTGGTGTTTTTAATCTCTTAATATATTTGGGAAGGAGGTAGTATCACGTGTTTCCTGCTTAAGTGTTATATTCTTAGAAACATTTAAAAAAACTTGGGGCTTAGAGTTGAGGCTGAGTTATACTTTCAGTTGATGTTAATACATAGTCTTTATAAGTCTCAAAGTCTGCTAAATTTCTTATAGTGAAATGTCTTTGGGTGAATATTCTTTTCCTGATCCTGTCTTCCCGTTCTATTATATATAATAATTTCTTTTTAAAGTTGAGGATATTACATTCTTTAAATAGACTATTTTAAGGGAATTTGGTATAGAAAGTTTTAAGCTGTAGTGTCTTGCTCAAATCTGATGTCAAATGTAAAAATAATTTTATAAAAATGAATACTCATTAGTGCCCTTTTCATAGAAGAGTCTTCAGACAAAGGGAATGATTTTGTGACAATAATAGATAAAACCTTTTACTAGACAGATGCTAGAGTGGTTTGAAAAAATATGTGAGTTTTGAATTGTATATATTTAAACATAGTGAAGTTTAAATATAAGATATTAATGATGTCTGCTGTCATAATATTCATACACTTAGGGTACAACATATAATGTGATGAAAGTTCCAGATGAAAGAAGACTCATTAGACCTAACCAATAATGAAGAATTGACCCATTTTTTTTTTTTTTTTTTTTAATATTGAGGCAGGGGTGGCGGGGCGGTAAACACCCAACCCACAAAAAGCATGTTGATTCTATTACTCATGACCCAGGCTCATGTGGACAATATAAATAGATGTTGTTAAGACAGTCTTCTCAAAAAAGTTCACACTGTATTAAGCAGATGAGTCTGTAACACAAATAAAGTTAAGAAAATGAGTGAGTCAGAGAAGTATAAAGTACTACATGGATTCACAGAAGGGAGATCACATCTCACTGGGAGAATTTAGAGAAGATTTCATTAAAGAAGAAGCATTTAAGCTGGGCCTTCACATCTTTCCCCCACAAGGGGTAACATGTGTACTTGCACATACATTTGATGAAAATTGAATAGTAAAGTCTATGATATAGTACGAAAAGAATGGGCTTTAATCAGAACTGAATTGAAACCCTGGCTTCCACTATTGTCTACTTGTGTGACTGGGTAAGCCAGGGATGTTTAGGCCATCTATAATGTAGTCATGATGCTTAAATGAGAGGGTATATGTAAGATTTCTGGCAAATACATGACACATAGAGGTTTAGTAAGTAGTCTTTTTTCTCCCTTTCCCCTACTTTATGTCAAGAATTAGTGGAGGGGTAAAAAGGAGACAAATACATGGTGACAGAAATCTAACTATGGGCGTTGAACATACAATGTAATATATATGTATAATATATATATGACTTACTGTTGAATTATACACTTGAAACTTATTGGATTTCATTAACCAGTGTCACCATAATAAAAATTTAAAAAATTAGTGGAGGAAAAAACTGGAAGGATGGTCTTGAATACCAGAATAAGCTAACTACATACCAGTAAGCAGTTTAGAAGTGACACATAGAGCTAGATAAGTCTGGCAGCATTGCCTTTGATAGATGTTCAGAGATGGGAGGGAAGGGCATGATGATTGGTTAATGGAGGCTATAGTAATCCAGGCAGGATACTGTGGGTCTAAATTAGAGTACAGTGAAAGAATAAAGTTCAATGAGAGTAGAAGAAAAGGGATTAATGAGATAGAGATTTTCCTAAGTAGAAATCAGGGGAATTGAAACTGATAAGTTATGCAGGTTGAGAGAATAGTCAGATATGACTCAGGATTTGAAATAGGACAACAACAATAAAAAAACAGCGTAGCCACTTGCAGAAGTAGGAGAATTAGAATAGCTGGTTTTACAGGGGAAAAGATAGGGACCTTAATTTTTTATGGGTTTTTTTTTGTAATTCTAGTTCACTTGCAGAATGCTATGAACAGTACTGCAGTGGTTAACAGTGCAGACCCCTTGGAGCCCTAGAGCCTAGGTTTGAATGCTGCCTCTACCACTTACTTGGGCTCCACTCCATCTCATTGTGCCTCAGGTTCCTCATCTGTAAAAAGAGTAAAATAAAAGTAGCTGCCTTATTCAGTTAGAGTGAAGATTAAATGACTTAATGTACATAGAGTACTTAAACCATATCTGGCAGGTAGTAGTGTTTTGTATCATGATGATAGTATTCGGGATGATGGTGATGGTGGTGATGATATTGATATTGATGATGACGTCTACCTTTATACCTTATTCTATAGCTGATTTATCCCCTTAGGGAATAGAGGAAGCTTGTGATTATATTGCCTTTTGTGTTCTTTAAATTTTGTCATGAATATGTTGAAATGTATCTTTTACCTATTTTATTTTTTATCTTACAGTAAAATTTGACATTTTTGGTATACAGTTCTCTGAATTTTGACATATGTATAGATTTGTCTAATCACCAAAATCAGGATACAGAAGGTTTCTATCCTTTGTATCAGGTCTTTATAATAGCACCTTCTCCAGGCCCCCAACCGCTGGCAACCACTGATCTGCTTTCCATCACCATGAATTTGTCTTTTTGGGAATATCATATAAATGGATTCATGAAGTGTGTAACATTTTCAGACCAGTTTCTTTCACTCAGCATAATGCTCTTGAGATGCATCCAAGTCGTTTCATGTATTAAGTTTGTTCCTTTTTGTTGCTGAGTACTATTCCATTGTGTGGGTATACCACAGTTTGTTCATTCATTCACTCGTTGATGAGTATTTGGATTGTTTCCAGTTTGGGGCAGGTGCGAAGAGAGCTGCTATAAATTGTCATGTGCAGGTTTTTGTGTAAACATAAGTTTTCATTTCTCTAGGGTAAATGTCTAGGAGTTTTAAGAATGTGAGTCATAGGGTAAATTGTATGCATAAGAACTGAAAGGTTTTTGTATAATGGATGTACCATTTTACATCCCCACCAGCAGTGTATGAAAGTTCCAGGTGTTTCACAGCCTCATCAGCATTTGGTAGTGTTAGAATTTTTTTATTTTAGCCATTCTAATCGGTGTGTAGTGCTATTTTATTGTAGTTTTAATTTTTATTTCCCTAATGGTGATAATGTTGAACATTTTTTGCGTGCTGTTTGCCATCTGTACATTCTCATTGTGGAAATGTCTTAAGTCTTTTGCCCATATTTTAATTGGGTAGTTTTCTTACTATTGAGTTTTGAAAGTTCTTTATTGGACATACAAGTCTTTTTTCAGGTGTTTTATTTGCAGACATTTTCTCCTAGTCTGTAGCTTATCTTTTTTTTTCTTTTACAGTGTCTTTCTCATAGCAAAAGTTTTACATTTTGATGAAGTCCATTTTACCAATTTTTTCTTTTAATGTATCTGAGAAGTTTTTTCTTAAAACTAGTGGACTAATCTCAGTCATGAAGATTTTCTCCTATGTTTTCTTCTAAATATATATGTATGTGTTATAAATGTACATATATATGTATATATATGCAGTCTCTGATCCACTTTCAGTTAATTTTTATATACGGTATGAGACTTAGGTCAAGGTTCATCATTTTGTATATGGATATCCAGTTATTTGAACATCTTTTGATAAAAGACTATCTTTTCTCCATTGAATTGCTTTTGTACTTTGTCAAAAATCAATTGATCATATTTGTGTGGGTCTGTTTTTGAACTCTGTTCTGTTCTGTTGAAATGTGTGTGTCTTTTCATTTACCATTATCATATTGTCATTTTTAAAATCAGCTTTGATTTTAGAATAAATTTTAAATTTTCTTTTGAGTCGTTGGTAGTATTGATTTTCATAATTTCAGTGCATTGCTAATATATAGAAATATGATTGATTTTTGGGTGTTCATCTTGTATTTTGTGACATTGCTTAACTTATTAGTTCTGGATATTTCTTGGGAGTGTTTTACAGACAATCATTTTGCTAATAGAGACAGCTTCATTTCTTTTCAGTCTCTGCCTTTTATTTTTCATGTTGTGTAGAATTAGAACTTACACTAAGTTGTCACAATTATATACGTAGTTTTCCATAATAGTTAGCTTATTAACCTTTTAATGCTTGTAGGGTTCATGTAATAATCCCTGATATTCCAGATATTGGAGGCTTGTGTCTTTTTCCCTTTTTTCTTTGTCAGTCTTGCTAGATGTTTATCAGTTTTATTGATCTTTTCAAAAAAGTTTTTTTGTTTTGATTTTGTGTTTTCTGTTTTCAATATTATTGGTTTGTTCTCTTTATTCCTTACGCTTGCTTTGAGTACATTTTGCTCTTTTTTTCTAGTTTCTTAAGGTGAAAGATTAAATTATTGATTTAAGACCTTTTTTCTAGTATAAGCATTCAGTGCTCTACAGTTTCCCCAAAGCACTGCTTTAGCTGTATCCCACAAGTTTTGATATGTCATATTTTCATTTTTGTTCAGCTCAATGTTTTCTAATTTTTCTTTAGACTTCCTCTTTGCTTCATAGATTATTTAGAAGCGTGCTGTTTAATTTACAAGCATTTGGAGATTTTTTTGGTTATCTTTGTTACTTATTGTTTAATTCCATTGTGATCAAAGAACATTCTGTACACTGTAATTTTTAAAAATATTTGTGAAGGGTTCTTTATTGACCTAGGATATGGTTTATCGTAGTGAATGTTCCATGGGCACTTGAAAAGAAAATACATTCTGTTGGGAGGATTGTTCTATAAATGTCAGTTATACATATTTGATGTTCAGTTCTTTGATATTGATAATCCTTGGTCAACTAATTCTATTATTGAAAGAGTAATATTCAAGTCTCAGTTATAATTGTGGATTTATCTATTTCTCCTCTCAGTTCTGTGAATTTTTGCTTTGTGTATTTTAAAGCTTTGTTGTTAGATACATGCACATATGGAATTGTTAAATCTTGGTGAATTGACCCTTATCAGTATGTAGTGTCTTTTTTTTTTTAATTGTGGTAAAGAACATGAAACATAAAACATCATTTTAACCATTTTTTAAGTGTACAGTACACTTAACTCTGTATACATTGTTGTACAACAGATTTCTGGAACTTTTCCATTTTGCAAAACTGAAATGCTTTACCCATTGAACAACTCCACTCTCCCTTACCCCTCACCTCAGGCAAATGTCATTCTACTTTATGCTTCTAAGAATTTGACTGCATACCTCATATAAGCAGATTCATGCAATAGTTGTTTTGCGACTTCCTTATTTCACTTAGAATTTTATTTAGCCCACAAGATTCCTTCATATTGTAGCATATGACAAATTTCTTCTTTTAGGGCTGAATAATTTCAATTGTATATGTATGCCACATTTTCTTTATTCATCCATCGATTGAAATTTAGGTTGCTTCTACCTCATGGCTATTGTGAATAATGTGGCAGTGAACATGGGTATGCAAATATATCTTTCAGATCCTGTTTTCATTTTTTTTATATGTATACCCAGAAGTAGAATTTCTGCATGGTATGGTAATTTTGCTTTTAACTTTTTGAGGAACTGACATACTGTTTCCATATCATCTGTGCCATTTTAACATTCCCAGCAACAGTGAATAAGCGTTAAAATTTCTTCACATCCTGGACATCATTTGTTATTTTCTGGTTTTTTTTTTTTTTTTTTTTTTGGTTTTTGGTTTTTGGTTTGTTTGGTTGATTGGTTTTTGTTAGTGGCCATCCCAGTGGGCATGAGGTGTTCTCTCATTGTGTTTTTGATTTTTATTTCTGTGATAATTAGAGATGGTGAACATCTTTTCATGTGTTTATTGGCCATTTATATTTCTTTAGAGAAATGTTTGCACAAGTCCTTTGCCCATTTTTTAATAGGATTTTTTGTCGTTGCTTTGTAGGAGTTCTATACTCTGGATTTTAACCCCTTATCAGATAGATGGTTTGCAAATATATTCTTCCATTCTGTGGATTGTCTTTTCACTGTGTTGATGAGTCCTTCACATAGAAGTTTTAATATTTGGCATAGTCCCATTTGCCTATTTTTTTCTTTTGTTGCCTGTGCTTTTGGTGTTATATTTAAGAAATCATTGCCAAATCCAATGTTATAAAGTGTTCCCCCCCCCACACCAAGAATTTTATAGTTTCAGGTCTCACATTTAACTCTTTAATCTATTTTGAGTTAATTTTTGTATATAGTGTAAGATAGGGTTCTAACTTCATTGTTTTGCATGTGGATATCAACTTTTTTTTTTTTTTATGCCTACACACCTGGTCTTCCTAGGTGGTCGTCCATCCAAGTACTAACCAGGCCCAACCCTGCTTAGTTTCTGAGATCAGGGGGGATCGAGGGTGTTCAGGGTGGCATGGCCATAGACGGATATCAACTTTTTATGCAGTGCCTTTTTATCACTTTCTTTGCTCTGAAGTCTGTGTTGTTTGATAGTATTGCCATATCAGTTTTCTTCTGATATCTGTTAGGATTGTGTATCTGTTTTAACCTTTTACTTTGACCTAATTATAGCTTTATACTTAAAATTTTTTTTTCTCGAAGGCAGTTTTAGTTGGGTCTCAGTCTTTCTTCTTCACTCTGACAGTCTCTGTCTTCTTTCCATAAAGCTTTTATTTGAGATAATTGTAGATTTACTTGCAGTTATAAGAGTAATAGATCTTGTGTACTTTTCACCCAGTTTCCTTCAATGATAATATCTTGCATTACTTTAGGACAGGCATACCCTGTTTTATTGTACTTCATTTTATTGTGCTTTGCATTTAGTGTGTTTTTATAAGTTGAAGGTTTGTGACAGTCTTGTGTCAAGCAAGTTTATCAGTGCCACTTGGTTCCAACAGGCTCAGATGATGGTTATTATTTTTTAGCAACAAAGTATTTTTTAGTTAAAGTATATACATATTTTTAGACATAATACCATTGAACACTTAATTGTGTAAACATAACCTTTATATGCACTGGGAAATCCAAAAAGTTTTGGTTTGTGACTCACTTTATTGTGATATTTGCTTTACTTGGGTGTTCTGGAACTGAACCCACAGTATCTCTGAGGTATGCCTGTGTAATATCACAACCAGGAAATTGACATTAATACATTTTGTTACCTTATTCACATTTTTCATATTTTACATGCATTCAATTACAAATGTGTTTGTTACCACATATGTAGATTTATGTGCCCACTACCACAGTCAAGATATGGTATAGTTCTAGCACAAATATCTTTGTTGAAACCCATTAATAGCCCCAGCCACTCCTCTCCTCTCATCCTTTTCTAACCCCTGGCAACTATAATCTGTTCTCCGTTTTATAATTTCTTCATTTTGAGGATGTTATATAAGTGGATCATTCAGTATCTAGCCTTTGAGACTGGCTTTTTTCATTCAGCATATTACAAGTTTAAATGACTCATTCTTTTTTATTGCTGAGTAGTATTCCCGAGTCTCTGCCTTTTTATTGGAGGTATTTAGATCTACATTTATATTTAACATGATTATTGATATAGTTCGATTTAAATCAAACATTCTTCTCAGGTTTTGGCAAACTATGATGCAGGGACCAAATCACACCTGCCAGTTGTTTTTATAAATTAAATTTTATTGGAACACAGCTATGCTCATTCATTTAATATTGTCTGTGGTTGTTTTTCTGTTACAACGGTAAAGTTGAGTAGTTGTGATAGAGACCTTATGGCCTATAAAGCCCCAGATATTTACTGTTTGATCCTTTACAGAAAAGGTTTTCGATTCCTGATTGGGCTATTCGTTTTTTATTTTCCCCCTCTGTTCTTTTTTGATTTTGCATCAGGAATGTGAGTTTAAAAGAGACTATTAGGATGGTTGGTGCCTATTAGTACACCTATAAAGCTTTCCTCAGATAAAATTTTAGACCTGACAGAAGATGTCTGTATTAGTTTTCTGTTGCTGTGTAACAGATTACTGTAAGTTTAGTGGCTTCAGATAACTCACATTTATTATCTCAGTTTCTGTGGGTCAAGAGTATGGGCACAGGAGTATGGATCAAAAGTTAGGTCCTCTATTCAGGATCTTAGAGGGTTTACAATCAATATGCTGATCATTCTGTGTTCTCATGTAGAGGTTTAAGTATGGAAAAATTGACTCCAGACTCTTTCAGGTAGTTGGGAAAATTTATTTCCTTGCAGCTATATTATTGAGGGCTCCAGCTTTTTACTGACTCTCAAGTGGGAGAACCTCTCACTCCATTCTGTTCACACAATCATATATAATGTAACATAATCAAGAGTGATACCTTATCACCTCATATTCTATTGATTAGAAGCATCACAGGTCCTTCTTGCACTCAAGGAGGTTATATGAAGGCATAAATCATTGGGGGTCACCATCATGTATCTACTACGCTAACTTAAGGAGGTAATAATAATAACTTATAATACTACATTGACCATTTTGGTCTCTGTCAAAAACTGGAAACAGGTAATGAGATTAACAGTAAAGAGCCTAATACAACTAAAGTCCAGTTAAGGTATTTATCATTTTCAGAAACTGCATAGTAAGTGAAGCTTCCACACTGATAATAGCAATATCTGCAGCATGGCTTATAGTATCAGAAGCATGTGTAAATCCATTATTACATTTGATGTAATTCTCAGACTAGTCTTATGAAGTAGATAGGTATATCTGTTTGTAGATGAAGAAACTAAGGTTTAGGAAAGCTTTCAAAAGAATCACACGGCTGTCATTCAAGTGACATCAGCATAATGGAAACATGAGAAGATCTCCAGGTCTCTCTCCTTGAAGTTAGATGGCTATAATTCAGTAAAGGATCGCCTGCTCAACACACAGACAAGTCAGAGATCTATGCATTGAGATATCTGAAGGTGGGCATATTGAAGTGAGCAGGGGCAGTGGGATGGAGGGAAGGATAGATATGAGAGTAGCAGACACAGTGGCAGACCTAGTCTACCACTTACTTACTGCAGCCCTAGCCCATGCAATAGCAGTGAAGGGTCCATAACAACCCCATTGGGCAGACAGAGGGGCAGAGGCCTCAATCTAGCCTAAGTGGCTGGTACATACTGAGGCTGAGCCCAGGGTCAAGGGCAGAGAAGTCATACAAAAGGTGGAATGGTTGACAAGCCACTGTCACCACTGTGAGAATCTTCCCCCGCCCCTCACTCCTGTAGCCTGTCTGGCATTACAACCCTCACTCGGCAGATTGTGAAAGGGCAGAAGGAACATTCCAGTGTGTACTCATCGCGATTGAAGCCATAGGAAAGAACAGAGCCACAGATGCGTGAACTGGCCTTCCCCCTGCCAACTCCTCTCCCATCTATCTTGGCACAGCCTGGTAGAGGCAGCTGAGATACCTCAGACAGAGCCGTGCAGCTGGTGGCTTCTGGCTGCAAGGAAGGGATACCAGGAACACACAGGCCAAGAGACCCATGGCTTGCCACGTCTTACCACGGGGAAATCCAGAAACAACTTGGGTGAAAGAGAATTAACAGTAAAAAATGAAAACTATGAGAACTATCTGACACCGTCAGAAAGAGAAATATAAGAATAATGGGTATACCAGAAGAAAAAAAAAGCGAGAAGGGAACAGAGATCTTATTTAAACAAATAGTTGACAAGAACTTTACAATCATGTAGAAAGAACTGGACCCCCAAATCCAAGAAGCTAATAGAACACCTAATTTTCTCAATGTAAAACAACATTCTTCAAGACAAATTATATTAAAGCTGTCAAAAGTTAATGACAAAGAATTCTCAAGGTTGCCAGGGAAAAGAAGACAGTAACCTAACCTATAATGGAAACTCCATTAGGTTATTGGATTTTTAAACAGAAACCCTATGAGAGGAGAGAGAGAGAGTAGAATCAGATATTCAGTATATTTGAAGAGAAATCACCAGCCAAGAATAATATATCCAGCAAAGTTATTCTTTAGGTATTAGGACATTAGATATTAGAAATTAAGGCTTTTCCAGAAAAACAGAAGCTAAGGGGGTTTATCAGCACAAGACCTACATTACAAGAAAAGCTGCAAAGAGCTCAAGGAGCTCTGAAACAAAGAGGCAAAAGGATACTAAACTGTAAGATGACAGAGCAGGAAATTTCAACTTTTGTTTAGAATAGGTATTAAACCCTTTAACATAAAATTCAAAGGGAGTTAAATCATTTTAAAAAAAGACAATAGGTACTGCAACTTGGAAATGAAAGTACAGCATAAAAAGGGATAATTTGTGACAAAAACACAAAAGAGTAGGGGGGAAAGGACTGAACTTGCATAAGTGAATAGAGATAAGATATAATCAGAAAAGACTATTGTACATATGAAACGTCTTTGCATAAACATAACGATAATCACAAAACAAAAATCTAGAATTAAGACATAACATAAAAAAAGAGGAAGTGAAGGAAAAAAAATTATAGAATACCATCAGCTAAAATAGCAGACAGAAACACAAGGGAAAAGAAACAGTAGAGACACAGAGCAAACAGAAAACAAAAGATAAAATGGCTATAGGAAATCCTCATATATCAATAACCATCCTAAATGTAAATGGACTGAATTCACCAATTAAGAGGCACAGAGTAGCAGGATGGATTAAAAAACAAGACCCAACTATATTCTACTTTCAGGAGACTCATCTCAGCTGTATAAACAAACATAGACTTAAAGTGAAGGGATGGAAGATGATACTCTAGCAAATGGCATCTAGAGAAAAGCAGATGTGGACATACTTAGACGAAATAGATTTCAAGATCAAAAAAGTAAAAAAAATGGACATTTTATAATGATAAAGGGGACAATACATCAAAAAGACCTATTACTTAATATATATGCACAAAAGCCTGAGAGCACAAAAATATATAAAGCACTTACAAAACAATTATAGTAGGGGACCTAAGTACCTCATGGACGGCAATGGATAGATCACCTAAACTCAAAGTCAATAAGGAAATACAGGCTTTACGTGACACATTAGACTAAATAGGCATAATATTTACAGGGCTTTTCATCCCAGATTACTGGGATATATATTCTTCTCTAGTGCACATGGAACATTCTCAAGGATAGACCAAATGTTAAGACACAAAACTAGTTTCAAATTTAAGAAGATTAAAATCATACAAAGCATATTCTCCGACCACATTGGTTTGAAACTCAAAATCAACTGCAAAAAGAAAGCTGGAAAAACCACAAATATGTGGAAATTAAAAAAATATGCTATCGAACTACTTGGTCAAAGAAATATAAGAGATCAAAAGATACATAGAGCCAAATGAGAACGACAGTATGACATATCAAAATTTGGGGGTTGTAGCAGAAGCGGTACTAAGAGGGAAGTTTATAGCATTATAGGCCTATCTCAAGAAACAAGAAAAATCTCAAATAATCTTAACATTTCACCTTAACTAAAAAAAAGAAATGATGCCCAAAGTCAGTTGAAGGAAGGAAATAATAAAAATTAGAGCAGAATTAAATGAAATAGCCAAAAGACAATAGAAAAAATTAATGCAACAAAGAGCTGGTTCTTTGAAAAGATAAAATTGACAAACCTCTGGCTAGACTCACTAAGGAAAAAAAAGACAAACAAAATCAGAAATGAAAGAAGTTAAAACGAACATCACTGAAATATCAAGAATTATACAAGAATATTGTAAAAGATTATATGCTACCAAATACAATAACCTAGAAGAAATGGATAAAGTTTTATAAATATATAACCTCCTACTGAATTATGAAGCACTGGAAAATCTGAATAGATCAATCAACAGTAAGGAAATTGAAACACTCATAAAAAACCTCCCCCCCCCAAAAAAAAAGTCCAGGACCAGATGGCTTCACTAATGAATTCTACCAAACATTCAGAGAATAGTTAATACCTATCCTTTTCAAACTCTTCCAAAAAATTGAAGAAGAGACAATACTTTCTAACTTATTATATGAGGCCAACATTACCCTAATACCAAAAACTGGCAAGGACAACACAAAAAAGAAAAATTACAGGTCAATTTCAGGTCAATCTATGTTCTGATGAACATAGATGCAGAAATCCTAAACAAAACACTAGCAAATCAAACACAATAAAAAGATAATATATCATGATCAAGTGGGGTTAATTCTGGTAGCTCAAGGATGATTCAACATATGCAAATCAGTGTGATTTATGATATTATCAGTAAATGCAGAAAAAACATTTGACAAGATACATCATCCATTTATGACTAAAACACTCAATAAAATGGGTATAGAAGGAAAGTACCTTAACCTAATAAAACCCATCTACGACAAACCTTCAGCTAATGTCATATTGGTGGTGGAAAACTGAAAGCTTTTCCTCTAAATCTGGAACAAGACAAGGATGCCCACTCTCACCATTGTTACTCAACATAGTACTGGGAGTCCTAGCCAGAGCAATCAGGCAAGAGAAAGAAAAGATATCCAAATTAGGAATGAAGAAGTAAAATGATCACTTTTTGCAGGTGACATGATTCAATATAAAGAATACCCTGAAAACTCCACCAAAAGATGATTAGAAACAATGAACACAATAAAGTTGCAGGCTACAAAATCAATGTACAAAAATCTGTTGCATTTCTATCTAGTAACAATGAAATATCAGGAAAAAAAATGAAGAAAACAATTCCATTTGCAATTGCAACAAAAAGGAAAAAATAGGAATAAACTTAAAGGAAGTGAAGGACCTATACACTGAAAACTACAAGACGTTGAAGGAATTAGAAGTAGACACAAAAAAATGGAAAGATAGTCTGGGTTCATGGATTGGAAGAATCAACATAGTTAAAATGGCCGTATTAACTAAATTAATATACAGATTTAATGCAATCCCTGTCAAAATGGCATTTTTCAAAGAAATAGAAAATCATCAGATGTATATGGAACCACAAAAGACCCCAGATAGCCAAACAGTCCTGAGAAAAAAGAACAAAGAGGTATCACATACCCTTACTTCAAATTATACTACAAAACGATGGTAAAGAGTATGATATTGGCAAAGAAGAAACACACATACCAATAGAACAGAATGAGAGCCCAGAAATAAACCCACATGTATATGGGCAGTTTTCAACAAAGGAGCCAAAAACATGCAACGGAGAAAGAAATGCCTCTTCAATAAATGGTGTTGGGAAAATTGGAAAGCCACATGCAAAAGAATAAAACTAGACTGCTATTTGACACTAAATTGACTCAGTGGATCAAAGACTTAATATAGGAGCTGAAACAGTACATAGAAGAAAACATAGGTACTAAACTTATGGACCGTGATCTCAGGCTTTTGTTAACTTGACCCCAAAGGCAAGTGAAGTAAAAGCAAAAATAACTAAATGGGACTGTATCAAACTAGAAAGCTTCTGTACAGCAAAAGAAACCAACAAAACAAAAAGTCAGCCAACTGAATGGGAGAAGATATTTGCAAATAATAAGAGGCTAATATCCAAAATATATGAAGAACTCATAATGATGAAAAAACAATCCAATTTAAAAATGAGCAGAAGTTTTCAGGTGTCCTCAAAATATTAAGAATAGAGCTACCATAAGACCCAGCAGTCCCTCTTGGTATCTAACCAGAAAAATTTGAAAACATTTATTTGTAAAGATATATGTATCCCTATGTTTATTACAGCATTATTAACAGTAAATAAGACATGAAAATCTAGGGATTCTTCAATGGATGATTTGATAATGTGGTACATAAATCCAGTGGAATATGACTCATTCACAAGAAAGGATGAAACGCTGCCATTTGTGACAACATGGATGGATCTTGAGAGTAATGTGTTGAGTAAAATAAGTCACATGGAGGACAAGAACCATATGAACCATAATTTCACTTGTGGGATACCAAACAGCAACAAACAAACCAGACCAACTCACAGACACAGATAACAGTATGGTGGTTACCAGAGAGGAAGGGAGGTGAAGGGAGGATGAAGATGGTAAAAGGGGTCAAATATGTGGTGATGGAAGGAGACTAGACTTTGGGTAGGGAACATGCAATGCAATATAGAGTTGATGTATTATAGAACTGAACACTTAAAACTTATTAACCGGTATCACTCCAATAAATTTAATAAGTAATTTTTTAAAAGTTACACAGCCAGTGAGTGGTAGAATCAATATTTTAATTAATAATCTTTGTTCTGTTACTAAAGGGAATTGTAGCATAGAACTATTGATATGAATATTTATTAAATGTTCTTTGATAATAAGTTTGATTTCACATATAAATAATACTATGTGAAAATTAAAATACGAGATTTTTATAACAATGTAACAATACTTGTGTCTGGCTATACAATATCTCTAATCCCCAAAATATTTTTGTTAGATAAGTGATATCTCTGTTGCACAGAGGATATAACAGATTAAAACAGGTTGTCATTTGCCCAAGGTTAAACAGTTGATAAATGGTGGAACCATGACCTGACTTTAAAATCTAGGAAGAACCTAATTCAGTCAAAATAACCAATTTTTTTTATTTTTGCCTTACATCACTGTATAAAGTCTCTAAACTTAAAAATTTTAGTTCATAGTCTTTCTTTTTGAATAGTGCATTGCACATCTCAAAAGTCATGTGGTATTGAATTGTTCTCAAATTTCTTCTTATTGTAGTAAAATACACATAACAAATTTACAATATTAACTGTTTTTAACTGCTCAGTTCAGTGATATTAAGTATATTCACCTTATTGTGCAACCATCACCACCATCCATCCCTGTAAGTCTTTTGATCATGTAAAACTGAAACTCTATACCCATTAAACAAGTCCCCATTCTCTCCTCCCCCCCCAGCCTTTAGCAACTATAGTTATATTTCCTGTCTTTATGATTTTGAGTACTCATACCTTATTATAAGTTGAATGATATAATATTTACCTTTTTGTAACTGGCTTATTTTACTTAGCATAATGTTCTCAAGGTTCATCCATGTTGTAGCATATTGCAGAATTTCCTTCCTTTTTAAGACCGAATAGTATTGCGTTGTATGTATATACCACAATTTGTTTATCCAGATATGTGTCTATGGATTCTTGGGTTGCTTCCACATTTTAGCTATTGTGAATAGTGCTGCTGTGAACAGGGGTGTATAAATATCTCTTCAAGACATTCCTTTCCATTCTTTTTGGCATATACCCAGAAGCGGAATTGCTGTATCATGCGGTTATTTTATTTTAAAATTTTCGAGGAACCGCCATACTGTTTTCCACAGTGGCTGTCCTATTTTACACCTACTAACAGTGGGCAAAGGTTTTGGTTTTCCATATCTTTGCCAAACACGTTTTCTTTTCTTTTCTTTCTTTCTTTCTTTTTTTTTTTTTTGCTAGTATTGAGGTGGTATCTCATAGCTTTGATTTATGCTTCTTTAATGGTTAGTGATGTTGAGCATCTTTTCATGTGCTTATTCTTTTGCACATGTATATCCAATTTTCCTAGGACCATTTGTTAAAAAGACTGTGCTTTTCCTATTGAATGGCTTTGGCACTTGTCCAAATTTATTTGACCATCTGTGTGAGGACTTATTTCTGGGCTATTTCATTGGTCTATTTGTCTGTTTTGATTACAGTAAGTTTTGAAATCAGGAAGCGTGAGTCCTCTAGTTTTATTCTTTTACATCATTATTTTGGCTGTTCAGGGTCCCTTGAAATTCCACATCAATTTTAGGATAGGTATTTCTATTTCCATAAAAAAATGTCATTGGGATTTTGATAGATTGCATTGATCTGTAGAACACTTTGGGTAGTATTTGCATAGAATATTCTTTCCCATCCTTTCCATTTCAACTTGTTTGTGTCTTTGGATCTCATGATTCTCTTGTAGACAGCATATATTTGGATCATATGTTTTTATTCATTCTGCAATCTGTCTTTTGATTGGAGAATTTAATCCATTTATGTTTAATTACTGGTAAGGAAAGACTTCTGTCATTGTGCTGTTTGTTTTTATATGACTTAAAACTTTTTTGACCCTCATTTCCAGCATTATTGTCTTTTTTTTTTTTTTGGTAGATTTTTTTGGGGGAGGAGTGAAAAGTTTAAATTCCTTGTTTCCTTTTCTGTATATCCTATAGGTATTTTCCTTATGGTTATCATGGGGATTACATTTGACATCTTAAAGTTATAATACTCTATTTTGAATTTATACCAGTTTAACTGCAATATCAGATGAAAACTGCTCCTTTGCCACTCCATATTCACCCTTTCAGTTGTTGTTGTCACAAAATTACATCTTTATACATTATGTCCCCCAAAATATAAACTAAAAATTCTTTTAAATTACTTTAAAATTAATTTTTAATTAAAAATTTATTTTTCACTTATTTTTAAATTATTCTTTTAAATTATAAAGAAAATAAGACTGTTACAAACTGAAGTTATAGTTAATATAGCTTTTATATTGATTTTTTCTTTAAATGTATTATTTTCTTAAATCATATAGAGAAGAAAATGCAGTTACAAACCATTGTTCCAATAATACTACCTTTTGTAATTACCTGTGTATTTACTTTTATTGAGATATTTATTTCTCCATATGGCTTTGAGTTACTGTCTATTGTTTTTTCATTTCTATAGAACCCCCTTGACTATTTCTTGAAGGCTGGGTCTAGTGATTATGAACTCTCTCAGCTTTTGTTTATCTGGGAATTCTTAATTTTGTCCTTATTTTTGAAGTATAGTTTTGCAGGATACAGTATCCCTAGTTGAGAGATTTTGTCTTTCAATATTGTGACCATATCTGCCCACTATCTTCTGGCTTAAAAAGTTTCTGACAAGTCTATGGCCATACCACCATGAAAGCACCCAATCTCATCTGATCTCAGAAGCTAAGCACAGTTGGGTCTGGTTAGTATTTGGATGGGAGACAAAGTTTCTGATGAAAAATCTGATAATCTTATTGAGAATCCCTTGTATGTGATGATTCACCTTTCTTGATTTCAAGATTCTCTGTCGTTGTTTGAAAGTTTGATTATAACGTGTCTAGGTATGGGTCTCCTTGCGTTTATCTTTCTTGGAGCTTATTGGATATTTTTATTCATGTATTTCATCAAATTTAGGAAGTTTTAAGCCATTATTTCTTGAAATGTTCTCTCCTCCCTTTTCTTTTCAGTCCTTCTAGGATTCCTATGATGCATGTGTTGGTCTGTTCGTTGGTGTTCCACAGATCCCTTGGGCTGTGTTCATATTTCTTCAGTCTTTCTGTTTCTCACTTGATAATTGTCATTGTCCTGTCTTCAAGTTTGCTGATTCTTCACATGCTCAAATCTGCCTTTGAATTTCTCTAGTGAATTTTTAAAAATTTTATTTCAGTTATACTTTTCAGTTCCAGAATTTCTTTTTTTTTTCCTTCGTAGGTTACCTATATATTTGATAGTTTCATTTTGTTTACACATGATTTTCTCCTTTTTTAGTTCTTGGAACATCTTTAAGACAATTGTCTTAAAGTGTTTGTCTAGTATAAGTATCATTAGTTCTTTTTCAGGAACAGTTTCTTTTGATTTATTTTTTTCCCTTGAAAGGGCCTTACTTTCCTATTTATATGTGTGCCTTGTGATTTTTTTAAAATTATTTTTTATGATGACATTGGTTAATGAAATCCAGTAACTTTCAGCTGTACACTTTAACACTAAGGCATATATATATTTACTGTGTGTTCACATTCTATAGTTAGATTTCTTTCTGTCACCACATATTTGACCCCCTTTACCCTGTCTACCTCCCCCCTCCCCAACCCCCATCCTCTGGTAACCACTAGTCTATAGTCTATGTCTATGAGTCTCTGTTTGTCCTGTTTATTTGTTGCTTTTAGGTTTATATCCCACATATAAGTGATATCATGTGATTTTCAACTTTTTTTGTCTGGGTTATTTCTCTTAGCATGATTGTCTTGAGGTCCATCCATGTTGCAAATGGCAGTATTTCGTCTCTTCTTATGGCTGAGTGATATTCAATTGTGTATATGTACCACAGCTTCTTTATCCAGTCATCTATCATAGGACACTTTGGTTGCTTCCTTGTCTTGGCCATTGTGAATAATGCTGCTATGAACATCGATGTGCAAATATCTTTTTGGATATGGGTTTTCAAGTCTTTGGGATAAATACCCAGTAGGGGGATTGCTGGATCATATGGTATATCAATTCTTAGTTTTTTGAGGAACTTCCATACTGTTTTCCATAGTGGCTGTACCAATTTGCAGTCCCACCAGCAGTGTATGAGGGTTCCTTTTACTCTGCATCCTCTCCAACATGTGTTATTACTTGTCCTGTTGGTTATAGCCGTTCTACCTTGTGATTTTTTTTGTTGTGTTCATGTGAATCTCATAATGTGATAAGTCTGGAAATCAGATTCTTCTTCTTCCTTAAGGTTCACTGTTTTTTTTGTTACTGTTTTTGATGATAGGCTCTCTCTGTGCTGAAGATCAGCCTGAGATGTAAGCTTAAGGTTTTCTCAGGTCTTTTCTAAGCCTTCCCTGGGCATGCACTGTCACTTTTTAATATTCCTTGTATATGCAGTTGTTTTTTAATGTCTAATCTTTAGTGTCTTGCTCCCTAAAGGGGAAAAAGCATAAAATTAAGACGGTAAAGGACTCCAGCCTTTTAAATCCCTCAGAAGTTACTTCAGCTAAGAGGGAGGGACCTGCAACAGTGGGAGGAGGTGCAACAAAAATGGCTGCTCACCTTTTTGTCTGCAACTCTGTGATCAGAAACAGCAGTCAGCAGTTAGAAGAGAGATCTCTGACATTTGGAGGACAGGGTCCTTTTTGCCTATTATGGCTCTGCAAACTATGCAAGATACTCCACGAACACATGCACAGCTGGTTGCCACATGTTTGGGGGGGTGTGGGATGGGCAACTGCTGCTTTCCTAAGAGCTGAAATATTGTTCAAGGGTCACCTGTATTTGCTGAGGTAATTTATGTGACATTTAGCATAAAAAACTACCAAGTTACTTGTTCTTTTTCAATTATGATTTATATGGTCTTTTTACGTATATAGTATTGGTAAACTATAATTACTGATAGTTTTTTTTTTTTTTTGCTTTTGGTTTGTTTCTTTATGTTTTGTTGATTTTTCAGTCTCGGCAAACTGGACAATGTCAGTTGAGTGGGTTTTGAAAAATGTCTGAAGTTTAGTTGGCTGCCTCTATCTTCTCCACCTTTTACAAGAGAATAAATGGATGTTTGAGAAGACAGCTCTATTAAAAGTGTTGCAAATGGCTTCAGAATCTATGAATGCAAAACAAGCTAGAAATCACTTCACAAAGGGGAAAAGGCAACAGCACCAGCAAGTAAAGAACAGATCTTCAATTAGTGATAGTGATGGGGAGGACTCTTTTATCTTTGAAGCACATGAAGCTTGGAAAGAATTTCATGGATCTCTTCTTCGATTTTATGAAAATGGAGAACTCTGTGATGTCACACTAAAGGTGAGACTATCTTTTTTTCTTTTCTCAGCCTCTTTGTTGTATTATGAAAAATGAAGTTTTCTGTACAAGGCCAATTTTTTGATGCTGTGCTTATTTATAATCAGAGTGATTTTCATCTCAGTCTTATTGAAGGGGAAGGGACATAATGGAGGGTAAATAAAGGGAGATTAGCATAAAATTCTTGTACAAATTAAATGTCGATATTCATTTTTTCTTAATTTAACTTCAGAAAGCTCTAGAACCCTAAAAATAACAAGTAGTTATTATTGGTAGAATTAAATTGCTATTGACTAGATAAGCCCTTAACTTGTCAATATAAATATCTTGATGTATTCACTTACACTTGATTTAGGTTATAAGCAGGAATTCTTGGTTGTTTACTCAGCTGCACTAGGGTTTTACTTACCTTCCTGTTCTAGTGATTTAATCTCAATTCATTACTATTCTCTGTTAAGTGAGATTGTTTATCTGTACTTGATAGTGAAACAGTCTTTTTAGACTTGGACAGAACGGTCTTTAGTAAACTTTAAGTCTGCGAGTCTGTAGGATCATGTTGTTGTGCTACAAAAGATAGCTTTAATAAAATTGGATAAATGGTAAAAAGTGTGAAAGAGCCTGTGTTTAATTGTTTTTCACTATCATTTAAAATACTTTTCTTATTCTTATTTCTAGATATAGTATTAAATTTTTCTAGTGATTCGTGTGCACCTATGCAGCGTTTTCTACATAGAATTTGACACTTTGGGATCTCTTAGATTTTGCTTTCTACTCCTGAACAGATAGATTCTTAGAGCTTATAATTGTAGGAATTGAGGGCATACTTGGAGAGTCAGATGACGGGGGACACTCAGCAAAAGTCCATAAACTGAAAGCATAAGCTTTGAGTTTCAGGCCCAGAATGTCCAAGAGTATAGTGTTACACTGTAAATAAATGACCTATGTTCTCTTAAACTTTTAGTGTCCTTACGTATTTCTAGGCCCTATGATACTGAGAAGAAAATCATATTATGTAATTATACTAGCTCTTTGTGAAATTTAGCCATGCACATATTTTAATGAAAAAACACCTTAATCCATATAGTATGTTTAATCTCATGCCTTTGTTCTAATTTTCAGCCCTACTGCGAAAATCAGTGACTTACACTGGCTTTGGCAAAATAAAAAATGTAAAATAGGTTATTTGAATTTAATTAATTATCAATTCATCCTATTACTGTATGCATGGGAAACAAATAGAATATTACCGATTTTATAAATTTTACAATTGGATTTTAGAATAATTTTTGCTAGCTACTACATATAGACTTTCTTAAGTGAAAAATAAGGATACAGCCATTATAGGGCAATTGATAACTAAACTCATAACTTTTCTTTGTTTATTGGGTGACTTCAGCAATAGATTGAAATGAAAACTTCAGAAGAATCTGTGGTGGAAGACTAAAAATACTATGTTTGAAGCAGTGACAGAGGTAATTTAGGAATGATAAACTTCACTGATGTAAAGAGACTACCATTTTTATTTCCTCAACTAAAATTACAATGATGATAAGGTTTTTGTGAGGAATAAAGAATTGATAATGCGTAAAGTCCTTATAACAGTGCTTGGTATGTAATAAATAATCAGTACATGTCAGCTCTTAGGATCATTTATATTTACTACTATTGTTGCTCCAAATTTATTAGATAGTTCTGCTATGGGATAGTCTGTTCCTATTCATTAGAATGAATCACTACTTAATGTTTTAGCAGGTCTGTTATTGGATTGGTTTCTTAATTCTAATTTAACATTTTTCAACTTTCAGAATTTAACTATCACAAAACTAAACCAAATAGGATTATGGATAATTTATAATGCTCTCTTCAACATAAACTTCACTTTTTATATTCATATAATCTTGAAGATTTTTTCTTGATATAATTCATTTCCTTTCTTCTGTTAGCATGTTTCCTTTGGTCATTCTTGCTTTTAAGGTGAACATTTTAGAAAAGCAATTATCAAAATTTATTTTATTTTTCATATATAGGACCATTAGACCATTTTAAAATTCTAAAGTGAGCACCTGTTGTAAATAACAAATTCATTTAGTAAAACATTTACTAAGGTCTTACTCTAGTACATTGAGAGAATAAGTAAATTTTAACAATATACTGTACTTGCCTTGAGGGAATTTAAAGTTAAGTCAGAGATAGGCACATGCACAGATAACTATAATACAAATTAGTGATTGCCATTTTTTGTGTTATTTGTATAGAAGCATAGGAGAGGATCTTAATTATGTCTGACAGGTGATTGGAAAAGCTTCACATAGATTATATTATTTTAAGGTCACTCCAGGGAGAGGTGAAACTTGTTTATATATTACTGTGTCTATTTATTAGTGAAAATACTTTTAAATAATATATCCAGTAGCAGCTGTAAAATTGTATATGAAGGAAGCTTGTTAAGGGCAACAATTTGAGGAAGAGAGAGGGGGAAATTGTCTTGAGTATTGCATAGCATTCATAATGTTTAGATTATATGTTATAGATCAATAAGAATAGCATTTACAAAGATGCTTTTAGTCATGTTTTACATAGTTTGAGGAAATGTCATTGTCTTTATGAAAGATCATAGTTAATTTTGCTTCTAGAAATTAATAGAGATTATTAAAGGACAACCCCTTACATCACTTTCTGATGCGACCATTGAATATGATTCTTTGAAAGATCATATTTCTGTGATTTTTTTGAAAGTTCATGTGGTTTTTTTTGAAAGTTCATGTTTCTGTGATTTTTAAATAAATATTTATAGGATTCTGATACACATTTTCAAGGCTCTAAGTGTTAAAATTATTTGTTATCAAAATTTCCATCTGACCAGATAAGAGTAAGTGCTCTGAAAAATTTCAAGAAAACAAAATATGTGAACTACATTGTAATAAATTCTAAGAGGTAAGAATGATAACTTATAAATTTTGATTCATTAATTCTGCTTTTCAGTATTTTATCTCAAGGAAATATTGTGAAATGCTGAAAAAACTTTCTGCTTTAAGATACTATTTCAGTTTAAAATATGGAAAAGTTATCTAAACGGCCAATATAAGAATGGTTAAATAAACTTGATAATGGTTATACAAATGGTTAGATCCAGTGTATAAAATAGCATACACAGCCAATAAGTATGAAAGTCACAAAAGTTTTCAGAAACTTAGGAAAAGGAAATTTTAGGAAACAAAGTTTAGGACAATCTCAGTTGTTTCAAAATGCATAGAAAAAAAGTTGGAAAGAAATATACCAAAAGGTTGACAGTATTTGTTGAATAGTGAGTAAAGTTTTTTCCTTGTATCTTTGTCTGCTTTCTTGATTTTACACATTGACTATGTGTTGTACTTGGTGGGTGGGGGGTACTTATATAAGTTCGTTTTGTAAGTTGAATCTGATATTTAATGGAATTCTTGATGTTCTTTGTTTAATGTTCTTTTTATATCATTTTTGGTTCATTTTACCTCATAATTGAGCGGAAGATCACTATTGTTTTCAGAGTTCTACTTAGTTTGTTATAAAATTTTTTGGTTGGACCTAAATTGAGGATGCTTGGCTTCCCGTTGTGCCCCTTCTCCACGTGTTGAAAATAAAGCGTTTTACCAATCTGGAAGCCTTTGTTCCATTATATTTTGATCCCTATTGGCTAATCTATGAAAAATTACTCAAGGTTTTAATTAATTGTATTTCAAGCTTTTTTGAAACAGCGATCATTTTATTAATGTTGACGTTCACATATTTCACTAAAGTTTAATAAGCTTGACATGTTTTTCCCTGAGCATCTTGAATTATTCATATGTTCACTGATAAAAAATATATAAATTAAAATTTTACTAGTATCAAGGACACATACTGTAGTATTAATATAATTTGAAATATAATAACTGTATTAATATAATTGTAATTTTAAATAAATATTAATTTTAAATTAATATAATTTTAAATGTAATGTCTACATTTTGTAGTTTGTATATTTTTCACCCAATTTTAAACATCTAGTCTTTAGTCTTTGATTTTTTTTTCACTTCTAAATTTCTGATGAAATGTTTTTTTATGTTCCAGAGCAGAAAAATGTAGACATAAACTTTCAAAAACGTAGTGAGTCTGTAGAGTATCAAAGGAGAATTAATGAATAAAATTTTTTTAATGTTTCTCTTTTACACACATGACTCCAAGTTCTTTTTAAAGTTAAGATTGTTATTTATTCTAAAAAGTACATAGGGGTGTGATTGCATGTATGTGTTTGTATTAAATATCCATATTTTGGTTTATTTGAATTAAAGTAGAAATTTGGTTTGCCTGAAATCAAAAATAGAGTTATAGAGGGGACAGAACCTTATAATAACCTAATAATAACTTGTGGGCCATTGATTTGTACAGCTTGGATGAGAAAGCAGTGTTAAAATAATGTTTGCCTGGAAATCGTAGAACCCTATTTTATGGTACTATTAAATCACTAAATTTGTCTGGAATTTTTGTCCCTGCTACAGCACATGCTTGATGCTGATCTAAAACTAATTTTGATATTAAATTGAATCTCTTTTTGTTTGTTATGAACAGGTTGGCTCAAAGTTAATCTCTTGTCACAAACTGGTATTGGCTTGTGTTATTCCCTACTTCAGAGCCATGTTTCTTTCTGAAATGGCTGAAGCCAAGCAAACAATGATTGAGATCAGAGATTTTGATGGTGATGCAATAGAAGACCTGGTAAAGTTTGTCTATTCTTCACGGATCACTTTGACTGTTGACAATGTCCAGCCTCTCTTATATGCAGCCTGTATTCTACAGGTTGAACTGGTGGCTAGAGCTTGTTGTGAATACATGAAGTTACATTTTCATCCCTCCAATTGCCTGGCAGTAAGAGCCTTTGCAGAAAGTCACAATCGAATAGACTTAATGGAGATGGCGGATCAGTATGCCTGTGAGCATTTTAGTGAAGTAGTAGAGTGTGAAGACTTTGTAAGTGTGTCACCTCAGCATCTCCATAAGCTTTTGTCCTCCAGTGATCTAAATATTGATAACGAAAAGCAGGTCTATAATGCAGCCATCAAGTGGCTTCTTGCCAATCCTCAGCATCATTCCAAATGGTTGGATGAAACACTTGCACAGGTAGGAGCTGAAATAAGATTGTCTAGAAATGAACTATATGGAAGCAAATCAACATGTTTCATTTGTCATGAAAAATGTAAATTATTAATTGATGTAATACAATGTAAAAATGACTTACTCTTCTGTTTAGTCACTATACTATTTAAGGATAGATCTAAATTTGTTACATTTGAATTAGAAATATTATCTGCTTTTTAACCTGAATATTTAAAATATTCTTTTGAGATAGTAGTAATCTTTTATTTATGCTAGTAGAAAATAGTTCTGAGGAAACAGCTCAAAATTAATCTATGGCTATTATTTTTTAATGAAGTTTCTAAATTTTACTGTATTACTTTGCTAATGAAAATACATTTATTCCTAATGCATATAGATTTATTCTGAAAAGAACTATAAGACATCACTTTTCATTTGCTTCACAGCTCTATAAATCTCAGAAATATGTCTCTTTTTAAATGATTTATTTATTTTTTACTGTCAACAGGTGTTACTTGGATAGGGAGATAATAGGCCCTAGAATTACTTAGAAAAAATGTCAACAAAACAAACAAAAACTTTCATTATCTTGCAGCTATATCTTGTTTGTGTGTGTGTGTGTGTGCGCACTTCTAACTCAAAATTGTATTACCTGGTTTGATCATCCCTTTAAGCTACTAGAAAATCAAGGATGTGGTTCCATAGTGTAGCGGTTAGCACGTCTGCTTTACACGCAGAATTTCCTGGGTTCGCCCCCTAGTGGAGCCACGGTCCATGGTCTATAGCCATGCCACCCTGAACAAGCCTGATGTCTGATCTTGGAAGCTAAGCAGGGTCGGGCCTGGTTAGTACTTGGATAAGAGACCACCTAGGAAGACCAGGTGCTGTAGGCATAAATAATAATAATTAATAATAAATAATAATAATAATAAATCTGTGCATCTTTAAGAGATGAATAGTGAGTACTGATACCGAAAGAGAGGATGCGTCCTTCAGTTAATATATATAACCTTCCAAGGTAATTGATTCAAAGAAGACACCACCTATTGTTTTAGATCTGAATGTTTGTGTGTTTAAGAGATAAATCACATTTCCATATGTTCAGTCTTAGCTTTTAAAGGCAAAAGAACAAAGCACAGCAGTTTTGCTTTTATTCTGCCTTTTGTTCAGCAGCAAGGGGCATTGTGGTTATGACAATACCATTTTTGGAAGTAAGAAACTTGAATGAAGACAACTGAATTATTTTATCCAGTCAACTTAAATCTGTATTTAAAAGGGGAGAACATATTTAACATATCTGATTTCATTGGTGCAGACCAGTCCTGGAAATTGCTTTAGAACTTGGCACATTGAACGTTAAGGTTTTATGAAGTAAATGAGTTTAAAAAAGAGAATATACTACAGAGAAAATAGAGAACTACTTTCCTGTTACAACTTAAATTTTATGTCTGCAACTATTCATGATCTTAGGTTCGTTTGCCTCTGTTGCCAGTTGATTTTCTTATGGGTGTTGTGGCAAAAGAACAGATTGTCAAGCAAAATCTAAAATGTAGAGATTTGCTGGATGAAGCAAGAAATTACCACCTTCACTTGAGTAGCAGAGCAGTACCTGACTTTGAATACTCTGTTCGGACTACACCAAGGAAGCATACTGCTGGTAATTAAGTTACTCATTTATCAATTCTTCTGGAAGGATCTTTGTTGGATTTGAGGGTTGGTTATGTATGCCCAAACTTAATTGTAAGATGATTAGTATCTAATTGTCTTAAAGTAATAATTGGCAAATAAGGTTATGTGTGAATTCTTAATATATGTGATTCAGATAGTTTCACCAATAAGTCAGTTTTTTAAAAAACTATAACAAGTCTTATACTCTCTGAAGAGCCTGCCGAAATATCTCTTATTTTGAGGTGTTCTTGATTCTTCTGTGCAGATTTAGTTCCTCTGTCATTTGTGCTTTTAGAGCACTTCGTTTGCACTTATTTTACCATGTAGCATTGAAATTTATTTGACATGTTTCAAGCCCTTCAAAAACAGGTATCTTATTTAGTTTTGTATCTGTAGTGCCAAGCATGGAGCTTGACACTTATTACATGTTTAAATATTTGCTTTTGCATTTTATCAAGAAAGGCACTAAATCTGACATCGCATCAGGACCACATTAGACTCTTAGAATCTAAAGCTCTTATTTTTGAGGAAGAGTGCACTTTCACCTTTATTTGCCACAATTTTCCCAAGAAAATAGTTCATGTTCACTTGTGTTACTCTTTGTAAATATAAAGAATATATGAAGGAGGAGGGAAAATAAATGAGGTCTAGGAATTCAGACATTGGTACTCTGGACGGAGACTTCTCTACATTTGCTGCTACCTAAGATAGTTATTAAAAAAAGATCTATGGAAAAAACTAAAACAGCAACACAAGGCAATACTTGATTATGTATAGTGGGAGTTTATATAGGTAGCATAAAGAAAGTTTGAATGTCATAGATCTGCCTACGAAGTAGTTCAAATAGTTTTAACAAGAAAAGGACTGCTGATATATTTTCTTTTTTTTTAATAGGTTGATTTCAAGAATTAAATTTTTTTGAAGTATAGATTTTTTTTAGTTGTGAATCCTGTTTCAGAAAGTCAAAGTATTTAACGAATATTTTCAGATTCAGATTTTAATTCAAATAACAATTTACAGTCTAGATTATATGACAAGACATATACCAGACCCTCATATATGTGATCCCTTACATAATTGCAAGAACTTTATGAAGTAGATTTTAGTGAAAGATTCAATCCTCATTATGAGATTGTTGATTTTATTTCATTTTATGGATGAGGATAAAAGAATCATGGTAATCAGAGAAGGTAAAAGTATGCTAAGGCCACACAGAGACATAGTAGAGAAAGGATTTGCATCCTGATCTTTTTACTTCATTCTTCGTTTTCACTTCATGTCATGTTCTTGGGTGACTTATAAAGAAAACCGAATCAGTGATTGGGGTTAGTTACTTACGGGATTATAATTCCAGTGGGGCCATAAACATCTATAGTTAGGGCAGATTTTTTAATTTCTGAAGGCCTTGGTTTATTTATAGACAATTTTGACCGCATGATCTTTAAAGTCTCTTCCAACTTTAAATTTCTCTGGCTTAAAATATTGAATTAGTTGGAAAAGATAGCATAAGCAGTTCTGGTCATTCATTTATGCAATCATTTGCAAATATTTATTCAGTGCCTACCACATGTGTGTTCTGGATTAAGTGTTAGAAATGCAAACACAAATAGAATATAGCCAGTCCTGTTTTGAGGGAACTTGCAGTCTGATGTATGGATATAGACATGTGAATAAATAAACGCAATAAAATATTACAAGTATTTTGATATAATCATAAGGTATATTGGGAAGCACAAAGAAAAGAGTAGTTATTTTTACCTTGCAAGGGTCAGAAAGATTTTATAGAGAAAGTAAACCTGTCTTAGTTTTTAATAATAGATTTTTCTGGATGCCAGTTGGGGAAAGTGGTATTCTGTTCATTTTACATTTATTCAGTGCCTAGTGCATGCCAGGCACTATGCTAGTCCTTATTAGTGCATAAATATTTAACAAACAGTCTTAACCTAGCTTAGATTCTGGTGACTAATATCAGCATAATAGATCATTTCAGTACTGTATATTAAGTGAATGATAGTCGCTATCAGAACACCGAGGATGAGAACTAACTATATACATGTTGCAACAGCATGAAGTTTTAACAGAGAGGGAGGGAGAAGATCAGGTTGAACACTGTAAGGCCTTTATGCTGTTCTAAGACTTTATCCCATAGGGCTATGGTTCTCAGTGTGTGAAGGAAGTGGTGGCCCTGGACCAGTAGCATCAGCATTCACTTGGGAACTTGTTAGAAATATCAATTCTTAGACCTACCACAAACCTACTGAATCAGAAACTTTAAGGGTCAGGCCCCACAATTAGTATTATATGCATTTTGGGTAATTCTGAACCACACTCAGATTTTGGTTTTTTTTGGTTAATTGTGGTAAAATATATATAGGAATACCCCATTTTATTGCATTTCTCTAATACTGCATTTTTTACAAATTAAAGCTAAGACCTTCCACCAGAAAAAAGATTATGAGTCACTTAAGGATCAGATGATGGTTAGCATTTTTTTAGCAATAAAGTATTTTTTTAATTAAGGTGCGCATATTAGTTTTTTAAGGCAATGCTGTTGCACACTTAATAGACTATAGTAGAGTGTACATGTAACTTTTATATGCATTGGGAAATCAAAAAATTTGTGTGACTGGCTTTATGGCGATATTCGCTTCATTGAAATGATCTGGAACCAAACCCACAGTATCTCCAAGGTATGCCTGAATGACGTAAAAATCTCCATTTTTGAATGTACAGTTTAGTGCTGCTGAAGTTTTTATTTTTTAAAATTTTTTTAAACACTAATGAAGGTAATAAAAGCTGTTGAAAGAGCCTTTTAATTAAGTAACTCTGTTGACAGTCTGAAAGCAAAAAAAAAAGACTGCTAAGTGGTAAGAGAGGACAGGATTTTGCAGGGTAATCGCTAGTGAAGGCCTGCACTAGGGCACGGGAGAGGAAGGACACAGGGAAGGAAGAGGTTGTTTAGATAAGTGAGGAAGGAAGATCCTTTTGAACATGTTGAGTTTGAGCGCCTATGGGACATCAAGTGGAAATGTGGCTTAGAAATATAGATTGGAAGGCATTATGATACAGATGGAATTAAAAATAATGAAATTCTCCTTTGTGAGCATGAAATATGTGAGAAGTAAGCTAGGGATGAAACATGGAAAACAAGAAAGAGAAATGATTGGAGACAAAAGGAGATTTTGATATTAGGGAAATCAAGAAAGTTAAGGAGTTTCCCAAAAAACAGAGTGATCAATATATCAAATATTGCAGTTGTGTTCAGTAAGAAATTAATTTAAGAGTTTGTTGGATCTTGTTATGACCTTAGCAAGAGCAATTTTACATAGTAAGTGAGGATCTAAAACATTGTAATGGGATGTTAGCAAGAAGAGATAGTAAAACATTGTAATGAAGTGTTAGCAAGCAGAGATAGCTAATGTATCCCATTTGAGACATTCAAATGAGAAAAAACAAAAAAATAGGTTTCTAGTAATGTGATGCCACTGAATACTATCCAAATAGCTTTTTTTTTTGTAAATCAAATTTTGACTTCCTAAATATTTTTTCCATACTAATTTTCAAATTAGGGAGCTATGATTTTGACTTCTCTTTTGTGGCTTTACCTTTAGGTGTGCTGTTTTGTGTAGGTGGTCGAGGTGGATCTGGTGACCCTTTTCGCAGTATTGAATGTTATTCTATCAACAAAAATAGTTGGTTCTTTGGACCAGAAATGAATAGTCGAAGACGACATGTGGGTGTAATCTCTGTGGAAGGTGGGTTCACTATTGTCTTAAATCATATCCCATGATGATAATACTCTTTTTAAATATTTTAACTTTGAGAATTTTCTTTCTATAAGAAAATTGCTAAAATATAAAATGTTTCAGTATATTGGTAAAATATTTGGGTGGTGATTATTTTCTTGCTTTATGCTCATTGATGTTCAGTGTACAATCTCCTGCTAATAGGTACTTAACGGGAGATGAGTATCAGGGAAAAGGGAGTTAAACTATTCTGAGTTATATTTGCAAAAGAAACTAAAGAAACATGTTTATTGAACCTAAATAATATATATCAGCTTTTTTCTATACCCATTTACTTGTTATTGAAATAAGGTTTTTATTTTGACTGGCTGCTGATGATAATGATTAATTGCAGAGCCATGGTTAAATTGTTGGGAGACTTATTTAAAACTCACTTTTTTTCTGATTATAAACATAAATGCTTTTTGGGGAAAATATGAAAATATTTTAATAGAAAGTAAAAATCATCTGTAACCCAAACACCCAGAAATTGTCACAGTTAACAAAATTGTCACAGTTAACATTTTGGTATATAATCTTTCCATTTTTTTGTGTGTGTGTATTTTTATTTCATTTAGAAAAACTTTGTTCGTATTGTTTTATATTTACATTTTCTTTATGTAACATAAGAGCATGTTTTAATTTTACTAAACATTCTTTGAAAACGTGATTAGTGATATTATCTACTAAGTAATAAAAAGTTCGGAAACCTAAGGGAGGGATAGTGTTTAAGCATTTAAATAACTTCATGTAGAACAGCACTTTCCAGGCATTTTATTAAGTAGAAGCTTACATTTATTTTCATTTGACTATAGAAATAACATTGATTATAATGTTGAACAGAATAATACTTGTTGACTATTATGTTGTTCTAATTATATATTGATTATATATCTATTATTTGGAATCAGATGAAAATATTTCTCTATTTGACAGGTAAAGTGTATGCAGTGGGTGGACATGATGGAAATGAACATTTAGGTAGCATGGAGATGTTTGATCCTCTCACTAATAAATGGATGATGAAGGCGTCAATGAACACAAAGAGGTAGATCAGCATGGAAATTAATTTTGATATGGTGGCAGAAGATTAAGAAAGCTTCCTATAATTGAAAGGGGCCGATTTTTCACTTTTTACACTTTTAGAAACTTTCTTCTTAAACACATTTTGTTAAAGCGTCCAGTGTGTGATGCTTTGCTAATAAAACTTTTTGTTTTCTTAAGAATTAAAAATGTAATTATGCCTTAGAATATGATAATGATCAAGTCCATAGTTTTCACTTACACGAGCATTTTTAAAATTTTTTATTTTGAAATAATTTTAGATTTTTAGAAAAGTTGCAAAAATGTTTGAATACCTGTATGCCTGTAGTTCTCAACAGAGGTGATTTTGCTCCCTTTGTGAAAAACACTTGGCAATGTCTGGAGGCATTTTTGATTGTCACAACTTGGGCTGGGTGCAGAATTGAGGGAGTTGCTGCTGGCACCTAGTTGGGAGAGGCCAGGGATGCTCCTAAAGATCCTGTAATGCACAAGAAAGTCTCCCACAGCAAAGAATTATTTGGCCCCAAATGTCAGTAGTGCCAAGATAGAGAAATCCTGCTGTATACTCGTCACCGAGCTCCCATGATGTTAACATCTTACATCATCGTAGTACAATTGTTGAAACCAGGAAATTAACATTGATAAAGAGCTATTAACTAATCTGTAGACCTTATTCAACTTTTGCCAGTTTTTCCACACATTATGTGCTTCTAATTGGTTTTTCTTGTCTAATTGTATTGGTTAATGATCTAATATAATGTGAATAGTAACAGATAGGTGTTTTTGTCTTGTTCCTGATTTTAATGAAAATGTCTCTAGTGTTTTCCTATTAAGATACTGGCTTTAGGATTAAGGTTATATTTATTTTAATGTGTTAAGAAAATATCCTTTAATTTCTATTAATTATTTTTATCATGAGTATTAATATTTAATATTTTCATCTACAATAAATTGAAATATATGTTGATAAATAGATCAGTCTGAAGGGGAGGAAGATTTTTAGTAACATGACTTAGGAAATGTTGACTGACTAGCCTGTTCAGACTTGAATACCAAATTTTTGATATCTTAAAGTGGAAGGATAGCTAATATGTGACCAAATCAGGATTCAAAAGCATAGTAGTACCAAACATAATCTAGATCTAGAGGCAGAACCTAAAATATTAAAATTAGAGTTATAGGTTAAAACTTGTTTTAGTATTTTTAAAAAATCAGTTACACTAGTAGAACGTAGTAGGAAGTCAGGTTTGTGATTACGTTTCATATGGAAAAAGTACCTGAACCAGTATGAAGCACAGCTCTTAAAAAACAAGAAAAGGGAAAAAGCAAATATAATATAGTTGTCTACATTAAGAGAAGTGAAGCTCTTAGATAAGGGAGATTGTAGTTCTTTATGCTGACCTGTCTTTATGTATAGCTGTGGTCTTAAAGTAGGGTATGCAGCATCACTTGGGGTATGCAAATAAAAAATTAGACTTTGTACATTAACCTCTTAGTACAGTAATATGTTTATAATTTGAAAATAATTACAGTATGGGAGTACACAAAAATTATTATAAATTGAGAGTGATAACCTGGGCAATATACAGGTAAGTATGGACTTATAGGTAAGAGATCTGAAAGCCATGTCACATAAAAATTTTTCTGGAGATATGAAGACTTAGCATATCTAGATATTTTAAGAAATGTATAGTGCTTTAGAAGGAAGGAATAAATATTTATAGTTCAGTATAATAGTAATGGAGAATACTGTAATACCTCTCAATGACTGGAACTATATATGTATATGTCAGAAAGATAACATTTATTTTGCAGCAAATGAGAGATTAGATTACCTATTCTTTTCCTTTTTCAAATTTAAAATTCAGCAAATAGGGTGATGATTTGAAAGACTGAGCTTAATAATTGACATAAATCTAGATACTACAGTAATTCTCCCTTTTTGTTTCAGATTGAAAATGTAATTGAGGAAAGAAAAAGAGGGCTATCTGAATATTAAAAAAACTGCTTAAGAGTAGCTTTGTGTAGAGAACAAAAACCAAACATCTCTATTGCAATTTTAATTTTATTTAAAAAATAAATAAATAAATCCAAATAAAACCTAACTTTAAACATTGCTTGTATGGTTTGTATGTAGCAACATTCCGTAAGAGTTAAAAAAGACGTTACCAAAACAAGCAATTTTAAGTTGAACTGCATGAGGAGAAAGAGTCTTAGGGAAAAAAAGCTGATCTTGAAATGTACTATTATATCCCACTTATCTACAAATGACATTTTAATACTTTAATAGGGTTTGATTTATGCTCTGTGAAAACTACAAATAGTTTAAATTCTAGTGCTTGAATTAAAATGAGGGAGAAAATCTTCAAGTACATTTTGAATCTTTATCCCCTTGTCTCTTTATCATGCTAAGCTAATTTTTAGCCAAGGATTGAATGAAACTTTTCTAGCAAAATAGCGGTTGAATTTCCTTAATCTTTTAAAATATGCCCTGAGCACTTTTCATTCGCTATCCAACTGTATAAAAAATAATAGAAATGCAATTATTTCATCCTATTATTTGCTTATAATTTGTATCCCCAAATCATTTTTTCAGTATGCATTCCAGGGTCATTTTCACATGTAAAATATCTGGTTTCTTTATTTTCTCCACTTTTTCATCTTTCTAGTAAAATCGACTGTTGTTTGTTTAACCTGTGGTTTTATTGAAACCTATTATCCTAACAGCATCTCTAGGGGTTGATTTATTTATTCAACAAATACTGGTTAAGTGCCCATTGCAAGACATACCAGGTGCTGAAGATAGAGCAATAAATAAGACAGCCAAAGCTCCTACCTCCATAGAGCTTACATTCTAGAAGCGAAGATACAAATAAAGGCATGATTACAAAGGTGATAATGTTAGCACAGAGTAAGTAAACAGTGCTTGAGAGGGGAGATCTTACAGTCTCATTTAACCTAAGATCTGAAGGTCTGGGATAATTTAATCTGTTAAATGGTGGTGGTAGGAAGAGTGGCGGGTGGAAAGAGATGAAGCGTCTACGAAAATCTGGAGGTGAATGAGAGGAGAATGCATGAAAGAAGTTCAGTACAGCTGAGAGATCAAAGGAAATGGTGTCAAGATATAAGGCTGAAACAGTAGGCAAAGAATGAGGGCTTTCTAGGTTTGCCAAGATTTCTTATTTTATCAATTGGGCTTTGAAATATGCACACACACACTATTTTAAAAAATAGGTGAATGATTTCTCATTCCAAAGATCCTCTGCATATGAAATAGTGAGAGATTTGAGAAGGCCAGAGTGAAAACAATCTGAAGACCAAAAGGGTTATTGTAATATTTCAGTCAAAAAATAATGGTGGCTTGGACTAAAGTAGGGATAGAGATAAGAGCACATATTTGAGAGAGAGTTCAGAAGTGTATAATCAACAAGATTTAATGATAATTAGATGGGGGAGGTAGAAAGAATGATATCGTAGAAGCAGGGATGATTCTTCAGTTCCTGGCGTTAAGCAACTGGGTATGGATAGTCATGCAGTTTTCTGCATTAGAAAAAACAAGGCGGTGAACAGAATAAAATTTTTGTTTATCTTGTTATGAGTGTACTCTGTTGCTCTATAACCAATTAGGAAAACCAATACTTGTCTGTTGCTTTGTAATCAATTACTACGTACTTAGCAGCTTAAAACAACATTCATTTATTAGCTCACAGTGCCATAGGTGAGAAGTCCAACAGGTTTGACTTTTCCACTTAGGGACTCACATGGCCAAAATCAAAGTGTAGGCCGGGCTAGGCTCTTCTCTGGATGCTCTGAGGAAGACACTGCTTCCAAGGTCATTTAGATTATTGATAGAATTCTATTCTTTGTAATTATAGGACTGAGTTTCTCATTTTTACTTGCTGTTGGCCAGGGGTTGCTCTCAGCTCCTACAGACCACTCTCAGGTCCTTTCCAAATGTTCCCCTCTATTGTCAAACAAGCAGCGGCATGCAGAATCCACCTCATTCTTTGAGTTTCTGACTTGTTTCCTGCTTCCCGCTGGATAAACCTTTCTGCTTTTAAAGGGCTTGTGTGATTAGATTAGGCCCACTCAGGTAATCTCTCCTTTGCTATATAATGTAGCATATCATAAGCATAGGAGTAAAACTAGAGGGTGAATATCCTGGTGGAGACATCTTAAAATGCTGCCCTCCACAATGAGAGTGAATTTCATTTCACATTAAGGTTGAAGGCCAGCAAGACAGATTTGAGGTAGAAATTGAGGTAGAATATATGTCTGGGTATATATGTTAGAGTTATCCTAAATCTATGGAAAAAATGAGATCACCTACAGAAAGAGAGTATAGGGTGATAAGAGGCTTTAGGGACTTTCATAATTTAATGATGGAGTAGAAAAGAAAGCACTGATAAAGGAAGCTGAAAAGCACCAACTAGAGATGTAGAAGGGAACTCCAATGTACAATGTCATGAAAATCAAGAGAAGAGAGGTTTGAGGCATAGGAAATAGCTGATAACATCATCTACTTTTGGGGTTAGTCTGTTAAGAGAGAGGGAGAATTATTAGGTACACTTATTTCTGCCATGATATGACTCATGTTCTAGAGGGCACATGTGTTTACACCTAAAATTTTTTCTATTCACAGTATTTTGTAAGTCATTGTTTATACTCGAGAAAAGAGGTTAAGGTGACTGAAGATGAATATTATCCTTCAGAACTCTTTCCTAGGATGCTCTTTTGGTAAACTTAGAATTAGAATCTCAGTAGAGCAGCTGCTCTCTAGTGCGTGTGTACATATTTCAAAGCCCAATTGTATAGTAGCTAATACATAGCACTTAATATGGGCCAGTCACTGTTCTTAGTGCTTTACCTATATTAACTCATTAGTAGTTGTGTCTACTCCTTTCTCAAATGGGTTACAGATGAAGAAGCAAGGTAGTAGAAGTTTATAAAATATTCTACTTTATCCAAAGTTTACACCAAGTCAATGACAGATAATAGTTTTAGAACAGTTCAACTTTCGATCGCTGCAATGTATTCTAAGAAATTGATATAATTTTTTTCTGGTCACCATTACAATGTATTGTCTTTTAACATGGACTAAGTCTCTTCCTTTCCTTGGAGAGAAATAAATGCCCTTCAAAAGAAAAGCAATGTTATATAAAACTTGTAATATAAAACTTGATTTTTTATGTGCTATTGTTTTCATGATACCCTGGAACAAAACTTTTCTTTGCAATTACATAAATTTAGAAATGAGATTGACTTCTGACCTCCATAGCAAACCATCTGTCAGTTCATCAGCCTCTCAGTTATGCAACTGTGTGTTTTACTAATTGAATGTTTTGGACTCCATTTATAGTAGTTTGTTGGGTTTTAGTTTATTATTTTATTTAAATTTAACCTGTGTAGTCTATGCATTGTAAAACTGCAGAGGGCACTGTTCACATAGACCTGCACACTTTTGCAGCCCTGTAGTCATCTATTCAGAAGCTTTGATAAATCTAAAAATAATGGGAAAGAAAACACTGAAGTGTTAGCATGATGAATGACTTGCATTAGCACAGCTTTTTTGCTACCTTTTTTTCTAGTTAAAAAAAAAACCCAGGTGCTAAAGTGTGTTTTATTATCTTTGCAGGCGAGGAATTGCCTTGGCCTCTTTAGGAGGCCCGATTTATGCCATTGGAGGGTTAGATGACAACACTTGCTTCAACGATGTGGAGAGATATGATATAGAATCTGATCAGTGGAGTACAGTAGCACCAATGAATACTCCCCGTGGAGGAGTTGGCTCTGTGGCTCTAGTAGTAAGTTATGTGGCAGCTTGCTCATTGGGTTGCATTGCATCACATTTCTAACCAAATAAGGAAAGATCTGATATATTCATATCTTCAGTATTAATTACTACATTATTTCACGAAATACTGCTTTCTTTCACATTCTGATCTACCATTAGGACAATATATGTCAATTCAAAATCTGATATCATTTGCTTTTATTTTCTCTTTATTTAGAACCATGTTTATGCAGTTGGTGGCAATGATGGAGTAGCTTCTTTATCTAGTGTGGAGAGGTATGATCCACATCTGGATAAGTGGATAGAAGTTAAAGAAATGGGTCAACGAAGAGCAGGCAATGGAGTCAGTGAGCTCCATGGTTGCTTATACGTTGTTGGTGAGTGGGTGGTATTTCTGTGTTCTAATTTATTACAGGATATACAATGACAGTTTTATACAACAACAAACTAACTGAAATTATATTGCATTTAGGTTCAAATGGAATCCACCCTAAGATTTGCTTTTGAATTCTTACAGTTCACATTCATGCTTTTTTGTTTACATCTTCCTCTTCATGTTTAAAACTTCTACTTCCTTATTTTTACTAGGAGTAGCAAGTATATCTATCTAAAGTAAGGGATTACATTTAAATAAGATATGTATTTTTAATGTAAGGACACAAATTGAATGTACTTTGCTAAAATCTTTAAAGATTTAAGATATGTTTTTCTTATCTCACTTCAAGGGAATTATGTTGACTAAGCAAACCAATATGTATTTATTGTGCATGATGGGTGTTGGCATCTTTATGTTATTTTTTGACTTAACTGAATTGGAAGGAACCATAGGGCAATGCTTTCTTAAACTTTAATATGCATATGAATATAGAGGTACTGTTAACTGCAAGGGAGGGCCTCAGCTTCTGTATTTCTAACAGCTCCCTTGTGAAATTGATGCTATTTCTGGTCCACCCAACATACTTCCAATAGTAAGACCTATAATAACACTTATCTTTCAGAATTGTTTTAAGAATTAGAGGTAATATATATTAGGCATCTCAAACTGCATCTGGTACTTTGTAGTTTCCCAGTAAATGTGTAGCTATATTGTGCTTAGTAATCCCTTCCTTTACAGAGGAAGAAATGAGTTCAGAGAGGTTGTCACTAGCACATGCCTCGCTATGTTGATGTAAATTGTTTGGTGTTACATAACTTACAGTTTTTTATAACAATAGCCTTTAAATATCTGTAAGTAATAGGAGTAATGCTGAATCTTCCAGTGCTCATGTGTATTAAAGAAGATAAATAACATAATTTACCTTTAGATCTTACCTGATCATCAGGTAGGCAATTCTGGGAGGAGTCAGAGATTTAGAGAGAGTAAATAATTTACTCAAAGTCACATGCCTAAATAAGTGACAAAGCTGTAATTTGAACTCTGGTCTATGAGAAACCAGAGTTTACGGTATACTGCTGCTACCTCTCGCAGCACCCTATCTAGCATAGGCACTGACATGTGTAATGTCAATAGAGTATCATTGTTGCTGTTACTTATTAAATCTTCTGGGCCCTTACAGTTAGAACAGATGTGGTAAAAATAAGACTGACTTAGGTTGAATGTTAAAAAAACCCTTCTTGGTCATTCACATCCTACTTAAAACTGGTACAATTGATTTGAATAAGAATATTTTGAAAGTAATTGCTAATTGCATCCTGCCTTTTCTATTCCTCTGCTTTGAATTCTGTATTATGAATTTATATGCATTACCTAGAGAAATGATAGGAAGCCAGTGGGAAAGGTGGCTGTTTTATATCATGATTGTGACAATGACACTACTGTATACATTGTTAAAGTTCATCAAATTATGCACCAAAAATTGGTGAATTTTACCTAAATTAAATAAGTTTAAACCCATTAGAGAAGTTGACTCTTGATATTATTTTTACTGACTTTGTTTCTAAATACACCGGTTATAATATCAACTCTTCCTGTCCTCAGGAAAATAGGCTTAGTCATCAAAGAGAATTATTACTCATGTAGACTGAGATAGAGCCTAAAAAAAGACAGTCTGTGTTTAACCCTCAGGAATATTATAAGTAACATTGTTATAATGATCTATACAGAGGACCGTTATCATCTAGAGTATGCAGCATGAAGACGTAGTTTTGGCAAAGATTAGTAAAATTCAGTCATAGTCCACTGTCTATAATTATGACAGTAATTACAGTTTTAAGAGAGATGGTTGGAAAACTTTAATTGTTATCTAAATAAATCAAATGATTTAATTTAGTTTCTTCTCAAACCCTATTACTGTTTGAAAATATAGTACATACATGTACACACACAGAGAAGCAATCTCAGTGCTGTCTTGCTTGCCTCTAGGAGGCTAAGGAAAAATATGACTGTGTGTGTGTGTGTGTGTGTGTGTGTGTGTGTTTTCTCTTAAATTATCTTCTTAGATATGGGGACTCCAGTTTTTCCCACTTTAAGATTTTTAATCCTAGTAGTGAAGTAAAATATTATTTCAATTATCTTGAATTGTAGAAAATGTCTAGTAGGAGTTGGTAGTGGTGATAGGTGTTGAGGTGAATTATTTTCCCTGATTTTCTCTATTTTCTAAAATGTTTTTAAAAGATTGGATTTGTAGAAGCTGTTGAATTGAGATTTAACAGTTAATTTGTATGAAATGTAACACTGTTTAAAAATCTTTCTTTATTTAGGTGGTTTTGATGATAATTCTCCTCTGAGTTCGGTTGAGCGGTATGACCCTCGAAGCAACAAGTGGGATTATGTAGCAGCGCTTACCACTCCCAGGGGTGGAGTGGGGATTGCAACAGTGATGGGCAAAATCTTTGCAGTTGGTGGTCATAATGGCAATGCATACTTAAATACAGTAGAAGCATTTGATCCAGTGCTGAATAGGTAATTTTTATATTTTCTCTATGCTTTAATGGAATTTTCCAGTAACAGATTACTTACTCCAAAGTACTAAAATGCTACCAGATGTAGTTAATATAAAACATTTGGGATATCATCCTTAGGAATCCTGCTTCTTTCAAAACCAGTCCCACAATAGGGATTTTTTGTCTTGGTTGGTATTTTGAGTAAAGTAAATCATGCTTTGTTTTAAATAATATTTCTCCTCTGTCTTTTCAGGTGGGAGCTTGTTGGATCTGTGTCTCACTGCAGAGCTGGAGCAGGTGTAGCTGTGTGTGCCTGTTTAACCAGCCAAATTCGAGATGTTGGTCATGGATCCAGTAATGTTGTTGACTGTATGTGATTTGAGTTCCAGCCGCCAACAATTTAGTCATATCTGTCTGATAGGCAAGAAAGACAACCAGGATTTTGTATGACCATCTTTGAACAGTTTTAACTGCTACTAGAGTCTTATTTAAATGTAAACTGTTGTATTGAGACTAAGTACAACTTTTGGAATGGTAGCTAAAGAATTATTAGTAGTGAAGTTAAATTAGATACTTCCCACGTCAGCAAATAACTGAGTAGGGAAAGAAGATATTCTAACCTGAAACCATACCTCCTCTGAAAGATGTTTAAAAGTAGTGCCAAAACCTTGAAATCTATTTTTTTAAAAAGTGTGGATGAATCAAAATTTAAAGTGGAGTCATTTGCTAAGTTTTACCTTCCTTTTTTTTTTTTTTGCCTAAAAGTGTAAACCTTAGGCAGTGGATTTTTTCTAAAGGAGAGTTGAGAAACCTAGTCATCAACACAAGGATATCAGGATACATAAGAGATCTGCTCCTTTTGAAGAGCATTTCTACTTGGTGCTGATGAATTTATGCCTTGCTTTTTCTAGATGTTGATTTTTCAATTTCTTGCATAGTTATAGAAGTAGAAAAAATGTTTCATCTTTCTGAGTACTACTTGGCTGCATTTTTAAAAGCTTATTAGGAGTATTGTACAAAGATCTTAATTTAAGTTTGAATGATTAGGACATAAAAGACCTAGCTGAACTAATTTCATCTGAATGAATGTACACTTTTATTTTTTTCATCCCATGCAAAAGGAATTTTTTCATAATCAAAACTTGAACCAGAGTAAATATTACAGGAAAGCTTTAGGGTTGATGTTATTCTGGTCAAGAGACTTTGAGAAAGAATGGTACCAATTACATGACTCTAATGAGTGGAATCTGAAAATATGTTTAACGTTCTTCTTTGATTTATTTAATCATTTGACTTTTGAACCCAAGATTTATTATCTTTTTCTTTTGCTATTTGACATCATCCTGGTTTTTCTAACTGTACAGAATCTAGATTAATTTATTATCAGAAAATAAATGCATTTTTACAAAAACCTTTTTTATAATTTTAGTTTACTGATTAGTTTAAGTCCCTCAGTACCAATAAAAGATATTGTTGGTAAAAACAAAATAATTGAAACTACTGTTTTTCCTGTTTTATTTAATCCCCTCTGGTATATTTACTGAACTTTAATTGAAAATATTTCTGTACATTAATTTGAAGCCAGGATATTGATACAGCTACTGATACACCTCTTCGTGGTTTTAACTAGCATTATAAAATGGTACTGTTCATTATATGTATTTTTTAAAATATTTATGAAGAATATTAAAATATTTATTTCGAATTTGCAAGGCAGTTTGGTACCTCTTTCCCAGGCCTTCCTAAATTTTCCTTTAGCCAAGCCTTAGACTTTAGTGTAGTTCTCTGTTGGTCAGTCATCTGGTTCATAAGGAAGCTGAGCAGTGAAGAACCATAACCCTAGCCCTGAAGTTCATTGCCTAGTAGCTCTGATGGCAACCTGGGCTTGTCAATACAGTAATAGATCAGAAAGTTACATTACAAAAGCCAGTGCGTATTGGGTATAATAGACCCCAGAAAAGAAAAGGAAAATTGTAAAAGGGCTCAGGCTAGCAGATAAAGGGGTCTTTCATGAAGCAGATTTAAAAGTTCCCCAGTTATGCTAGTTTTTGATTTCAGCCTTTGGGCAAGTTCATATGCCATTGCCAGATCTGAACCAGTGTTCTCTTGTATGACTATAACCATATTTCAGTCAATCTCAAAAGCATTTGATTCTATAACACTTAACTAGACTGGCTACAACTGACTGGATGTAGAGAATAAGTCTCAAAACCTGGTTTCAGTTGTGTATTTCTCCTATCTAATGAAGTTTTTGTATTACAGTGTTAGTCTAGCTATGGTTACTGGTATATTTCTTATATTTATTTTTGTGGTGAAGGAGATTTTGATCTTATTGTTTCTAAGATTATTCAAAATGTTTTTTTCTTTAACATTTCTGCTTTTGTCATGTGTATAAAGTTTAAGAGCATGAAGATTTCCATTTCTGGTTTTATTTTACAGTAGCCATTTAACATACTAAGTTAGATGACTAGCTACCCATAAAATATGAACTACTCATAAGAGAAGTAAAGTAAATGGAACATATTATGTATGGGCAGTGAGCAGCATAGCCTTGAAAGACCTGACAATGGTGTGAAAAGATAAATAGTGGAATCAATATGCATAGTCTCTTTATTAAACACACATTCTTTGAGACAAGAAATGAGAGTCAGGCTGAAGGAATCATGCATTTAAAAGATGATTATATTCATAGGTATAAATAGATGAAATACTCAAAGATGGCTACTTAATTGTGAGATCTGTTACTTTAACCTCAGATGTTCACAGCGCCTACCAAAAAGTGATGTAAAATAGAGCTAAAAATTTGAAGTTGTAAATGGAAAAAAAAAAAAGTGGAAATTTGCATATTCTTCAAGATATATTTTTAGGTGCTTTCGTGTGATTTTCCCACATAGTTATTAAAGCCACTGCTTTATTATATTGCACTGTCACTTTAAAAACGAAATAATTTCACTTTATTCTGTGTAACTGATTTTTTTTAAATGTTTGAATAAACTTTATACTCCCTTTAAGGAGTATTGTTTATTCTCCTAATTTGCAAATGTATTTTGAACTTAAAATGCTGTTAAATGCTTAGATAAGAGATTGTTGGAAGTCATATAAACTACTCTGGCAATTGGTAAACATGAGAATTTTTTGTTCCTTTTTTTCTCCGTGTGGTATATGATAGAGAATGCATTTAGAATCTAATTCATATCTTATCTGTTAAGAATGTTTTCTGTGGTTTCTCATTTTAGACTTTTAAAGAAATTATTGGGATGTCATTGGCTCTTTTTCCTCTTTATGTGGAGTTGCAAGTGGCAATAAAATTTTAATATTAATTTTTTAAAAACCATATATAAATCTGTGTAGTGAAACTCTAGCAAATCAAAGTAATAAATTATCACGTACACTCCCAAATACTGAGATCAAAGAGCTGGGTTTATATTAGTGCTATTTATTGACTAAAATATATTGCATGTATCTATTATGAATAGGAATTTCTTTCTATAAGGTCTGTGTAATGTTGCTTCTCATTGCTTGCTTTTATAGAATCTTATCAAAATGATGTAATTGTTTCCCCATCCCTCAAATACAAATCAATTTAGTAGTTTGGCTGCAATATTTTTTTCATAAAAGGGATCTTTTTGTTTAACCAAAAATAGGAAGATTTTCATTATTCTTACAAGAAGAGTTAAAGGCAACTGATGTCAGTTTTTGCACCAGTCTTAATGACTGATTAAGCAATTGTCTCTTCAGCAACTGCAGACTTGTACTATATAGAAATGACATTCTTTATGCATTAAGATGAATCTTATCCTTCCAAGTAGTAACCTTGTGATGCTATAATTTGGATGTTTGTCTGTTTGTCTGTTTGTTTGTTTTGAGCAATGTTGCCATTGCTAAGAACTTTTCCGAAACTCCTCTTTGAAAATAGCATGAAGAGTTCATTTGCGAGTCATCCCAGAGAACTGGTCTCACAATAGTCATGTTAATTTTGAACAAGGTCTTAACTATCGCCCTGTGTACTTTATTCATTAGACTGGATTCATAATATTTTATGACTGTCACATGTGAAATCTCCCCTCAAAGAATTAAGGTTTTCCTCCACAGAAAAAATTTTTTTTCAAAAGCAGACAGTTCCAGTGGAAGATTTCTAAATTACCCTTAATTACCAATAGTAACTTCAGCAAAAGAAGTAGATAGCTTTTTTGAGGGGCAACCTTATTTGAATGCAAAAATTCTGGTGGTTTTTGTTGTTTTAACAAACCACTCTTCCATTATCATAATGGTTCAGGCTAAATTCAGTCTATCTGAATAAACTCTTTAGAATATAAGAGGTTTCTTAAATTTAGTTTAGTGGTCATGGGGAGTATTAATAAGTATAATTTTTAAAATGTGTAGTCCATACCAGTCACTTTATAGTTACACTTTAATCTCTACAAATAATTCTGCATCTTACAATTAAAAAATAGATTCAAAGATATTAAGTAACTTGTCCAAGATCCACAACTAATCAGTGGTTGACCAGTGTTCCTTGGGACTGAAAAATTCCACCATTCTGCCTAACCAGCTATAACTCTGCTTTCACAAGGTAGTATGTGTACATTTAAGGGATGGTGATTTTTTTATTATCACAGTCTCTCAACAGTATAAAAGTATTTCTGGTCACTATATATTTTTTTGTCACTTATTTGATTGCAATATAATTGACGTAACAGTTTCAGATATATAGCATAATGATTCGATATATGTGTGTATTGTGAAATGATCACAATATGTCTAACATCTGTCACAACCCATAAACTTTGTGTGTGTGTTGAGAAATTTTAATATCAACTCTCTTAGCAACTTTCAAATATATGATACAATATTAATTATAGTCACAATGCTATATATAACATCCCCAGGACTTACTTTATAACTGGAAGTTTATACCTTCTGACTCCCTTCACCCATTCCCTACTCCTGCCTCTGGCAACCACTGGTCACTATATTTCTGTATATAGTACTTGGTACATATATAAAAATCTATGCAACATGTAAGTTATCAAGCATACTAATAAAACACCTGTGTAACCAGGTCTCCCTAATTAAGAACTAGAACATTTCTGGTAGGGTTGACCCTACGTTTGTGTTCCTTCTCAACTCCAATCCTCAGTCCACCCTTCTCCCCAAGAGGTAAGTACTATCCTGAATCATTCCCTTTGGTTTGCTGCTGCTGTTGTTTTATACATATATCCCTATGATACATAGTTTACTTTTGTTGGTGAGCGTTATAAAAATAGTATTGTACTATATGTAGTCTTATGTAATTTGATCTCTTTTGTTCAACAGGTTCATTTTTATAACCTGTGTTGAGTATAGTTTCTTCTTTTCTCTTTTTAGCCAAGCTTTTACAGTACTAACATTAACATTTATTCTTGGTACACATGTACAAGAGTTTTTAAGAGTACGTGCCTAGAAATAGAGTTGGTTGTAGGTATGTGCCTGATCAGCTTTATAACAGTTTTATAAGATAATGCAAACTTTTTTCCCAGAATGGTTGTGCCTTAATTTGTATTTTCTTGATTATTGATTGAACATATTTCTGTGATTAGCAGTCATTTCTGTTTCTCCTGTGAAATACTTCTTGATGTCTTTTGTCCATTTTTCTGTTTTTAAATTTACTTAAGAACTCTTCATAATAGTATACTAATATTCCCATTTATTTTTATTGCACATATCTTCATCCAGATTGTGGCTTATCTTTTTGTGGTTTTTTGGTAAACTTAATTTTAACATGTTCAAAATGTAGTTCTTTTTGTGTCTTAAGAAAGAAATTTATCATTTCTTCTAAAAGTCAGAAAGTCATATCTTTTAGTCCACCTGGAATTAATTATGTGTATGTGAGAGAGAGGAAAATTTTTTTTACTATGTAAATAACCATTTTCGTTGTACTGTTTCGTGACTAATTTGTCCTTTCCTCAGAAAGTTTTTCTACATGGCCAATTTCATGTAAGTAAACATCTATTTTGAGACTTTCTGTCCTATTCCATTGGTTAGTTTGTCTAATCAGGGCTAAGTGACACATTATTTTAATTGTTCTACCTGATTAAAAGTTCTTAATACCAGGAAGAGCAAGTCTTCCTTATTTTTCTTAAGGAGTGTTCTTGGTCTTTTGCTCTTTCATTAAATATTAAAATTAGTTTGTCAAGTTCATTTGGGAAAAAAGCTCTAGATTTTTTTAAATTGGAATCATTTAACATACAGATTAATTAGGGAATAGTAACAGCTATATGATACTGAATCTTCCTAGGTTTTGCTACTTTTTATCAGGGTAAAGAAGTTTCCTATTGTTTCTAGTTTCCTAAGCTTTTGTTATAGGAGTTGAATTTTATAAAATACATTTTTTCTTCTGGAGGTACACATGTTTTTCTACTTTAATCTGGTAATTACATTTACATCTGAAAATATTTTTATTTTACTGTCATCTTTTTTGTGTATTTTAAATTTTTTCAGCTTTATTTAAGTATAATTGACTTTAAACTGTACAGTATGATAATTTGACATGAATATTTTGTGAAGCGATTATCACAGTCAGGTTAATACATCAGTCACCTCAGTTACCTTTCTTTGTGTGATGAGAATGCTGAAAGTTTACTCTCAATAAACTTCGAGTACACAGCACTTATCGTTATTCTTGATAATTTTACTAGATACAATTCTAGTTTTTTTGTCTCAATATTTAGCATGGTTTCCTTTGCACTTCTGTTGCGGGATTCTCTGAGAGACGAAACACTGAGGCTATAAGCAGGATGCAGCATTTATTGATGGCAGCACCGGCTCAGCGGATTCCTATCCAAAAGCTGAGACCTGATGGTAACATAACAGGCAGTTTTATACAGTCTTGTCATCCCTACACAGCTACAGAGATAAGGAAGAACATTAATTGGTTGGCAAGCTATGAAAAAATAGATATTAGCTAGAGAGTCCTTGAGGTGGGGAAAGGGCAGTCAGGAAAGAACTCGTTCCAGCAGGAAAGGGCCAGGCAGGGTCAGCCTGCCACATTACCCCCTTTGATGCTTTGACCCTGACTGGGTCAGAGAGCATCATCTTCTAACTTTGGTTTAAAGGCTGGTACCTCCATAGCATAAGGACTTTTGCTGCAGTTTTTCAACGATAGCCTCTAAGGGAGGTAGTTGATAACAAGAGGCAACAGGCATGAAAGGAGGAGTTAGCTGTAGTATTATTGGCCCAATACCAGGAAGGAGCCTTGGGCCACCAGTTTAGGTCTGTGCGATTTAAAAATAGCATTCTTTTACATAGGGTTTCTCCAACTCACTGAGTGTATCGTGGACCCATCTGGCCAAGACATTCTTCCTCTACTTCCGAGGAGAGGACCCAGCTCTGGGGTCGACCCTCTTCATGGTGGCCACCGTGTAGTTCCACTGGAGGAGGGAAAAGGTGTCTAGGCTAGTTCCTTCCAAGGCCAGTATACACTCATGAGTGCTCCTCCACAAACCCAGCATTTAGTGACACCAAGTTCATGGGCTATCTTCTCAGGTCAAAAAAGAGGTTCTTCCCTAGGTTTTGGCCCAAGGCAGCCTTTAGCCAATCATACATTTGTGGGCTTTGGGGCCTAGGAGACACTGTAGGCTTAGATGAGGTTGGATTATGCAGCTATTGGACAATTTCTCCGACTGCTGGGGCCTCTGCATGGTTACGGACCTTTCCCCCGCTTGAGGTCCATAACCAACACACCCAAGTTTCCCCTAATTTTTCAGGCTCTTGGCAGGATTGACCACTCTCAGATTTAACTTTTGTGTACTCCATCCAATATTGGAATCCCCAGTGAGTGCAGAGTGTGGCGTTTAGGGCACACCCTTCGGGCAGGCCAGTTACAGAAGTGAAGCCGGTGGCAATGTTGGACCCTATTCTGTTCCTTTGCATGCAATGGGTACAAGGGGAAGAAGAAGTGGGAAGACTGATGCCACACATGTGGCAGAGTAGGAAGAGAAGGAAAAGAGTCTTTAGGGGTGCCATTCTGGTGAGACGTCCTCAGACTTCTGCTGCGCATAGGTTGGTCAGTTTCCGGTGTGACCAAAGTGAGGCCGACGTCTTACCCTTGGTCTGTCGGCACAGCCAGTGTTTTCTTCCAGAGGGTTGCCTTGAGGGGCCCAGAAGAGTCTGGAGCACATTCTCCTTTGCAGCTGTGGGTTTTAAGTATGCTGTGATGTATCCAGGGCATTATTTTAGCAACCTTAACTGCAATGGGGGTAGACAAAATGACAGTAAAGGGACCTCTCCACAGGGGTTTTAGGGGCCGAATGTTTTACTTCTCTACCCAGTGTCTCCTGGCTTAAAAGAATGAACTTCAATGGTTAAACTAACAGGGAGCCTTTCCCTAATCCATTGGTTGAGAGTCTGAAAGGTGGTCCCTAGGACCTGAAGCTGTTGTCTCAGAGTCCATTCACCTATTTCCTTGAGGTCTCCTCATAGTCCTTTGGTGAGTGGTGGTGGCCGCCTATACAGTATCTCGTAGTGGGAGAACCCAGTCTTCCTGGTTGGGGCCGATCTGATTCTTAATAGAGCCATGGGGAGAATTTCGTCCTAAAGTAGATGTGTCTCCTGACATAGTTTTCCCAACTGGGTCTTAAGGGTCTTGTTTATACATTCTACCTGTCCCGAACTTTGTGGTCGGTAGGTGGTATGCAATTTCCATTTAATATTTAAATTCTTGGCTATTAGCTGCCCTATTTCTGCTATAAAGGCTGGCCCATTATCTGAGCCAGTGGTAATTGGTAGGCCAAATCGTGGAACAGTTACTTAGAGGAGCAGTCTGGCTACTTCTTGGGCCTTTTCAGTCTGGGTGGGATAAGCCTCTACCCAACTGGAAGAGGTGCATACAAAGACCAAGAGATACTTGAGACCCCATGATCAAAGCATTTCAGTGAAGTCTACTTCGAGTTCCTCAAAGAGGGTGCCACCGACACTTTGGACCCCCGGTGGGGGGCACATGGCCCTTGCCTGGGGTTGTTGCAGGCACAGGCTTCGCACCGTTCACACACCGCTCGGCAGATGCTGGAGAGCCAGGGTACATAGAAGTACTGGCCCAGAGTGGTTTCTAGGGCAGTGCGACCAAGGTGAGTCCTTTGGTGAAACTGCAGTTCACCTGTCCTTGAACTTCTACTATCTACCGGGGAGGAGGCTCCCTTTTTCAGTCTTAAGCTAGGCTTCTTCTTGAGGCGAGTACTTGGGGTCCCATTTGGCTAAGGGACTGGGAAACAGGGAAGCAGAACTGTAGGGCTGGCCATTTCCTTGGCTGCTGCCAGTTTGGCAACATGGTCTGCCCTGCGGTTGCCCCAAGCCATTATGGTGTCCCATTTTTGATGTCCTCTGCAGTGCATGACTGCTTTCTTGGGGGCCCACACAGCATCTAAGAGTTCTAGAATTGCCTTTCTATGTTTTACATCTTTTCTCCCAGAATTGATTAGACCCTTCTCTGTACAGGGCCCCATGTACATGGAGGATGGTGAAGGCATGCTTAGAGTCAGTGTAAATGTTAGCGCACACTTCTGCTGCCAGCTGAAGGGTGTGGTTCAAGGTGATGAGCTCCGCCTTCTGTGCTGAGGTTCTCCTAGGCAGAGGTTTTGCCTCAATAGTGGAATGTAGGGTCACCACAGCGTATCCTGCAAGGCAGTCTCCTCCCGTCACAAAGCTGCTACCAGCAGTGTAATATTCTACATCGGGGTTCTTGAGGGGCTGGTCTGTCAAGTCGAGTCAGCTGGAAAATATTCATCTGACTTCAGTGCAATCGTGGTCTGGCTGGCTAGGCCTAACGAGTAGCACGGTGGCTGGGTTCAAGATTTGTACTACCTCTAGGTGGATGCATGGATTTTCACACAGCATTTCTTGGTATCTGACCGTCTGGGCATCGGTTAGCCAGTATTGTCCCTTGTATTCTAGTAATGTTATTACTGAATGTGGTACTTAAACTGGCAGTTCTTGCCCATAGTTTGTTGACCTCTGGCACAAGGAGGGCTGTGGCTGCGAGTGCTCACAAGCAGGGTGGTCAGCCCTGGGTGACAGAGTCAAGCCGTTTGGAGAGATAAGCCACGGGATGGTGCCAAGATCTAGCAGTTAAGACCCCTACTGCGACACTCGCACTTGTGTATGTACAGAAAGATTTGGTTAAGTCTGGGAGTCCTAGTCCATGGGTGATAGTGCCCATTTGATTTCTTCAAAGGCCTTCTGTTGTGTGGATTCCCAGAGTAGGGGCTCCCATTCTTCCCCCTTTGTGCCTTCATAGAGGAGTTTGGCCAGGATGGAGAAATTAGGTATCCAGATTCTGCAGAAGTCAGCTGCACTGAGGAATTTGTGAACTTGTTGGGTGGTAGGGATGAGAATTGAGCAAACCGTTTGTTTCTATCTTTGTGACAGGTGGAAGCCAAGGTATTTGTCTCTTTCTTGACAGATTTGACCCTGCCTTTTAGAGACCTTGTAACCTTCCCAGAGGAGATCGAGGAGTAGATGCGTTCCTTCCATGCATTCCTCATAGGTTTTTCCTGCTAAGAGGAAGTCATCTACATTCTGGAGTAATGTACAGCTGTGTTGGTTTGCCAGGAAGGCCTTTAAATCCTAGGCTAGAACTGTCCTAAAGATGGTCGTGGAGTTTTTGAACCCCTGAGGCAGACGTGTTCATGTCAACTGGCCCTCGTCTCTGCTTTTAGGGCTTTCCCATCGGAAGGCAAAGATTGGTTGACTCTGAGGAGCCAGGCGAATGCAGAAGGCGGCATCTTTGAGGTCCAGGCAGGTGAAATAAGCTGCTTTAGTGGGGATGAGGCCTAGGAGGGTATATGGGCTGGGGACAACGGGGTTGGGAACAACAGACAGTTGCCTGGTTGCTCGTAAATCTTGTACCAGCCAGTATTCATTGGTCCCCAGCTTTTGAACTGGCAGGAAAGGTGTATTCCAGGATGATTGGCGTGGATGAAGAATTCTATACTTCAGAAATCTCTCTAAATGTTTTTGGATCCCCACTTGTGCCTTATGGGGGATGAAATACTGTTTTTGGCAAGCTGGCTCCGCTCCTGGTTTTAACTCTACCACCACTGGAGGGATATGTTGGGCCAGTCCTGGAGAGTTGTCTTCAGCCTACACTCCGGGCAACTTGAAGGGGAGTTTAGGTCTCTGCTGGGACCCTTCTAAGAGACTATAGAGGCGTCACTCTTCTTGGGGAACTGTGAGCGACATGATTCTTGCTTCTGGCCTCCCCAAGGTTAGGGCTGCTTGGCCACGTGTTTCAAAGGTAATCTGAGCCTGTAGTTTTCCTAAAAGGTCTCGTCCCATCAGTGCCACGGGGCAGTCTGGCAGATATAGAAATTCATGGACGACTTCTCGTCCTCCTAGGTTGCACGGGAGGGGCTGCAGGAAGGAGCGACGGACTCTTCCCCCAGTTGCTCCCATAATGGTAGCTTGTCTTTGAGAAAGGGGGCCCACAGGCTGAGTTACAACTGAGTGTTCAGCTCCGGTGTCAACCATAAAGTCAATAGGTTGGCCCCTCGACTATCATTTGGGCCATAGGCTCCTGGGGGCCTAGCAGAATGGAGCCTGGTCTGGCCTAGTCATCTTTGAATTCTTCCAGGACAGTAAGGTTTGCCCTACAGTTCTCCTCTTGAGAGAGAGGAGAGAGTCTTGAGGCAGACTCTCAAGGGAGGGGGTCGAGTGCAAACTATTGCCTCCGAAGAATCAATATGAGGGAATTTTGGTCTGGATGGCCAGGTTAACCGGTAATGACTTGAGACCTTTGCAATGATTTCCTTATCAAGAGCTCCCTCTGCTGGCCATCCACCGCCAAAAGAGGGCCAGTCGATCTCTCAAAGAGTGTGGAGTTTCTGTGGGTTGAGTTTAACTCCATAATCTCCTGAATAACCCTTTTTGAAATTCTTAAGCATACAACCTAAAGGTGTTTACTCTCTTGTCCACCCATCTTTCCACCCGTGGTCGGTGATGTGCATGCGCTCAGAGATTTGCTTCGCCCTTCTCCCCTTGCGGTGATCTTTCAAGCACCTCTTAGCAATTGGTGGGTAGATATAAAACCCCGACTCGGATCACTGGAGTAGACTCCTCATGGAGATCCAGTGACACCACCCTAAGCCATATGGGGTTAGCCATGGAACCGTGGATAGGGGCTCAACTCTCGCTTCGTTCGTAACAAGGTCACATCTTAGTCACATGCAGTCATACACTAAACACACTTCACCCTCCACCCTATGTACCTGAGAGATCACGGTTTCTTCTAACAAATGTAAAGTAATTGGGTGACTTCGGGGGTTGATCAGACTCCCCTTCTGTCCTGTAACAAACAGGCTGTTTCTGAGACCCGAGTCCTTACCATTCACTCGGGCGGGGCTCCTGGGCTGGTTCCTGTGCCTCTCCAGGTTCCGTTGTGCTTCTGGGGCAGCTGCCCAAGGTCACTGGGAAAGACGTTTCTCCCCTTATGGGCAAGGGGCACCTGTTGGCGCACCAAACCAAGCGAAGTCCGTGTCTCCCCATGTCCTGCGGGCCAGACTTCGAAGACAAGGGAAGCGAAAATCTGCCGTCTCTGGATCCTGGACGAACCCCAGAAATGTTGCAGGATTCTCTCAGAGACAGGACACCGAGGCTGTAAGCAGAAAACAGCATTTATTGATGCTGGCACAGGCTCAGAGGATTCTTATCCAAAGGTTGAGCCCCCATTGTAACATGGCAGGCAGTTTTATAGTCTTGTCATTCCTACACAGCTACAGAGATAAGGAGGAACATTAATTGGTGGGCAATCTATGAAACAACTGTTAGTTGGAGAGCCTTTGAGGTGGAGGAAGGGCAATCAGGAACGAACTCGTTCAAGCAGGAAATGACCAGGCAGGGTCAGGCTGCCACACTTCAAGTCAGCTACTATCTAATTATCTTTCCTTCCCATTTTTAAGATCTCTTCACCTGTAGTTTGTTTTTGTAACTGCATTTAATTGTACCCTTGGGACTCCAGAGGTTCTATATTGGGCTTGTTCTCTGTGAGAGGTTTTGCATTTGTTATATAGGCCAGGAACTGCCCATGGGCATTTTAGCTCTCCCCTGGCCTCATTCAGAGTGTTCAGATTTGGCTCCTCCCCTTTCTGTGGGTCCCCGCGGCTCAGTCTCCCAGTCCCAGCCCTGATAACGGCATTTGTCCTCATGGCCTTGGAGGTTCCCTGCTTTCCTGAGAATCCGGTAAAGCATTTAAAAAATATGTTGTTTATAATCTATCCAAGAACTAATAGTAACAGGAGAGCCCTTCAGATTATCTAGTCTTTCATAACCCCACAAGCAGAATTGTTGCCACTACCATTCTAGAGCCAAAAAGGGCATCATTTTGTGTTAATTGATAGTCGCTTACCTTTCTCTTGTGTACTAGACCCCTCTGTAGAATTCGTTGAGTACCTTAGTACACCGAATGAGCTTTTTGGTCCCACATATTTATTGTCATACCTGAAGTCTTGAGTAAATTTAAACTAGGAGTTTATAAAAGGATAATTCATGAAATGTAAGATTACTTGGTGTAGATGTGTCAATTTGTGTCTCTTTACCCCAAAAGTCGCATATATCAGTTACTTGATATACACTAGTCCTTTAGCACATTGATATGTTATAAATTCCTTCATAAATATGACTCTCAAGTCCTGATATAAATTCAGAAAATTGTGTTCCGCCTGAAACTTTGCAATTTTTTTTTTTTAATGTTACTGTTTTGGCCTTTGGCCAAAAGTAATAAAATTTTTAACCGACCACAAATTTCCTGATTTCCCCCTATTCGCCTGCAAACAATGATCTTTTTTCCTGTCTGGAAACCAGAACTCAGAATTGAATGACACAGTGGCTATTTGTATTACATTCTAATACAGAGCCATAGTTTTCCTTCCACTTGTCTCATTTCATTTCTCAGTACCCATTCTAATGCAGTACTAAATCAGTGTGGTTTTGTGGAAGTATCTTTGTTTTGAGATATAGTTTATATAAAGTTCATTCACTGTATGTACAATCTGTGATTTCATAAATTTAGAGTTGTGTCAACATCACCATAATCCAGATTTAGAATATTTTCATCACTCCCTCTGCCCCAAATTCTCTAAGTCCTTCTTACAGTCAACTTCCACTTCTCCCCTCCCTGCCTCTCACCCCAGGCAACCACTGATGTGCTTTCTATTAATTTGCTTTTTCTGGGTATTTTATATGTGAAATCATACTCTCTATAGTCTCTTGTATCTGGCTGCTTTCACTTAGCATAATGTTTTGAGGTTCATTTCATCCTTTCTGTAGCATTTTTATTGCTGTGAATAGTATTCTGTTTTATGCATAAGCCATATTTTGTTTATCCATTCAGTAGGTCATTTGGATTCTTTCCATTTCTGGGCTGTGTTGCTTAATGCTGCTGTGCTTGTTCATGAACATGTCTTAATGTGAACATATGTTTTCATTTATCTTGGGTAGGTTCATATAAGTGGAATTGCTGGGCTGTAACAAATTTTTGAATGCAAAACTGTTATCTCCAGTGGCTATACTATATTTAGATTCCCATCAGTACAGTATGATGTCTAGATTCTGTTCATTCTCTCCAACATTTTGTATTCTTTTTCTTAAGACTATAGCCTTTCTCCTGGGTGTGAAGTGGTATCTTATTGTGATTAAATCAATGTATTTTCTATAGCATTTCTTCCCTAAAGGAATGATTGCTCTCTAGTGGTGCATTCTGTACATTACACTTGGAAAAGGGTATTAATAAGAAGTCTAAAGCTAAAACTTGTTAAAAGTTACAATTATTTCATATTGTGCTTGCATTGTTTAGCACACGGATTGCATTTTGAGGGCCAGATTCAAAATATTTTCTTTACATGACCATTAATCTTCAGGAGCTGGCTGGTTCATTGTGGCTTTTATTTAATCCCTGGAGGTGCATTATAGTCAAAACTAAGCTTTTGTGCTTCAGATATCATCCACTTATGCACTTGGATCTTTTTGTATAAGGATTTACACCTGTGGAGTGGCTCATGCCTATGAAGGGGAGGAAAGGCCAGAAATAGTTTTGTTGACTCAAACCTACCATGTCCTTTCAAAGCACAGCCAAAGGAGTAAATAATTCTTACTAATGGAATGAATGTAAATTATTTTTTAATGAATTGCACACAAATGGAATGTCTGGTGGCTCCTTGGTATTCTTTGTAACACTTTGTAAATAGGCCTGTAGAGAGTTGTAAAACTTTAGGAGAAAGGGTCTCACCTGCCCCCAGGCTCCTAAGGCTCTACTGAAAGAGAGCACTATGCACGTTAAAAATAGTGAAAAAATCGAGCTAAGGAAACTGGCCAGGGATTTACTTAAGAAATGCATATTTGGTAAGTAAAGAAAGATGTGGCTTCAGGAAATTAGGGTAGTAAAACCAAATATTTAATGGTTTAAAGTAAGAACTTAACAAGTGTTCCTTTACACAGGATATCTCACTTATTTTTTATAAAGCAGAGAGAATGAACATATGTGAAATTTGCCCAACCTCTTGTGCCTTAGCACAATGCACTTAGCTAACAATGCATTTTACTGTCCTGACACATCTACAAAATGATCATGTATATATGTAAGTGTACCCATATACACAAATACCTATGCACACCTACAAACGTTTGATCACAGAATAGGAGAGCATGATGGAGGACTTGCCTATGACTGATTTACTGCTCCAGTCAAATGGAGGCAAGCAGCGGCAGACAGACCTAAACCATCCATCTCTGGACATTTTGGTGGACAGTAATTCTACTCCATAGTAAATATGGCTCAATCTACTTAACTTTATCACTAGGGTGGATAAAGAGGTATAAGGTTTATGACAAGAGAAAGTTTATTCCACTTAAGCATTGGACATGAAAGTTTAACTGAAATATTCTAGAATTAAAATAATTTTAAACATATCAGAACTTTAAAAATGTTGATATAACGAATATTGCTTTTTAAGGAAATTAATCCAGTGATGCCGCCTGCCATCATTGCCAAATCAAAACTAATTTAGGGAGATATTGGAATTATTTAATAAGGACAAATTTTTATCGGTTTTGGAACCAAATCTGCTGAGTTATTTCTCTGGACAGTATTGTTTAATTCTTCTCAGAAAAACTACTATACATAAAGTAAGTAGGGAGTGTGTGTGCTTGCCCATCTTTTATGCAAACAGATTTGAAAAAAGTGTTATAAATTTGTTTTGAATAATGGTAACATGTGGAGGAACCACCCCCCGCACCCATGATGTATCTTTTTAACACATCATGCATAGTAGGGAAATACTATGATTATGTGATTAATAATATCATTATATGATTAATTATAATTATAATATGATTACTAATATTTTCATTACATAGACTTCAGGACATCATATATTCCAACTCCTTTTTTGGTACAAGTGAGGAGATATGGCACAGACAGACATTCAGGTAACCTGCACAAGGTAGATGATGGTTATTTTGGCTTCTGGTTGTATTACCTAGACACTGAAAGTGGGAAGTGTCCAGCTGGGGCCAAGGTATTCAGCCTTCAAAGTCTCCAGTTTCTGAGCTAAGGTATTATTCCATCCCTCTATGGGAATTCATGCTATTGCCTGTTTTGTTTTGTATATGCTGGGAATTCAACTTTTAACAGGTACTTTACACTGTTCAACTTTAAAATTTTGTTTTATGCCAGTTTTGATTATCACACTGAATTTTACTTTTACATTTTATCAAACTTTATTAAATAATAAATGTCCTCATAAAAAATACAAATAAAAATACAAATAAAATAAATTGCTATCATTTTCTGCAATTACTAGAGGCGAGCTAGGGTCTTCACTAGTACAGGTGAATGAAGCAGAGCTACAGGGCAACATGTTAAGTAACATCACTTGAGGATCCCACCCTGCAATTGCGCTAGTCATGAAGTTTCTAGTGATTGCAGGTTCTCAAGACTTCTCAAGCTGCTTTATAAAACCTCTCTAATTCCTACTCAAAATCCAGTTTTACTAATTGTAGCATAATTTAAAATGGTTAAATAGTTTTTTAAGTATAGTTGGTATACAGTGTTAGTTTCAGGTGTACAATATAGTGATTTGATATTTTTATACCTTAAAATCTGATCACCTCACTAATTCTAGTGATAATGTCACTGTGCAAACTTATCACAGTATAACTGTGTTCCCTTTCACCTTTATCACCCATCCACCCACCCCTTCCCCTATGGCAAATCTCCCTTTTGTCTGTTTCTGAGTTTTTTCTTTAGATGCCACAAATAAATGAAACCATACGGTATTCGTCCTTCTGTCTCATTTCACTTAGTATAATACTCTCTGGGTCCATCTGTGTTGTTGGAAATGGCAAGATTTCTTTCTTTTTTTTATTGCTGTGTAATATTGTGTGTATATATATATTACATCTTCTGTATAGACTCACCTATTGATAGACACTTAGGTTGCGTCCATATCTTGGCTATTGTAAATAATCCTGCAGCAAACATAGAGGTGCATGAATCTTTTCAAATTAGTGTTTTGGATTTCTTCAGATAGATAACTGGACTATAGGGTTAGATCTACTTTTAGTTTTTCGATGAATCTTCATACTGTTTTACATAGTGGCTGCACCAGTTGGCAGTTCCACCAGCAGTACACAAGGGTTCCCTTTTTTCACATCCTCACCAAAATGTTATTTGCTGACATTTTGATAATAGCCATTCTGACAGGTTCAGTGAGGTGGCATCTCATTGTGTTTTGATTTGGAAACTCTGGTGAATAGTGATGTTGAGCAACTTTTCATGTCTCTTGGCCATCTGTATGTCTTCTTTGAAGAAATGTCTCCATGTCCTCTGCCCATTTTTAATTGGATTACTTTTTTGTTATTGAGTTGTATGAATTTCTTATATAGTTTGGATACCAGCCCCTTATCAGAAACATCATTTGCGAATGTATTCTCCCATTCAGGTTGCCTTTTTGTTTTTGTTGGTTTCCTTTGCTGTGCACAAACTTTTTAGTTTGATGAAGTCCCATTTGTTTATTTTTGCTTTTGTTTTCCTTGTTCAAGGGGACATATCCAAAAAGATATTATTGACTGATGTCAGGTGGTTTACTACCTATATTTTCTAGTTTTATGGCTTCAGGTCTCATAAGTCTTTAATTCACTTTGAGTTTATTTGTATATGGTGTAAGAGTGGTGCAGTTTGGTTTTTTTTTGCATATATCTGTCCAGTTTTCTCAACACCACTTGTTGAAGAGATTGTTATTACTCCACTGTATATTTTTATCTCCTCTGTTGTAGATTAGTTGATTAAAAAGCAAGAGTTTGTTTCTGAGCTCTCTATTCTGTTCCATTGACCTATGTGTCTTTTTCTGTGGCAATCCAATCCCATTCTGTTTTGATTATTATAGCTTTATACTATCACTTGAAATCAGGGAGTGTGATTGCTTCAGAACTAGAACAAATAATCCTAATAACATTTTAGGATTATTTGTTCTAGTTCTGATTAAAATGTCATTGGTATTTTGATAGGGCGTGCATTGAATCTGTAGATTGCTTTGGGTAGTATAGATATTTTAACAATGTTAATCCTTCCTATCCATGAGCATGGTATACCCTTCCATTTATTTATATCTCAGTTTCTTCTATTTCTTATAGTTTTCCGAGCATAGAGTTTACCTCCTTGGTTATATTTATTCCTATATTTTATTCTTTTTGATGCAATTGTAAATGATTGTTTTAACTTTTTTTTCCTGATAGTTTGTTATTGGTATATAAAAATGCAACTGATTTCTGAATATTAATTTTGTATCCTGCTACTTTCCTGAACTCATTTATTAGTTCTAATAGATTTTTGGTGGATTCTTTTGAGTTCTCTATATACAGTATGTCAACTGCAGATAATGACAGTTTTACTTCTTCCTTTCCAATTTGCATGCCCTTTATTTTTTGTCTGATTGCTGTGGCCAGGACTTCCAGTATTATATTGAATAATAGTGGTGAGAGTGGGCACCCTTGTCTTGTTTCTGATCTTACGAGAAAAGCTTTCAGCTTTTCACCATTGAGCATGACTTTAGCTGTGGGCCTTTATCAAGTTGAGATAAGTTCCTTTGTTGAGAGTTTTAATAAGTGGATGTTGAATTTTGCCAAATCTTTTTTTTTTTTTTTTTTTGCATCTACTGATATGATTTTTATCCTTGATATTGTTGATGTGGTGAATCACATGGTTTTAAGGATGTTGAGCCACCCTTGCATCCCTGGATAAATCCAACTCGATCATAGTATATAATTCTTTTAATGTACTGTTGAATTTGGTTTGCTAGTATTTTGCTGAGAATTTTGGCAGGTATGTTCATCACAGATATTGGCCTATGAGTCTGTAATGTCTTTGGTTTGGTATCAGGGTTATGCTGGCTTCATAGAATGAATTTAGAAGCATCCCTTTTCAATATTTTTGGAATAGTTTGAGGACAGTTACTAATACTTTAAATATTTGAAAAAAAAATTATTTTTAATAAATGTTTGGTAGAATTTACCTGTGAAGCCATCTGGTCTTGGGCTTTTGTTTGTTGGGAGTTATGTTTATTGAGAGTTTTGAATACTGCTTCAATTTTATTGCTGGGAATTCTTCTATTTAGATTGTTTCTTCCTGGTTTAGTCTTGGAAGGTTGTATGTTTCTAGAAATTTATCCAATCCTTCTTGATTGCCCAGTTTGTTCACATATATTGTTCACAGTATTCTTTAATGATCCTTTGTATTTGATGAGTCTTCCTGGAGGCTTGCCAGTTTTTTCAACAAACCAGCTCTTAGTTTCTTTAATCTTTTTTATTTTCTATTTCATTTATTTCTGCTCTGATCTTTATTATTTCCTTCCTTCTAGTGTTCCTCTTTTTCTAGTTTTTTTTTTTTTTAGGTGTAGATTTAGATTGTTTATTTGAGGATTTTCCTGCTTCTTGAGATAGGCTTGTATAGCTATAAACTTTCCTCTTATGACTGCTTTTGCTGCATCCCATAAATTTTGTAAGATATTTTCATTTTCATTGTCTCAAGGTAACGTTTTATTCCATTTGAGCCAGTGGTTGTTTAGAAGCATAGTGTTAATCTCCATGTATTTGTGTCTTTCCAGTTTCTTCTTGTAGTTGATTTCTAGTCTTATGCCATTTTGGTCAGAAAATATGCTTGATATAATTTCAGTCTTCTTGAATTTATTGAAGCTTGTTTTGTGGACCCACATGTGATCTATTCTGGAAAATGTTCCATGTGCACTTGAGAAAAATGTATAATATGCAGTTTTTGGATGAAATGCTCTGCAAATATCAAGTCAAATTGGTCTAATGTAGCATTTAAGGTTAAATTTTCTGTCTGAATGATAGATCCATTGAGGTAAGTGGAGTATTACAGTCCCCAACTATTATAGTATGATTGTTAATTTCTGCATTTATGTCCATTAACATTTGCTTTATATACTTGGGTGCGTATTTACAATTGTCATAATTAATCTCTTCTTAGATTGACCCCTTTAAAATTATGTAATGTCTTTGTCTCTTTTCACATTCTTTGTTTGAAGTCTATTTTGTCTAAGTGTTGCTAACCCAGCTTCTTTGTTTTTGTTTGCGTGGAATATCTTTGTCTTAACATTTCATTTTCAGTCTGTTTTTTGATGTAAAGTGAGTCTCTTGTAAGCAGCATATAGATGGGTCATTTTTTTTAATCCGTTCTGCCACAGTCTTGATTGGAGCAATTAAGTAAATGTAATTACTTAAATTACATTTAAAGTAATTATTGATAGGTATATGCTTATCGTTTTTGTTCTTCACTGTTCCTTTCTTCCCTTGATCTTTCCTTTTGATTGGATATCTTTGGTTTATAGTTACCATGAGGTTCATATGTATCCGTTTCTACGGCAGTCTATTTAAAGCTGATAGGCATTTTAGGTCTCAATTGCATTCTAAAAGCACATTTATTCTTCTCCCACTGTTTTTGAAATCAGTTTTATATCTTTGTTTCGTGTATCCTAATTTTTTATTGTAGTTAATTTTGCTACTATTGTCCTTTAACGTTCATGTTAGCTTTTTAGGTGGTTTATTCACTGACTGTAATTTGCCTTTACCAGTGAGATTTTTTTTTTTTTTCCGTATTTTCTTATTTCTGGTTATGGCATGTTCTTTTCTGCATAAAGAAGACCCTTTCACAATTCTTGTAAAGCCGGTTCATTGTGTCAACTCTTTTCAGTTTTTGTCTGGGAAACTTTTTCCTTCATATCTGAATGATAACCTTGTTGGATATAGTATTCCAGATTGCAGCCCTGGGTCTGGTTACTTTCTTTGAGTAGGGCAGTGCCCCACACCAGCTCTGTACTCTCTCCAGGAGGGTCAGCCCTACATGAGCACAGTAGCATTCCATTATCTCTGCACTTTTTCTGGAGGGTATCCCTGCAGGCTGGTACCATAGCATTTTGTTCACTCTCTCTCCAGGCGGGTAGTCCCATGTGCACAGCCAAGTGGGTGCATGAAGCAGCACCCTGAAGTTCGGCCAGAGAACCTGGATGAAGCTCCTGCCCACTATCCATATTCAGGGGAAATGTAAACAGTGGCATTCACTGGTTCCTCTGTTTTTCCCTTAACTCCCAGAGAGCTCTTGTGGCTTTATGCAGTCTGTCTTGCTTTTTGTGCAAAAGCTGTTCGGTTGGCTCGCTCTGAATATAGGTGTACATTGGATGTGTTCTTGGAAGGGGGCGAGCTCAGCATCCACCAACGCTGCCATGTTGGGCCCTCCCTCCAAAAACAGTTAACTGTTAACAGTGTTGGGATATTGGTGCGGATGACACTAAGCCTTGAAAGCTACATCTCCTCCAGTTCATTCTCATAAGTAAAATCCCCTTTATATCTTGAAGTCAGACAAATTGGTATCGTAACCTGGGTTTCACCTTTTACTAGCTACTTGACCATGTACACACTATCTTCAGTGTAAATTTCATCTGTGAGGCATGACGGTAATTATTTGAAACATAGTTTTAAAAACAAACTATGGAAAGTACACAGCACACAAGACTTAATGTATATTCCTTTTCCCTTCTCTATATTTTCACTTTCTAGGTCTCTTGTGCTTTAGGGATGGAAACATCATGGAGATAGTTAATGAAGTCAAAAAGGCTGAGTGGCTTTGCTGTGGGGAATTCAGGGCAAATACATAGGCACAAGAGAAGTGCTGTCCTTCTGCCTAAGTCGGCTTATACCGTGCTGTCAAGCTTGAAATAACGCAGTCTGAACAGTGTGGCCACAGACTGTTAGCTTTAGAACAGCATCTGTGTTAGGACTGGCTGAAGGCAGTTACCTTTCACCTGGATGGAAGAGATTTGTCGTCCAAATGCTGGGCACTCTGACCTAGCCTTTCTGTTAACATACATTCTGAAGCCTGCCACTTTGCACAAAGGCATCACCCAAACTATTGAATAGATATTAGTAAATCTAATAGGGATGAGAAATCAGTCCTCCCTTGTTTTACTCATTTAAAATAAGCAAATATCAGGTTAACAGGACTATATACTCACGTGAGGCTCAGGACTGACATGTGACAATCAAATTTTATATTTGATCTCCGTGGGCCATAGAGAAACATGGTGAAATTCATTCTGTACATTCAGTGGGTTTTAAAACCGCCAGTATTTTACAGCTTCCAATTTATCCAAGATGAATATCATTTTCTTGGACAATAAGTTTTAAAGATTAATGGAGCTTCACATCCTGAAAACCAGTGTCAGGGGTATGCATGGAGTTTCACTCACTCAGAGGCTGATCACAGCTTCCTGGTAGGAAACGTAGGCTGCTCGTGGCCGACGTCTTCCGAGGTGCAGGCGATGGAGCAAGATGGGAAAGGGTAGTGCAGGGGGGCAGTCAGCAACCTAGTGCAAGTTCTTAATTTACAAATTAAAAAGGAAAAGATAACATGATAGAAAATGAGCCAAGTACAGGAATAGGCATTCCTCAGAAACACAAACGGGCGATAAATTTATGTCAAAATGGTTCAGTTCAGTTGTCAGAGAAGTTAAAATTGAAGTGATATAAAGTTGTCCACTTTGTACCCAAAGCTGACACAGTTGGTATAAGAGCTTTTTGGGAGAAGTGGTTTGGTAACATCAAAAAATTTAAATTTGGCTTATCTTTTGACCCAGACATCCCCCGCTTTCAGAAATTTATCGTGGAGAAATATTTACAAGAGTGCGTGATGATGTGTGTGCCAGGATTCCTCAGTGCAGCATTGTTTGCAACAGCAGAAAAACTGGGAGGCTTATGTGCATGATGGGAGAATGTTTAAATGGTGATACACTCTCATTATGGTATGTTGCAGCCAAAATGTGATTAACATAGAAAGATATAAAGTAAAAAAAGTCAGACTGTAGTATATCCAAATAGTTGTTTCAAAACAATGTGTAAGTGCACCAAAAAAGTTCTGGAACAAGATACACCGAACTTTATGGCTGTTAACTCTGGGGAAGAAGGGATGAAGCAGACTTGCCCTTGTACTTTTTGCTCTATATGCTTTTGTGTCATTTGATTCTTTTTAAAAAACTATTCTTTGTAAATCAGTTTAAAAACAGTATATATATATATATTTTTAATTCCAAAGTGATTCTCGTGTATATGTAGGCTTGGGGACCTCTGCAAAACCACCCTACCAGGTCACTTACTCCCTTGAGATGCTTGTAAAGTCCTCAGTTGCAATCCTGAGTACCAAGTCCTACCTGCGGGAGGAGTTTCTTCGAAGATCACCGGACAAAGATGGAAAAGCAGGGAGTTGGATAGTTAACTAAAGATGTTTTTCCTAAAGCTCCTGCAGGTGAGTACAATTGGTTTTCGATGTCCAACAGTATATATAGATGTAGAAATGTGTGTGTGCATGCACCTGTTTGTATTGTTGCTTAGATGATAATTTACGGGAATATTTAACAATGGAGAGGTACAAATCCGTACTTGATTCTGCTAACAATGGAGAGATACAAATCCATACTTGATTCTGCCTCCTACACATGAAATAAAGTAAATGAGATGTTAGGATTGGGCCCTGGTAATAGAGAAGGGTGATTTAAAGCACTTATCCAAGGTAAACACATGGTCTTTTAAAGCTAAAATAGAATTGTCTATTTAGAAAAGTATTTCAAGGCCTGCCCTCCAGTCTGTTAGAGGGCACAGGTCTCATTATCAGAGCCTCGGTGTCTCACGACAGTCTTGTTTTCAGCTGAGTGTGGTTTACAGGGAAACCACAAACACTGAAATAGTCCTAAGACAAAACAGAAGAGATGGGTATAGTTATCTAATCACAACCAAAGTAACAGCAGATAAACCTCTAAGATCCGTGGGCTTTAAGGTTGTTTGGAAAAGATTGGAGGGTTCTAAACACCACCTAGATGTACTGATTGAAAGTAGCCTGGATTGTGACAATTTACATTCCCAATAACCCTGGCAAATAGTGAAAAGTACCTATTTAAATAATTCGGGCCCCAAAGTACCCAAATATTTGCTTATTAAAAAACTGAAAAGGACAAAAAGGGAAATTACTACTTACCTCAGAGTTGTTGCTGGTATTCAGTGGTAGTAAAACTGCCTCACAAAATATCTGGGAAACAGCCCTTACCTACTTGAGACACCAAAAGGAGAAACTGCAAAGACATCGGAAGTCGACCTACTTTAAAAAGACTGTCAAAAAGTGCTGTAATAAAAATTGAAAAGCAAAAGATAATTTGGAGAGAATTTATAACATAATAAAAGGTTAATATCCTGAATATATAAATCAAAAGGAAAAAGATGAATAGCCTGGAGGGATCATCTGTTCTTTTTTTACTGCTCAGGAACCCTTTCCTTCATTAACAACCCTTCCTAGTGGTGAAATCATACTATACGATTTAGTGAAAACCTTCCTCACATCTACCAAATTGGGCACTTGAAGTGGGTCTAGGAGTATTGGCCACATACATACCCATGCACTGCAAATGGAAACTTGATATGTGATGAAAGAAACACTCAGTACAATAGAAATAAAAATGTAAATGAAAACATCAGAAGACACCTTTTCCCATCTATCAAAATGGGTGTTTTCTGCCTTTCGCATTTTCCAAATACCAAGTCTCGGTAAAGGAGTGGATTATCCAACGCATGCTAAATTGCTCAATGAAAGGTTGTTGGGACAGGAAAAAGCCCATGTTTATAATAGAGTTCTGGTGACCATATCTTAACCAGACTGAGTTAGCGTCATTAACACAATGACTAGGTACCTCTTGATGTGATGCAATGTGAAGTACACGGCAATCCTTATGAAGGATCCTTGCCAGATGTAATCAAACCTCTAAACCTAACCAGATTTGCAGGAAATGTAGGAGGGAGAGGAATGAATTAAAGGACACGTAAACACACAAATCCAAGATATAGGACATTACAGTAAAAAAGGTTTTAGTTCTGGATTAATAAACTGAAACATAACAACCAAATGCAATGCATGAAACTTATCTGAATCCTGATTCTAAAAATAAGCTGTAAAGACCTTTGGAAGACAGTTGCAGAAATTTGAATATGGACTGAATATTAGGTGTTGAGAAATTTTCGTAGATATTGTTGTGGTTATATTGGAAACTATCCTAGAAAATGTATAGGGGTGAAATAGAATTCAGCATAAATATGCACATGCACACATTTATATACAGAAAATAGGGTAAAGTATTGATTGCTGAATCTGCCCAAATAGTCTGTTTCAGGGATGGTTACACATTCTTTATAATACTCCCAAATTAGAAATGTCTTACAAAGGTGTTGGGTAAACTGGCACAACCATACAATGGACAGCTAATTCTGAAAATTTGTAAGACGAGATACGACATGAAAAGTTTCTGTGAAAATATGAAAGCCCAGATTTTATGACCCGTCTTTCAAATGAAATCTCTTCCCTGTAGCTTCTCAATCTGAAACACTTCCCTTTCCCCACTTGGCATTGAGTGCTGACCAGTCCCTGCCCATTTGACAACTTTACTGCAAGCTTGCTGAGGCTGGGATCCTGTTTGTTCATTAGGACCAGTGTAAGTAGAGGTCACCCTAATGAAAGGAAGAACAAAAAATTAAAAGAGGAAGAGGCGGGTAGTGAGGTCTTATCAGTATTCAGTCAGAGGCTGGAGGGTCAGGTGTTGGGATATTGTGGGGAGTGGGGAGGGAATAAATTAAAACAGCCACCAGTTGCTGAGTGTTTATGCCACCGATTTTGCTAAAGCGTTCTCCATACATTATATCTAATGTGATTCTTGCTTTTACTTGCTAGATACCGAATCAACATTTTAGAAATGAGAAAAGAAACCCAGATAGGTCGGTCACATAGCAAACTGGAGAGCCAGGATTCAAATTCAGAAAGTTAGGTTTTTTTCTGATATAAAACCACTGAGTATTTCTTTCAGAGTGGCAAAGTGAGGAAAGGACCAGATGGCCTTTAGATTCCTTTCAATACCTTCATTCTACAAATGTCTACGCAGCAAACAAATTGAAAATAGGCAAACTTGGTCACTGTTGCACCTGGCAGTTGACGTAAAAAGGATAAAAAGCCACACTGGTGATATCAGGCTTATTTGTGTATATTAAGGTTTTGAAAATAAACTGAACAGGAGGATGAGCTACCCTCTACCCATACTTTTCCCATTTCAACAATAAATACATATTGTGAATCAGAGTGCATTATTCCATGGGAGACTCCTTGGCTGTAAATGGTAATTAATAGAGTGATTTTAGGAATTTTTTTTTTTTATTCAGGCAAAATGGAAACATGATTCAACTCCAATGATGTTCTCTTATTAATTTTTTTTTTTTTTTTACAGCTCTATCCTCTTGTGAAAAGGAAAGCATTTGAAGGTGAACAAATCAATTACATTTTTTTTTTTACAGCAATTAATCCTCATTATAGAGAACAAACAAAAGATCTGTGGCACATTCTCTTTGGAAAGATCTTTTGCAAATTTTTCTTCTAAAAAAAACAAACAAAAAAAACAACAACAACAAAAAAAACCAACCAAACTATAATTCTCACAGATCACATACGTCTCTTTCCAAGGACTATACAAGGCAGCTATATTTTATTCACAAAAGCCCCAAGTTTCAGTTCCATTACTGAAGAAGATAAAATACATGGAGTCCCCTTTATTTGTGTTGCACATCTTCCCATCGAGAGCATCACTCCTTCCCTATTCTACAAACAAAATCACTGTGTGGACTAGACAGCTGGCACATTACTCCACAATAATTAAAGAAAAATTCATATTATTTTAGAGATAAACCAGTGATCTTCATTTATCAACTGGACAACTTATTCCTTTTTAAAACAATTTTAATAATACCAAGATTTGACTAAATCTCAAGTTTTAAGAAAGCAAAAAATATATAATATAATATAATATATAATGGTAATAAATAAAAAAAAAAAGGCAACCCTGCTCAGGTATCATCCTAAACATCACATTCAGACAAAAAGAAAAAAATTAAAACCAGATTTGGGACATACGCGCACACACGCACACACACACGACAAGAACAGTGTACACTTGTTTTCCGGGGGGTGTGCAGTAATTTTAAGGGTACATGCCGATGGCCTGAACAAAAGGCGAAGTCAATACTGTCATTGTTAAGCATCGCTTAAACATCTACTTTTACACAAAGCAAGTTACCTTCTTAGGTCAGCCACTGCCTAAGAAGCACCCTCACTGTCCATGGTCTCATTCCCTCGTCCTTCTAGGCCAATACAGTAATATCTGGGCTCACAGAGAACTGTATGTTTCCTTCCTGCCCTCTTGGGTAGAGAAATATAGGCACTTCTCTAGGCATCACAGTACCTGTTGATATCTGACACACACTGGAACAGAATATAGTGCGATCTCCCCGCCCCCCAACCCCCAAGCCCCAGGACAATAGGAAATTTACAGCCACCTTGAGAAAGGTGGCGGATGGTGCTTGTCAACTCATCATAAATAAAAACTAAGGAACATGGCCAGTGGTCACAATTCATTCTCAGTCACTGAGAGACCAACACGACGAGATTGCATATTTGAGATTTATATGGTAGAAGTACCACTTGGATTGTTTGAAGAAAATCCCCAATATGATGCTATTCTGCCATTTCACCTCCTGCAAAGAAAATGTCATAAAAAAAGGGGGGGAGGGGGACAGAAAAACCTTACATCCATAAACTCTCAACAGGACTAAAAACAAAAGTGGCGACCCACTAGAGAAAGGGAAGAAAGAAGCCAGTACCGTCATGACTCCGACCGACACCCCTCCACAGTCACAATGCAGAACTCATTTCCCAGTGAGCAAACTTTCATATGTGTTTCAAAAAGAAGCCCAAATATTCTTGCAAAATTTAAATACTGCTCATCAGTGGTAAAGAGTATAATAAATGAAGTGGCAAAGTTTTTTCAAAGATTTTGTGTAGTGTCTGGGAAAATAAATCCTGAAGAAAAAATTTTGTAGAATCTGTGGTAGGAGGTAGGGGATCAAGCCTTATTTGATTCAGTTACCTTAAGATGCATAAATACATCTTAAACTTCGTGAAGCAGAAGAGCAAAAGGTGCAAGACTCACATAACATCTCTTAACAGCCATAGCAAAACAAATATAGCATTATTCCAAAAGTAGGTTCGGACAACAAAAAGCACAAGAAATATATCCAATTCAACCCACGTCTTATTCTGTGTGCATATCTATGTAAACGTACACATATATCTCCCTTCATATATCAATGCTAAGAGTTCTGTTTACTTTGGAGAGTACGATGGTTTCTTTTTACTGCTAAAAATACTGAACAGGAATCAGAATAAAATAGTAAGCTCCTGACCTTTACAATATTTAAGGTACCAATTAAAGCAAGTTTTTAGCCAGGAAGGGGTGGTTTTTTAGCTTCTAAACATCCTGAGTTCTGGAATTAAAGGATATAGAACAAGGGAGATAAGTGTGATCCAATTTGTCTAAGGGAAATAGCTAAAACATTTTGGTCAAAACAGATCTATAAAATAAAGGCTCTTTTGTTCAAAGAGATCAGATGCTTTTGGCATTCGGTGTTGTGATTAAATCATAATATCAGATAAGTCATTCTATTGTAGTTCCAGTCCTGACAACATGCCTACTAGACACTGCAACTCTTCACCACGGCCAGTATGCGGCCTATGTTTTCACATTCTTAACCCAGTGTAATTTGGTAAATTCCAGTACATGTTTTTCTTTGTTTAGCAAGGCCCTTAGTCTGGCTAAGACCTCAAGTTCAATGATTCACATTTTAATTATCTCCAGAAAGAACAGAAACATTCAACATTTTTATAAGTAAAACAGTGTTTTTCCACTTCCTAGCAAAGACACACACACGCACACACACACGCACACACACACACACAAACTGTAGTGCCAAAGGCAAGATTTTTTTATACTCAATTTTCACAAGATGTTTTGTATTTGTCTCACTGTGAAGTGTGTACTATTACTGTTTTAAGAACGTCACATAGTCAAAGGCTTAATTTTATAATCTAGTCCTTTCAATTTTCAGCACAAATTTTGCCTTTGGGACTTTAAGCATGCAGTGAAAAAGTGCAAATGATTTAAAAAGCCTTTTGATTTCTATATACAACTGTAACAGCAAAAAGATCTTATGAACATTAGGGACTCATCAGCCACCACCTTTTACATACTCTATTTAAAAAGTAGGTATTAGCAATTCTTTTAGGTATAATGCATGTTGCAGTATGAATCAGAAACAGTCCATGATCAAAATAGTACAAACTGATCTCTGCAAATTCATTAGTTTTTCCAAGGGATAAATAAGATTTTAATATAAAGGTCAGGGGAAAGAAAAAAACAATAAGGCCACTGAAAGAGCATCACTTCTTTTAGAATTGGCTAAGAAATCGAGTTGGAAACGCCCGTGGTCACGGACGCGCTGTGGCTGGCTGACAGGACACACACCCACTCTGGCACTATCTGCATAGATCAGAACCCGTTCCAAAGAACACATCCCTCCAAATTAACAGGTGGCTTATACTGGGGAGCGGTGAGGTAAAGGGGCGGGGGAGCAGAAATGGCCCAGAGAATAAGGGGAAGATAAAAAGACGTTAAATAATTACATAAGCCTGATTCTGGTGTCTCCTACATATAAGAGATGGACACTCGATGCCACAAGCACACAACCCGCCAGGCAATTACTGTTCATTTAACGACAGGCTGCTTTCTAAATGAGTAATTTAAAAAGGACCAAGACTTTTTGCTTTAGAACATCAATAAATGAAATTGGTCCATCAAGCTTACACGTGAAGTTCTTATGCTCAGATATTACTCCTGCTGTAATTCTCTGGCTTTAACCTAAATATAAAGTAACAGACCCCTGCCCTAAGTAGTGATGACAACAGAACAGGCTGGATAAGACACTGACGTAAGAGCTTCACACGATTCATACTGTGAAAAACAAGCATCACTCCCATCTTCAACATATCCCTTTATATATTTGCCAAATTACTAAGAAAGTTCTTACATTCGTCACATGGACCTCAGACTTCTTCATTATAAATAAAGATGGTAATCCCTTCTTCACTAGTAAGTAAATAGGAAAATGTCAAACGTGCTTGGTAGGAAACATGTTAGAGGGGCAGTAAGGGATGAAAGAAGAAGAAAAATAATCCAATTGTCGAGATAATACTCCTCAATTTTATTACATGTGCAAACTCTACTTCTAAAAGGGGTAAAAAGAATTGGCTTTTAAAAACACTGCACTCGAAATAATGCTTCCGATAATAACTTCAAAGTATCAATGAAAAAGAAAATCTGTGCTTATGATATGTAGGAATTCTGATGTGTTCTTTCATTTTAGCTCATTCAAAACAAACTTGGTTTAATGTATATAACATGGCAATAACAACTTATAGGAAGGCCACGGTTCCTCTTCAATCTGTCAAATCTAATTGATTGAGAACACTCTGGAGTAAAGGCATGTGGTGATGATTTTTTTTTTTAATCTAATTCACCACCCCAAATCTCCACATCCTCTCTGGAAGTTAATTTCCCCTAGACAATCAAGGGCTCTGAAAAGTCTAGTTTTGCTATAAATATAAAATAATTTGTAGCAGAAAAATATAGCCTCTCTAAGAAGTAGATTTAATTTTTCTTTGTTCGCTGACAAACTCTGAGTTGGTTAGACAACATGGATTACCACATAACTGTAGACCACAGATCAGCACCTCAAATTCCAGCTCTACTTAAACAAAAATTAAAAAGCCCTTTAGCCAACTGGTCACGTATAAACGTTGATTCCCTTCTTCCCCAAGGTAGAAAATTCAGTTGATGGCAAATGCCTTTTGCTGAGGCAGGGGGTGGGAACGGCAGCGCCACGTCCCCCGTGGCTTCCCCGTGTGCTGAGCTCCTCTTTCTGCTGTTCCGACTTGGGCCGACTTTCAGCACAGTAATGAAGAAGCCAGAGCTGGAGTGAACGTGCAGCACTCCAGGCACAGGGCGGGGCGTGGGTGGCTGCCTTCAATTCTATAAATTATGACAATACTTGGTATTATCAAAGCCACTGTTCAAATGGCAGAGAGTGGGGTACAGTGGAGTCTTTTACAATTTATGTTTTACAGATGACTGTTAGAATTTACCAAACGAATATTTCCCCAAAAAACTTAAAAGAAAAAATCATCCACAAAACCCTACACCAAAATTCATTGTTAAAAATATTTCCTTTTGGGAATGGACTAGCGTGGCTACTGAGATGACGTGAATTTGCTTTCAGAGCTGAAACTGTTTTCCCTCATTTCATTTGCGACTTGCATCCTGCTGGTTAAAAAATACAGAAATGTTTCTAGACCATCATATGCCCCTCTTAGGCTACATTGCACTCTGTCCTTTAGTTAGGAAAGGCAAGATCATCTCTGAAGCCAGCCTCCTCGTTTCTGCGTCTGCATAACCATCCTGCGTAACCAATGATCACACAGTTCTTGAGAGTTTCAGTGGACAAATGTCCTGGCCATCTCATGGTGCTTCTCTTCTCAAGTTTCGTGTCCTGATAAGACAAATGTCTGGACTGTTTTTCAGGCTTCCAATGTGCAAAAAAGTTCCCAAGACATGAAATCAACTTGGGGCTTTGTTAAGGTATTTTGGTTCCTTGTTTTAGCCATTGAAAGCCCTGTCTTGTGTAGTGCACCAGATCCGTCAAACTGCTGTTGAGGGCCAAGGTGCACACACTTGTGCTGAGCTGAGCAAAAAACTCTGCAAACAAAGCAAAAGCAAACCAAGTAAACATACTTGCGCGCACAAAAATAAAAATGGAAACAAAAAGTCAAGGTCCCAGAAACAATCCCCACAATATTCTGTACTTCATGTACCAGAGCAAAAAATTACAATCTACTGTTATGGCTTGCTATGGGTTTTATTTCAGAGTTGAATCCATAATGCCTAGCAAAGCATCATTAGTTTGCTAAGAAAGTTCTAAGAGGCTGTGAGGTAGTTAAGTGGCTACGGCCAGGAAAAAATATGTAATATCATGAAACCAGTACTTACATATAAGTATTTACTCAGTGGTCACTGGCACGCATACCGAGCAGTTCCTCTAACAGCATGCTCCACCATCTCCTAAACCTTCGATTTCTCCAAGGGCCTTCTTCTCACACAAGTTTTTTTTTTTAAATTCCACCCCCCCAACCCCACCCTACCTTCCACCCCTGACCTATGAATGTTGCCATCTCCCCTTAAGAACTGGATCTCTGAAGGTGGGGCGTCTCCTCCCACACGCTCGTGGCGCAAACCGGGGACCTGGTGCACCCGGGGGATGGGCTGTGGCTCCGCTGAGGCTGGAACCCAAGACCTTCTGCGTGTAAAGCAGACGTGCTAATCACTGCTCTACGGAACCACTCCTCACACAAGTTTTAAGAATGTTTACTTATGCCATATTTCTTGTACTGTCGCTAACTATCTTTCTTAACATACAATGAAAACAAACTCTGTACTGAAGTTATGCTACTTCATATCCCAAACTTGCTGAGCCTCGGGAGAGCCAGTGACTTCCTTTCTTCATTTGCCCTGCCCTTTTGCTAGCATTTCAGTTCAGGCTGGAAGGATGATGCCCGAACTTGTGAAGGTGCTGAAGCCACTTCTAATTTAATTTTGCTAAAATCTAGCCAAAGAAAGTCAGCTCCATGCCACAGAGCTCAGAAAAGAACTACGACTAGGTTATGAGGCAGAATAGAGAAAATTTAAGAACAAATAACTACACGTTTCCTTCTCTTCAAAGAAATGAACATAAAATACAAATGATGCTATTCCCTGCCAGGCGCCATGCCCCGGTGATTACCACCCGAGCCATTTACCTTTATTCTTCCTTGTAAGGACCTCAGCCTGTTCCCAAAGATCAAAGGCGGTAAGGATGTGGGAAGTAACGGTGATATAGGAAGACGTCATGTTTTGGATGGTGGCAGGCATGCCCCCGCTGCCCACGCTGCCAGCGCTTGACTGGGACCCTACGGAGCTGGCAGAAGGCACTGGAGAGAGGGGGGATGGTGTGCCTGTGCTTCTGAAAGGCGAAAGAAAAGGAAGAACTGATTAATCACCAAAACCTCCAGATTACAGACTTCCTGTCTCTGGAACTATAGGCCAGGTCGCGAAGTTTCGGTGTGTACTAGCCAAAATGACAATCACTCCTATAAGGTCCAACAGACAGGAAAAAATGCCCTTCACTCAGTATTTCTGGATTTATTCCATAAAATACAGGGGGAGGGGATCCAGCAAACGGAAAGAATAACTAGATGGAGGCTGGGCATCCTTCACTGGGCATAGAATCAGGTGGGCAAGTCTGTATCCCCAACCCGCTTTCCCAGGCTGTTTACATCGCCCACTCCCTAGGCCTGGAGTCCCTTCCTCTCCTCACCCCTACTCCGACTTCTCCTAGGAAGACAGTGCTGCCCTGTGAAGGCAGTCCCAATCACCTATATATTCGTTCTTTCGTCCACTCAATGAACAGTAGCAGGGCACCTACTCTGCCCCTGGCACTCTTCCAGACGCCTGGGCGACATCAAGGCTTCCTTTCTGCCACTGACTTTGTTTCCTTGCATTTATTTATTAGCTTGTCTATTGCATTTCTCGCATTCCATTATATTTTTCTGTTTATTCCTTTTCCTGAGTCACAAGCATCTTGAAGGCAGGCACCATTTCTTATTAATCTTTGCATTTCTAGCATTTAGCAGAGTAGGTGCAAAGAGTAGGCTTTTGATAAATATCTGCTGAATCAATGACTGAATGCAGTAAAACAGCCTACGCGGAGACCAGGTGAGGAAGCATCATGTATCAGGGGATTCATAATCTTCCCTCTGCTCTCCTCTTGACTATATACCAGTACATGCAAGTTAACAAGTGCCTTGAGGTGGATAAAATGAGAAACACAAGTGAAATCACTTAGGCCTACTGGATATAAAATGGAAAAATAGGTCAGCAGCAGTAACCTCGTAATGAGAGTTGCAGTAACCTGCTCTTTGAGTTGCATGAATCCTAAGTGTCCCCAGCAGCGCACACAATTTGAAGGACTAGAGTGAAGCTCCACAACAGCAGTGAGTCTCGTCTACTTTGTTTACTGCTGTATCCCCTGGACCTAAAACAAGGTTTGGTGCAAAGAAAGTACTCGGTCTATGTTGGTTGGACAAATGCTAATGGAGTTATCCAAAATAATGTGACTGACAATGTATTAACTTAAAATAATATCTCAGAGGTGGGAGTCATGAAAATTTTCAGAGGTGAAAAGTTATTTCTCAGGACTTTTTTTAAGAGAGGCCATATAGGTGTCTCTTCTTTTGAATGTGCTGGAAACAGGGCAATCTTCTAGGTGATAATCTCAAAACAGCAAAACCTATCAGAACTAGGAACTTGTCATGAAGTATGACCAAATTTAAAAAATATTAGGCAGCTACTACAGAGAAGAAAATTCTAAGGATCCTGTTTTTCAACATCTTATGGCACAGATGAACAATTTCAATTTACAAAGTGGGGAAATTTTTAACTAAAGATGATCGTTTATGTTCTTAATGTCACTGTTATGGATCCTGCAGAAGATGGAGGGCCTATGGTCTGGAGAGTTGTTAATTTGCTGAAACGCCAAGATGCCGTGTAAATAGAAAAGAGTTTTTGGCTCTGGTTCTGTTGGCTCTGCCTCTAGTTGTTTTGTGTCCTTAGGCATAGCTAAGGATCTTCAAAGCTCTAACATTTTGACCCTGTAGTCTTTGCAATTATATTTTGTTACCCAATCAGCAAGCACCTTGATTTATAAATATTCCTTGAAAAGACTAAAAGATGCAAATGATTTAAGTTGAAGGAGCAAATAAGCACATACACATATAGAATTTTTGAGAAGCCAAAGTAACATGTATATCCAAATGGTAAATAACGAACCAATATTGGAATTTATTTAAATTAGCTCATCATTACCTTGCAATGCATGGAGAAGGTGTCTGGGCAACTCTGGAAGAACTCTGGAAGTGCTCATTAAGAGTACGAGAATACCTTATTGCTCTGTCTTTTTTACAACGAAACATCGCCATGTTCAAAATGGACTGGCAACGCATGCTATGAACATAAAACAGACGTTAAAATGAAGAATCACCTTGCAGGCATGAGCGTCACTACTGCAGAAGCCAACTAATCTTCTACGGCCTAATGAACACATTGAGTTTTCCTCATCTGCATGAGGAAGAATATCTTAAGACTCTTACTGCACTCTTCACTAGCATCGGAACTAAATATTGGTAGAAAATACAAAAATACAAGGATATCACTTAAGTCACAGGACTAAAGCACTTACTGAGTCATCGGTAAAATGGCAGTAGGTGCCATTTCATAATAATTTTAACTCTCAGTGCAATAAACCCTTGACTTTAATCTTTTACTGATTCACCTTTCACTGGAATTTTCATGCAAAGTAAACAAATTTCAAAATCTCTTTGTAACATCAAAAGATACAAAAACAAATGTGACACCATTTAGACAAAAAAAGTACTCACCATAAAACAGCAAATATTTTCTCTTGTGTTGGTGCTGTGGCATCTGAGAAGGATTTCAATGACATTATGAACCTATAGAAAATATAAAAATAGATCCGGGTTAAATAAAAGCAGTTGGAAAATCCCTGACACAAAGACATCTTATTATGTTTGTCTTGGTTTTATATCGATTTATCCTGAAGATGTGAAGATGAGAGCAATGTAGGAAAAAAATAAGGCTTTGGAGCAACAATTCGGGCCATTCAAAAAACCAGTGAGAACGTGTCTCTTTGCTGGCCTGTCCACTAACTTGACCCCAAGCAGACTTATGTCCTGACTTGAGTGCCCAGTTGAAATGCAGATAAGGAAGGCAGGTAAAACTGAGATGAGAGTGCATCTGATAAGAAAGCCAAACTGGAAAAACCAACCTCTCTCTGAAAGGTTTGGCATTTCACAGTGCACCTGGCAAATGAGGTCGCTGGATCCAACTTCTCTGTCCTAGCATTCACCTAGAATATAATTTCAGTTCAGGACAAAAAAAAAAAAAGTTCTTGGATCAGTATCTTTTTTAAGGCTCCCCTTTACTAAGCTGCCTTCATACTAGGGTTCAAGTGGATTACAGCAATAAAGGTGAGGAAAGGGAAGTACTTACGAGAATGGCAAAATGACCTGCCACTTACTTAATGAGGTCTTCAGTTTCAGAGTATAGTGAGTAGGCTGACTTGGACGCTGGGCTTTCCAACTCCATGGAAATCCCACACTCAATGAAGGACAAGGCGGCTTCCAAGTACTTAAAAGCCTTCCCAACCTTGTCTGTCTGTAGGAAAAGAACATGGTCACTGTTAGGGCTGAGACACACAGCCACATCCTTTACAACTTTCCTCTGCTGTCACAGTTTAATTATGGCTACAGAGAAGTGCAAGAACAAAACAAATCAAAATGATGACCAAAGCCTGTTGGCTGATCTACTGAAATGTTCTTTTAGAACAAATTCAGTAGGAAAAAGAAAATAATCCTGCATTAAGACCATACTCTCGAAATCTTATTAAAATACATATTCAAATAAAGGCAATGAGTACAGTCCCCTTGTTATTAGTGTGCAATTACTCAAATAATTTTCCTGAGGAATATTCATCTACACATCTAGAGTAATGCAGACACAAGTTTCTTTGTATGTTTTGAAGTTTATCTTATAACAAGTAGAAAACATTATGGTTCATGAGCATCTTAGATACTACATCAAACAATAATTGTTTCATGCTATCTTAGAGCTCAACAAATTATGTAATCTCCTTTGGAAGTCTGAGTTAAGTGTACAAGGCTATCCCCTGGGCCAACTGAGGATAAAACTGCAGAGACTCTTAAAGGGAACACAGAAATAAAAATGAAATCTGATACTGGTAGTCACCTAAACCTAAATATACATTTTATCCCTCAACGGTCTTCTCGGTCAGTGGAACGCAGCTAATTCACTGAGACTGAGAAGCGCCTCGACTTCTTTCCTACACGTGGCAGATGCACAGCATTGTAAGAGCAACTGATAAATACATGTGTAAGTCTGTAGTTTCTGCTAATGCTTTCAATTTGATAATGTTCAACAAAAAAAAAGAGAATGATACAGTAAAGACTGGAGTATAAAAAGATAGTGACATATCAGAAAGAAAGTTAAGGCTACTAATTTTTTTTAAATAACTTGACTTTAAAATATTTTTTTTTTCCTAGGCTCAGAAAAATAGTGACAAAAAGAAAAAAAAAAATCAAATTAGAATGGCCCAATTAACCAGCAGTACAGGGCCTTTCTGGTTTGCTTTACTGGTGGGGATTTAACTCTTCGAATTTATTTATTCACTACCATATCTTTCACCGAATTTCCAAATTTCATATTTGCCTTAGGGCATAAACAGAAGAAACTACAGTAACACTATCTGTCAATATTCACCTCCTTAAGTAAGCTGTCAGGCTAATAATGCAAATATACCTGTGATAAACTCCCCATGTAGCTCCTGAGACTGTGTGAAAGTATCAGAGTTATTTCCCTACTCGACAATGAGCATAATGTAGAGGTGAAATATACTTCTCTATATTCAGTTGTGTACTTAACTATTTGGAATGTGAAATGGACACCTTTGAGACACTGTGCAATTAAAGGATAATATCGCAAAGAGGCTGGCCATTCAGGTTTTTGTCCAAACTGGCACATTTTGAGACTGAAATGAAACATTATTATTTATTAAAATGGGTTGCAACAGGCATAGATCAGGACTGTCTTGGGTCAATGGGATGTGTGGCTGGCTTAGGTAGGGAGAAAAAAGATGTGCATGTATACAGATTAAAAGCAAAACAAAGTTCCCTGTAGAATACTTACTTGTTGGAATAATGAAGGAATCTAAGGCTGAAAGTGTCCAATGTCAAAAGATAAGTTTTACATAACTGGCTGCCAAAGAACTGAATATTTACTCTTTTTCAGAACTCAAAAGATTCATACAGTCCTAGCAACAACCTTGAAAAGTTGGAAGGAAGAAGGCTGAAAAGATACCATTGTTTGTCACAGTCTTAGTCCTCTTAATCTGATTCAGATCATCCTGGTACCACGTGGCTTTAGAGACAGGACTATGGAGGGTTGTCGTTGATCCCCTTACAAAATCCAGCATGGTGAGGACTCAATAAACATTTTGCTCCAGTGAATGGGGACCTGATAAAAAGGGTCTCAGCCCAGCCCTCCCTAGCCCGTCTGAGAACAGATGTCAGTCTACAGACTGGGGCTACGAGCACCAGGCCGATCTTGATGTCTGCCACGCACAGATCTGATTCAGAGCCCTATGGGCCTGTAGAGTGTGTGGTTAGGTTTGCATGTGGGAAAATAAAGGCAACCCACACTCTTCTTCTGTGGTACGTTCAACATATGGTATTTGCCGGAGTTTAGGTTTCGAGAATACATTAAGTTTAGATGTTTAAATATGACAAAGAGCAAACACTAATTATATTGTAGCAGCAAAGATGTGAAACCACATTTAATTATGCAATTAATATGCAATTAATAACAAAACCATCGCCTTCCAGAAAGTCCAACAGCCACCAGGTAGAAACAGTTCATTTTTTTAAAAGCACGTTTGACAACGGTGCAATCGTTGCCTTCATCTTAAAATTTCATCTAATGGCTTTGGTCTAGGATTCCCTCACGTTAGTCTCTCAAGGGCTCTAAGATGATTCTGGAATGCAAATAGGCTACCTCACCTTTCAAATATTTCAGGTTAAACACAAATAGAGTAACTTTCAATAGCAGGATCCGTTTTTCATACCCAAAGAACTAATTCAGTGGGACAGGATGCACTCGTGTATTAAATAAAACACTACATGGTAGATCAACTTTCACTCATTTAGATACAAAACTTGTGACTAGGTACTTTGCATATTTTCCCATGACCAATTAATGGAGTCAAAAAAATAATAATAATTTCACTAAGAATCCCTTACCCCTCACTCAAGATCCTGCTTATGTTATGGTCAGGTCAGTGTCATACTCCTCCCTCCTGCCACTGCCCACCCCCAAAACCCCCGCCCCAATATATTTAGTGGTCTGGACACAGTAGAATAAGATAACAAATATTTTTCCAGAAAACATTCTACCAAAGGAATAAAGAGCTAAGACTGACCATTAACTCTGCTTTTTGCTTCAACTTTTTCGCCTCCTTCATGTGAAGCTCTGCTTGTCTGAAAGGGAAGAGAAGATCGGGGTGGGTCATGTGAACCTAAAATAACTAGACTGACGCGAGATGACTGAAGAAGACTCAGAGGGTGAAAAACGATGGGAGGAGAGGAGGGCAAAGAAGAGAAAGAAGGCAAAGAAGGGGAAAAGGAAGTGAGGAGGAGGGGGAAGGAGGAAGAAAGAACAGGCAAATAAATAAGAAGTGAGCATCCAAAATCTTACTTGTCAAACTTTGCTTGAGGCTTCCCTGGTTTAGAGTTACCATTTGGCAAAGAAGGCACAGGAAAAGGATTTGCAGTGTCTCCAGAAGATCCCTTTAAAAAATCATTATACAGATCACACTCTAACATTTAAGATCATTGACCTAAATGTACCATCCCTTTGAATTAGTCCAAAATAGTTCAAAAAAGAGGAAATCAAACACTGCATAATTTCGCTTAGTCAGGCACTTCAGCTAGATTTAACTGAAACTGTAGGTTCCGATTACAGTGGAGACTCAAAAACATATAAGACAAAACTGTTCAGGAGAACAGATAATGACAAAGATAAACGTAACATTTTCTTTTTAGTTAATATACACACGCCCAGGTTAACAGGAAGCCAGGAACTTGCATTTGAGAAAAGTGGATAATTTTTTCCCATCATAATCAATAATGAAAGTATGAGATCAAATATTCAAACCAACAACTAACCAGGATAACCATTTATTACTACAAAACACCTGAGAGAAAATTAACACGAAACATCTGATTTTTCACCTCTGAATCACTTTAAGAGCAAAATGACACCTAAATGTTCATGCACTGCTAACTATGTTTTACTCTTCCTCTGAAGAGCAGAATTTTATACACAAACAACTCATTATTGCCTTATTAAAACTGATGAATAGCTCTGAAGTACCATTGTTAGGAACTTAACCTATTTGGGAGTTTCAAGTAAAGACACACATCGATCTATCCCATTTCACAAAACTGAGGCTTCCCCTACTTACTTTGTGTTCTGTAGAGCTTCCAGAACTCTTCCCCTCTGCTTTTCTGCGCTTGGGGACGGGAGAGTCCTTATGGCTGCCCTTGGTACTACTGGCACTTTTGGGAGGGTCCTGGCCACAAGGGTGTGCTTCCCGTCGTGGCCTCTTCTGTGCAGGCTTGGCTGGCTTCTGGGAGGATGAGGATGAGGATGACACAAGTGTAGGGGGAAGCATGTCCTTCTTTGAGGGCTCAGAGGAGGGCCTAGGTGTTCTGGAATGAAACATCATATGAAACTAAGGTAGAACACGAACTACATAACTTAGTCGTTTAGTTAAAAGGACACTATGGCTGCTGACACAAAAGACTAAGATACCACAAACTGTGAAGCCCATTTTTTTTTTTTTGTAGAAAGGCCAAATTTCAGGGACTTTTGATGCCTTTGAAAAATCCAGTCCTGTTGATGAGTAATAAATGAAGTTGTATGATTTGTCACTGAGCTTGTGGAGTCTGCCAGTGGCTCTAACCTTCCCTAAGCAAGTCTGTTTGCATTAGCTGCTCCCTAACCTGTCCCTTTCCACAAGCAGGCAAGCCCAGCTGCCACCTTCACATCTGACTCCTTCTCTCACTCTCAAATCCTTTCACAGTAACACTATGCACTTGCTTTTGCCACATCGTTTTGTGAAGCAATTTCTTGAACAAATCAGTGAGTGAATAATAGTTACTTTTTGTAACTCTGGACAAGTCATTTTCTGCGTCTTGGTTTCTAATTCTGCAAAGTAGAGATAATAATAGCATCTCTTTTATCCTTATGTAAAAATTCCTTTATAAAGAAGTCAATTCCAGGTGTTTAGGAAATGTTCCACTGTTAAAATGTTTTTGATAAATCCAAGTTTGCTGCCAAATGAATTGTTAATTTCTATAAGGTCCTCATGGATGAAAGCAGTATGAAACAAACTTACCACAACATCCAAATGATCCTGAATGAGTTTATTAATCCACTCATTCTACTGCAGAACAAAAACGTTTTTGCCATGTCAAGACTCAAGAAGACTCGATCACCTTTCTAGGCTGTTCCTAATCTCTATACTCACTTTGTTTTAGAAGATTCCTTGTGAGAGGATGAAGATGAAGATTGTGATTTGATTTCTTTCTCCAGTCTGACTTTCTTGCTATCATGGTCTCTTTCTGCTTCACCCTATGATGGTGGTATAACAAAGTAAACTCTTAGAAACATAATCGTACAGGCAAAATAGAAAAAGATGTACAGCAAAAACAATGAGAATAGTTAAACTTTTGGAGACATCTACCTATACACACAGCAGTCTTCTAAGTACCTACATCGTGTGTATGTGCGCGCGCGCGGGCAGGGCGAGGCAGACAATCTAGATTTGATGTGATCTGTGCAGAGACCAAGTTTTGCATGAGGAGGGACTGTTCTTTATACCCAAGAAAGACAGGATGCCTAAGTAATAGCTGACAACAAGAATAAGTAGTAGACTTCAATACATTGTTGTTTTCTAAATATAAAAAGTCAAAAAAAATGCCTATTCACATCAAGTAACAACAGCTGATTTTATGAATAAGGTTCCCCCGTTCTTTCAAAAGAACCATCCACTTACACCAATTTATTGCTCATATAAAATTAGAAGTGGAGTACTTAAAGCTTAGCTTTTCTCCTAATGAATAAGCAAGTAAATTGTCGAAAACGAAACATGCTACGAAATCCTCTATGTGTCTTACAGACAGGGCCAGAAAGGCATACGACAAAATAAAAACAGTTGCTTTTGGACTCTGGCTTTTTCTCCTCCACCGATACATTTTGTTTCTTTTTTAAAAAACTAAATCTATACATGTAAAGAAAGATACAGTCATATGTTTTTATTTTTCAAGATATTTGATAGAAAATTAAGGATTCTTAAATATGATTTTAAGTGACGGAGGAGTAATGAGAAGGGATGTTTAACTCTACAAGAGTTAAGTACATCAAAAGCATCCATTTATACCAGCTAAAGTGAAAGATAAACACATGAAATCATTCAAAGAACAAAAAATTCTCCATGGCCAAAGTCATGTTCTTGTGCTCACTTGTCAACATGTACAGCAAGTCTGCACAAAGTCCAGCACGTAGACCCAGCGACCGGGCGGTGGTCTCCTGCACCCTGGTCTGGGCTCGGGCAACGCTGCATGGGCAGGAGCTACCACTGTTCCCGCAAGCGAAGGTGAAGTGATTGGTGGGAGCTGCTCAATTAATGCTGATGTGCATTTAGAATTAAACTCCAACTATCAGTTCAGCAAGAAAGAAATCTGGGACACCACCAGACAATCTAGGACAATCTCTCAAAAACCTGAAATCTTCCCTTAAAGCCTTAAGGGAAACAAACATTCTTCAAATTAACCGACTGTGGGAGGCCCGGCTTTCACCACTGACTGTCTCTGCTTCTCTCTGTCTGTTTCTGTCTCATGTTCCTTGAATTTCTCCAAGAAAAATGAATGAATTAAGATGTGCAGACTCACGCTCTGCCCAGTCACTAATAAGCAGCCTAGCCCTGCTCAAAAGAAGGAGAAATATTAAAAAACACACCATCCTCCCGGCATCCTGCAAACTAATGTGCCCGAAAGTGTATTTCCATTCAGCTCGTCATCAACACCTTTGGAAAAACATTTCTTGTTTCAAAGCGCATCATTCTAGGTGGCTTGTAAATATGCTTGTTTTTAATCTCTTAGTGTGCACACAAGTGAGAACATTAAGAAAGGAAAACATGGGTGGAGGAGAGAAAGTAAATCCAAGGGAAGGCTTGTACCTTTAGGGGCCATCAATTCTGCACTGTCCTGCACACTCCCACTCGACAGCCCCACATCTAGGGAGTGCTTGGATGTGGCTAGTCTGAAGTGACAAGTGGCTTTAAGAACTCAGTGTAACAAAGGAAAATGTAATAATTTTTATATTGATTAAATGTTTAAGTGATATTTTAGATTCAATAAAATTATTATTAAAATTACTTTACTGGTGTCCCCCTGCCCCCTTTTTATATTTCTTAGTGTGGCTACTAGAAAATGTTAAATTACATATGTGGCTCACATTACATTTCTATTGGACAGCGCTGCTCCACACACTTCTAGAGAGGATCTGCAAAGTGGGCTCTGAAACTCCAACAAGCTAAGGCAAAGAAGGAATTATAAAATGTACAGGCGAGATAAGATAAAAGCGAACCAGGTGCTCAGAAATATAACCATTCATTACAGAACAGTGGGGAAAAAATATCTTGAGAAACCTAATAAGGAGATAACTTGTGACATAAATAAGCACATCCTGAAAGCACAACTGAAACCTGACAGGAAATTTCACCCAGCTGTTCCTCATGTGGCACTCAGCGTGAGCCAGCAGCAGAATCCTGAAGCACAGTTCAGGAGAAATGAAAGCCCGTTGTGGCTTTGCACAGCACCCAGGCCTCCATTCAACAATCCATAATGGTAAAGCTTCTTGAGTCAATCATTGATGTTAGCAGAGAAAAAAGAATAAATTGGAAATGATTGGATTAAGAGAGGTTCCTACCACTGGGAGCATCCTCCTTGTCACTTAACCAACTGTGCCCCAGGGTCTCTGCCACCAACAGGTTTAATGAATTCTCCTGAGTTTTAGATGAAAGGCTGCAAACTGGCCTAGCAAGCAGTGCAAGAAGACAGGAAATTTATCTTTGGGAAACGTCGCAGAAATTGCTAAAGTATCTAGACAGACATTGTATATGAGGTAGTTAGTAACATATACTTTTTTTAGTCGAAGGTATTTCTAGGCAGTTAATTACACATGGGATAAGCCCCCAAGGCAAAACTAAGCATAATCCATCTGCAGTTTACTTCCTAAAGAAAACACCAGACCTCAGAGGTGGAACGAGACAGTTAATTTTTGTTTGTATATTTTCATGCTGCTTAGAACATGCTAGTTATGACTCTAAACCAAAGTGGCAGATCTTCTAAACCACATATGAAAATAAGATTCATAGTGAGTCAATCCTTACAAACTGGTTATAACCCTGGCTTGTGCCAATCTGTGACTCAAGAGAACAGCCCCTCACCCGCCCTCCCGCCCCCCCAAAAAAACAACAAACCAAGAAATCACTAAATACTGACTTCAAAGCTAGCATTAACAACTTTGTTGGCACTTCCTGGAGTAATGTGCTTCATACTGACATGTAGCAACTTAGAAGCTGATGATATTCTGTAAACCGGCAGAAAGGAAGTCATTAAACCAACTAAAGCAAAAATCCTCTTCTATTCATTTTGCTCACTTGACTGAGCTCAAGCCTCTGGGCTTGAAGTTAGTATTTTTGTACACTGTGTATTTGGAACCCTGTCATCTTCTGTCTGGAACAGTAACAGAGGCTTCCCTAGAGCAGGCACTACGTATTTGTTAACTGGCATGGAAATTAAGTTTAGCAGCTGAAGGGCACAGCTGAGGTCCCTGGAAACAGTACTGCACTACAACTTTAAGTGGACGGATTCAGGAAGAGGGAGCCTCACAATACGGGGTAGCAGGAAATGCAGGCTTGAATTTCAAGACTGGAAAACAGGAGGGAAGGAGTTAAGGTTTTTCTGGATCGAGAAGCCATTTGAAAATGAGATGAGAGCGTTGAACTCTCTCTTCTAGAGGAAAAAGAAGTCTCCTCTGCCCTGTGGCTTAGCCACAGATTGAGCTCCATATCAGGGAATCTTGTGGCGGTCTGGGTGTTGGAAGTTCCCTTTTCCCAGAAGGATAAGTGTCTCAGTGGTGCTGCACCTACAAGAGGAGGCTGCTGGCTGATGACCTGGTCCTAACTGACTTGTTTGCTTTTCTTAACCTGTCGGGCCAGGCAGCCAGGGATTATATGCCAAATGCCGCTCCACCCACGGAGAAGAGCAAAGGGCAAGAATGAAGCCCATAAAAGGAAGAGGAAGGACTGTGCTAGACCAAGGTGGTTTCGGGACGAGAGTGCTGTAGGGCAGCCTGGTGCCCGCCCAGCGCTGGCTTACCATCTAGGTACCTGTAGCGAGAAGGGGAAATAAAGGTGGGTTTTTCAGAACTGACACGCATTTTGGGCCATAATGTTTCTAACAGGGGTTAAGGTAGTCTTGTAGGAGCCTGGCTGTGGTGGGGAGAGATGAGAGGCATCTGAAAGGGTAACATGAAGTGGAGAAGGAGTGGGTAGGGGGTACAGCACTGGGGTGTCAGTAATGGAGAGACTGAGTCAGGGATGATACCACAACTGCCAGAGTCAGTACAATGGTCTTGAACTATGACCTTGTGACTCTCTCCAAGAATCCTCCCACCAGACTCTTGTGTGGTGGGGAAAAAGTGTGACAGAAAAGAAAGGGCACTGGACTGGGAGGAATCAGCATACCTAAGCTCCAAACCTGCTTTTACTAAGCAGCAAATGACGTTAGAGCCTTTCTGGATCTCATCCATATAAGGCAGCGGCTGAACGAGTGACCTGCAGGCCTGGGCACTCAAATTCTAAGACTCCGTCATCTTCTTCCACAGGAAGAAATGAGCCTGGTAGCACATACAGCGTAGGAAAAGTGGAGAAGCAGCCTTTTGGGAAATCTGGGTACTTCTCTGGGACGTGCCTCTGCGGACGGTTCAATAAGAAGACAACACAGAGTAGGAAAAGGACAAGAACCATATGATTTCTCTCATATGTGGGATATAAAACAAAAAGCAACAAACAAAACAAACAAACCTCATGGACACAGACAACAGTATGGTCTGTTCCCAGAGAGGAAGAGGGTGGGGAGAAGGTGAAGAGGGTAACGGGGTGACACAAAGAGACTAGACTTTGGGTGCTGAGCACACAATGCAATATACAGATAATGTATTATACAACTGACTGTACACTTGAAACCTATATAATCTTATTAACCAATGTCACCCCAAAACAGTTAATTAAAAAAAAGATACGGCAGATGCCAACTCCAACTTAGCATTAAGAATGAGGGTAGGACTTACTGAGAAGACAGGCTATAATATAGTCACTGGGATAAGTACTACAGAAAAAAAAATTAATCCACTTTTTTTCTTCTTGTTGGTGAGGGGAAAAACAGGCATTAGAATGCCTTAAAACAGCCTTAACATGCATATGGTTACAATGCTCTTTTTAGGGTAACTTAACAAGCATGAAGAAATTAAAGTGGCTTCGGGAAATTATTGTCCTTCGAACCCTTGATTTTGAAGGACAATAACTAGGAATGTTGATCTGGAGACAGATCTTGGATAGAAGGGAAGGACTGAACCAACAACCATCCTCGAACAATAAAAATGCATATTCCTCACCATATCCCATAACTTCTCTTTCTCATGTCTCAAAATACACATAAATGATGGCGCTGAAATGTTTCCAAAAAATGTCAAAGCTTCTTGGTCTGTAAACTGATTATTTAGAAAAAGGAAATGACAGGAATGAATGTTCCTCCCTGTCCTGTTATTTATCTAAATGACTATTAAGATAGTCTAGCATTTTTTTTTTTTTTTGAATAGCAATCTTTAAATGATAGAATTAAATGAGATCTTTATAGAGGTGGCCAGAACTACGCTTCGCATATTAGGTGCATTTTAAGCCCTCTCAATGGCACCAGCCTGACCATATATGTTATTGTGCTTCTCAACTTCAATTTTTCTTTCAAATCTAGAAAACAACTTAGGTATAAAAATTATTTTAAAAAATAAGTTGTTCTTTAAATTAGAAACTATAATCAGGATGATGAACTTACATAGTTTATGTAAAAAGCACTGTGGGTTCATGCCTTTTTACCCTCACAATTTTCTCTACTTTTCCCCATGAACTAACTGTTCCCTACCCACTCCTTTATAGTAAAATTATATGTATATATATATGTACATTTCTATAGGTGCCACATCTGACGGCTTCATCACAGCTGTTAACCACCATTAACTCTTTATGATTACCTTTTCACCCTTTTAAGTCTAAAATGGCTTCAAGGATGTTTATCCTCTGAAAATATTTCCTAAATTTTGCTTCAGGGGAGGGACAGACCATAAAAGGCTTTTCAATAAAAACACTACATTCCACTAATGTAAAAGATCAGGTACACTTCTTCAACTGTTCTCACTAAATCCTCAGAGAGCTTTTTCTAGTGATTCCACTTAAAATGAAGAATATGAGTAAGTCTCCACTACCAGATTTGAGGAAAGGCACCCAAGCTTAAAGAGAGAACAGCACTGCCTCGGGTCCCAGGCCTACGTGCTGGGCTGCCCACGGGGGCAGCTTGGCACCCTGACCAAACAGAGTCAGGGTCATGACAGCAAAGGGGGAAACCTGCTCCACGCAGGGAAGGGTCTGAGGATCACAATGCTCAATGCTAACAATACCTGGAACCCAGCAGGAAGTGAAACCAAATGACGCATGGTTCTCTGATCACGAAATAACTATACAGTGGACCAATTTTTATATTTATCGGAAAGCTTCTAAGTAATGTTTCTAACTTATGACATACTTCAAGAATTCCTGGTTTCCTAGATCCATGGTATCTAAATGCAGCACACTGGAAGAATTTTTCGATCCAAAGAAACAGCTTTGTACAATCTTGGCCCTGTACAAGGCTCTGCTGCAGGGGCTCCCAGCCGCCCTAGGTGTCCGGATTAACAGAATTTTAAGAATACCTATGGAGGTGGGAGTGTGGGGGCGTGCAGCCTGTCACCAGTACTAAAGGCTCCCCAGGTGACCACAGTGTGCAGCCAGGGTTTGGCGCCACTGGCTCGGACCCTGACCCTGTCAGTGCTGCGGCAGAGGCAGACTGCTCCCAGGGCCAGAGCTCTCAGCTGCTTCCAGGGCTTTAAAGAAAGCACAGTTGGCTGATATGCGGGGGTCATTATTTTTCCATCCTCTAAACTGAAAGACAAATGAGAGGCCCTAGTGGAGCCCAGCCACTGGCTGGGAATGGCTTTTGGAGGGCGCAATTCATGTACTCGACAGGGAGGGCTGAGTTTCCCTTTCGGGAGCCACAAGCGACACTTCTAGATCTGCATTAAAGTGTGGACTGGGCTGAGAACTGTCTGGGGGAGCCTCCGATTTCTAACACTGCCACCTGGTTAGTAAGCATTTTTAGAAACTAATACTTCTCCTCATTCCAGCTAATGCAGAAGGTGCACGTTGGAGACTAGACAAGACCATGGTAGCTGGGGGGACAGGTGATAAAAGAGTTCCCAGGAGGAGGACGAGGAGGTAAATGAGTGTATTTGTTAAGTCTTTTCAGGTACACTAGGTACCGTTATCCTAGCCAGGTCCATCACAATTTCCTCCATTAAGTTTTACACCTTTAACTCACAAACACTGTTTTAGTAGTTTTCTCGCATGAGAAAAAATATACCCTCTTCTAGCTAAAAAAGTGCTTGAACCCACCCCACTTGACTTGCCCCCGCTGCAGTTACGGTGGCAATACCCTCATATCTCATTCGACAAAGTTCTGAAGAAAAGAGTCACCGTTTACTATTTAGTAGAGTCATGTTATATTTTTAACCAAGTGGAGTAATCAGTTGAATCTGACATGACAGCAGGCATCATGATCTTTTCGTCCTTTGTTATTCTTAGCTCAACTTCCACAACTGAGTAAGAAGTTTTTTGTGTACTTATAAGCGTGTTAAAATCTTTACTCCTTCTCAGCAGGAAAGAGTTGGCTCTTCTTGTGCCTTTGACTCTGAATCTTGGGGAGGTTGGCTTAGGAATGTCACTGGGGAAAAAACTCACTAATCTTTCACCATCAAGCAGCAGCAAAACATCTGTCAGAAGCTCAGTGACTCAGAATAAAGGCAGGAGGGAGGCTGTCCAAAATAGTGATTATGTCCATTAACTGGAGGTCTTAAGTAATGCAGGGATATAGTTTTTCTTTTTTACTATGTTCATTCCTTAAATGAAACTTCCAAAAATTGCAATTAATAAAATGACAGCTTTTCAATACTTTACAGTGTACCATACTAGCCTATATTAATCAACACGAGATGTCCTGACCATAAGTTCAACAGCTATCTAACACTTTTATAATGTTCTGCTTATTAATAAAAGTCAATGGCGGCCATATGGTGTCAGATGGGTACACGATTTATCGGGGTGATCACTTCATAAGTTATATAAATGTCTAATCGCCATGTTGTACACTTGAAACATATAAAATGTCATCTGTAATTGAAAAATAAAAACTTATTAAAAAAAGTTTGGCTACATAAAAAAAATAGAGGTCACAAATTCTAAATCTGGCGGGTTCAAACTGATGAGGTATTCGGCGCCCATGGGTTAAAATATAGATGTAATATCAGTATCAAAAAGTTCGTACTACAGGGGTAAAGTCTGACGTATGGCAGCTTCCATGAATTCGGAATATTAATTAACACTTCGATTCATGTAAGGTTTTAAATTCTAGGGCAAAATCTATTGGTAAATACCAATGTTAACAAAATAAATAAAAATATACTCCCAAATGATACATTATCCTAAAACAAGATATCCTTTTCAATGACTGCCTCATCTTTTTTCAAACTAGCAAGACTGCTTAAGGATTCTGGCACTTGGTTAATCCCTGTCTGCAGAGTGGGAAGCATCCAAGTCTGCAATGAAAGAGTAACTTCTGGTTTAGAAGCAAAGGCTGAATCGAATCCAGACAGACATCTCGCTTCTTCTAAGACAACTCAGGGCTATGATCAAGTGCCAAAGACAGTCCTGAGCCAACAGCAGGGATGCACCACACTGCAGAGAGAGCCAGCCCCTCTCACTCACCTTTCTCTTTTTGGCCAACTTGCTCGAGTTGTCTGAGCTTCTCTTCTCAGAATCCAGCTTCTTCCCTGCCGGTGGCTGTTTGTCTTCAGTTTTCTTTTGGCGGCTCCCCTTCCCAGGTGGCTGGGGTACCCAGGAGAGGAGGTCGAGGGTTATCTTCACCATCAAGCTTTGCGGGGGAGGCGTGTCCCTGAGCGGGGAGAGCAGCTTGGTGTCTCTCAAAGGCACCGGGAGTTTGTCCTTCCGGCGGTCCTGCACTACCACAGCGCGGCGACAGCCACTAGTCCTGCCACCACTGCCACCACCGTGCAGGGGGCCCTGGCTCTGAGTCAGGGGAACGAGGGCAAAGTGCTCAGGGCTCTTGTCCTCCACATTGTCCTTCGTGGGCTCTGGGCCTGAGAGTGCCTTCGAGGGGGCCGGGGGCCCGCCCCTGTGCTTCTTCCTCTCGCTGGGCGTGGGCGCCGCTGGCTTGGGCTCTCTGCTGCCTCCAGCACGGGGCCTCCCTTTCGTCTTCACCTTGGGCTTGTCTTTGGAAGGCTGGTCCTTGGAGCTGTGCGGAGTAAGTCCCGGCTCGCTCTCTACTTGCAAGCTGGCCCGAGAGTCTGCCGGGGCAGAGGCCTTGACAGGTTTTTTGGGCTGTTTGGTTCCAATGGTTTGCCTCTGCAGTGGCTCCTGTTGGGCAGGGGACTTTTGACAGCTCCTCTTGCCAGGCTGGGGGACTTCGGGAGGGACCCTGGGGGATTTGCTTGAACTTTTGGAGGGAGGATCTTTGGATTCTAATTGCTCGTGACTAGTGGTGCCACTGTCGCTGCCCTTGCCCTTCGCGGCTGGGTGCCGAGGCGGAGGCTCTACGCTCCCCAGGGCCTCTGGTGGGGCGGCTGGCTGGCTGACTTTGGTCAGCCAGTTGTCCAGCTGCCATTTGTTTGTTGTAGGAGGCTCGGGCTGAAAAAGGAACAAGAGAAAAGTGTTAACTGACCAATGACGATCGACTCTTCTCTTGTGTTACTCGCCCACTCTATAGACCGTCCAGGGGAGATGCAATCATTCCAAACCTAAGAATGCAGGTCATTTTTACCCTCCTCTAATTATAGATAAAATTTTATAACAATTAACTCTTAAAACAATCTTCCAATTTTTTTTGTGCTATGGGAATTTTGCTGTGGCAGCTAATGACTAATAAAAGACCATTAAATATTGATCAGTGTAGACCACTGAAAACTGCTGAGAAATCCTTATAACACAAATATTTTGTTCTCATGGTAATTACAGTATTAATTTAAACAGAACTGACACATTTTGGCTTGTAAATGATCAGAAAATAGTGAGAAATGAAAACTAAAAAGAGTCCTTTTACCAAGGATTTTCGGAAGAAGGCTAACAAGTAAACTAAGTCTTGGTGGTTATCTATAGGTTTCATGCTCTGTCCTCTACCATACTTATCAACTGAAAATTACTTTCTTCAAGATTTGAGATCAATTCTCTTATTTACTTAAAACATCATAATTATTTACATGTGACAAGGTTTTCAGTGTATCACAGATACATTCTAATTTTCAAATTTTATACCTTGATAAAAAGACTAAAATGAGGTCACATTAGCCGAGCATTAGTCCCACTTCAATTCTTTAAAAATCAAGCATTAAGTCTCTCGTTAAGACAAGCTGGTCTGATATAACACCTATTTTCCCTAAGACACAGAGGGAGGCTCCAGAGCACACAATTCAGAGCAGTGAGACCATACTGATTATCTGTGCGACTGATGTGGCAAATAAAGAGAAATTTCTGACATCGCCTGGCATCCTCTACTGTTGTTTAAATCTTTGTTGCTAACTGATGAGTGATGCATCTAATCATCTCTCTCCAACTAGGCTTTTTGATCTTATAAACAGAATGACAGAAACCTCTGTATCTCCAAATTCCACTATTATCTCTTGCATACAGTGGTGTACTTATTTATTTGAGCATTCCTATAGGTGTATTACTGTCCCTATAAATATTATGCCATAGAGAAAAATATTAGTGTCTAACAGAGTAAACAATGATTACTTTTTTAAAGGGAAGTACATCATTGGCATGCTACATGTTTTCCTTAAGATCCTTATCCATAATCTGATCAGTTGAATCTAGTGTGGAATCTCTTTCAATTAACTTCCTAGGGCACTGAGCATATGATTTAGTCATTCTGACAGGTGGTTTGTATTCCATGCGGGACTTAACTGATTAGATTATGGATCAGGAGATCACTCCCGGAGGTGGACAATATTTTACAAAGAGGATTGCTAACAATTTTCTCAAGTGGAATATGCCAAATCATTCAACTCTATAAAAACATGCAAACTTAATACATGCAAGATATGTGGATATAATGTAAAGAATTTCTGGCTAGGACAAGATTAGATAATAAAATGATCAGGTAGGTAGTTTGGACTTAGTGCAACTGAAACCGAACAGAACTAAGAGAAATTTTAAGGAACTAGACAGGACCATACTTTGGCCAGAAAGATAGCTACATCAACATTTTTTCTGCTTACCTTATATTGCTGCTTAGGATAACATATCCCTCTTACAGCTCCCTTTACTTATATCAACTCTATACCCAGGCTCAGATTTGAATTTCAGAGCAGGGAGAGAAGGAAGAAGGAAACTACTCCTAAGTGCTAGGCATTTTGTCACATGTAATCTAAATGTATTCAATATTCTAACAAGACAGGATGATTGTTAAGGGTAGAGAAAAGATTAGCATATAACACCTACTTGTCAGACATTATTTCCTGCAAAGACTTAAAGGTGTGGTAATACTAGTGGTTAACTGGGGACAACAAATTAGGCTGTATCATGTGCCAATCACCTCAGGAACAAAACTCCTTCTCCAGAAAGGTATGGATATACCTCACCAAGGCGATGCTTACAACTGCACTCCAGTCACTGACATGCTCTATAGAGGAGTATGTATTTACGTGCGAACCAAAAAGAAAAAGCCATTCCTGGTATAGGCAGCGTCTGCCTTTTTCCCCTCCCAAAACGGCAGTATAAGATACATTTAGTAGTCCCTAAAGGAATGTCCTGGTTACAGAAAACACTTTTTCTTCCACTGCAGTCCTAAAAATGTCCAGAAGGGAGGTGTATGGCCCAGCTGCAGGGTAAAATTGAGCTGGTGTGCCTCGATGGAGGGGAATGTGTAGGGGCAATTCTTTCTGTCTACCTGCTTATAAAGATGTACAATGGATAGAAGTCCTTTAAGATTAGATTATTATCTAGGTGTTGGGATAGTGGGAACTTTTACATAATGGATTGATTAAAAATAGATTTTTAAAATAAAATTTCGATAGGATCAAGATTTGAACTTTTTTCCTGCCTTTTCTCGTGCCCCAACTCCCCAGCATGCCAGTGCTGAAGCAAGTCAAACACTGCATATTAGAAGTGAAAAAATATGATTAATTTTCTTAAGTATTTTAATAAATGTCTGACATGTCCCTTTACCTCTCCTAACTTCTCAAACTGGCAAAAGTTCATATATTTTAGATGAATTATGATTTTGAATAAAAAGTTTTGAGCTATGCACAATGCCTACTTTTCTAGTAAAATATGAATCTAAAAATTAAGAAAAAGGAAAAGAAAAAAGGAAGGAGAGAAGCAACATGGTATAGTAGAAAATAAAAAGGCTTCAGCATTCGAGGGCTGCGGGTTTGGATCTTCAGTGTTGCTACTTTCCTTCCAGGTGAAAAGAAAGCTACCAACCTTTTAGGACTTGGCAAGGGTTAAATCAAATAATTTATGAAAAAGTACCAAGAGCCTCATGGGCAATCAGCCAAGGTGGTTTACTACCAAAGAAATGGAAAATGAATTATTAGAAAACTAAGCAAATCCCTGAATAACCGAGAACAGAATAATTTTTTTCCTAAACTTTACTCAAGCAGTAAAATGGTGAGGTGCTCCACATATTTTGAAACGCTGAGGTTTACATTTTGATCCCCACTATAAAGCGAACGCTGAAATCTGCTTTTCCCCAAATTCACCACCAGTTCATTTGGTGTGCATATAACATTTCAAATTCTCTTATGATCACTAAACTATTTTGTCAAATGAATTTAAAATGGAGCCATAAAAAGCAAATTTCTCAGCATTAAAAATAGAATAAAGGGTGAGAAATTTATAACTAGAAACAATGGCCAATTATGTATGGAATTCGCGTTAATTCACAACACAGGAGATTTACAATAATGCAGGTATTTATTTTAAAAGGAAAGAAAAGTAGTTAAATACCTTGGGGAAAATTAAAGGTTTAAGATTTAGACAAAGACAAAATATTTCTGGGGAAGTTGAACCTCAGTATACAACATATAAACTGGATCCAGGTCTAGATTTGCACAGCAATGCAAAGGTACCAATATGCGCCTTTTTAGTAAGGCATTAAAAAAATAAAGTAGTATAGCAACATTTACTTTTTTATATGAGTATAACTCTATTCCAGTAACCTCTTCAGCAATGAGATATAATTGTTTCATTAAATCAAACATCAGATTAAATCTTTCTTGTAAGTTTCAACTATTCAGCCAAATCTGTGCCATTTCCATTTTATTTTAATTGAAGTTTGCTATTTAACTGAATTCTCTTCCTTCTAGTAGGAACCTACAAGCATGCAGATTTTTTTTTTTTTTTTTTACTGAATAAGGTGAGATACAAAGCAAATATCTTATAAACATTAACAGTGAATAATCACATAATTTGTCTGCAGAGCATATTCTGTATCTTTTTTCCTGAGGCACAGAAAAATAATTTCAACAGCAATTAGTATCACACAGAGAACTCCTAGAAACAGAGAGTAGTTTCTAAAATCTAAAAGGTGCGTCAAGTACAGTTAATGTTGGTCTATGTTTTTTCACTCAAAAAAAAAAAAATTATTGAGCACTTACTCTGCACCGAACATAAACTCACGGCTAACAAAAAATGACACTTATTTTCTCAGCCTCTCTTGCTCTCAGACATGGCTCTTACGTCTCACTACATGATCTCCAGATGGATTCGGTTAATATTACAGTGGAACTGCCTTGCTTTCTAAACAGCAGAGACAAGTACTGAAAACTTTAACAGTTTTTAAATCAGAACATCTCATTTCCCAGCATTCCTATCTTAAATATGCAGAATAATTTTCTCTATCCAAGCTGGTCTAGTTCAGCGAAAACGCCTTCTCTTTTCACTAAGTATCCCTTCTTCAGCATAATTCTTACATTGCTATGACAAGTTTTGAGGGCATTTGGTAACCTTATTAGTTGTTACTAAATTTCTTGTGCTTGACAATCTAGTAAGTAGCATAAATCTTCTAGATATATGTAGTGCTTGAGATTTTCGATCTCATCTGTTTACCTTTACAATATCTCCCAAGGGCAGGTAACAGGCAAACACAATTATCCCTGTTTTACATGGGGCAGAGGGTGTAAGAACCACAGCCCTGGCAAATCACTTCGCCATCAATTTAATGCATGGCTTTTAGTGATTCAAAAATAGAACCTCTGATGACTTATTTCTAGTTCACATTCCTGCCCTTTGCTAAATCAGGCTGTCTCCTTTTGATTTCCTTAATTCATGCATTCCCGAAATTTCAAAGAGAATTCTCATTAATACTAAAACAGCAGCCTACTAAAAATGAGTTTACTTTTTCAAAAGCAGGGAAAAGGAAATGGTGTGCAAACGTTCTTAATGAGCTGCTCTTCGAGACAACACTAGCAACACAGAGAAGAACCTATCATTTTAAACAGGAGAGGGAAGACTTCTCTCCCAAACCTCCACTGCCAAATGTCTGGTAAGAAATAAGTAAATAGAAACAGCTGGTTCTACACAGGGTAGGAGCAAAAAAGCATTGCCCCGGGGGACAAAACTACTCAGCCCCATGGTCTGGCGCACAACGGGACACTAGCCCCAAAAGCCAGAATGCTGCCATCTTAGATTGCCTCCTGGAGGGGACCCGGTACCTCAGGAGCCGGAGTTTCACGGGGCTCGTTCTCTTCACTGTCACTTGAGCTGCTCTCGCTCTCGGAGTCCGAGGAGCTGTCTGAGTCACTGGTGCTCTCTGACTCCGCACCACTGGAATGTGCTGAGGCCACGGCTTCTGGAAGTGACTGCGGAGCGCTGTGAAGCAACCGACAGAGACCATTTGAAGACACCACGCAAGGTGGATTTCTTTCCTCTTTACTCGTTTCCTGCTTTGCCCACGTTTCTGCTGCTTGAAAGGAAAGGCCTCACTATTACCTAATATTACTAAATTATCATGTCATCCAGTTGAGAGAGAGGCCCACAGTTGCTCAAAAATCAGCAAAAAACCCTTAAAATTTAAGCTCACCAGGTAATTACATAAAGGAGAAGTCCATGGAATTTTGTTCATAAAGAATATTTTGAACTATACAGATGCTGGGTGCTTTATATTAGGGGTTGGTAAACCATGGCCTGGAACAGCTGCCTGTTTTTCTAAATAAAGTTTTATTGAAACATATCCATACCCATTATTTCATGTATTGTCTATGGCTGCTTTTATACTACAAAACCAGAGTTAACTAGTTTTAACACCAACACTATGTCCTACAGAGCCTAAAATATTTACTTTCTGACTCTTTAAAAGTTTGCTGACCTCTACTATAGATAACCCAAAGATAATTTTAAAAAAAACAGCCAATACATTAAAAATCTCCCTCTATTCTCTATATAAGAACTAACTGTATGATAGCCAAAGACTACTGAACATAAATGGTGTTCTTCTGGAAAGTGACCTCAAAGGCAATCCAGTCACACTCCTGGGCAGAATTATAAAATGGGCCATTCTTATGAGTGGCTTAGGATCCTCAAATATCAGCTGAAGTAGAGATTAACTACTGCAAGTTTTAAGAATAGGGTGATAACTCTAGGTCAGTGAGAAAACACACATTCATCACGTTGATGGACATACACAGAATTTCAAAGCATATCTTAAAACTTTGCCCTCAATGGAATTAACCAAAGTAATAAAGCAATAACCATAATCCTGAATGCCTCCGAATCTACCTAAAATAGTAAATAATAAATCTATTAAATACAATTATATTAGAATAAGTAGAATAAAACATTATTAGATAATAAAACCACTAGTTGAGGTCATTTTAAAACAAACACACTATCACATAGTTCCCTCATATAAAATGCTACGTTAAGTTTGTGATCATTTTCACATTGGTAGCTGCAGAGCTTAAGCCAGTGATGACCAGAATGAGATACACTCTCAGTGCTGCTTCTCCTCTTGATTTATCCCCACTTCAAAAAAAATTTTATTTTTCACTTTTAAGTTAGGCTACTTTGTCATATTTTATGAGTCATTATAAGCCACCAGAAATTACTGAACGAAATGGGATATAAATAAATGAGCAGAGCTTTTGACTCCATAAGACCTTGCATAATTATACAAGCTTCCTCCACACTAACTATAGTATCACATGTATGGGGGGAAGCTTTTTTATTGCTGAGCTTGTCTCGAAATGGATGACCACATCTCAAGGGAGTAAAACAGCTATGAAGTAATTTAACCCATTTTCTGTTTGGGAAAAAAAAAAAAAAAGCACAGCTCACTGCCAGCGTTAATTTAATTTTACATAAACTCACTCTTTGAGGCTGAAGCAAATCTAACTGGTTTTCAATGTGAAAATAAAATATAAAAACTGTTCTTGGAGTTATTTCTAACCAGAACTTGTCTCTAATCCTAATGTAACAAACATGTATACATAAATCGGATTCATTAAATGAATCTTTGGCTAACTATTCGAGAACAATGTTAACATCATGCATAGGAATGCTACATTTTCTAGGATTTGACATTTTCATCTATTGAGAATTACTATATTTTGTAAATGGAAATACTACTACTAAAAGAAGAATGCTATAAATAGGATGATGTCATTTCTTTCCAAAGACTATCGAAATACTAGAGTGATGTGAAAATAATAATAAAAGCGAGATATTTTGTGGCAAACTTTGGGGGTAAGGTTATAACTATAATCCACAAGTTATCTCAGGGTAAACGCTGCCACCACAAGTGCTGCTGGTGAGTATTCTTGGGGCAAACGGGAAATGGGTTAACACTTCTTTCTCCATGGAAGTCAGGTACTGGCATAATAAATCATAAAATCCAGGACCAGAGGGAAATATTATAAAGGTAGTTCAGATAGTTCCCATTTCCAAAATTTGTTTAAAATATGGCTAACTGTTTACAGAGTGAAAACAGTAATTTTCTATCACACTAAAATGTACTGCGAGTCATTTTTAAAAGCAACTGAAACAATTAGAAAATTCGTATGACTAAGAAAACAGGCACTATGGAAAATCCAGTTCTCCAATTTTTGAAAACACAGCAAATCTGTCACTTTAAAAACATTGGGCTCTTCAGGGTAACTTCTCACATACTGGTTACATAATACTGATGAAAGGAGTTTAAGCTTATTTTAAACTCTCAAAAATTTTAATCGCCCAAACTGATGATTTAGGTGGGTGCAGGGCGCTTTCTCTTTTATGGAGTGAACATCCTCTCTAAGGTTGACTGCAGCTTCCAAGACATTACACAGGTGCTTTCTTTTAACTGTGTGATCCTCCATCTCCTTCTCCATGAAGAAGCTATGAAAGTACTAAGTAAGGTTGGAATTTTCCCCTTTGGTAGAAAAATGCAAAATGTTTTGTATAAATGGGGGAGAAACCCGCACACACTACCTTTTTGGAGGTGCAGATGCAGAAAGAGGCTTCTCTGGGGTCTAGGCATTCACAATAAGGAAGGAGCAGGAAAAAAAAAACAAAAAACAGGTTAGGATAAGCAGTTCAGAAATGTTAGATTTAAAAGGATTCCTGGTATTATGAGGTGTACAAAACTTACTTGTTCGCTCTCACTGTCCTCACTGTCACTGAGCTGAAGGTCATCTTCAAGCATGCTGGATAGGACAGAGACATGTTGAATTTAAAATAATGTCTAACGACTTCTTTTAGCATATAAATAGAAAATATGCTTAATGATTAAAAAAAAATGGGGAGGATGGACTAGGTATAGGTTTTATTTATTCATCAAATGCTTTATTTCCTGGAAATGGAAGTTTTACAATTATAACACAGAAACTAGTTCAGTCCAAGCTCCTTAAAACTAATCTTTCGCACATCTGAGCATAAAAAGCAGAACTACCACGAGACTGGGATTTGTGGCCAGCCCCAAGACTAAAGTCTCGAGGTCCACGTGAAAGAAAAAAAAAGAAAAAGAAGGAACAGAAAGGGAAAAGAAACAGGAAAAAGAAAGAGAAAAGAAAAGAAGGGAGAGGACAGATACACAAGGCACTCAAATTATCTCCTTCTATAGTCTCTAACAAGTGAGATAAATGATTAACCATTAAATGAGTTAATATTTGATAAATACTTGCAAAGTGCTTAAAAGTGTCAGACACTTAAAAAATGCTATATATGAATATATAGTAAGATGTATGAATTTATTAAGGCAACTATCACTAAAGAGCTCACTTATATTTTTGTCCAAAAAACATTATTAATATTGAACATTATTTTTCATATACACAAAAATATTCTCTTTTGTCTATTTAAACAATGGTCAATGGAAAGAGTAGAAATAAAAATAATACTGTTGTCTAAAAGATATGTTTAACCTTACTGCTAACATTCTGGTGAAAATAAAAACTTAGTTCACTTGCTCAAAGTTATATTAAATACTTATCTCTAGGCAGTCTGGTTTATGATGAACTGAAATATTAAAAGCAAACATTTTCCAATCTGTACATATTCACTCAATTCTTGGCCCCTTTCCTCTCTCATTCCCTTTATCTTCTTCCATGGAGATACCCAAATATTAAAGAAATGAATCAGTAATTGCTCCCTCCCTCTTCCCCCCAAATTTATGAGCATGACTATTTGAGGAAATGCTTAAGTGAAAGTGGGAAAAAAAGAAGTCTGCTTGAGTATTACTGATGCTCCAAAAAGCAAATTATATTAGAGGTTACAAACCTTTGGTGTTTCTAAAAATAACTCTTCAATAATTTTTACCGCAAACCCACTACCTGCCATTGTTTTATTTTGGGAATCCTTGGTAAAATCATTGTATTTTGTAATGAAAATAAATGATAAAACTTGGCTCTTTCATAATGACCACCTATATGCAACACTGTAATTCTGCCAAGGAAGTCTTTTCACTAATAAATGTTCTAAAAACATCCTGCGATAAGTTTCTAAAAAAAAAAATATGAAAACTGTTAGCTATCTGTAAATATAGGTCTTACTCGATATTTATCTAATGAAAGCTAAATTCATATTTTAGTAAGGCCAAGAAACACAGTGTTCAGGCACAGGACTTGGCAGTAGCAATCATAATGGTAAAGAAGAGAAAGTCACTCGACAGGTTTACTGCTGACTGGCGGCTTGGCTGGGGTACACACAAACAAAAGATAAAAACATATCTGTGAATAAATGTAAGGGAAAAAAATCTGACAAAGTGTATTCAATGTTAATCAACAACAACAAAACCACAGTAAATGGACCTCTTTGTTTCCTAGTCATTGAGTTTGTTTTATATAAAACTAATTTGCCTTAATTTCCTGAAACATCAAACACCATATAATCCAATCATGCTCCTGTTGTGAGCAGAGGACTAAATACCCTGTAAGTATGCCTAGCTACCGAATGCCTAGCTTCCATGAATACATTCACCTAAGGTCAGCCAGAAAGTAAGATATGTTCAGTAAGTCAGAAAGGATATGTTCTGACTTTATCTCTACTGACAGTTAAGGAATAAAAAGGACCACAAAAATGCTGTTCCAGATTCTAAAAATTTCTCCTTCAGGTAAACAATAACAAAGTAAGCTTGCAGGTATGATACTTATTCAGGACCTAAAGACAGTGATCTCTGAAGAAGGATTGCTAAAGATATCTCCAAAGAAATAATCAATCATAAAGCAATGATAAATCAAAAGGAACAAACAAAATCTATCACTTATGTAGGACATACTAGGAATTTACATGTGGTACTTTATTTAATCAAATTCATGGGTACAATTTATTTGACATGAGAATCAACAGATATAGTATATTGTCAGTGTCTGCCAACCCAACCAACAGTAACCGCAGAATCTTCTAGAAAATATAATTTATTGTATCATCAGAGATGGGTAGCTTACTATATAAACCAGCATGCTCTCAGTGGAAGAAAGATATGCTCTAAATTTTTTTTTTAATAACAAACATGTGCTGCCTCTGGTAAGAAAAAAAATGTTACTTAAAAACCAAAACTAAGTTTTGCTAACATAGAAAATTCATCATAAATGCCATTAGGATTAAAAAAAGAAGAAAAAAAGAAAAAAAAAAAAGAATCTATGTAGTTGGGTAAAATGTACCCTGATGACAGATAAACATTTTTAGAGATAAGGAAAAAATTTTAAAGGAATCAGCTGCTAAAACCCTCTACTTGTCCTACAATTATATTTAAGGCCAAGCACATTAGTATACCATACTATACTATACTTCACATACTATAGATGTAAGAAATGGTCACTGAATGTGAAGAATGACAAAATTAATTACAGCACATCTAGGTGAGCACTGAGATACCTACCAAAAGAGAGTCAAATCTCTTAGATCCAGTCTCACTCACACCAATGAAACCTAGGGTAGGAGAACATAAGTCCCAGAGATACACACATCTGTAAGCTTTTGAGGGCAGGATGAGTCGTTTTCATCTTCACAGCTTCCGTACCTAGAATGAGGCAGGCCCCCTAAAAAAAACTGGCTGAATGAACAGCACCTTTTTTGCTGAATAAGTAACAGTACTACATGGCTGTACCCACTGTGATTAGGACTTTACAGACATTCCCTTTACTCACAACCCTGTAGGCTGGTTCTTATCATGCCCTCACATTCCAAGGATGAGGAAACGGGCCAAGAATGGCCATGTAAGTTGCCTAAGACCATGAAACTGGTACACACTAAAGCCAGGATACAGAAACTATTCTATCTGACATGATCCCCTTGCTCTGGCCAACACAGGACACAGTGGCTAGAAAACCTAACTGATAGAATGAAACATAAGTTTTAGAACCCACAGAGAGAAAGACTTTAATTTGGAAACAACAACAACAACAAAAAACAGTAACTGTCTTATGGGAATAAAATGAATACATTATTTTCCCTTATGAAAATTGATGAACTTTAAACCTCATATGCTTTTTAAACTGGTCAAATAACTAATTTCACTTTCAAACTCTAAGACAAAGTAGTTATTTCAAAGCATATGGTGCCACACAGCCTACCTTGGCATTGCTCAAAAGCCAAATGCTTAGGTCAAATAATTCTTTGAACTACCATGCAGTTTTAACCACATTTTACATTACTGGTGAGGTAAACTTTTTACTTAAAGGTTACAAACAATCCTCAAACTCCTTTGTACCAGTGCATTCTTCAGGCGGCTGTTCTACAAAGTTTAAAGAACCCTGTACACGTTCTGGCAGGCATGCCTCAGTGACTCAGAGTCCAAGTGTTACTGTTGTGAAGATACACAAGAAAGGCCTTTATTCTTTTTCCACTCTTTTAGTACCGGGCTTGCCAATGTTCTGTAACATCTAAATTCAGAACCAAAAAACTATCTAAATAAACTGATTTCTTGGGTTAACAGTTCCTATGATCAGGCCATATATTTTATTTGGGAAAGAACAAGTGAAAGCAAGCTCACAGTAGTTATTTACAATTAATAAGTCACAACCCTGGTATTAGGTGTGCTCAAAATGGTAAGTGAAGTAATGCTTTTCAGAAACCACTAATGAGCATGTGAGAATGTGTAAACTTGTATAATCTCACGAACTTAAAATTGATTTGGGGACAGAGTGCAGGGAGATGGAGTGCAGGGAAAGAGAAGGAGGTTGGGTTCTAAAGTAGATATAATTCCCAAAACTTTAAATTCAATCAGGGTTTGATTCTTTTTTTGAGACAGGGCAGAAAACAAGTACTACAAATGCTCTGTACAAGATGATGGAAGGCTTCGAATTACGAAGAGGACTCCACATACAATAAATGAAAAAATGAAAAAGCAGATCTTAAGCAGTTATGACATAATATGTGAAGGGAACTCTCTAAATGGTGACAGTAGTTGGAAGAATTCAAATTCACAGAGAGACCATTTAGGGGCGATTACAGACTAACAAGATAGAGGGGAAAGTGATTCAGCACATGATTTACTGTAGTACTCAAGCTTATAGTTGATAAGGTAAAAACTGTTGCCAGAGTTGTAGAAGATTATTTAAACTCCATGGATGAAGTGAAGACTATGTGAGGTCAAATAAGGACGAGAAAAATTACAAGAGTATAAATGAGGGAAATGTCAAAGTTAATAAGATTAAATCAATAAGTATGACAAATAAGACACTAATGCCAGAGGAACACACTAGCTGACTAGAAAGAAAATCTAGAAAAATTATTGCTGAAAATCACATCTAGTAAGTATTGCTTAGAGGTATATAATCAAGTTAATGTGTAGTATTTTCTTCTTCCACATTTATTCTGAGTACTTACTCTAGACTCTACTTACTCCAGTACTTACTCCAGGCCTTGCTCTAGACTCTATGGATACAACTCTAAGCAGACAAAAAACCGTGTTTTTGTGGTAATTATAGCCTAGGGGAGGGAGATAAACAACTAAAAAACATACTTTCTCAAGGGGTCAGAAGCCTATGGAGGGAAACAAAAGTATAAAAGAGAAAGGACGGGTGTGCGTTGCTCTTCTCCATAGGGTAGTTAGGGAAGACTGTGTCGATAAGGGGATGACATCCAAGGAGAGACCTGAGAGGAGAAGAAATTGGAGGGAGAGTAATCAGGGCATAGAAAACAGCAAAGAGGTCAATGTGACCAAGATATAAAATGTACTTCTGTATGGGGGGAAGAGAGGGTAGTAGGGGAGGAGGCAGAGAGGTAGGATTATGGAGGGCCTTGGAGGCCTCTGGTTGCGGGCGCGGGCGGGGAGAGAAAGAGACAGTCAAGAGACAGAGCGAATATGAACTCTCTTTGAAGTAGACCACATTTTGTTGATTTAACAGCCCAGCATCCTGGAGTGGGTGGGATGTACAAATTAAGGCTAATAGATTCTTAGCAATTTAAAACATTTTATTCAATCTTTCAATCCATGTTTAAATTAGCCAAAGGTCACTTTGTAGTGAATTAGCAGTTATGATTAGTAAGTGAGACTTAACTGGGTCCTTAGGGATTCCTTTAAAACCATGTTTTGCATATGCAAATAAACTACTTCAAAGCAGTCACTTCCAATAAGTATTCCCTGATGTCTTCAAACACCTTCAGAACCTGCAACATAAATTATCAAGCTCCTTTAAAGGTGGCCAGCATTTTCTGCCTCTCTCTCACCATTCAGGCTCCAGATCAAATATCACCTCCTCTGAGAGATCTTTCCTGACCTCCTTCCCAAGAAGTATCACCACCATCCCCCCAAAATTCCCCCAAGCCTGTCACTATCGCTTCTCCTAGTTTATATTACAGGTCACCCTCATTTACTTACAATAGGTGGAAGAATTTTGTCTTATTGGCCACTGCTTCTCCAAGTGCCTAAAGCACCACAAGGCACCCAGCATGTGTTCCATAATTACACACTGAATGGATAAATGGCAATTTGGGGAAATATCTCAGTCACCTGGAGCCAAGCCCACAGAATAATTTATATAATTGGAGTCAAAAGCACATTAAAGAATTATGAGAATGATTTTTCTTTTGTAAAATGCAAACGGACCCATTTACTTAATGCTTATCTAGTATACAACAGGAACTTGATAAATTTATTCTTTTTGTCCATTTTATTTGACCTTTGGTCTAAGACCAAGTACTGTAGTAGATACTATCCCAAAGGGGTGCTCCTGGGGTATTTCAAGACATGGTTGCATCATTTGAGAAAGTAGAGATCCAAGGTGAATTCTTTGAAGAAGACAATCCTCTAGGACCTTAGCAGTGTTTGTATAATTATTTAAAATATGCATCATTTCATAGCCTCACCCCGCATAAGCTTGTATACAATGTTAAGCCCCTGGAATATTGTCTATTAAAGCTGGAAGCCCAAGAGTTAAAACTGATTATTCCAAGAGCCTGTAAATTCTACCATAAGCTAGTCACAGCACAGTGCAGATAGGGGAAAAGAGGTGATTATACATTTAAGAGTTGTAGTATTTTCTAAATATTGGTTTAAGGTGCCGTAGTGACTACAATCCTGAAATAAGGAGATTTTAAAAAAAATATTGCACAGAATGATTCTTTTTGTTTGCTTTCACTTAGGAACAGAAATTTTTCAATGCTCAATCTTACAAATTCTCATTCCTCCACAGTATGGCAAACATTAACTCACTTAAAAAAAAAAAGCTATTTGCCTTATTCTTATTCTCTTTCATTTTATAGCTCTAACTTTTCTCCTGAGAATAAGAAAACATTTCTTAATATATCTAGGTTACTGAAATAATTATGAACACCAATAACCCTGGATTCTCAATCACTTGATCAGATAAGTTGAGAGTGAAAATAAAGTGTACCCTTTTCCAGCAAAGGCCAGTATTGAGTACTGGGAATTTAGTACTAAGAATGGGATCCCCATTTACATTTTGTGATTCTGAAGGTTTAACGTAGACCTACCAATGTATAACTGAGCAGCACAAATGTTTGTTCCTTGTTTTCAGGAGATGGGGTATGATCTCAGTGACAAATTTATAAGCTTTGCACATTAGGGTGATTTCTACCACTTCTTCCATAATACTTATCAGCAAATAGCACTCTAAGTTAGAGCTGCTATAAGAATAAAGGATTAAAAGACCCAGGCAAAACATTTTCACATAATGTAAGCTAACATTTAAAGATAGAAAAAAGTATCTTATGAAAGGAGAAAAGTAAGTATTTTCCTGAGGCTAAAAACAATTTAACTGAACTGGTCCAAGTAAGCCACTTCTTCAGACTTAATTCTAGGACATTTCAGCTGACATGTATCCCGGTATGATTTTTATTACACAATAAACTGAAAGAATGGGGCTTCCTTAGTTCTTTGCCAAGATATTTAAAAACCAATAATGTTTATGACTAAAAGTTGAAAACTCAGGCTCATTTAAAAAAGTATCATAGACTCTTCCCAACTTTTATCAACTTTATCATTACTTCTCATCAGACTTCTGAGACGATCCCAATCCCAGCCTTTATTTCCAGATATTTCCTTCAAAAGAAACTTGCTATATAACAAAAATTTCAAATTGTTATAATAGCTAATTTGTCTCCAGTCTAAAAAAGTACTGACGATTTCTGAGACAAATACAAGAAAAACAGAAGAAGACACTTTCTAGTAAGGATTTGGCAATTTCAGGGTAGGGAGTGGGAAGGGAGAAGAAAGTTAGCCACTACAATACCCATCAACTGCTTTAGTTTTCAAAGCACTAACAGATTATCCCTTTTGAGATCCTGACAAAAGAACTGACAACAGAAAATGTATCTGGCCTCACAGAAAGGGAACGATCTACAATTATATAAAGGACATAATAACTACATAAAAAAAAAGGAAATACTCTGTACTTTGCCCTGAGAATTCAACAGATGTAAGCCTTGGAAAGAAAGAAGATTCCAACCAAAGCCAAGAGCCCTTAAAGAATCATTCCCTCCCCTAAACTTAGGGGCAAACAACACTGACATCCTAGCTAATCACCTCCCTGCAGAGCTTGGCAGATTTATCATTTGAGAACTAACTAGAGCTTCAACCACAGAAATTAAAAGCGACAGATTCAACACATATTTCTTTCACACCTACATCCTTCTACCACCTGGCTAACNNTCTCTCTCTCTCTCTCTCTCTCTGACAGATATGAGTTAATACAGACTCTCCATCTCCATATATTTATTCTCTAGTTCAAGACTCTTCTTTTTTCTTTCGTATGTACTATTCTACTTTTCTAAGGATTCCCAAGTACTAGTTAATTCTGAAAGAAAAAGCATTATAACCTAGATTGATTTTTAAAACCAAAGTACATATGACCCTGTCATTGACTCTTCCCGCCCCTGACATTCAGAGTGCATTAGACTATCTCCCTGGCACTGTATGAGCCATGGAAATAGTCTAAGTGCATGTCAAAGAACCCTAATGCTGACACTAGATCAAATTAACCTGCGATCACTAAGAGAATTACTGTACTATATCTAAAACAATGAATGCACTTTACAAATTAATTGGGACACTGCTTTCACCCAGTCTCCATAAAAGCAATTCCTTTTTCCTGGAGTGCATTTCATTCTGGCACTTATCAGTACCACCAACCCCAGCCACAGGGCCCTCCTTATCTGCCCAGGCTCAGTGTTACTTTCCCTCCTGGACCACTCTTCCCTTTCCTCTTCTCTACTAGGCCCTACTTTCATCTGTTCTCTGAATGAATTAAGGATCATAACAAAATTCCTTTCGAGGGAACTTTATAGATAGCAATTTAATAATTTTTATAAAGAAAACACTACATTTGTCTCAAGATGTAAGTGTACCTGTTAGAAACTTTTAGGCACCTCTAATCTCCGTGGTTTAACTCACTTTTCAGGAGAACTACCCATTTCTCTGAGTAGCAAAACTGTCATAGAAAGTGGTTTAAGTCCCCACCAACCACCTAAGCCTGAAAGTTGATGGAAACTGGTGTGGGAAGGTGTAACGTTGGCCTGCTCGGTCTGAAGCTACTTCTTAGGCCTAGATCAGACCCAAGTGCCTTTCTTCCTCTACCCACAGGCCCAGGGAAACAGCTGTTTCCTTCTGGCACTGCTGCCTCCACCCACTGGGCTCCTTGGCGAGTTCTTCTCCTCTATTCTTACTACCAAGTGGAAGGCAAGCTCTTCAACTTCCCCTTCCTCACTGCCCCGCCCCCACCCCTGCCCTCCCCGACAACGACACTGGCCAGGGCCTTTTATGGTCTAAAGGGCTTTACTACCAACCATTATAAAGAGCATAAGATGTAAATCCTTGGGGAAGTTACAGAGTTTCCACAGAAGTTTTATATCTGTGGTCCTTGGATCTGTAGTTTCTATTCTCTATCAGCTAGCTACCAACTGGTTTAAAAATCTCCTCCTTTAAGTGTAATCTAGGTAGTTGATGCTAGAGTTTCAAAACTTGAGAGCCAGTAAATTTAAAAAAAAAACCAAAAAACAAAAATAAACAAAAAAAAAAACGAAAGAAAAAAGGCAAAAAATGCAAAAAAGAGGGTAACTGACATAAGGTTTTTTTTTCCTCCTAGTAAAAGACAATAAAAACAAGCAAAAACTCACCATCTTCCAATACCACAAATGAAATAAGATTTTTATTACACAAAAATAATCCATCCCTTAAGCTACAATAAATTTACCTAAAAAAAAAAAAAAATCTCTAAAATCCTGGGCAATTATTTTTACTTGTTCTGACTAATGAATGATATATTTGCCTGACTAAAGCCACTACAAAAATCCAAAGCTCGGCTTTCAGATGAGTTGAGATTTGTTTCTGGAAAGATTCACTGTTGTGTGCCATGGATCTCTTCCTATAAGCTAACCGGTGTCATGTGTATCAATGTGCTTTTTTGGTGGGGAGAAGAATTCACTGGTGCTCATGAGTGGCTTAAGGAGACCCATTCTATGAATTATTGATTATGGTGCCAAAAAGGTAATAAAGTTTGATTTTTAAAAACAAACAAACAAACAAAATCTCATTATCCCGGGGAATTTTTCTTATTTTGCTACAGAGAAAAAATAAAAACAAATTGCATCAAGGGGACGTTGGCACTTGGGAATCATGATTTAACCTGTTGCCAGCCACATTCAGTCGCAGTGAGAAGATAAAATTACCTCTTGCCTCAACTCTACAGTTTTTAAAATATTCACTCCACAGCAATCTCTCCTTCCAAAATACATAGAGCAAATATTATGTCCAGAAAATAGAAGGCTGGAGTTTGAACCTGGAATCCTCTGAGACTAGTGACCCCACATTACTGATTAGATACTAAACGAGAGAAAGGCTTTCTCATTTAGTCCCTAAACACCACTTCTAGTTGTGTGAAAATAAAGTAGCATTAGTTCAATACTGTCAAGAAATGACAAATTGGGTCAAAATTTAAAAATCTTTATTATGTAGTTTGAAATGTTCCAAAAACCCAAAATATATCTGGACTTACTTGGCCTTAATAAATAACAGCTGGGCAATAGGACTCATTCTTTGTTAAAACTAGGCCAAGAAAGAGGCAGAAAATCTTAAATTATGCACGTTCCCCAAAATGTTTCCAAAAGCTAAACCTATTTAAGACTGAAATTTATAAAGCTAAAACCTTCCACAGTTAAAATGTAAATAATGGCTCAAATGCTTTTCTTTTAAGAAAGCCCCTTAGCAAACTCTCCTATGGTCCCTAAACCTTCGACAGAACTTAATCCAAATATAAATGTAGGTCATTTCTTCCCCTTACAGTGCAGGAGTATTTTATAAAAGCCATTACTTGAAAGCAGGGGGGAAATCTAAGCAATGCATTTACATGGGTAATTACGACGTTGTATTATAAACTTTTAATAAACAAAAGCATTTTACTTACGATGTTCCCTGCTGTGAATCAGGGTGGGTTTTTGAAGACGTATCATACTGTTCTGTGGGGGAGGGAAAAATGATTAGAGCAGTACAATGACATAAATTCATGAGACTGTTAGGTATAAATTCCGTTTTTTGTTGTCCCTAAACACTGTTTTCACCTAAACACTTAGTACATTTAAATTCTGTCAACCAGAGTGCTGCTATACGCCATATTTAGTATTTAGTATAATCGCACAATAACATCTATGTTACTTCTAGAGAGAAGATTTGCTCAGAATTAAAAACTCTTAACAGCAAAAACACTGAAGAGCACTGCTTGCAGCAGCCCTTGCCATACTGCTGGTCACCTTCCTGTGGGTTGGACACTCTTTCCCTTGATGTCAGCTGGTGGGGGCTCACATGCAAGCACTAAGACAGGGCTGCTCTCACAGCTCATGGGGTTTGAGCTTACTTGTCTATCGGTGTTTTGCTAGCATTCCTCTTTTACAGCCTGTCATCTGCCAATTGTGCTCTCCCTCCCACCTGTCCCTCCATTAGTCAACACCCTCTCCTTTCATTTATTCAATAGCTATTTATAGACTGCTCAACAGAGAACAAATGTTCAAGGCATTTGATCCTGTCCTCGATGAGCTTACAGTTGACTGAGGAACATCAAACAGGCACACAAATAACTACAACCCTGGGCAGTGTGAGATTAAGTACACAAATCAGTCATATAAATCAACTGTCCCAGGAATCAGAGAACAGTCCCTCTGTTGTTAATGACAAAAGAAGGCAAAACAGAAAAGGAACAAAATGAATTGTGTCACAAACGATGGATGAGACTGTGACAGAATGACTGCTGGCAGGAGAATGAGGAAGATTTTCTGGCAGAGGAGACAGTGCGAACAAAGGTACAGACGTGAGAGGAGTTAGTGGCACAGACTCAGAAAGGGCAAGGCTGGGGCGCATAATCTGTGCTGGATGGCGTGGAAAGACAGGTGGAGGCAGAGTTTGAGGGCTCCGAATGCCAGGATGGGAAGTTATGACTTTGTCTGTTGGACAATGAGACACCACCAAAGGCCTAAACAGGGACGAGATACAGCGATTCCTCAGAAAGGTAATTCTGGAGGCGCGCCCTGGTATACATAACTTAGAAGGGAGCAGGAAACGTTAAGTGTGGAGCAACAAACCAGCTGGGAGGCTGCTGTTTTTGTTTAAGCAGCAGGTAATGGAGACCTGAAACAGAACTGGAAGTGGAATGGAAATATGGATGTCTTTTAGGCAAGAGTGAATGATAATTCCCATAAACATCATGTGGACACCCTTGAATATTTGCAATTAATCACTTTATCCTCATGGTGGCAGCAGCTCTTATATATTTTTAAGACTTAATATTTTTATATATTGCTTCCCCTTCTGGCTAGAATGTTAGGGTCAGGACTACAAATTAGAGGGTCTAAACTCACTGTTCTGACCACTCACAGGGTTTCGCATACAGTCATCTTGACTGGGCCCTAAACTCCACAAGGACCTGGTTATCCTCAGGCAACCATGTTTTTGCATTTGTGCACATGAATACTGGGGCATACAAGTAAAATCCTTATTCTTCATTCTCTAGACTCTACGGACTCCAAAAGTGATCCCTAAGATCACTCTTCAAAAAATTTGAATCTTCTTGCTGGGCATACTTTGAGAAATACATGTCAAGTTCTACTCTTCTGAAAGGAATATCCACATAAACTCTACTCCTTCTTCATCCAGTATACAACTAGACCTCTTTAGGGTCCAACCAGGCCCCACAAAGTCCACATTCTCACAAAGGTTAATAAGGGTCCTCAGAACACCAACAGACAAAGTGGCAGCAGCATGTAAGACCCCAGGATAAACACCTGGTGAGCCAAGGCCTACGGAAGACCTGCCGATGTCTGAAAACTTCTCCAGAGCACAGAGGAACTGAAGCACAGGCTGAGAGAACCGCCCATGCCTAGACAAGCAAGCGCTCACCAGTCTACCTTCAATTATATTTTGATAAAAGGGAGAGGCAGTTTAAAGAATGGAAGGATTTTTCTGAACCAGGAGTTAGCCATCATGCAAGCTGTGAGTAACCCAGTGGAAGGCAAACCATATGCATGGCTGGCAGCCCTAGCAAGTGGAGGTAAAGGAGCACACAGCAATCCAGTCCACAGCTATGCTGGCAGCATATCTGGCAGATTCCCGCCACTCCACCCATTATCTATCTTTGGATAGGTTGTCAAGATGCAGAGAAAAAAGATTTCCCAGTCTCTCCAAGAAGCCACTGATTTGTTTATTTTTACCTTGCTATTTATACAAAACTACTGCAAGATGGTCAGGCTTATTTCTCCGCATTTGGGGGAAATTTAGTTATGGATTCTTTGCAAGATCTTATTCAGTATCTCTAAAGGGCGGGGGATGGGGGGCAAACTTTTTCTGTAAAGGTTACATAGTAAATATTCTAGACTGCATGTTATACCTTGTAGCAAAATAATAAATGAATGGGCACGGCTATATCCTAACAAAGCCTTCTTTACAAAACTAGCTGCCAAACAGACTGGGTTCTCAGGCTGTAGTTTGCCTACCCCTGTTCTAGAGGAAGACTGTTCTGTTTATTGTTTTTCTAATATTTTTTTATTCTCCTCACATCCTTGCAATTTAAACAAAAGACTCATCAAGGAAAAATAAGAGAGAAAGAATGAGGTGGGGAGATTCAAAGGAAGAGTCACCTCCATGGAATATCATCTACCTATGAGTCCCCTCTCCTGACACACACCTTTCTTTGGTCTCCCATCCTTTGAAGACTAATACTTTGCAGCTTGGGTACTTACCACATAGCATTGACGAACTAAATAATTGCAAATACACCAGTTATTTTTGTTAGGCTTGAAATGCCTTGCATGTAAGTTGGGACATGAAGAATTTACTGACCTAAAGGGTTACTGATGAAGAGAAAATCTGGATCCAGTTAGATTTCTCCTGTTTCCCCTGAATTTTCAAGTATTTAAAATCCATTAAAAGGGGTTCAAAAAAGCATTATATGGCAAATACATATAGAGGGGCTAGAGAAGCTATGTGCTGTATTCTTCATAAAAATTTACTTTTGTATAAAAAAAAATATAAGAACCACACAAAATATCCCAACCTATTTTTATATATAATTCCTGGATTACAATGTCTGAGAGTCGCAGTCAAGATATTGATCATGTATCAGGTCACACTAAACTATATTTATTAATTACTTTAGTAAGACACTTCATGAACTCTTTGCAACAATCTGAAATTCCACCTAAAGCACAGCTTTATATTTGTCCTCTCTTCCTATTCTTTTAACACAAAAAGCCCTCCTCTCCACTGGAGCATTTTTAATTAATTTTTTTTTATATTAAAACAGTAAAAACCATGGTTCATTCTCTGATGCAATAATCATATTTACTTACTTTGGTTTTGTGTTGCAGAACTGATGTGCTGAGAATCCTAGAAAGAAAAATAAAAACCCCTAGTTATTAAGCTTTATAAATCTAAGTTGCATCATGGCTAAATCTGTTAAACACTGATAAACCTAATTTTTACATAAAACAGATTTTATTTCTTTCCTTCTTTCCTAGATTTTTTTTCCTTTAGTGTTGAGCAAAGATTTTTTTTTAAACAAAGTAAAATGTTTTACTTTAAACCCAGTAATAATGAATTGTCTTATAAAAAAAAAAAAAACTATCAGAAAATTTGTAAGTATCTAATGTGACAAATTCTGGTTTGGGTAGATACAACCTCTTTTGAAAACATTATCACGAAAAGGAGTACTATATTAGCAATGTGCATGCATGCCAGGCTGGACAGAACACACATGTGAAGGTGATACTTCTAAATTCTGAAGGTCATCCCAAAGTATGCTCTACTCCCCGTCAAAAAAGAAGAAGAAAAATGGCAGTGTTTTTATTTTTAATGCACTGTTTACAAACACTGTAACAGAAACATGCAAGTCAGTGGTTGATTTGCTTGTTCTTAAAACCAGCACAAATGTCACGAATCATGTTAAACTTTTAAGAAAATTTAAAAGGTGTGAGAAGTGTAAGATGTATGTATGCATCTATGTACGTAAAGGTATATATCTAAATTCTAAACTAGAAATCAAACAACCTACTTCACTTAATTTCCTTGTATCTCCATTTTCCCATCTTTAAGTAAGGACCCTCTAGTGAGATAATTTACTGGAAAGTCCTGCACGCTTTCATAAGCTACAGAACCCTTTGCGAATGTAAGATATTCTTACTGACATAATTTGGAGAATAAAGTGTTTGAAAGCACTATGAAGAACTTTAGAAGGTAAATTAATTACAATTTTAACTTAATTGCCAAAGATTTCAACAAGTATTATTTGATTAAGCTGGCTCACAGCAATACCTCAGATTTTTCACTGTGGATGTAATGCCTGCTATATTGGTGAGGAATTACCTTTGTGGGAAAAGGAAATTTGGAGGGCTCAGCTGTACTAGGCGTATGTATTGCTGTCAAAGGAGGAGGCCATGAATGGGTCATTTCCTGAAAAGAGATTTGGAAAAGTAAGAAAAAGGTAAATTATAAACAGAACATTTATTGCTACTTAACTTTTTAAACAAGGTAGAGTAAATTAATGGTAAATGAAAAGTGAAACCTTTAGTTATTTCATTTACTTTTTAAAAAACTACTTAATGTATAATTCAAAAGCTAAAGATCTCTAATTTACAAAACTGAAAAAAAAATCCATTCGAAGAAGAAAAACAAGAGTGTAGAACAGAAATGGTTTTAACACTGAATATTATAAAGCATATAAATGGTAATAGAGATTATCAGAGTTTATGTAACTGTGAAAACTGAGTCTCTACTCAATGCTTTCTTTCTCCCTCAGCTTCTTTATTGCATTTCCTGGAATTATTTAAGTTCAAAGGAAGAAGAACTTTCCTGTTTGACTTAAGCAAACAAGTAATTCAGGTCACTTGTTCCTCTTGGGAGAGTTTTAATGGATTTGACCCTTCCCTGGTACACACTATTAGTATGTAAGAACTTTTTGGAGGAGAGGGCCTTAAAAAAATTACCTTCCCTTTCCATTAAGAGTTTAATATCTATTCACTCTTCATGGAGGCAAGGTTTCTAAATATTACAAAGGAATATATTTATCTTGATGTGAATTTTTTAAGCTCATTTGTGAATTATATTTTGCTTTACTAAAATAATTGGTAGAAAACAGAATGTCAGATTAAAGGAGTCTGATCACAAACACGTGCATGTGCACATGCACACTTTGTTAAAGAGCAAAAATGGCACTGGAGATCATTAGCTCCAATCATTCCATTTTACAGATGAGAAAACTGAGGTCCAAAATGACTGGACTAGATGCCCTGGGAAGCCAGTGGCTGAGAGCAGAGAGTATGGGCCACTTGCCTTCCCAGTAAGAGAAAGAAATCCATTCCGTGTGTCAGAGCCGCATGGCAAAGTGGCTTAAAGATTGACAGGCAACTCTCTACCAGCAAGCTGGTGACCCCAGATCACGCTCTATTACCTCACCTGTATAACACATCGTGTATTATAACACTTCATTCTTTTCAAAGTGCTGACCAAGCTCTCTATTACCACAGAAATGCCATCTGATCCTTGCAACAATTGGAGACGGAGTTCTGGTAAGTATTTCCACTCCCGAACTCAGTTCGCATACTCCCTTGTGGTCCCCAGAGCCCCTCTCTGGGTTGCTACAGCCCCAGGGTTGACATAAATGACCTGGCACAATGACAAACCAAGTAACTGATGCTGGCTTTCTTAAGAAATTTTTGTTAAAGGTGAAAGCATCCCCTTGTCTGGCCATCTGCTTGGTTCAGAAGACGTCCTGCACTAAAATGTAATGGAAGGAGTAAGCTCTGGAGCCAGAGACCCAGATGAGAATCCTGACTCACCCTCACTGGCAGTGTCGGCCTAAGCTGTCTGAGCTCTCTGAGCCTCAGTTCTTAATAATAGGCAGACCTAAACCACTTATTCTTCAAACTGCTTAAGAGTAATTTATGTAATGTGCCTGGATGCATGATGCATAGAAAGCACTTAAAAATTAAAAGCATTACAATTTTTAAATAAAAGTCTAGTTTTTTAAAGAACTTCAATACTACACCAAAGAGCTCTCTGCTGATTTATCTGACTGTACTTTAAGGTACAGGACCATTATAATGCTACAGTATAAAAACATATAATTGAGAAGGTGTTTGAAAGTATCGCCCTTATGTTTTCCAAGAATTTCTTTAGAATTCCAACGGTATCTGTGACTTTTAGTCACCAATTATTCCCAGAAAACAACCACTGTACTCTCAGTGCCTAAGGCTGTCCCAGCTATTAAATGAGGCAGTTGGAATGTGCATAAACTCTTTCAGGCCCTGAGTGGTTTGCTGGTAGTCTGAAAAAATTTAAGTACTTTCCTAAATGCCTAGCTTAGGAGAGGGACTTAGGCTTTAGGAGAATTGGGGCCATAAAGAGAGAAGCCTGCCCAGAACAGCAAGGCCATGAATTTGCTTCCAACTTTAACAATGATTTAACACATCAGTGAGGGTAAATCGGATGGCACCTGCCCCAGTTCTGGCCTCTGGGTACCACAGCTGCTGTCTCCACTCTGTGCTCCGCCTCACTCATTTTGCTCTGGACACACTGTCTAGTTCTTGCTGTTTCTCTAACACACTAACCTGTTCTCACCGTGAGGCTTTTGCACTCTTTCCTCTGTCTAGTCCTCTGTTCACTAATGACTCCTGCTATATAGAGAGAGTCATACCACTTATCAATATCTGACATTTTATTATATATCTACCTTCCCCACTATGACTTTCATGAGAGAAAGGACTTTGTCTTAGTCATATGGCAACCCCAGTGCCTAGAAAAGTATTTGGGGCTTAATGGATGTTTGTTGAGTAAATGAATGAATGAACAAACAAATAACATTATACCAGTGTCACTGAAACGTTGCGCTGAGTAATTTCTACGAATACTGCATTATTCCCCCAGGAGTCAGTCCAGGCCATGCCACTATAAGTAGAAAACTTGAGCTGTTTCCATTCGCCCACTGAGGACACGCTGTTCTGTGTGGACCCTTATGCAGGACAAACTCCTGGTTTTCAACAGTGTCTGTCTGCTATCTTCTTACTCCATCAGCCTGTAAGAGTTATAGGCTACCACTTCCCCTTCATTAAAAGGCTTCTTTCCTTAATATTTCCCCTAGAGAAACAAACAATATCTTCCAAGGTTGATTTTCCCTGTCAGAGAACTATTTACTGCCTCTATTGCCCATCAGAAAGACCTGTGTTAGGATTCCTGGCAATCTTTATAAACTGCTGGTACTAGGTAAGAATAGGAACCACGAGGAAGAGGAAAGTATCTGGATGGATTCTAGAGATCATCTACTAGCCCGGTGACTTATTTTAGCAATGAGGAAACTGACGCCCAGGGAGAACACACAACTTAACTGAGGCTACAGACAGAGAAGAGAAGGGGACAGACTCTTAAGTCTCCACTATGTATAGGCCCTATGCCCTCTTCAATCCAAGACATCCTTCTATTTCGTTTACCTATTTATGATTTCCTAGTGAAAATCCCTCTTGCTTGCATTAACCATTTACTTTCAAGCATTCTCAGGTAGGTCAGAACTCAATAATGTGATGTTGGGTGAGAAGAGAGGGAGGAGGGATAAGTTTATTAAATTAAAAATGCTTTGCTGATGCCTTAATATCATTATCTTAAACAATTTGACACATCAAAATCTAAGAAGCATCTGACATATGCAGAAGATATCTATTCCTGCATTTATTTTTGAAATAACTATAGAACTGATCACATACAACTTCAGAGAAAATGCAAATGCTATATTTTCTAACTACGTCATCTGTTATTTTTATGACTCACCATACCAAAGAATTTCAGAAATACCAGAGGGAGAGGATGGAAACAGTTAAGTCATGTGTTCTTCCTGGGACTTGATCAAGATAACTTGTTTATTAGTAATCTTACTTGCTGGTTGACAAAAATGTCTTGTTTTTAGCAAGACAAAATATGTTTCCTTAGAAGTAGTTTTTTCTCAGAAAATCCTAACTACAAAAGTAGGGGACAAAAGATTGTAAGACAAAAATAATGGAATTATTTTCCAAACATCTGGTTAGACACTACTTTTGTCAAAAAATTCACAAGTGAGAATACAACCAATATACTTTATTTCTGGTTTCAGCACCACCTCACTTAATACTATACAACAAAAAAATTAAAGAAAAAATTGGATAAGCATATATTTTGAGGAAAAAAGTGAATAGTAAAGATACAAGTTAATAAGTACATGTGTCATATATATCTCTCCCTGTTCCCCCTCCCCCCGCCCCCCCAAAAAATCAGAAACCTTATAGTAAGAGATAAAGCAAAAATATCATTAAAACTGACATGGAAGAAAATTAAAAGCCATAGAGTAATGATAAATAAACGAACCCACGATTATGACAATTACTATATTTGAGCATTAAGTTTAGCTCTAGATTTCCTGGAAATTAAAGCCAAAATGAGAGATATAACATTTTACATAATTCTTCTCAGATAAAAAGAAAGCATATTGGTTCATGAGAGTCCCACCCGCTTCCCTCAAACTAAATTCTAGAAGGAATCTGTCAACCTTGTGCAAGAAAACTTGAACAGATAGATAATGGATTCAATGATGTATTTGTAGAAGCAGCACAAATGTTCATGGCATACTCTCGACAAATAAGAGCAACAGATAACCTTTCCACATAGGTCTAAAGATGTCCATTCACTTTGCTTTTCTTTTCATCCCTTAAAAAATTCATGGTCTCATTGAAGACAAGGCCGCATATATGTGATGTCACCTACAAAACATCAAGCACTGTTTAACCCCCAGTACCTTCTTTATCAAATCAGTGCAGTAAGTGTCCCCTCTGAGAAGTGAGCAACTCTCCCGGGTCATTGTGGGCAACCAGAAAAACTTGAGAGAGGGGTCTTAAAACTCTGGTCCAAATGCCTTGCAATTTGTAGATTTCACTTTAATAAAATCTGTCAGAGAGTTCAATTATGTTCTTAGACTCCTTTTGTTATTATTCAGGTTTATTTTGTTTCTGGAGGTGTTTGGGGTTGGGGATACTGTGCAAAGGGATTTGGGATGGCTGTTCATAACTGTTCATTAAAGTCAAAGTAAATGGATATCTAGCTGCCTACTTAAATACTTCTTCAAGTGAGAAACAGTAGCAATGAACTCACCTTCAGAATCTCTTCAACACAATGGACTTCATTGGTGAAGGTCTGCTGAAAGTAAAAAGAAAGAAAAAATCAGTACACATAGATGCTGGTATTCCAACAGCAACACTCTCATGAGTAGAATCACTCAGGGTCTACCTTTTACTAAGTGTTAGGGACTTCACATTCTGGATGAGATAAGACAAAAGAGATTAACTTGACTTAATCGAGGGGGAAAGGATTCCGCTGGACATGATGATAACAGACTAATTATAACCCTGGTCAAAAGTTTCCAATGGAAAATGTGTATACTAAAGAGAATACATTTGTAAATCTGGGGGAATAACGGATATAACAAAAGTGGAGGCGAAAAAAAGACGGCAACCAGTGTCACGGTTTGCTGCTTCATAGCGACATCTGTCCGGAGAGCCAGTGAACACAAAGGTCACCCAAACACCTTACTGAGCCCACAGTAAGGAGGCCGACATCCAATCAAGGACAGATTTCTGGGTGATGTTTTAACTTTCCAAAAACTCATTTTAAAGTTTAATGTCTCTAGCCCTGCTTCAAGTCAGTATTTGGATCATATACACAAAAATATTCACACATATACGTGTATATACACACAGACACACACAGACACATGCACACACGCACACGCGCGCGCACACACACACACACACACACACACAATATTTCTGCAGAGAAAGTCCCTAAAAAGAGAGATTACCTACTCTCTTGGAGGAAAGATCCACTATTTACACCTCTTCCTTATCCCTAGCTAAACAGTTGCTGGGGATAAGGATAGTTGCTGTTGCTACTATCACCACACAGACACCACACGGTGTCTAGGAAATGTCATTTTACAGTCTATATTTTTAGTGTGAAGAAATAAAAAAGTTAAATCTAAAAAAAAAAAAAATCACTTTTCCTTAACTGGAGATATGAAACAAAGCCATGGACCTTCATAGTTTCCAATGGAACAGCAACTTAGGCTACGTGTTAATTCATGAGCCAGTGCCCTGGGCAAGTTCTGTACAACACACACCCTTTCTGTTACTGCTCCTGCCTAGGCACTTTGCTGCAATACCTGCCTCACAGCTAGACAGTAAATGGAATTCTTTTCCTGGCTCTTATTTCTAATTTGAGTGCAATTTCATACAGCATCAGCTGCTAATTCCTGAATTGGGATTTATAAATCTATTTCCCTCATTCCAGTTTATTCTAAGGAAGAAGGAAAAAGAAAAGAACATACAACATTCATTCATACTGTCCTGAAATTTAATCTAATGGACATGTCAAAATTCTAATGCAATTTGACCTGAGTCCGGCTTTAAAACATGTGAATTTCTTAGAAACAGTTTTAATAAAATGTCTAAAGTTTGTTATTTTGGAGGTAGGACCTGGAAGGTAGGAGATAGAACCAAAGAATCTAGGATATCCCTTATATCTGCTGTTCCCCTCAGAACTGCCTTCAGGCATTATGCATGTCAACAGCTAGACCTGCTTACCCGCTTTTTGTTTTCAAAGCCATTAAGGGATGCCCAAAAACCAAACCAAACATTAGTAACCAAACATTTTAGCAGGAATGTCAGAGACAGAAATGAATGCTGTTTTGACCTGAAGGGAAAATGTAATTATATTCTACAGTTTCAATTTTTCACATGTATCATTATGTAGAACAACAAAAGCTGAAGGTGAATCAATAGAACAGAGCATATGACTGTAGTGACTCAGGTCAAATAGTCCCCTCACCCTATCTCTGTTGCTAGAATGAGAAGGGGAATCCAATTAAAGTATTTGGCAATCAATTAAAAAGTGGAGCATGTTGGAATGAGGGCAAAAAAGATTTGCCAACTGCTTCTAACAGAATGAGGTCAGAAAGCTTACAGCTTCAGGACACTAAAAGACTTCTCGATTTTCGTAATTACTCAGTCAACACTGAACCAAGATGTTTCATGTCACTAAAAGTTTATTCCTAAATTTTTATTACATGATGTGAACTAGGACTGAAGAAATTTTTCTATGACGTTGTTTATTAGTATCAGGGTAAGATAAATATTGCTAAACAATAACCATTTAACCTATTAAAAATCCTAAATAAGGTCTTAGGTTTAAGCATTAATTGGTTAAGCTATGCTATGAACTTTCATGAGGTCCATTATGGGGGAGTAGGAGTATTTCAAAGGAGTGTGGGAGTTCCATTCTAAACACATAAGAATATATCATATTTGAAGATCTCTAACCAGCAGCTTATAACGGTAAATAACTGGAAATGATCAAATGACCAACAATGGGAGTCTACCTAAAGACCTTTACAGTGTATCCATATAGCAACATGTTATGCAGACTTAATAATGTAAACAAATGTGCTTGCAGGGCAAAAAATGCTCAAGATATATAGTTTCGACTTTTTCTCTAGAAATAATTTTTTACTTACAGAAAATTTACAAAAATAGTAAAAGAAATTCCCACAAACCCTTCACTCAGATTTCCTAAACGCTGGCATTTTACTGCATGTGCTTTATAGTTTTCTCTCCACCCCACCCACACACATCTACACCAAACTGTTTGAAAATAAGTTAGAGAATCAGAGTTAATGCCCCTTTACCCCTAAATACATCTCTGTGTACCAAGATACATTTTAAATCTGCATTTAAAAGAGGGGTAGTTATAAGATTGTAAAATTGGAGCCCATTGTATGTTCTATCTACCTGAGATTCATATCTCCGCTCTTCCTCCAACCCAAATACAGTCTCTGAAACTGGAGTATAGGTATTTCAGGTGTGTTTGCAGAGAAAGATCTGGAAGGACAGGTTGCCTTGTTTAATAAAGTACAACTTGGCACCTCCAAGTCTGCTACTGGAAGGAGACTTTCCAAAAAGGGAGGAGTAGTTCAACAAACCATTATGGCCTAATCTCTTCCTTAAAATCCATTTTCCACACAGGTTCTTCAGCTGAGAACTGCCACTCCTGCTCAGGCCCTCCCTTCAACACTGTGGCCAGAGACTAAACAATCAGCCTGTCAAGCACAGCTGAAGATCTTCAGGGAAGATTTCCTCAAAGAATAAAAGATGATAAAAAAGCAACAACAACAACAAAATCTATGCTAGTTGCACGAGTCCGGAAGCTCTAGTATGCAGGTCCTTCCCTGTCTAGGTCTCCTTCAATGGTGCAATATCTAGGTCCCTGGAGGAGACAGAGCTCCCTCCTGCCTCCTTGTGGCTACCTCACAGATCTGGTGTCCTGTGCATACACAGATGTCCCAGCAGAGACCTCACTTCCCCACTGGGGTATGACCTTAACACAGGAACCATAATTCTAGTCAATTAAAAACAATGATGGCAGCTACTTATTGAAGACATATTTTACTATTATTTCCTCCATTTGATACCAACTATTGGAAGATGCACCGTTATTAGCTTAGCGGGGTGGGGCAGGGGAGCTACTGCAGTAAACACACCCACTGACTGTAGATATATCCCTACTACAGAAACTTAACAATGGAATAAAAATCTCTGAAGGAATTCTGTATAACACTCTATTTAACTCTCACATCAATCTTTGTGGTAGGTATTACCTACCCCCAGTTTTTAAAATGAGACTGAATTCTAGAGAAATTCAGTTACATGTCCAAGGTCACACAATGCTCTGAAGTGACTGAGCCTGGCTTCATGATATTGTTATACTAGCTTTTCAAAAACCTCAACTTTCAGGCAAGAGACAAATATGTTAGCATTTGAAGGAGGGGATATGATCCCAGCTGTCCTATGCATGACCAAAAACATTCTTTAAAGGGCAATGTTTTCCTTTCGTCTGTACAAGGAAGCATTTTGGTATTCATATTTAAAGGCCTCCTACTACTACGGTGCTTCAGACCAGAGAAGGCAGCAATGCTGACCTTGGGTCTGATTTCTCACTCCTCCTGGAATGACACTGTGTTATTGTAAGGAAATGCCCTGATAACAAAATAAAATGTCAGTAAACGTCTTCTAAGCATGGCACACTTTGTTTTAACAATCTAAAAAGAGCAGGATAGAAAAAATACACCTGACCACTGAGACCAAGAAGCTCTCACAATATTGTGTTTTAAGCCTCTCAGGTTTCAACAGAGCAGCACTTTTATAACAATGCCATTCTCAAAAAGTCTCAGTTATCACTAACCAGGAACTGCAGGGAACATGAAGGCAGCATGCTGAGGAAGAAAGCCCAAAGATCTTGGATTCTAGTTCTGGCTCTGCTAAGGGCTGGTTCTGCAATCCTGGATAAGATTCAACTTGTTTGGGACTATTTCCTCATGGTGATACAGGGATAATATTACTAACCCGAATCACTTCACAGGGTTGGTATGAAGGTCAAACGGGAAACTTCAACACTCCCTGGTCTCCTCACTCCGGAAACCTGCACACACTCCCCTGCTGTCCGTAACTTTCCTGTCAAAGCCCGATTGTTTTATCATTTCTATGCTTCTGTATTACACATTCTGTGAACGCACGGGCCAGTTCTACCTTGCTCAACCACCAATCACACACTGCTTGTTGGAACTTGTTCAGTCTCAGAAGTCAGAATATGAAAATAAGTTGCTAATTCCAATTTTTAGAGTTTCAGAGACTTACTGACATTTAGTTTGTGTGACTTATAAGTCAACATCTTAATTAACAAATTCCATGGAAATAAACATACTAGGAACAAAAAGGAAATTGTTTTGCATTGTTCTCTCCTTAAAAACATTAAGATAGTCTTAGGAACTATTTTTCACGTCTCAGATTGGCAAAACATAAAACAAAGGACTGACAATACTGTGTCCATGAGACCGATGTGGAGAAACAGGTACCCTAACGCCGTGGTTGGCAGGAGGGATGAGCAGCACAACCTCAGAAGACAGCATCTTGGCAACAGCCACCAAATTCTAATTTCCCATACTCTGCCCCAGCAACCTGACTTCTAGCACCAACTCCTACATGTACAAAAAGACAGTGTACAACTTATTTAGCCTCTTTGCAAACCGGAAGGTACTGCAAACCATCTAAATGCTCATGCACTGGTTGAGTGGCTAGGAGAACTGTGGAACACGCTACTTACACAGAAATACTATGCAGCTATGATAATGAGAAAGCTCTTTGTGTACTGATTTGGGGTCATCTTTTTAAGACATATTGTTAAGCAGGAAGGAACAAAACAAAACAAAAAAAAACAAGATGCAGTGTGTGGCAGGATTTGGATAATTAAAAAGGTGACAGTGAGAAAAGAACATGTTCATCTAAATGCCACATTTGCTTTTATTTTCTATTAGCCTTCCTCTATGTAATAACACTGACATGATTGTGTCCTCAGCTTCCTCCTCGGTGCTCTGGGCATGCCCCACCTAACACTTAGCACACTGAACTGTTCACAGATCTACAGCCAACCCTCCCTAATGGATTGTGAGGTGCTCATGGGGAAACCCAGGACCTGCTCTCAAGGCCTGGACTATGTAGTCTAGTTTGGGAAACAAGCATGAACTGCTGGCTAGTTCATGCTTGTTTCCCAAACTAGAAAAAATTGGGGGTCCTCTTTTGATCAGTTACACTTAAATACTGAACAGAAATATTTGAAACACACACAGCCTCATAAGATTGTTTCGAAGAAGAAATAAGACAATACACATTAAAACTAATGCTATACAAATAAATTCAAGCATTATCATTAAGATGCCATAATCAGTGTTTCCAAGAGAGAGATTAGAGGAGAAAACCAGAAGGCCTGCCTCAACAAGGTTTTTACATAAAATTAACTTTATTCTGTGAACACACAGTAAATTACCTAAATAGCTAGGCCTAGTCCAAAAACACACTCATACTGCCTGGGTGTGCCTACTTCAGCTGGAAAAGGTATAATGGTGCTAGCACTATTACTTCAGAAGTATCATGCCCTCTGGACAACTATTTAAACTACCCACACCCAGAATTTCAGGATAAGAAGTTTTAAAATCCCAGACAGATATATGGGCACACTCATAGCACACATTTTTTTTTAAAAAAAACCCTATAGGTTGTTAACATGGAAGGAGAGATAATGGGTAGAAAAGAGAAAACAAGGTACAGTTGTCTTAAAGAATAGTATTGTTATATAAATTGCAAACTAACTTTGTTAAATTATCCCTTCAAGAAATTAAATGCCCTCCAGCTCTTTCCAAATATTTTCAAATAATGGAAAAGTTTTGGGTAGCTTTTTAAAGGTGACGAATTCCCAGTAGCAAAGAATAGTATTGTTATAAAGAATAGTATTGTCTTAAAGAATAGTATTGTTATATAAATTGCAAACTAACTTTGTTAAATTATCCCTTCAAGAAATTAAATGCCCTCCAGCTCTTTCCAAATATTTTCAAATAATGGAAAAGTTTTGGGTAGCTTTTTAAAGGTGACGAATTCCCAGTAGCAAAGAACTAGTAACAGGGTCCCTGGAAGCCTCTTTTTGACACCAAACTGTCTGCCAGGTGTGAAGGCTAACACAATCAGTAGTATGCTGATGGTAGAAATATTTATTGTTGTCGAGAGAAAATTTTCAAGAGGAGGAAAGGGATTGATAGGGCAAGATGATTTAAAATCACCTTTCAGATGACAAGCAATCTATAGGTCACCTACAGTTATTACCCAACAAAAACTTACTGTGGACCAAGCAATTCTACTCATATAGGAGCATCTAGGAAAGAGCAGATAATATAGAAGCAGGGATGTCACCAACACTGGCTGCCCTCTTCTAGAAGTCTTCCTTTACCTGACTGTCCGGCCACTTCGACGCTGAATGGTAACCCACAGCGTTCTAATCTGTCTCCTCCAGACTGGCTTCCTGCAGGTGGGGACTGAGGTTGATTCATTGCTTAATTCTGGGCCTTAGCATAATTCGGGGCTAATACAGACATGCAAGTAATATTTGTGAAATGAATGAATTTGATTTTGTCATCTCCAACAGAATTCAGAAACGTGAGCTTGCCAAAAAGTAATTAAAGTAAGTAAATTCTGAATTTTTTTCTACATTTTGGAAGCAATGTTTGCTCATATTTGTAAAACTCCAGACCACTTCACAGAATAATATTTTTTAATATACACAAATCCTCAGTTCAAAAAAAAAAGTACTACTTATTTTAACTAAATTCCATCACCACCACCAACACAATCAGATGTTTTTCACCCACAGATTAGGTGCCTAAATGCATTTTAAGGACATGAATTTTTAAGACAGCAAAGTATCAGGTGTGACAGTAACAGGAGATCATGACTGGTAGAAGAGGGGGTACATCAGGCATGCTTGGGTGGGGTAAAGGAAGGGTATATGTCTCCTTAAGACAGGAGATCAAGAAATACTCCCAGATAAAGAATGAAAGAAAATGCTGGAAGCTTAGAAGATGTGCTAGCATTCAAATTCACTTATTAAATGAGAGTTAATAACCCTAATATTTTTAAAGTTCACCTTTAGGTAAACTGCTCTTTTACAGGAAAACTATATCACCTTCCTGTCTGTTTTCCACTAACTAGAGCAAAAAACAGTCTGGAAAGAAAAAAAAACAAAAACCCTGAACATCATTGCTGAAACTTATAAAACTGTACAGAAAGAGGTATTTTGAACTACCAGAACTTTAAAGATCAATATGAATAATTAGTTTGTTCCTTTCCAGTCATTTTAATTATATCACTGAAATAACTTGCTTTAATTAGTTACTGATTATTTTTCTAAAATACATATTTAAAATAGCTCATAATTTGTGTTAACTGAACTACCTAAAATATTCTGGAAATTCGTTTTGATCTCTATTAAAAGAAGGCATCTTTTAATTATGAAACCTAGGATCTAGTTCTTAAGATGTGGTTCAAATAAATAAAAATAAGAACACTGAGTAGATGTTCACCACATATATAACTGTAAACACTTGCTTAATATAAATACACAGACAAATATGAGGGGAGTAATAAAAGGGCTGATTTCATTTATTTTATTACTACTACATTTCCAGAGATCACATGAGTGTGTAAATTTTAATTTGCAAAGCAGTAGAGTCACATAAAACAGTTCCTATTTTTAAAAATAATACTCTTTAGAGCCGATACATATATATATCTTTTATAAATACGCCAACTAGTTTTTTTGGTATAAAAATTAAGAGGACTGGTGTATACTTGAGATAGGTTTAAATTGACTTAAAACACAAAATACCTGGATGAAAAAGAAATGTAAAAAAACGTACAATTGTTTGACAGTAAATATGTCTAATCTCAGTTATTCATCAACTTTCTAACCTTTGACTGTGAACCATTACCATTCATCATGTAATAAGCACTCAGAAATCCTCAATGGTCTAAGGCTCTAAAACACTGTGCCTTTGATGAAAGATCACATGAGACCCCATGAAGCCCATTGTGGGCACAGAAATCATGAATGACTTAGTAATACTAGCTAAAAAGCATGGCTTAAAAAAAAAAAAAAAAGGCACCACAAAAAACAAGTCTAGACACTGGTTCTATTCCAGTGATGATAAAATGACAAGTCCTTTCAAACAGGCCAAACTATACAATCTATCTCCTCTTCTACAACCAATTTCTTACTAAAACAACCTTTAGAGGTTTTTAAAGAGGGGTTTAATTTTTATTTTTGAATGGGTACATTAATTTGCAACGCATGAGTGCCCTTTTGCAGGGCAATTTCTGGGCTCCTCTAGTTAGAAGCAGAGACTTCAGGCTGTCAGACAGAGATCCCTCTGGCCGATGCATATTCATATTCTCTCTCTACCCGCCACGCCCCCACACAGACATGCCCACATACGCAAGTGCTCTCTCCGAAATCATATTAACTGATGGTTCTGAGTCTAAAACAACGCTATGGAATTACTTTGTCAACCATGACCAGATTAATAGATGCATAAACCTGTATTACTGCTCCTTCTTTGAGTGCTTGTGTCTATCAAATTTAAGTGGCAAACCACATTCAGGAACCATGTCTAAATCTATGTTTCACAGGACTTTTTTTTTCCCCCCCTTCATAGTTGGGCATAAGCTAAGACTACAGAGGCACCAGAAGAAAACTTTCCATCAGTTTCTGGATGAGGTTGAAAGAAACTTAAGTCATATGAATAAGATAAACCATATAATCCATGCTTTGTCTGAAAAGACATAAAGATTTTATCCTGGGCTTATTCCAGTAGTAATCTCAACAGTCCCCTCTGGGTTAGGTGTCGTCTGTCTCCTGGCATCGATGATTTTTAAAAACAAAAAACAGAACGGGGCGGGGGTGAGGGGGGAAGGGTGGGGTAGGAAGAAAATTACTGAATCAGTAAGCTAGAGGAATATATACTCTGAGGAAACAATCTGAGCTTCAAACTACCCTGGGGATTACTGATACTATAATAAACACAGAGGAAAGAAAGCAAATAAAGATGCCCTTTATATCTTAATTTTGAACAAAAAAATTCCTTTTTTTTTTTCTTTAACGTTGGCTAACAAACTACCAGGTTACTTGCCAGATTCTAGAAAGGGATTAAAGATCATTCTGGGAAAGAACAACTCATTTAATATTATAATATTATAAACAGTTATAAATCTTTTATTTATCACCATCATCAAAGAGCACCTAAATTTAAGAGAGTATTTTTCTTTTCTATAATCTACTGAAAACCAGATTTAGTCATTCTTTTTAGGAACAAAAAAGATTACTAATTCTACTGATTCTCTGGTACACTTAATAATCTTTTCCTTTTCCTATATTATCTTTGTATAAGTTTGATTTAAGAGTATAGACAAATTACATCATACTTCCAGCAAAACTTATCTGATAAACTGATTTACTGAACTGGAGGAAAGTGAAAATATGTTTAATAATAAAGTTTTGAACAAATATTTAGTTACTCAACAAGCAACAGCATTTGTTTATAAATACAAGGAGGGGTGGTGTGAACACATAAAAAAAATTATTCTTGGTTTTATTTTAAATAGGTGTTTAACATGTGCCAAGGAGAAAATTTTATTTGCCTGTAGAATAATGTACTCTAATACCTACTGAATTTAAAGCATGTGAGCATTCATAATATATATGAGCGCGATTCCAGAAGTTACAGTAGGGAACATGCAGGTTTATGTCCATTTTGAAGATATGAAGCAGCCAATGACTCTTACATCTTTCTCTACCTAGTATATTTCTCTCCTCATCCCATCGCACTGACACACGCATGCAATGAAGACGTGTTTTTTTTAATGAAGAAGTTTTAAAAGCACTCTTTTGACTTTAATCCAGAGCCCTGGCCCAAGACTCCAACTTTCTGAATGTTTTAAGGCACAGTGTAATTTAACTACATTTGTCATAACTCCCAATATTCTTACACTGACTGTCAGTCCTGTCTTCTCCATTTCTTTCTAAAGTTTTCTAGAGTAGAATCTAGGTGCCAGAGAAGAGAGAATATGAAAAATAGGCAATTGTTCTAATGGTAACAATAAAAGCAATCACCCTTGAAATTGCCTTTAAAAGATGAGAGGGTGAACCTAGCAGACGTAAATTATATCTTGGTCGTACATGAGTCCAATGGTGGCCCTCCTGACTATTCCATATACCTAGCACACAGCCCACTGGGGAAATGCTCCTGGAGTCTACTTTACCTCTTTCCTGACATTATCATAATCACATTGCCAGTTTGGGGGATAAGAATGGGGAGGAGCACATGACTTTGAAAAAAAAAATCCTTCTTTCAACTTGAAGTTCTATAATTGATAGATAGCCAAATCCTCTGTAAAAATAAGCAATATTATATATATCACCACAATAATGCTGCCTACCACCCTGCATTAAATGAACCCGAAAAGTTTTAGACTGGTTCTTGAGCAGGTCAGTCTTGTCTGTTTTACTACCTTTTAGGTAAAACTTTTAAGAGGGATCTCAATGTCCAAAAGTTGATTGCTTAATAGAATTCTCTCAAAAGCTTTTTTGCAGGACAAAATAAACCGGTTTCTTCTGGACTTAACTAGAACACTGTCTTTAAAAGAAATTACTTGTGAAATTACCACTAGAAAATGCCACTGCTTCCAAATCTAGGGTAACAGGTTCTCCGACTCATTTTATGGCATAGTTACAAAAAAAAAAAAAAAAAAGCCAAGAGTTGTAACCTGAATTCAAATCAATCAAGGAAGAGTTTATAGTCTAATAACTTGAGAGTTCTCCCTCTTTCCTCATTATTTCTACCCAATTTCTTATGGTTGATAGAAGATTCACTACTGCTTAAAGTAAGCACATTCCATCTTCTGAAGAAAAATAGAAACATTATCATCTTCTCTAGACTTTCATCAAATAAATTTATATCCCACAGAGATACAGACTATGTGACCACAAACTATGCTGAGTAAACTAACGAAACCATAAAACTACAAGAACATTAAAATGTATCTATTATACCTGCCTGCACTGAAGTATGATTACTTTGAAATATTCCTAGACTGGTGGAAATCAATACTAACTTATATTGGGTAGGAACTCCACAAGCTTTTAGATTTGTCTTAAATTCCATGTGTCTGCTGAAAAACAAAGCAATAAAAGCTGGGGAGGGGTGAGAGGGGAGAGAAGGGGATGTGGGAGAATGCACACTTGTATAAACAAACATATTTAAGGTTTTAAACTGCCAATATCTTCACTTTATAGCTTTGCTTTAAGAAGACAAAAGAAACTACTAACATTTGACAGGTGATCCAGAAGTTCAAGACCAGAGCTTGAAAGATAAGGATTAAAAATCTGAGTGGTAAGAAATTGCTTATTTAAAAATGTTTTTAATTTCTTTAAAACATTTCCAAAATATGCTGTGATTTTGTACAGCTACAACACATTATACTTTCCCTAGTCTTACTCCATTTTCATTAGCAAGAAAGAGACAGAGAGGGAGAGAAGGGAAAATCCATAATCCAAACCAACAACCATGCAAACCTCAAGAGGTATTTCAAGTCTCTAGTGACAACTGAGAGAGAGAGAAAAAAAGCCACACTACACAACCTGTCTGCCACCTATCAAGTGTATACCAAGGGAGGGGACATGGGAGGGGCCGAATACCTGTGGCTAGAAAGCTTATTTACCTTGTTCATAAGGTCACGCAAAGCAGCAGTGAACTACAGAAGTTATTCTGAATTTTCTTTGATGCTAGACCCTAACAGAGGAGGCAAAAGAGAAGAAAAGGAGGGAAGAAGGAAGGAATGAAGGAAGGGAAAGGGAGAAGGGGAGAGGGAAAAAGAAGTGAGAAAAAAGAGGGAGAGAGAGATTTTCTTTTGAGGCCTCTCTCCAGCCTGCTTCTTCCCCACCTAAATCTCAGGCTTGCACTTACTTCCTCATACTTACTTTGGGGCAGCTGTATACTGTGGGGCACTTACCTTTGTGAACATGTCTTACTGCCTTCCTACATGGCAAACAAGCTTTCCTGTTTTCATACATCCCCTTGGCAGCCCTAATCGGTGCCACTAGGTTACTGTCTTTTGTGCTGGCGGCCGCAATGGCGGCCCTGACAGGAAAGAACTTTTAATCGCTTCCCTAGTACTGAGCCATAAGAAGCAGTGAATGCTCCCAGGCACAACTCCCCTGGCTCTGCTCCTAAAAATGCTCTCTCAAGGACACCGTTGCTTAGCGATATCTGCCTTCCCCCGTACATTTGAAATTGGCAACATCTGTCCTTTTGGCAGTTTTGACTTGTGCAAAGCACCATGCTCTCAGTTTAAAAACATATGGCTTTATGAAATGGGCAATCCTCTACTCTTCCCATCTCCCTGCAAAACCCCAAAACGGTTTAATCTTTGCATATAAAAATCTAAAGGGTTTAAAACACTTGATAGTACATAAGCAAAATAGTTAGCCACCAGTGGGAGTTCCTAAGAAACCCCACCTAACAGTGCACAATTACACTCAAGGATGTGTCTTAACTGAAAACTCCATTTAGTTCAAAATTTTCTATGTAACTAATTCCATCACTATGTATTATGTGTAAATATGCATTAGTAAGACAAGACATAAAGGCAATTTATTCATGGAGTAGGTAAAGGAATTTTAATGCTCACATTATAGCCCAACCTCATAATCAAAAATACAAAGACACACAGACAAACAGACACACAGACACACACACACGACACATGCACGCACAGGTCAATGGCAAAAGAACCTAAAAAAATTTAGAGAGAAAAGGTTCATTTAAGTAATTCTAACATTATAAATTTCAAAAAATTGATCTTAAGTTTCCTAAGTTTTTTATTTATCCCTCAACATAATCATTTTACTATAATTTTATGCATAAGAAAAAAACCTAACCAAAAAATAAAACTTTTTATGGGTGGTATATATGTTCTGTGTATAATAATTAGTTTTTATCTAACACATCAACAGGAAATAAAAATCAGAGTAATAAAAAGCATAAAAGTCGGGAGGCAGATGGGGTAAAAGGGGTCAAATATGTGGTGACAAATTTAACTATGAGCGGTGAACACACAAAGCAATATATATGCCTATTAAAAAAATTAAAATAAAATGTTCCTTTCATAAAAAATAATAAATTAAAACAAGACAAAACCTCTGAAAAATAAAAAGTAAATCATGCCTATACTGTTAAATGAAAAAAGCAGTTTGTAACACAAAATAAACTGATACCAATTTTATAAGGAAAAAAAGCATAAAAGTCAATTAAGCTCCGAACCATGCTGTGTTTGTTCAAACTTTAGCATTTACATATTTTTGTTCTTTTTGGCCAAACCAATTTTGACATTTTAGAAACACATATTTTCAAAGACATTCTATAGGAACTGAGTTCCAGCTTCAAAGAGCAGGCTGACCTATTGCTTTCCTCAAGTCTCTACTTAGAGCTTACAGAAGCAGTAAGTAAGTATCACCCGTGATACTTATGGGTGATACTTATGGCCATTGAAAATATATCCAAAAGGTCCTTGACTCTGTGGATTTAACAACAGCCTTGAAATTCCATAACATGCATGTGTAATCCGACTTAGCCACAAATGTGAATTCAACACCCTAGAACACACTTCTCACCATAGCTCTTCGCTTGCTACTTGCCCAGATGCACACGGTAATTCTCAATAAGGCTTTTTGTTGTAGTTAATGGGAGAAATCTAAGTAGACTTTGCAAATTGGGGAGTTCTCAAAAATCTCAGATGTTCCTCCAAGGCATGCCCGGTGGCTCTGCCTTACAGGGTAGTGCTTACACACCAGGTTCTGAGTGGGACACGCCAGCTTCCAGACATGGCTCTGCCAGGGACAAACTATTAAGCTCACTGCATGGAAAGGGCTTAAGTACAGTGTCTGGTACATGGTACAATGTCAATAAATTATAGACATCGTTTTTATTATTATACTATCCCACTATGACACAAAAGTCTGTTGTTTTTTTTTTTCCTTTCTTCCATTCTACTAAACTTTCCCACTTCTCCACACCATCCTCCAAATACGACGTTTACTTAATGTTTATGAAAACTTCCTCTGGAATGGGGAAGGGAATGCTGAAGGAATGAATGACAACAAATTTTATATCTTTTAACAACTGTATATATACAGTAGTACGATCCTTGCTTACACCTCCCTCTGATTTATTCTTAAACAGCCAAAGTCTTTCCAGCTCTGAAGAATCCATCACCTACTAAAACACATGTATCTGAAATATGTTTCTAATAAATTCTGAATTAATGTGGGGAAACATGCAATTTGTAGAGGCTGGGATCCTGGGCCCTAAGAACTAGGAGGATGGAGGGAGCCAGGGCAGGAGTTGTGGTGCTGTCCACCAGGAAAGTGCTGATAAGCTTTGTGGGTTCTGCCTCCGATATAACCCTCATGTCAAGCCATTTTTCAGACAAGGAGAAAGTGCGAAAAGCTTCCAGGAAAAAAAAGTGCAAAAAAGAGTTCCAAGGCTAAGAGGGGAAAGCAAGGACTGGTCAAGTCGGTCAGCACTGCCCTTCTCCAGGACTGTCCCTGTACAGTCTACAGGGCAATGATAGCCCATTAAAGAGCCAAACCCCCAGGGGGTTTACTTAACTAACTACTAGAGCCTTATTGAGAATTTCTCCATTCTGAGGTTTCTGCCATGAGACCTACTCTTAAGGATGAATGCCATGAGCTATCTCACAGTGCCAATTAATAAATAATTATTAGGTCTGCAAGCAAGGTAAATAAAAACAGGCTGTAATACTCATCAAAATCAGCTATATCCTCATTACCATATAGTGATACTCTAACCCTATTCTGAGATCCTGAAAAAAATCTATGGGCCCTGTACTGTTTTCACCTCTGAAAAGTTCAGAGTCTACTCCAGTCTCTTGCAAATCCTACGTACCTAATAACTTGCAGGACAACCTGCTGGCACAGTCAGAAATAAATTTCAAACAGTATTATCATAAAAGCCTTCTAAAAGATACTCCTTGACTCAAGAAAAAATTCCTACAGTACACTATTAGTAGCAGGAGTAACAGTAGCAGCTGTCAGTAAAGAAACATGCATAAAGAACCCGTTGGATAGAGGGGGCGGAGGAAGGAGGAAAGAAAATAATAAACAAAATTTAGTTCTGAATTGAGGAAAGTTCTTTAAGCATGAAGAGGTCCTTCACTGGTGAAGGCGAGGAAAAGTCTTAAGTCACCTCCAGGCCTCAAGATTATTTTTCTTCTATGACAGCGCTCCATCTCTAACTGAACTTTAAATTGTTTTCCTCCATGACTCAAAATACAGTCTAAAACAATTTTACCCAAACTTTAATTATATTCACACTATCTTGACAGTGATACCATATTGCAATACTACCTGCGCTATTTTATTTAAATCAACTGATGATCAACTCACATTTTTGACTTGGCCTCACCCTAAGTTACAAAATTTATGAAATCCTGGATTTCATGTGTTTGGGGGGTGTGTGGGTGTGTGGGTGTGTGTGTGTGTGTGTATATTTTTTTTTTCCTAACTTACATTTAGTTATATAAAGATTGGTGCCCCTATATTGTTTTGGAAGATCATATACTAATCAATACTATATGAACTAAAAGCTGAAGGGATGTCTTGGGACATGCTGACCCCTCTACCTCATAAAATCATCCTGCTTTATTTGCTTATACAAGTGTCACCCATCCTCTATATCAGATCCAGGAAGCCTTCACGAATTACATGAAAATATGCCTACTTGTGACCAACATTCCTGAATTTGTGACCCAGACCACAAAATTAACATTATATGATCTGCAGTTCAGAACTATAATTTTTTTTTCCATATGTGTCATGATGTCCAAATACAACTACCTCTATGTAGTTCTCATGACAACTAACACACAATTCTGAATCCTGAAACTACAGCAGGTACTCAATACTTTCATAGTGGCACAAAATATTCAAGTCTCTTGCTTAAAAAAGCATCATGTTTCAAAAGTTGAAAGACATAGAATTTCATGATTTCACCAAAACAACTGAGAAACACCATCAAATAAATCCAAAACATCAGGATACTTCTTAATATACTAAGTATACTTGTATACTTTCATAGAAATTCGTACCTTATACAAACAAACATGAGTTGTCTATATAAGATCAGTATTATTAAGGTCAGTTTTTTTTAGGGGGGGTAGTTTCTAGAGTCACCCCAAGAGCCAGAGTTGTACTATCACCTCCTCTTCCACTTCCAGTTGAAACCAATAAAGGCTGTTCGTACAGTAAAATACAGTAAGTCCTCAACGTCATCTACAGGTTCTTGGAAACTGTGACTTTAAGTGAAATGACAAATAATGAAACCAATGTTAGCACAGGCTAACTGATATAAACAAAGAGTTAAGTTCCTATGGCATATTTCTGGTCACAAAAACATCACCAAACTTCTAAATGAAGACCCAAGACATTTCTAATATTAAACATTAAAATAAATGTGAGCTATACATACATTAAAGATTGAAAACAAACAGACAAACAAGTAAGATGAATATTTTCCAACAGGGTCAGGGGTGGCTGGAGCCTCTCCAAGCAGCTCTAGGTACAAGACCAGACATGGGGCACACTCAGACTGGGACAATTGGACATGCTGATTCATCTCAGCGCACATCTCTGGGATGTGGGAAGAAACTGGAGCACCTGGAAAAAACCCATGCAGACAGAGGAAGAACATGCAAACTCTACACAGAGTGCCTCAATCTCACACGCGTAAAGTCTTACAGGAAAATACTCCATATTTGGAAACGAGGACGTACTTTACATAATTTCTTTTAAAAGTTTGAAAATCAATCGCTTTTTACTTTAACTAGATACCACTGAACACATTTTGGTATAAATCCTTCTGGAAAAAGTACATTTTTGGCATGTGTGGGTTCTCATCCCTTGGATCTGCCCAAAGGGAGGAATAATCACAAAAGTATAGAAATTCATAGATGATTCACAGGGAAAGAAAGCCAACACCTAGGGGGCTCAAGGATGGGATAAAAAGAGCTCAGTGAGGACTGGGGCAAGCCGGGGTGTGCGTCTTGTCTAAGGGGGCAGCCAACTGTTGCTTTGTAGGAATGCAAGTCTTATGTTCCAATTTTTCAAGGAAAAAGAATACTGAAATCCAGATTTCAATGTGAAATCTACTACTTTTAGATGCTGGCAACTAAATTAACACCCTGTACAAGACACTGCCTCTCTGTGGGTGAGCACTCCCCAATACTGGCTTTAATGCTTCCTTCTCTCCCAAGTAGGGGTAATGGGGAATGAGAAATTGGGAAAATGCTCATTTTGAAGAGAAGAGTATCTTTTTATGCTAAACACAGCCCTAGGTACATATGAACATCTTCAGTTCCCTCAAGGGGATTCTGAAAAGGCCCTCTGCCTGGGTGGGGACCTCTACTATCATGGTCTCCTCTTTGTTGCACCAGCTCCTGCCAAAGCCTGCTTCAGCGATTGGCAAATGCTGCCTTGACAGATCACTAGAAACATGAACCAAGTAAGCAAAACAAACCACAATGTAGTTATTCTACATGACTTGCATGGAATAAATCTATGAACTATAGGTGAGTCATAACATAACAAAGTACGCAGTTAGATTCAGAACAACAACGCACCAGTGTTTTCCCTTGTCTTAGCAACTAGTTCACTGGAATTTTGAGAGACTATAAGGACAAAAAGGACTCTGCTGTCTGTTTCACCCTTTACTAAAAGATAATTAATCTTACTAGAAAATTAAACCCAGGTTGCCAGGTGGGCATTTTCAGGGTCAATAATTCTTAAGTTACTAGGATACCAATTAACGATACCCAACTGGTCTAGAAGAGTTAATGCCTCTCTCTACCCAATAAGGTTGGCGCATTCCCCAAAAGGTGGTTCATTCAATGGCAAAATGTTGAAAATTGAGAATCCTTTGAGATTAATAGCAATTTTATTATACATACCACTTATATTTAAAACATATATACACACACTAAAAGAAATCTGGTGTCTTATTTAATATAGAGGAAAGCACCTCTGTTTCTATATACACAACAGATACATTACTTTCCAATTTTTATAGTACATAAAACCACCTGAGTTTAGTCTCTAAACTCAATACTGAAAAGTACAGCAATTATGGGGCTGACACTCTACTATGAACACCTAATGATCAGATTAGGCTGCTTATTTTCAAATCCACACGCAAGAGTGCCTAAAATGACCTGGGAAGCACTTAGGCTGAAAATGGTAAGTCAAACGACTCTTTCAAAACCTTGTTGAACTTAATATCTGCTTCCCATCCAGGTGTCCTAAGCAGGAAATTCAGTCCCATATCAAATTGTTTTTCCCCTTCTGCTCCAACAAACATTTATAAGAGATTATCTTTCAGACTCCAGATCAAACTGAATTGTGTAAGAACTCCTCACATAGTGCAGGAAAATCCCCACTCTGCTCCAGTCCTCACTTGTAGTAAACAGGACAAACAAGTATATACATGATCCTGCCCTCAAAATGTTACTACCTGGAGAAAGACAGAATATGATACCAAGGAGAAGCACTAAGACTACAGGTGCAGAGAGGAGAAAGTCAGTTCTAAAGGGCCTGAGTGGCTGCAGGGGGCACTGAGAAATATCAGCAGGAGGGCCACAACCCAAACCTGGAGAGACAGTTAAGAGTGCCATCAAGACGACATCTGGAGATATCTGGATTTTTATCGTGAAGGTAATGAAAAGGTACTGCAGGATCTTAAACTAGGACAACTTGATCTGGTTTTCATACAATAATATCACTCTCTTATGGTGCAACCATTTACAGGCTGATCGTTGCAAGAGAAGAAAAAAAGAAGACAGGTTAGAAAGAAGTTGCAATTGTTCAAGAAAGTGATAAAAATCTGTACTAAAGAAGGAGCAGCGAGAAACAGAAAGAAGATGCTTGCCAAACAGGCAAAGTAGGGAACAGAAAGGAATTCAGGCTGATGACCAGCAGGAAGGGGGGGTGTGTGTGTGTGTGTGCGCGCGCGCGTATATATATAGAGAGATGTACAGAGGAGGGCAGACATAATGAAATCTCTTGTAAGGCAGGTTGAATTTGAGACGCCTATACAACATCCACAAGAAAAGTCCAGGAGGCAACTGGATAAAAGGATCTAGAGCTCAGAAAACTTTGGAGTTTTAGACTAGAAAAATCAATTTGGTGGGTGTTAGTATTAGTATTTGGGTAGTTGAAGCCCTCAGTGCAGATGAGATCACCAGGGAAAGGCTGCAGAAGGAGAAAAGATGGTTGACGGCAGAGCCCTGGGGAAGGGGAAGGGGAAGGGGCAGGAAAGGCGGCCTCCAAAGGAGATTAAGGCATGTCCAAAGGGGAAGGAGAAAACCCAGACAACAAAGGAGGGCAGTGTTTAGGGGATGGGGGACAACAGTGTCAAATGCCGCAGAGGTCAAGCAGGCTAAGCTCAAGAACATTCCTTGACTTGGTTCATCAGGAGTCCACCGAGGCCTCTGAGGGCAGCATAGAGAAGTGATCAGAGTAAGGCACAGGAGTGAGGAAGGATTTGTTTTGTCTTTTCAGCTTGGAAAGGCCTGACTGTAAGTATAGACTGTCAGGAAAGAGCCACGTGATGGGGGAAAGGTTTAAGTAAAAAGGGTATGCTGCTGGAAGGGTATGAGAAGACCACCAGCTTCCCTGAGATCAAAGGGAAACAGGTAAATGGTAGGTAAAGACAAAGATTTTTTTTTTTTTTGAGTCATAGTAGGTGCAGAGAACTGAGAAGTCAAATATCTGGTAGCCTCCTTCTCTAAAGGGTCAAAGCAAAGTTAAAGGCCTCAGAGCAAGCATATGGCCACCACGACCAAAACTGAGTTTTCATCATCCTTTCAAACCATCCTTTCATTTGAATCATCTGTACCACCTAACATCTGCATGATTTATCAGGTGCTAACATGACAGCGAGGCCATGCAGAAAAACAGAGAGCTCCTGACGCTTTAAATAAAACAAATAATCATTACCCCACAGAAACCAAGTTTTGTGGTAGAAAGAGTACCAGAACTAGCAGCCAAGGGTCTTGGTTATGTGCCCCCATTCTGCCACTAATGAGCTTAAATCATTAGACTTCTTAGAGACTCGGTTCCATGGCATGTAAAATGGTGACTCAGGCCAACTACCCTGCCTAAGTCACAAGGCTGCTGTGACAATAGCAAGAGAAACGAATAAGCAAGTGCTATGGAAATTAAAGGGGCACATTTCCCAGTGCACATGTCTCTGTAAAGTGAACCATTTATAGCAGAGATTGGCAAACTATGGGAGTGCTGCTCTTCAGGAGTGAGCCTGCAGCCCCTATGCCATCGGGCACGGCTGGAAAGTGGAAACCGCTGAGGACAGTGGTGCCCTCATCTTGGTAAACCAGTTTTTAAAAGCTTGATAACCATAGGCAAATGCTTTCCTTCCCAGGCTTCTCATTTGTTTATTTTTAATACTTAAAAATCAAATGCTTAAGGCTTTACTCACCTAGAACATCTTAACTGGGACTTTCTAGTCCTTTGGATCTGACCCCACCTACACTCCTCAAGTACACCAATAAACAGGTTAAGAATGTGTTCAGTCTTCCTACTTCCTTAACATTACTAAGTCCTCATTTTGACAACTCCCTGTCTAGTTCCTTTTTCCTTAAAGCCCTGTTCAAATTTTAACTCTAATCACTCCTACCGCCACCTACTGAACTCTTATTATGTTCTGAGAACTGTTCTAAGCACTTTATATGGACAACCTCAGTCTAGTAGCCTCACCGTACAGGTGAATAAACTGACAATACAGCAAGGTTAGGTTCCTTGCCTAAGATCTCAGAGTTGTAACAGCATGATGTACTGTCTGCCATAAAGCCAAAGTAATTTCTCCTTTTCATTAATGACTGATTTTTGGATAAATTACCCAATAAGCAATGAAAGACCTTCAAAACCTGGCTCCATTCTTGCCATGCAGGCTCATCTCCCCATTGCTCTGCTCTGCCTCTACCCGATCTCCTTGAACCACAGGCCCAGCTATTCCTACGAGACTTTTCACCATGTCTTGCCTCCATGCCTCTTCTTTCCCTAATCCTCTCGCCAATACCCAAGTATTTCAAAAGTCAACTCTAAAAAAAATGTACAGCTGCTTCTTTCGAAAGGCAACATGATGTAGGTGTCATAGTTAAGGGTGTGGACTCAAGCCAGAATACTTGGATCTAGATTTATCTAGTACTTAAGGCCTCAGTCAGCTCAGACAAATGAACCTCTCTGTACCTCTTTAAGACTCTCAGTAAAACAGTGGTAACAATGGTGCCTATCACAAGGTGGTGGTGGTGGTGGTGGTGTTGGGGGGGAGTTGTGAGGGTTAGGTCAATACACATGAAACACGTAGAATAGTTCCCGCCATAAAATGAACAAGAGAAAGGGTTGAGCATTCTATATTTAATGGTTCCATACTGATTATACTTTGTAATTTTCACACTATGTAATAAATTTACTGCGCAATATCTTTCTCTCCCATTAGCTTCCTTTATAACTAGTGGATGCTCAAATATTTGCTGACTGAGAAGACAGAAACCCAGAATGCAAAAATGTGAATTTTTCTTAAGACCAAATTGTTCCTGACAGGAAAGGTTGTTTTTAACATTTTGTAAGAATGTCCAGATTACTTGATGATAGGAAAAAGAATTTTTTCACCAGTAAACATGTTCTCAGGCATGAAAAAAATGTTGAAAGTAACATAAGAAACTCTAATTACAGCATAAAATTCCGTAAAAAAATTTTTTTTTCTAAAACAATAGCAAATATTTGTTTTGGGGTGGAGTATTTTAAAAATTGAGCTGTAAAGGAGAATCCATAAAGCTTGAGTTTCTGAGTACAAGAAATCTGAACACAGAAAGCTTCAAATTCTTGTCCAATATGAATTTTTAGAGTTCTATTATTTGTAAACTGGAACAACAACAACAACAAAAAACCTAAGGTGATTTATCTAAGGGACAGAGCTAGAACTAGGACCTCTAATTGCTTAAATACTGAGGCCCCTAGATTAAAACATTAAACCTCAAAACCCTTTGGCCAAAGGGATTAAGGAGATTAGAATAGGCTTGACAAATTACCACAGGGTTAGGGGGAAAAAATGTGGCAAGAAAGTAGGCCAAGATTAAAGAGAGAATTAAATGAAGTTCAAGAGAAAAGTAATGGTGTGTGTGGACCCTGAGCCTGTTGGGGGCGGGGGGGGGGAGGAAGGGGTTGTCAACCTAGTGATTTCAACAATTAAAGAAAGGAACAATAACAATATAAAAATAGCTGCCCTTAAAGTTCTTGGAAAATGTGAACATGCAGCAAAGTTAACCTCGGAAAATAATGATTTTCAAATAGACTCTGGCAACTTGAGAGGAGAAATACAAGGCCAAAAAATAAACTTGTTATGATAACATGAACCAGAATCCTCTCTTAAAAGGAATTCTGCTTAAACATCTCATGAGTATTGGTCACCTCCCCACCAAAACAGCCACAATCAAAACCACTAACTCAGTCATCAACAGGACTCCCACTGGAATATCTGGTTTTCTGTCCCCAAAGATTATCAGTTGGCTCAAAATAAAACACAATTAATCTAGAGAAGAGCTAAAATGACTCGGGCGGCTACATGAGAGCCTGGGAGAGCGCACGGCCTGGAAAGATTCTGGAGTTGGATGTCTACATCTTGGCAAAGGCACAACATCAGAGACCCAGGGGGGATACAATAACCGTCCACAAACATCTCAAGTGTGAAAACAACGAGGAAGAACAGGAATTTCTTATCCTGGTACCAAATGTACTTCTGGCATTTTAAGAAGGAATAGAAAGTAAAACAAAGAAAACAACTCTAATTAATACCAATCAAAAGATTTTCAAGGTTCAACTGTAGGCTTTCTTCTTGGGCTGCTATAAGCAATTCTACTCTTTGCACTAATTCATCTCTAGCAGTTTTAGAGCTCTTCAAGAATATTTTGCCTATGTTATTTAAAATGTTTCCTTCAGAGTTTAAAGTGTTTCTTTGAACTCAAAAAATTGTCACGATCAGGAAATTAAAGGGGGGCAGTTTTTACTCAACTCTAGGTGGTGAAACTGAAAATGTGAATTTCACTGGAATTCTCCAGTTTGTAAATACTGGCTTGTGGGGCTGCGGAGGATAAACACATTATGTAGGCAAAACAAAACAGTCTACAGGCCCAATCTAGCCCTCAGGCTGTTTGCAGCTTCTGCTGTAAAACTTGTCAGTCACTTGCTACTACTTTTTAACTTCTATATTTACATATTTCGGGGTCTAAAATTTAGCCAGCCTCTAAGCAGATACAGGTTACTTACTATTCATTATTTCTCATAGATTGGAAGCATTCTGACTCAGACATCCAATATCAGATAATTGGGTATATAGATAACCTTTTTGCTTTGCTTTCATTTTCCCAATAAACATTTAAGTCACGTAAGTCTGCCCAAATAACTGAGAGCCAGCTCATGGAATCTAATTTCAATTTGCTATAAAAGAGTTGCTATAAAATTTTTTTTTTGGAGAACCGAGGAAGCTAGTTAAGGCTGTATCAGAATCTTACTTTTCCCGAGAGCTTGAAAATGTTGAAAGCATAGGGAAGGAAAGCAAATTGTGGAGGAAGGGAAGTGTCATCTTGGGGTCCTACTCCCTTGTTTCTTCCCTAAGGCTACTCTCCCTTCCTACTTAGGAAAGAAGCCCCATCAAGTGCCTGATTCTTTTGCCTGAGGCCCACGTGGGAGACTGGAACTCTGGGGGGAAGGAGGCCACCCTTCTCTAACTCCTCGTGGCCTTTTAGCAGCTCTTGAACAGTTTTCATTTCCAGGCTCTAGAACAAACCTCATGAGGATCACAGATAAAGATTCTTGAGCCCACCCCTTTACCTGCTGAATCAAGCCCTTAGGGTGGGGCCTGGGAATTTTTAAGAATTTGTATTGTTAACAGGCTTCCCCAGGGGATTCCATGTGCTGCCAAGTTTCAGAATGAATGAAAATTTTCCCTTTGATCTACAGCTGGGCTTATAACCCACGAAGACTTGAAATTCTCTCTCTATATCACGTGGCATAAGCCATTGGCACATCCTGTTCTCTCTTTTTGGAATGCTTTGCTGCTTAACCTCTAACACACCTGCTCTGCTATGGTTTGAATGTTTACGGGCTCTCAAACTTCACGCTGAAATCCTAAACCCCAAAGGTAATGGTAGTAAAAGGAGGGCTTTGGAGAGATTCTTAAGTCATGAGGATAGTGTCCTCATGAGTGGGATTAGTACCTTATGAAAGAAGTTCCAGAGAGATCCCTACCCCTTCCAGCATGTGAAGACACAGTGAGAAGGCACCAGCTGAAAATCAGACAGAGGGTCTTCACAAGAACATGACTATACCGGTGCCTTGATCTTGGACTTGCAGCCTCCAGAATGGTGAGAAATTTCTGTTGCTCATAAGCCGCCCAGTCTGTGGTATTTCATTATAGCAGCCCGGACAGATTAAGACAACCTTTGGCTTTTGTCATTTCTACTCACCTTTCAGGTCTCGCTCAAACAGTAGTACTTCCTTAGAGAAGAATTCACTGAGCTTCTTAGTTATAAGTTACAGTCCCCCCTTATCTATGATAGTCTGTAAATTTTTTATAGCATTTGTCAAAGTTCTTACATATTGATCGAAATGGTTATTTGAATAAAGTCAGTTTTTAACTAGATAGATAGTTAAGGCCCAAGAGGACCAGAACCACCTGGCGCTGCTCACCACTGAGCCTGGCACACAGTAGGTGCTCAAGATATTTGAGTTATAAACTGACAATGTATATGGGAGAGAGTGAGCTTCTTAACTGAATCTTGAGTAGTGCACCAGCAGGATATACACCAATTTAACTGCCTACAGGGTTAGAGCATTTCATAATAGGAAAGTTCCTCTTTTCGAGGTTTAAGATAATAGGAGAGCTAAATATGGAAGTAGGAAAGATTATTTCCACATATGAATGCACAGTGAATCACGATCACAGTTTTCCATTGTGGATTATTTCACTGTTAGGCTGGCAGTTTATTGAACCTGGAAGGCTCAATTTAAGAGTTGCCATCAGTCAAAGTGGTCCAACAATGAATTCACAGCTGCAGGTAACAGACACTTAAGCCCTGGAAATTAGGTGGAAGGATTTGGTAATAGAAAAAGTTTCTAAATGATGTCAGGAGAGGCCATAAGGAAAAGAGCAATGCTTTGAGGAAATCAGAGACCATGAGGACTCAAAGCCCAATTTATCTGGAGCAGAAATGGAGCAGGACCATATAAGGAAACAGAAGTAACGGCAAAATAAATTGATAGTAAATTCTTCTAGGTTCCAGTGAGTTATTTGGGGTGTAAACTAAGATAATTGTACCATTTCCACATGTACTTCATACCCTAAGTGAAAAAAATAGAAAACTGTAATTTCTGCTAATCTATAAGCAGACTCTCAAGTTTCCGAGATGATCTTCGGTTTTTGCTTCTGAAGACGTAGTAGGTCATTTCTTTCCATCCACTGTCCCTTGCCATGGGTAAAGCCGAGCCACGAAGGGTCTGATGCAGGGCCTCTTCAGGTACATGTGCCTTAACTACTATATGCAAACACATCCTGAATTAAGATTTTTCTCAACATTTTCTCTGAGCTGGTCTACTGGACTGCCAACTTGTTATGCCTTACATGGATATATAATGAAATCTCAAACTTAATACATGATCTATCCAGAGGTGTTGGTTTTCCCTCCAAACCTGTTCCACCCAGATCAAATCCATCAATGTAGCTGGTATCATCCCACCATCCTTACCTTTCAAATAAAAAAACCCCCTACGAACCTCCCTTGATGCCTCACTTCTGCTCACCTCAAGCCCACTTCTGTCTCCAGTCACAAACCCTATCAGTTCCCTGCCAACTATATCTAGAATTTTCCCACTCCTCTATGTTCACTGCTACCATCCTTTTGCAAACCATCATTTCTCACCCACTAACTATTCTCCCTGCTTCTACTCTTGCCCTTCCCATTCTCCACCAATGACCCAGAAAGTAGACATACCACCTTCCTGCTCAAAATCTTCCAATGGTCTGCATTCGCACCTAACAACATGCCAAAGATCACAGAACTGCGAGTTCTAACTCTTGCTCTGCTATTGACTATACATTTTAGCAAAATGAAGTGACTTCACCCTCCTAGGCCTTATTTGCAAATTGCAAGGGCTGTCATGTTTAGCTTTAAAACTATAACATTCGAAGTCCAGTGTACAATTTGATATACTTATCTCATTTCATTTCTCCCTTTCGACAAAATGCCTACTTCATAAATCCTGTATTTAAGCACTTTTCCAGGGTCCACGCTCATGAACATCTACACAGGGATGCCATGGTGTTTCTCTCACTTTCCTTTGTTACCTTTAGACAGAAAAGAAAACTACAGAGGGATCTCCACCTTCTGCTTGGACAAGTCATCTTGGATGTGCAACTCTACAGCTGGAAGTCATCCACATGAGATCAGTAAGTACTGGCTGTGGGCTCAGATGGGTCATTTTAAGCTGCTATACATCTGTCAGTTGACACAAAACTAAAACTGACATAGCCAGAGAAAACCCAGTGCAGATTCTTATGGTTCAGGCTTCAACTGAGTCAGAATATTAACCTGTTGATAATTTTTTCCTCTAGGATTTTAAGAAAGATTAAGTTTTAACTGTGAGAATGACTTATCCCAGAAAAGAATGTCATTTTTTAGGAGAACCCACTAAAATACACAAACCAAGTATTTCCCGTGATGTGAAAGGACAGTAAGTAGTGTAAGGAATCCACACTTATGTGGCTGGAGTGTGAAGGTGCACCAGACAAGATGACTTACCCATTTTGGTTCATTATTTAAAATACTGTTCCATGGAAACAATGGGGAAGGCAGAACAGAGAAACAAACCAGGAAAGCCTCACACTCAAAAAACCAGGAAAGAAAACCTCTGACTTGCCTTAGGACAAATTAAACAAATAAAGGAAAACCATTCAGCTATCCCACGCCCCTTCTCACAGCTCAGTAACAGCAAACTTACTCTCTGCCTCTCATTCTGGACCCTTCTGCACCAAAATCACAAACAGCCCAGGATATTGCTAATATTCTGGTTTTATATCCCGAGTTCACCTGCTCTGGGGTTAACTCCCTTCTTTTTCTGTCTCCCACCTTTATGCTTTCCTTGGATTCACCAGAATATTAAATTTGAGATTTTAAATTCAATCTACATTTTCTTAAAAACATAAAATATGCCCATTTTATGGGGAATGTGAACAGAAAATTAATGGTAAGTCTGTGAAATGTGAGCTCTTAATTAAAAGAGCGAAATAAAATCCCAAATCTAGCCAGACAGTTCCAATATCGCTGCTTCCCAGATTCACTCCCCTTTATTCCAAGCTCTTGGCTCCTAATCTCCCTCTCGAAGGACGCCGTGAGCCCTCCATCTGCCTGACCCCCATTTTCATCCCTCCGCCCCAAACCAGCACCACCCAGGAGCTCCAATGGGGTTGGCATGGTAGCTGCCACTGGCATGAGAACCCTGAGCAGAAACCAGAGGGAGCCACAGAATTAAAATGAATGCCGCCTGCAAACATGGGCCAAAGATGAAGTTTCTATCTATTCAACTGTTGATAGTAGGTACATTTCTGCTAAGAAAACCATTCTCCAATCACCAAACTTGAGGAGGATTTTGTTCATTTCAATGTCCACTCAGAAACTATGCAAGGGCCATCTAACGTAGTCCCATGTTTGAAATTATATGTTAAGACCTTGGAGAAATCTCAACTCAGCTTTTTTTTTTTTTCACCAAGAAAGCAAAATAGTTAACTAGGATCCTCTCTCCTGAAAGGCTACTGGGAAACCTGCTGAGTGAATTGACATAGGTTCACTGCCTTAAGGCTGACACGTGACACTTTCTCGAAGCAACTAGTAGCGGAAAGTCTGTACTCAGTTTCCCTCTGTTTCATGTGCACAGGCTGATTCCCCACACTAGACTGTAGTCTCTGAGGCAGAGACGAATTCTTCTTTGGCATCCCAAACTGCACTTTAAGCATATGGTTTGGCATATGTTAGACAATGCAAATATTCGCTATTTTGTCTTAAAATTATTTTAAAGCAAATTTTAGTTGCTTAGTTGTTTTTTTTTTAAATGTGTTAAATTGTCCCCCTCCCTTTTTTTCTTTTTTTTTTTAATTTGGAAAAGAGAACAGACCTTATTCGCTAAATAAAGCCAAGCAAATCCCATTAAGTTCTTTACTGTCTTAATTATAAGGTAAGCTGACTGACTCTTTTGAAGGAGGAGCTCACTTTTTTCTTCCAGACCTTCACTCTGCTTCTGACCCTATCACAAAACATCCAGTAAAGGCTCACTGTGGTGAACCTTCATAACTTGCAGTTAAAGGCAGAGTTCTGCTGACTTGGTCATTTCTATCACTTGCTTTACTTGTCCCTTTCTCATTTTTCCTCAGCCTCCAAACAAGACGCATTCTGAAGACATCTGAAGACATTCCAGCTCAAGAACTGACTGTGGACAGAACCCTAACCTCTTCTAAACCAAAAGCTGACAACACCAAGTAACAAATTTTCCTCCTTAAAGATAAGAGTTATCTTTCTAGTTAAGGCTCCTGGAATCTGCTTTTTTTGTTTTTTAATCCTAAGGAATTTTACCTTCTAGCACTATGTAAGACCGATATCTAGGTGCACACAAGTCTTTGAGCAATGGATATGCACACTAGAATGTTTCTATAACAGATGAAATAAAACCACAGATTTTACCTTAACAGATAAGCTTTAAAAATTCCCTTCGAACATTTTACTTTGCACTACTGACCTGATTTTGGAGTCACTGAGCTATTTTAGAATTTCAGTGATAGGATGTGTGCTCTGATTCTCCTCGTTCAAACACAATGCTGCCATTTATCAAGAGGGCAGAAAACGAAAATTTTTCTTTGTTTAAAAGAAAAACAGTATTTTGATTACTTGAAACAGCCATACTAGAATAACATTCTGTATTACATTTGTGGCTCACTTTCAAATGTCCCCACACCTCCACTCTTCTTTCTTAACTGGTAAATAAAAAAATACTAGAACAGAACTTTAGTTTCAAAGTTTCTTACAATTTACAGGGAACGGATCTTTAAAAAATTTATCCTTTGCCTCGACATTTTGATCTCGTTTTTACTTTTTTACGGTTTGGATCTCAGGACAAAGTAACTGGGGCTGAGGAAGTAGTAATCAAAGAAGTTATTTTATTTACAATGTTAAAGAAGCCAGTGTTCTATGAAACAAAACAAAATCAAAAACAAGATAGCTCAAAACTTTCCCTGAAATTTTCTCATGACAAAAATGTTCTCTACCTTATTGGGTTGTGGGTTATACAGGTGTATATACATTTTTCGAAAAAACAAGCTTTACTCTTACAATCTCTATATTTTACTATGTGTAAATTATGGCTCAATAAAAAGATTTAAAAAAAAAAAAAACCTTTCTGCAAATCACATTTCAACAGCTGCTGCCGGTAATCCATCTCAGACCTGAATTTTCTGTAGGTTAACAAGAGCCTAAGGCCAAAGAAGGAGTCGCCCTACACAAAAGCTACTGACACCCCTGCCCTCAACTCTCCAGAAACTTCCATCCCAAATCTTTCTTCATTCTGGAATTGCCCTAGATATGAAATTCCACTCACCTCAACTGACTGAGAAGGCATTTTCAGTTTGGTGAGCTTGGCTTTGGCAGGCACTTTTAAGTCGGTTTTTTCAAAGGTCTGTTGCCGGTACTCCTCCGGCAGTGGTTTCAGTTCCGGAGACTCACTAGGAGCCTGATCTTGACCGTCCATGGGCCGGACATAAGCCGTGGGCTTCTGCTGCATTGCAGTGCTTTTTGAGGGAAGGGAGGGTGGGGGGAAAGTCTGAGAAGGTGGCTGGGGAGGGGCTACCCCAAGGCTAGCGACTGCCACCAAACTGTCCTGAGGGATCTCTTTATCACGGACCTTTACCGGCAGGTCCTTGGGAGACTTGGCTGGGCAGTAGCCTTTACTATTATTATTACTGCTGTGAACATGGCTGCTTCCTTGCATCCTGGGAAGAGTCTGCTGGTTGGAATGTATAGGTGACAAAGGGGGTACTGGGGAAGGTAAAGAGAGTAAAGGACAAAGCTCCCTCTCTGGAGCTAAGTCTGTCACTGAAGCAGAGTGGTCTCCATCAGCTCTGCGGTCACCATTTTTGTGATGACCAGACCTATAGCCCTCCTGACCAAGGCGATCTTGGGTCAGGTGCTGGCTGTCCGGGGGACCATAGCTTTTAACATGGAGACTTGACATTGGTTCCATTCTTGGTTGTGCCATCTTTGGATTGTGGCTAATGTTACCAACAGGCAGTGGTCCAGAGGCAGGAGTGCTAACAGGCTGGTGATGAACGCTAGTGTTGAAGGAGTGAGATGGAATGCTGCTCCCTTTCTCAGGAAAAAAAGGATATCTCGGCTTTCCCAACCTATTTTCGGAAGCATCCAAGCAATGAGTGTAGGACTTGGTAGTAAGCAACTCCTTTACTTCTTCGTAGTTTCCCAACATGTTCTGTATTCGACTGGATAGCTCATCACCTTTTTCTGTCTGAAAAAAGAAAAATAAGACAGCAAAGTCAGATACTAAAACAAACGAACAACTAAGGAAAACCAACATTTAATAAGCCATGTTACATGACACCATTAAAAAAGAAACACTTTGATTTAATGTGTAACGCAGAATTTAAAGTGTAATTTAAACTCAGCTACCCTGTTGAGAAGCCTGTCGTGGACAATTACTACATACAGGAGACTAACATTACAAAAGAAAACCACAACCTTTGGTAATTGTGACTAATAAGTTTCAGAGAATGTTCATATTTTGTTTTCAGAAACAATCTCTAGGATAAGTTATTTTATTTTCATCTTTGTAGCCCTTGTTCAAACTCAGTTTCAACACAGAGTTAAATATTGTGGTAAATCAGACTTTCTAATATAAATTAAATACCTTGTAGGGCTCTCCAAAAAGGGGAATCTTTTCAGGAAATGCCTCTTTCTCTTGGTGAGCTTCCTGGTTGCGTCTTTCCTTCTCTCTAATTCGAAGCAGGTTTCTGTCTTCATTGTATAAGCTGTTTCAGATGCCACAAAAGAACAAAAACAATAAAATGTATCAGTATCCAAGTTTTGCTGTGCACATGTACGTGTTTGAGGGAGGTGAGGATAAGTCGAGAAGTGATAACAAGGGAGATAGATGATTTAAAGAAAGCGAAAAGTCTCTAAACTCACTCCTAGATTAAGGTTAAGTCAACGGGCTGTGACTCTCCAGCCTTGGTTCTGGCTCCAGAAACCCAAGCATTCACCCTGGGTTACTGCCTTCGTGGCTCAGGACTGACTCCAAACTGAACAGTCTTTTATAGGCAGTGGTGGAATTAAGACAAGATTAATGATATTTTTACTTTCAGCTTGCAAAATATGGAGTAGAGTTAGAAGCTTTTCATCTGAAAGAGTCAGCAGGATGTGAACTTTTAAAAAGCTGTTTTCCTGGACCAGTACTGCACATTTTGGAAGATTAAAATCAAAAGACTTATTTCATAATTAAAAGATTACCAGACACCCAAAACAGCATTTAGTTTATTCTCAGCCTACTCTACAGGGAGTGTCCTGGCATGTAACCTCAAGATGATCATTCTTCTTTCTCATTTCAAATGACAAGGATGGGAAAATCCAATTTTAGATCTAAGCTCTACCTACTGATATAATCTGATTGCTCTACTGAAACTATGTAAAAATGTACCCTAAATCATGAGCCCTGGCACCAAAAGCGTTAAAACGCATTCGCTAACAGACAAAACACAGCAATGGAAACCAAAAAGTAGTTTTAGCTAACGTCTAAACCAAAAGTGGGCTTGCCTCATGTCAGCAACACAGGCTCCTCCCCGCCAACCAGCACATGTGATGCATAATAAGGAAAATAAGAACTATAAAAGACGTCTGCCCTCACAGACTTGCTTCCAGGGTATCTACTGAATCTTTTCCCCTAACGATATTTGAATAAATAAGTAGGAAAATATTCAGCTGTCTCACTGAGACTATATGTACCTTTAGAAATGCTAGCCATGATGTCATACACCTTCCCCCTACCCTGGCCTCTGTTCTCATGACTTCTATTCCCTCTGACAAGGGCCTACTTGCTGGCTCCCTGCCTTCCCCAAATCTAGTCCCTCTAACTCAGCCTTCTCATGGAAAGAAATCTAATCCAAGGCCCTAGTTCTCATGTCACTATCCATATTTTAAAATAGCAAGCATTTGATGGCTCTTTACTGCTGGAGGATAAACTCTAAATCCTGGCTTTGGCATTAAATTCCATTCCCTTCCCTCCCCCCCTCCACCCCCCCACGCACACATAATCTGATACAGATCTACTCTAGAAATTATCCCACTGTCTCCCTGCAGACCTGCCACATGCATTCCACTTGACAGTATTCCCCCAAACATATCCTATAAATGGCAGCCTCTTGCTCTCATCTCTATCCCAGAAGGCCCCTTTTACTGAAAGACCACAATTCCTCCAGGGCCAGCTCACCTAGGAAGGATAATTCTCTTGTAAACCACCTCTATATTTCAGTCACACCAGCCTATGTCCCACTCCTCAGTGATACTTTCATTCTAATCACACGAATTTCCTCTGCCTCTCTCTCAACAACACACTCACATCCCCCACTTTCGGCTACCAGCAAATCTCTAGAGTGACTCCAATGTCACCTAGTCTGAAGGCTTCCTCAAACCCAACCAGAACTTGCCAAGTGAACACACTGCGTGGTTCTCTCTCCTCTCCTTTCCCCTAGAGTGTGAACTCCATCATAGCAGAACTCATATTCCTCTTTCTTCTGGTGCTAAAGCATGGACTTGGCATACAAGGTGATTATTAAAGATTTTTAATTAAAAAAAAAAAAAAACAGCCACTGTGCTTAACAGTATATTTTTATAAACCTCCTTGTAATTATCTAAAAAAAAATTTAACTCTGGAAGACATATGCAAAAGCGATTTTTAAATAATTATGACCATCTAAAAAATATGATCTCCTACTATTTCCATAGCTTTCAATCTAAAGGTGGGGAGAGGCTAAACCACCTAGTTGAATTCATTAGGATATGGTAAAGAATTATCTGCTTAGACAATCATATCAAAAACTTTTCCTAGATGGGTATCTCGATTTCAGATTTTAGGAAAACTCTTAAAACTATGAAGTGAACAATTTACGTTAGTCAACACACTAAAAAAGTTGAGGAGAAACTAAACCAGAAATTGGCTACAGAAAGTCTTCTTTAATAGTCCAAATCTCGCACATTTCAGACAGATTTACTTCTGTTTGATAGTAGCACAATGGACTTGACGACCATTTAAGAATTCCTTACAATGATTTTATGATTTTGGTAACTGCTCTTGTTGGCTCAAAAAAGAGAGTAACATTAACATACAACCATGAGAGCCAAGTAAGAGGACTGATTAGGAAGTAACTTTTTCTCTTCGAACTGCATTGCAGCCACTTTGTTTGCAGGCACAGGTGGGCATGCAACTGTCTTCTGAGCAGCCTGAACTCTCAGGCTATTTTCCAAAACTACCTGGTACATCTGCTTTGCTCTCTTCCCCACAAGGGGAGTTCTCCCTTTCCTGATTCTGCTGCTTACAACAGTGGAGTCTTGACTGCTTTAATAGCTCGTGAGTAAGTGGTCACAGCCTCAGGATCTGCTTTATAAGGCAGAGTTTTACCCACTTCTGAATAATTGCTACCTTTGTCTCAGAAAAGGGAACCCCAAATGGCAAAATTCTCAGTTCCAGATTGAAAAGTAAGGGTGTGAACAGCAGCACCTCAACTACCAGGCTGCTTGAGGTCCTCACTTAATTTTCCTGTCAACTCCACACACATCTTTAAGAAAAACTACACTGGTTTAAAATTACTAAAGTATTTCTAAACTGATCAGCTCAGTATTGGTTAGGTTTTACCATGCTTCCAGATTTTCTTTCCCAAATAAAAACTGCTACAGAAATAAGAAGAACCCAGTTTTTTTATAAAATTCCTAACACTGGCTTATTGCTATGTGACTCAAAAATCATGCCTCCCATGGGGAGGAAATCCCATTAAATTAAGGGTTCTGGTTAATTAAGGTTTTATTTCATTAGTTGAAAAAAAATTTTAACCACACCAAGAGTTCACTGGGAGACATATAATACTATATACTAATTTTTCAACAAACTTTGAACATACATTTTTTTTTTTTTCCTATTCACCATCCCCCTTTAACTGAAAAATCTCAAAATAGTGAGGAAAGACAGCACGAGTATCACTGGTAGGATGAATTTTATAAGGTCTAGACTTTGAGAGAAACTCACACTCACCCACAGTGTCTGATGGGCAACTCCCTATTGGGTCTCACTCACCAAGGCTCCTGGGCAGAGGCGAGGAAGGCAGAAGAAACAGGAAGTGAAGTGCTCAGTCAATGGTTCTCAAGACTGCACAGGATAAGCTGTGAGCCCGCATTCTTCTGGGTTGCCTAACTTCTTGTAGCTAACACGGTTTGCCAGCTGTACTGGGTAGTCTTCTGATTTACTTGGCTTTTACTTATTCCAAGTTTGCAATAGCTTAAGAAATAGTTTGTTAAAATGACTAGGCATCTTTTTTTCATGAATATTTTCTTTTTCTTGGTTCCATTTTGAAACCAGGGTAAACAGAAATTTTAAAAAAATATGAAAACAATTCATAGCATGAGCAAACCATTGTTCAGTATTCACACGTCGTTTTTAAAGTGAGGAGGGGGTGGGAGAATTTTAAATGAGGGGATTTTAAGAAGCAGTAAATGTCCTACACGATTCACAAACTCTGTAATTACTCTTGAATAATTACAAGTTGACTCTCACTTCATTTAATTAAAGGTATTTTTTCCTCTGGTGTGGAGGAAAAAAACACATTCTTGCTCTCACAGGATAACCTTAACCCAACATCAGCCTGGTCAGACTCTTTCTCACTGTTCCACAAGTTCTCCTTCACTGATTTCTACACAGCACTTTGCATTAGAGTTGAGGTTCTTGAATCTTAGCATCAGAATCAGCTAGGGGGCTTGTTAAAACAGATTGCAGAAACCTAGCCCCAAAGTTTCTGATTTAGTAGATCTGATGTGGGGCCTGAGATCTGCGTGTTTAACAAGTTTCTAGGTGATTCTGAGGAGTACAAGAGAGCACACTCTTTCTGGGCTGTAAGGATTACTTACTTTAGGCTTATCAAAAAACAATAACAATGATGACAGCAGCAGCTCGGCCAAGGACTGTCACCACTTAGCATCTGTTATTCAGTTGGCCCTGATTTAGGTACATCAAATCTACTTCCTATTTAATTTTCACAACTCTTGTGAAAAAGCGTTTATTAACTCCATTTTCCAGGTGAAAAAAATAACGCTCAGTTATTAATTTGGCAATAAATGGTAGATCTAAAAATTTAAAGGCAAGCCCGCCTGGCACCAAAGCTTGTGTTCTCAAACATATTCTGTAAGCAAAACTTTCAGGCTGTGTTAAATAGGCTAATGACCAAAAATAATAATAATAATAGTAATAAGGTGTGTTAACTTGCAATCACTCATAATTCTTTATAATTCCTTAGTCTCAAGGGGGTACACATCAACAATTCAGGTAGTACCCTTGCCAGCAGAGCAGTCTCAGAGCATAAAATATGTTTAGTTAAATGTATCCATACAGGTCTGTCCTTGCCTAAAGACCTGAAAGAGGGCCCTTCAAGAGAGGGTTGGCCGACAGCAGGAGCTGCTCTTCAAGTTATAAAAACTGTGCTACAATTCTCATTGTAGAGCTTTCATAAAATTTACAGATTTGAGGTCATTGACTCTATAATAACCTCTGAATTCAGAAGTCATCTCTAATGTGCTCAGAGGCTCTTCACATTAATTTCTTTCAAGGACAAGCTGTAAATAAACTTGCCCTGAAGTAGCCACTGTACGCCCAATATTGGGTTGTTCCTATTAACATCTGGCTGGCTGACAAAGGCCATGTTCCTAGGGCCTCAACGCCAGCTTTCTGATCAGCCCAGGAGTCTCCACTGGGGAGAAAAACATCAAGTCACGTGGTGATTTGAAGCGGCTGACTGCACACAAACCAAGTCCGCGTGTTGATGTGCCCCTGGGGAGGGTGCAAAGTCTGACCAACCGGTAGAAACCCATGAGTTCCACAAGTCTGCAAAAATATTTTTAGATAGAAAATAACTTTCAGTAGCCAAGTTCTTGCTTTTGGATCATATACTACTATCCACCATCTGCAAAGTTCAACATTGATGCATCAAAAAGATCTCTGTGAAACATATCCAACCATCTACTAGTCCTCGTTTTTTTTTTTTTTTTTTTTTTTTTTTTAATTAAGTGAACCAGACAGACCAATGAGGAACACCACAGGCTTCAGTTTCCAGTACCTGTTGAGAGCTGCGACATGTGAGACTCACCCTGCAGAACACAAATGCACAAGTCATTACCCAGGTGGCCTGCGCCACAGATGCTTCCGCGGACAGAATCCCACCACTCTGTAAATCAGCACAGGAGCCTGCACGAAGCCTGGAAACCTAAAACATGCCAGGGCGCTCGCACTTTCAGAGAGGTGGTGAAACTCCTGAGGAATGCAGAGCTGCCCATTCAGCCCCTGAATGCAGTCATTTAGTCAACCCCATGCTGGGACCTGTCAGGGTACATTTACTCGGGCTTTTCAAACGCTTCTCCTGGGGGGTATGGGAGGATGTGTGAAAACATTGTGGTAAAATAAAGAAATCACAGCTCCGTAAGGATTAGTGAGAGTGATTCCCCCCTTTTCTCTGTCCCTTGCACTAAAAAGAGTCTGTGCCAAAGGAGGAAAAGACAGTAACAGTAAGGCCTGCGTTGGGCCTCAGATGTGGGGCAGCACACTGGCTCTGCGATCATCTGGCTGCAAGCACCTTCTTCCAGGCTGAGCCCATGGACCCTGCTGCTAATCTAGGTTAGTCATGCAGGATTGCTGAATGCCACTGGGCGCTTCCATGGCAACTCTCAGCCCCCAGGGTAGGCTGTGCACAGCTGACTACCCATTTATCACCCTTGACTGGTCACTTCACACAGACCTTCCTCTGATGGATGTGGCCAACTCTCTCTAGAACTCACGTTTAAAAGTTTAACTCTCCCCTGGAGGATGGAGTGTAATTTCTCCTGTGTATTTCTCTTTGAAAGCATGGAAGAGACAGTTGGCAGGAAGGAAAGGGAAAATTCTTAAAATCAACAGTGCACATTAATTATGGAAAAGAATGAGTCTTTTTACTGTTTTAGTGGGACTATGACATTCTGATTTGAACGTACAAAAGAGAGAACGAAACATAAAACTCACAAGTCTGTTCACACAAGTTGGGCAACCCTGGCTTAGAGTGGTGATTTAAGTGTCACGAAGTGATGAAGGCAAAAGGACAGCAAGGCTGGGTTGCTACTCGTTGTGCAAGTGACTTCTTTTATTTTGGAAGCTACCCCTATTGACTTTTTAAGTCCATCTTCTGGCCCTTTGTTTCCATGTTCCTCTATTCCCACAATGTAACATCCAGGGGACATTTTTCACACATTGGCTTTATGAGAAAATGTCAATGTATTTCAAAGCACAAAATTAGTTTTGTCATTAAACGGCATGACTCAAATACAATTTAAACATAAGAAATAAAAGTGGCTCCATGTTTGAAGACAGAAGAAATGCTGCCTCAAGGAAATGAAGAATATTCTAATACCTCTCTTGCTTTGTGTGTGTGAAAGAATTTGCAAGTCTCTCTCATAATAAAGTCATTCAGCTAAATCTTCCAGTGATTTCACCTTCTTATACTTCTCCCATCACCTAACACACAATAAATATAAAGAAAAAAAATTAGATTTAATCCTAAAATATCTGATTTTATATAGAAAATAAATATCACCCAAGTGAAATGACAAAATAACATTATGTCACAGTTGTTTCCTGGAGGAGCTCCCAGGGGATCATCTCAAAGCAACAGCTCTCTCTGCTATATTCACTTCTGCTTGCCACAGAATGCTCGGCCTCATTATAGTACAGAAAGAATTGTATGCGACTCCATTTTACAAAACTGAATCAATCTTTAAGATATTTTACATACCTTAAAGGCATACTATGAGTTTTAAATTGAGACAGCCTCTACCTGGGCAAACTTGAATAAAAAGTATGCCACTTCAATTCTAGCAAGAGACATGGTAATTTACCTTTCAAAATGAATCTCAAAGTACTTCTGACTGCATGTTACCATGAAGCGAGGGTCTGCGAGGATATAGTTTATAAAAATCAAAGTACCAGATTAGGGTGGAGGAGGTAGCTGGTAGTGTAGTGGTTTAAGGAGTATTTTGTTTAAATATTGTTTAAACATTCTTTTCACCAAAAAAGGATTCAGTTATTATTTGTGTAGTTAAAAGTTCTGATTTAAAAAACAAAGAAACAGCCTCATATACGTATAACGATATCAAGATCAAGGGTAAAGAAATATTGCAGTGTTGATTATTTTGGCAATAACTCTCACTGGAACCTCTGAAAATGGATTTTGGACCCTGGACTCAGTCTTAGACCGTTACTAAACGATAACTATAGACCCACCTGTATAGAGCAGTGCATTAGAGACTGTGTTCCAAAGTTCAAACGCCAGCCGCTGCTGTTTCTGAATTGTAGTCATCTCACTATAACCCATTTTATTTCTCTTACTAGACCATAGAAATATATGTCGAGAGGCATTTTTTTACCCTACAGATGGAAAAGCACAAGAACTTGTCTTCTTCATTAATTGGTCTTAAAGGGGCGTGGGGGAAATTGTGTGGGTGGGGATACTCAACTCCAACAAAAGTAGGCTGAGGGGAAAGGCGTCTAACGCATTCTCACGTGCAGTACATCAAGTCCTTTGCCATCCAAACACATCTTAAAAAAAAACTAGTGCTGACTAAGGAAGGCCAATGTCGAATGACACAATTACACAAAGCACACCAGTGAAATCACTCTCAACCTCAAGGGTTTGACAATCTATACCTAGAGGTAAAAATTCGTTTTTAATGTAACTTGAAATGAGAACATATTAATGTTACTGACAATTTCCAGAGAACTTAGTCTCTGAAAAGTGTTCCCTAAAATGCTGCCAGTACTCACTGGCAGTTAACTGAAAGGACATACAGAAATTACCCCCTATCATGGAAACAGGTTCACTAGAGCTAAATCAGCCACCTGACTTGTTATTTATGTCTCCCCCTTTAGTTTTAAAGGTCCCTGGTGACCAGAGCCACCTCTGAACGCCTACTTTGCTGGCACTGCAATTTGGCACCAATCAGAAACATAGGCAGACGCTGCTGGCTCTTCTTCTGCATGTCTGGTCTGTACTCGGATCGGCCAGAGCGCTGGACTCCTTACCATGCTGTCCTTAATACACACTCAACCGACCATGAAGGACCACACCACATGCTTATAAAGTAATGAGGCTGGTGAAAGTCTGTATCATTACAGCCACAATTAAAAGAATGCTGTGGTCACAGACTAAGAAAGAATGTGGATGAGCAAGCTTGAAGTTTTGTTAACCTTTCTGAGCTCCCTGCTGCCTAAAGGATTAAAGTTGATGGGTGGATATGCCAAGCAATGCCCTTCGCCACCTGCCTTCCACTTACCTCTCAATCCTCATGGAGTGTCCACTTACCGCCTCATCTTTTGACTCTCTGACCACAAAGAACTGGGAGCACAGCCCTTCTCTCTGCCAGTTCTCTAATGAATTCCTAACTTGACTTTCAAAACCGTCCAAAATATCACTGCCTCTAGCCTCAACCTCCACTCTCACCTCCCATCCCCTGCTGTGAAAGATTTCTTTCTCTAGAATACATCTGCTCTTGCAAATCTGTCCATGTTTACATACACGAAAAATGAGATGGACTGTGCATGTGCCTACAGATTTTCCTTATTGGACTGTGAACTCCTTAAAGGCCAGGACTATTCCTCACAGCACAGTGGTTAGCAAAAAGTGATGCTTAATATACATCTTTGAAATGATTACAGTTGACCCTTCAGCAACACAACTTTGAACTGCACGGGTCCACTTACACACAGATTTTTTTCAATAAATACCTGTACTATTTTTGACCCATGGTTGGGAGGCTGCAGATGCAGAGGGCTAACTGTATGCATTGACCTACCTACCCCATTTTATACAGAGGATTTCAGCATCCGTGGATTTTGGTGTTTGTAGGGGAGGGGAGGTCTGAAACCAATCTCCTGCATATACCAAGGAACTAAGGTTTTGGGGAGTCAAAAATTATATGAGGATTTTTGACTGCACAGGGAGTCAATGTCCCTAATCTCTCTGCTGTTAAGGGCCAACTGTATATTCGAGCATTACTCAATTTCGAACAATCCAGAATTCTTTTAAATCCTGCAGGTCTCATGTATTATTTGATGACAAAATATGATTCACTGTCTGATAACTAAAGCTGACTTTACCAGACTGTTGTACCCATCAAATGAGTCAAACCTAGAAGAAAGCTGACATCACTCTTTCCTAGATCAGCCGTGAAAGCTGCCTTTGGCTAAAAATACCATATGTTTATCAGGTAATGTTACAGGTTTTATTCTCCGGTTTGCCATACTTACTAATTTGTCATCAAAGTCCAAGTATACAACATTAAAAAAGAATGTCTGGGTAATATTTATAGCAAATACACATTTAATTTTAAATCAAGTTTCAGAACAATATTAATAAATTGTCTCTCAGATTAAAATTTCAACAAAAATCCCACAATGAAAAATCTCTTCGTGCTGCTATAAATGCATCGTGTGGAAAAACAAAAAAAAAGATCTAGAGAGATAATTTTAAAATGCTAATCAGATTATGTGGCGCATACCACTGCTGAAAGTCCTCCTAGACTTCCCTTAGCTTTCAAGATTAAAATCCAGAAGGCTGGCCTATAAGCTTCCATCCTCAGCACACTTCATCTTAATTGCTACCAAATGTATTTCCCTCCCCATGCCCTTCCTCAACTACTAGCCACAGTGGCCTTTTCATGCCTGGAACAGGTTGATCCCAGTCTGGATTTTCTGTCTCTAGAGCTGAGACTAACATTGTTACTAATATCTCAGGTTATATAAATCAACTCTTCAGAGAGGTCCCAGATCTAAATGACCACTTTGCCCCATCAGCAGGAGCTGTCTAGCACTTTGCTCTGCTTTATCTCTTTTTATCACTATCTAAAATTATCTTGTGTATTCATTTATCTGTTTAATTATGTCTGGCTCCTCACACTCACTTCCAGGAAGAATGTAAGCTCCAGGTCAATCACCTTTTCTCTCTTGCTCCTCACTATTTGCCCAGCACTAACTCATTTGGCTAAAAGAATATTGGCTGAATGGATGGAATTCTGCATACAGCGACAAAGATGCAAGTAGTGGTTTCCTTCTTTTTTAATCATACGATTTGAAGTTAACAAAAGCATTTTTGGAAGGTATTTTTTAAAAAACTAGGCAGTTATAGACAGTATCCTGTGAATAACTGTAAATTAATACATCAAATTTTCAAGTGCCACACACAGAAAGCAAGAGCAAAACAAATCATTTCCAAATTCATCTTGTGTCTCATGAGACTGCTGAAATGCTCTAAAGGGATTAAAAAAAAAAGTAACTCTTCTCTTAACAAATTATTCAGGAGCAAGTTGGTTTTTTGTGGTGGTTGTTGTTTTTAAAGAAGAGACTCATTCTAGTCATAAGAAATCAAACATACTAAGTGGGTTTTGTCACTTTAGCAGCTTAAGCACCAAATAATTCCCAACACACACCAAGCTGAATTAGTCTATAGAACAGCTTGGAAAACTGTACAAGATTTACAACTCCAAAAGGAAGAGTCCCTCCCAACGACTGAACTTCTAACACACACATTCCAGAAAACCAATTGCTCCGCATACGATAAGAAGAACCGTTTGAAACCGGGCCAATGTACCAAGCACAGCTTCAGCCAGAACAAATGCTCAGCATTTAGACTTGCTAACCAACAGCAAAAAGCAACAGGAAAAGGCTTACACTTGGAAAATGAAAGGAACAGCAATGTCTGTGTATTGATAAGAACAGTGGGGAACAATAGGATAACAAGGAAACTGGCAAGATGCAATTTCTCTAAAGAAGGAAATATTAAGAAACATTTATTTTTGAAATGAGTACAAAGAGACCCATCAACACATTTTTCAGTTACTGAACAAATCGAAAAAAAAAAAAAATTGTAGGGCTCCTCTTCTATCCATTTAATGGAGCTCATTCCATTATGGGAGAATATATCTAAAACCAGATTCAAGGATTCTCCATTCCACAATCAACACACAACCTCCAGTAGCAGAAATCGTCAATTATATTTTAAACCTAGTGAAACGGGCTGCTGTGGACACACACACATAGAGAAGCTTTCTAAGAAAAAGTTTTTCTCAGGCTCTAACAAAAATATGGACATAAAAACACAAAGATATCTAATGTTATTTGCATATTACACAAAACAGACAACAAAAATATAAGAATAAAGTGTTCATATAAAAATGTTTTCACAAAATAGTTGGTATTTTTTTCTTTACATCTTAACTTACAGTTCTCTCTTTTGGGTTAATTGCACATGTCACACTTGTTTTCATAGAAATTAATACCACAAAAAGTAGAGGCAGTCTCATTATTCTATTACCATTTCATTCCACAGACATTTCAAGTAGGAAGAACAGGAAGATTATTATAGAAGAAAGCTGAAAACATGTATTGGTATTTTATATGGCAACAAGCAACAATTACATGTTTCTAAATATTCTCATTTTCATCATAACCCCAGCTCACCTCCTACCACCCGCTATAACTGGCATCTCCTAAAAGCTAAACAGTAAGTCATTGTTTTTCTGGAGGAGTCTTTCTTCATTTTGACCTCTGCTAAGCAGGGTTATGATCCTTAAAAAGCTTGCAGGATTCTTAGGGCTGAATTTTGGCCCAGCCATGAACGTTTATATGCAGAATATATCATCTTTTCCCCATCTCTGCCAACAGGCAGTTCACTTGCATAAAACAAAGGGTATTTATCAAATTTTAATAAAGTGTCTCTCCACCTTTTTCAATGCTAGCAACTAGAATCTGAGAGTTCAATTAATTTAAAAAGAAACACACTTTGGAATTTTTAGAGACTGTCTTTATAATGCTTTCAAATTTTCATTTTTAGCTCTTTTTGAAAAGAAGCTAATATAATTATTGTAAGGAAACAATAAACATTCAAAATTACCAAATACACTGATAAGTTATATTAAGCAAGGCTTCTAATTGTAAATTAATATTGTTCTGAATATTTTCTTCAAACATAACTGCATTTTAAATATTATTTATGTCACTTAAAAGTTATTTAAGAGCACAAATGCTCTTATCCCTGGTTTTCAGTAAGTCCAAGATCTTAAGCCTCACAGAATGGAAACAGAAAATCTATTTGTTTCAGTTAAATACCGACTCCCTCCAATGTGCTATACCTAAGAAGATTGCACAATCTACTGGAAGAAATACAGAAGGTGGGGCAGCGGGGGGAACCAAAGAGTGATTGTAGAGGTTGGTTACAAGTGCTAAAGAATCAGAGGAAGTCTAAATGGAAGAGCCTGGGATGATTTAATTAAGAGCAGTGACATCTGAGCTTGAAGGATGAGCAGAAGTTTGGGAAAGAGGAAGGGGCCCCTAGCCCCCTACTGAGAAAGCTTTTAAGTCATGGAGGAGTGATCATTCACCATGGGGTGTTTGCACCCATTCTGTTTACCTCATTCCCCAGCTCCAAGTTTCTCCAAAGAACCAACTCGTCCCCCGCCCCTCCAAAATAATAATTTGTGGGGATGACAGCCTTTTGCAGCCATCTCCTCCACGGGGCTGGCGTTGAGCCTCAATGATCTTTTAGGGCAACAATCCCCTGATAATGGGCTGCAGACTTTCCTCAGCTTGAAACAATGATCTCAAATTACTGTGCACATGGAAAACCGTCAATTTTAGAAAATAAACAGAGTGGGTATATCAAAGTTTAAAATGCAAATGGACTTAACTGTGGCCTCAGATAATCACAAAAGCAAAACTGATCACTCTTCCCACACCCTCTTTCCTCCTCATTGCCCCAAAGAGCTAAGTCTTGTTGCCCACAGAGCACCAGCCCACTCATTACGGATACGGATTCTTGCTGTGCAAAGTTTGGCCAGACTCCCAAATTTAAATGATTTTACAGCATTTTCAAGACCTCCATGGATCATTGTTTGCTGAACCATAAGTCAAAATTCTACAATTAAAAAAAGTTCAGTAAATTTCAAAGAAAAATTTAATTAAACATCCCCACTCCAAAATGTTCCTTAGTTTCCTGACATGTTTAGCCCAGAGATTTAGACTTGTAGGTAAAATCAGTTAAAGGAGAATAAGGCTACCAGTGGTAAAGAGTGGGAAATTTTGGTAAAACATTTCTCTATTTGATTTAACATTGATAGACACTTAAATTTCAACCTTAAAAAATGTGTTAAAGCACTAGACAAGGGATTGGCAAACTATGGCCTATCTAGCTCAATTGCCCGTTTTTGTAAATGAAGATTTGTGAAATGCGGCCCTGCACATTTGTTTACATACTGTCTATGGCCGCCCTGGTCCTAGGACAGCAGAGCTGAATAACTGCAAAGTTGAGTAGTTGCAGCAAAAACCACATGCATGGGGAAGCCTAAAATATTTACCATCTGGTCCTTTACAGAAAAGGTTTGTCAACTCTCAGACCTGAGTTTACTAAGAAAAATAAAGGGTGAATTTTAAAGTTCATTTTGAAGTTTTTCATTTTAAAGAAGTAGCGTGCAGACTACTTATGAAATAATTTCTGCTGGAAGATATCAGCCTTTCAGCAATACCAAATTTCTCTCTCATCAGCTTTCCTGACTTGAGGGGGGAAATTTTTTTAAATCTCCACTCTAATGCCTTACTCTCTTATTCCAAAAGACAGCGTAATGCAATGTGTGGTGGAAAGTATGTCAAGCTGGCGGCCTTCAGGTTCTAGTGCCTGCTGTGTGTGATGTTATCTAATGTCTCTATAACTCGACTTCCCCATTTCCATTACCCTGCATGGCCTAACGGTCAACAGCCTCAAAAAGGTTGTCAAAAGCATGGGCTGGTTGGAAGTTCACGTCCATTCCAGTCACTAGTTCCAGCTGTATTTCCAATGGAATCATGGCTTTCACACTACGAATCTTTATAATAATTACGGGATGGAATAAACAGAAAGGAGACAGCTGGGTAGAAGAAAACATCAGGAGAAGCTTGAGGATTAAAAACTCCCAAGACACTGCGTCCATCCAACTTCCCTGAGCTGCTGACTCCAGCAGGCAGGTGTGGTTTAAGCCAGTGGCTGCTATTAAAGGTCAGAGCTTACTGTTCCTCAAATGTCCTGGTTCTTCAGAAAAGTCTGGTGGAAGGCAGCACCACTAGATTTGAATATCTTGATTTAAATAAAAGGACATCTGACAGGCTGACAGTCAGAAAACGGGTTGACAACCTTGATCAAATGAAACAAAGATCTCCAAGTGAAGGCAGAGTGAATCTTTTACACATATTCACATTTTATTCCTTAGAATTTAAGACCTCCTGGGGGATCTCTAAGGCCACGCTTCCTCCCCCGCCCTCAGGGGGATGCTGCTTCTCTTACAATTCTGGCCCAATCACAGACTCAACTATTCCCTTACATTAAAACAGCAGAGAAATGGCTGGAACATTTATATTAGACTTTACCAAAAGCTACAGGATCACAGAATAAACAGGTTAACATACAACCAGATAATCTGATTGACAAATTACAACTTAAGCATTTCAGCTTGGGGCCCCTGGTTATTTATAGATCCACTGCCAGGTTACTTGGGAAGATATGCCATCACCCCCAGACTTTTCTCATCCTGGCCCAAGAGGGGAAGGCTCTGGGAGCCCTGGGCTCACCCATGCAGGACAAGTGACATCAACTAAGTCCACTTCTTTTAAGAGAGACCCTGCTTTCCTACCCATGACTTACACAGCATAACCCTGAAAGAATACAACCCAATTCTCCTAGCACTCCTCTAAGACATGCACTCTATTAAAGTAGCAGGAGGTGGTTTAGTTACACTCTGTCACATGTACTCTACTGTTACCCCCAAACAGGAAGGACTTAAAGAACAGACAGGGGTCTCTACTCCCCACAGTGTTTTCACTGGGGGAAGGGCCAATTATAAAAAAATTTATCTTTAATGATTTTGGAGTCAGACTCAAGGGTTCAAAATATTTTGTAAAGGTTTTGCTCGTTTTAAAGAAAGGGGTCACCATATCCCTGGATCATAAACATAGAAGAAATTTTAGTGAGTCACAAGAGATTATTTTTTAAAACAATATTCAATATATTTCCAGAGGGTCAAAAATCCCAGAAATTCATTTAAGCACTCCGGGAGAATTCTTAGTGAGACACAATCTGGGTAAAGAAAAATGTACCATAATTCAAAGGTTTTGGTCTGAGACCAAATATAGATAAATAATGTAGATAATCTCTACAAAATGAGATTATCAAGCACATATAATTCATTTTATGAAAATTTAAAAATAGAAATGATATCTTAAAAGAAGAAAAAATAAATAAGAATGTGCATATTTATTTACCTTCTCTTCCCACACGTACATCAAAAAATAGCTCTAAGATTGGTTCTACATCTTAATGGGGGTTTGGGTTACACAGAGGTATGCATTGTCAAAAGGTACCAGCATACTTAAGGTATGTGCATCTCATGGCACATAAATTTTATGGCAACAGAAAAAAAAACAAACCTATAAACACTTTAATGATATACAAGGTAAAGTGTAGAAAGTACACTGATATCTGTAATTTACATTAAAAGCATAAAAGATTATTAATGGATGAATACAGCAATAAAGAGATGAACAAATATCTGGTAACACAAGTATAATAGTGTTAATAGTATAATCTAGGAATAAAGCTTTTTACTGTGAAATTTTCAACTTTTCTGAATGTTGGAAAATTTTCATAATACAATAATAGTAAAAATAACCACAAAAATAAATTAGTAAATATGGCAGGATCTGAGAGGCTGCCGCACACTAGGAACCCCTGCCCCATCTTTTCATCAGATACATTTAAAGACTTTTGGTTAAATCTGAAGTTTTATCAGAAAAGGTTGACTTGGAAGCACACACTCATCTATCAAACGGTACAGTGGATCTCTGTAAGGAAAGGAACTAAAAAGCGGTCCTGAACTTGTGAAGCACAAGATTACATCTGCTGTTGGCAGAACTGAAACAGCTTGAACATATGCGTGCCTGCTCCCTGAGTGTTATCTGTGCATGCACACTGAGCAAAACCTTACCTCACTCCTTCAAAATCTTGCTCTGACTTCTGCTTTTTGGTCTATTGAGAAACTACAAGTGATCCGACAGACACATACACACATTTGGAGGACTAAGTTTCAGGCTCCCATCTGGAAAGTTTTCAGGACAATCTCCTTAGCAACCACCGTGAAGACTTAATTCACTTTCCCCTCCACCCCCTTCCAATCTTCATCTTTAAAAAAAAAAAAAATCCTTGCTTTTTCCTATTTGAGAAGTAGGTTGTGAAGTTGCATAAAAATAATCACTGATTCTTGGCCTATTTCTCCATGTACTGATTTAGTGCCTATAAAGGAACCACCAGAATCACATTTCCTTCTTCATATTTCAAAGTGTTTTTCCTGCAAGTCCTTCCCTATAAAATTACCAAGCCAGAAAGCTTCGGGCTTTGAGGAGAGCCTGGTTCTATGATTCTATTTTTCCTAGTTTGAGTTGCATCCATCTCAGATACAAAAGGCCCAGATTTTAGAAACACATTTCACCCAAATAAATCTGTAATGCAATAGATATTATACCTACAAATACCTTATATCTACAAATCTCCCTTTCCACATATTTTCTTTCTTTCTACATGTTTTCCCCCTTGAGCTAGTTCAAAATGCTGCTGCAATCAACCTCTTCCATGCCAGATAATGTTGAGGCCTCTTGTCACTCAGAATTCTTTCGTTTTTCCTTTAGAAGGCTTGCCCCAGGTCTCTGCTAATGGGTCTCTCACTTCTGACCCCTCTATCACCTCCTGCTACAGAGCAACTGGATGGCCACTCTAGGTCCGCAAATGGAGACTGCCGTTTGTCAGGCTCCCACCATGGCTCTGCTGAATTTAAGGCAGGCAGAGAGGAGGACAGAACATTCTTGTTATCACCATGGTAAGCTGGTCAAGAGCATGGTCTCTGGAATTACCATGGTTCAAACCTGGGCTCTACCACCTCCTGGCTGTGATCCTTCCTTTGCGCAAGTCATTTAACCTATCTGAGTCTCAGTCCTGAAAAGAATATTGAGCTCTTTATCCTATTGGGGTTTTACACTTTCCAAATTCAGTTTATATCCATCCAAATCTTTGCCAATCTCATGTCCCCTCTATTTTAACAAATCCTTTCCTCACCTCCACACTCATAAGTGTTTCTTCCACTTTCTTAACTTCTAAGAGAAGCCTGATCATTTCTCCCCTTTCCATAGGACTGTGTAATTCACAAGGTATCCAGCAGTTTCTTGCACAATGTGTCCTAAAGGCTAAATAACTAATATCTGGGGCCAGCACTGATTGAGTTGGAGTCTGACTGCAATGTAGAGATGCTCTGGAGCCTGTCACTACTAGCTATTGCCAACACAGTAAGTCACAAACTCTGTAAGCTGTAGTTTCCTCCTCTCTAAAATAGCGAAAAAGATTTAGGACAGTTGGAAGAATTAAATTAACTAATGTAGACATAGCACTTTGCCCAGTGCCTGGCACATAGTAAGTAAGCTATTCAATAACTGTGAGCTACTAATAAATATATACAGGTAGAGTCAAGGTGCTGGCAAAGCAGCACAGGCCCTGGTTCCTGACCCCCACCCCATTCGTTCTATGCTCCTCCCACCCATTTCCTCCCTAAGGAGAAAGATAATACTAAACACAGTACAATGATCCTTAGAGCTAACAGTATGTGGAACAGGGTAAGAGGGAAGAGCAGAAGGAGAATCCAAGGATGGCATCAAAAGTGTCGTGTCCTGCAGCAGAAGCGTAGGTGTGTATGCATTTCATACTAAAATAGAAGATGAAGAAGGATGTCTGTTTCATTCCAAAATGAGTTTCTCATAAAGAAATGGAATCCTGAAAGAGGTTTATCCAGGAAGGTTCCACCCACACATATCTTCCTTTCTAAATATTACAGGAGTTCCCTGAGCTACAAACACTCCACAACTTCAGATAGCTGCATTGCCTCTCCCTAATTCTCCATACAGTTACATCAGGAAACACTGACTTCACATTTCTTCTGCACATTTCTTCACCCTGAGAGGAATTTTACACATACCCTGTTTCCCTTCTCTCATTCCCTTTTCCTGTTTCACAGTCACAGTTCAGTTAAAGACAGACACATACACACGCACAATAATGTTCCATTTTCTTCATCCTTCCTTTGCTCCATTAGTAAACCAAGAAGCACTGGCCATACAGTAAAGTATACGAAGAAGAAAGAAGACATTTACATGAAAGTCTGGAGTAGATCAGTAGAGGCTGTGGTATCAGCTCCCACTTGCTGGCTGTGTAACCTTGTTAGGCAATTAATCTCCATGAGCCTCAGTTTCTTCAGCTGTACAATGGGAGTAATAATCTCTGCCTTATAGATTTAAAAATATGTAATATGCAAAGTTCCTGATTTATGGCTCAAAACATAACAGAATGCTCCATAAATGATAGCTAGTATATCAAAATTATACATAAGCCTCTGTCCTTCAAAGAACCCAAGTTTACCAACAGAAATACTTCCAAAATAATTCATTTTTTTTACATTCTCTCCCTATTAAACCTAAAGATCCCTCATATCAATCACTCTTCTGTCCCACCGAAAAAACAAAAACACCACCTAATTATAGGATAAACCATGTTATTTAAGCATGGTTAATATGCTGTTTCATCAGTTGCACTGTTTTTCATTATTGTTTCAAATGTCTGACAGTTTGGCACTATTAGTGAAGAAATATTCTGGGTTGTAATCTTCAATTATTTTCATTGCTGCTTCTGCAAAATATTCTGTCTTCCAAACCCATTTTTTTTTTTTTTTGAGGAAAAGCAGTTAGTAAATAGAAAACCGTCTACACTTAAAAAGAAAAAATCCAATATCTACTGAAATAACTACCCACACTTACCAACTCAACTATGAAAATATAGTGGGGAAAAAATTTTTTAATTAAATCAGAAATGTTTCCCTCAGATAAATGAATAATTTCAGTGACTCTTGCTGTCTACAGTTTGGGCATGATTTAAGAAATTCTATAAAAATATAAGTGTCTGAATTTTCTATTCCTAATAAGCTAATTTAAACAAACATAAATGAGATTAAAATTTATAAAGGCAGACATCTGCCAAAATGTTTATTTCCTTCTCAAATTTTACATGAGAATGATAGCAAAAACAAACAGGTACAACTTTTCTCCAGCTAATTTTAACCTACAGTTATTGAAAAGTACAGTTAAAAATAATTTGTCTGCATGTGTGATTCCAACTTGTTCTACTAAGACAATGTTTGGGTTCTATGTGAGTGTGCAGGTATATATGCCTATGTGAACAGAAATAAAAAAGCTTAGAGGTCTTCAATTATTAGGAGTTTGTGGGCTATACTAGTTCTTCAACTACAACAGTTTTATAAGTAAATATGAGTGAGTGAGGCTCACAAATAGGGGTGTTCAGTGTAGTTTCATAACCATGAACAGACCGTAACATGGCTCCTAACACAATAGATAAAATAACATCTTGATCAGTCAATATTAACTGGGCTATCTGGAGCTTTTAAAAATGTATTCTTAGCCTAAGTATAAAAAATCTAAAAGTCTTATCTGTTCCTCTTCAAATTTAAAACAGGATGACAATCTCAAAAATCACAACAGCGTAAAGTAATCCAACCTCATCTTTTCCCCTACACTTTGACTCCATCTGTTATGAAACATACAAAGAATGATTCAACTATGTGAAAACATTTAATGTGTAAAGGAAAATCTAAAAAGGAACGAAATGTTTGGTCAAGGTATTGAAATTAATGAAGTTCTCTTTTAATTACAATTAACTTTAGAATACTGCTTTTATTTTACTGGACTAAAAATAATTTTTAAAGAGCCTAGAATAAGTGAATAAAGAAAACGTCTAGAAAATGAGATACTATCCACAGCAATACGAAGACTGCAAAATGCTCCTTCTGCCTAAAGTCAGAGGTAAATCACCTACAGAAATATGATTCCACTCTTAGAGAATTATATTAAAATACATTCATGACAACAGCAAATGTACATTTTTCACTTCATTCTGGAGAAACTGAGGCAAACAGGATTTCCCAAATGTCTCCAAGACAAACAAGTGGTGTCTGGCTAGTGATTCAGGAGTCCCTGGCACTCTAACTTACTGTTTTCCATTCCATGAAAATCTACAAAGAACACAGTAAATCTGTTTAAAACTTAAACACTTCTGAAAAACAGGATGAGGTTTTAAAGTTTATTAGGAAGTCATCTTATTAAAAATGTCACCAGGTTTTTTTTGACAAAATACTGAAGTCGATTTTTAAAAATATACATGAGAAAATATCCACAAAAATTCTAAAAGTACAAAGAGCAAAATAGATTAGATTAGCTTTATAACTTATTAAAACATAAAGATACAGTGATTGAGTCTGATAATGGCTCTTGAATACAGAGAACAGTTTTAGGGGAGAGAGAAAGAGTTCTGGAACCCTACCCCTCACTCTTTAAACCAAAAGAAAATCATGTGGATAAAAAATTTTTAAATATATCTTTTTAAAAATCGTTACTACTCAAAAAAACTTTCTAGAACAATAATACATAATATGCATATGGGTATGAATATCTATGCATAAAAGCATTGCATCTACATTCACAAAGCAAAAACTTCAGAAGATACTAGAATAGAAACATTAATTGTATGAGACCTTTATTCAACACTCAACATGTGACAAAGTAAATGGACAAAAATGAAAATACAGAAATAATGGGTCTAACATACAAATGCACATTTAACTCTGTACCTTAAAAACAGGCTTCATTTTATATGTTCACAATAGTCATTAAAATTATGTCACAAAAGGTTTACAAGTACAGTTATTTGAAAATAACTGTAAAACAGATGTACAAAGAGATGAGGTAATAATGAATGCAGGTCCTTGAAGCAACTTATATAATCGAATATAGCTGTGATGCAGGCAGAGGTAAAAAACTTTCAGTTCCTATAGTACTAGTTTGTTGTGATCACATTTTTTTCAAGAAGCCACAGAATCCCTTGAGAAAAAGGTACTCAAACCATCTGCTACTTCCTAAAATATCCAAGGTAGAAGATTATCTATTTTCTGTTTCTAAATATACTAAAAGAATACCATCTTCTACTGTTTTCATGTTTAATTATCCTCAATGAGAAGTTCATTCCTGGGCTTTGCTTAAACCTAACATACATAAATTATTTATTTCTTCAAGATCTGTTTTTGGCAGAGATGGAAGCCATCTTTCACCCCACTTCCCATAACAAGTCTTTCAGATGTAGAAACAGGTGCCCTGTAAATTAACCTGTGTATTTAATAGCCAGGCTATATATCTACCTTACTGTCAACGTATCTTCACTTCCTTATGACTACACCCCAGAGATGGAACACCTCTAATTCTATCACATCCTTACTTGATGGCTTCCAAACTAAGAACCGTGTTCTCTCAAATTTATTTCCCACACATTTAACTTGTTTATAGTTATGTACCGATTAAGGCTAACTTTTAGAAAATACAGTCTCTATTTTAAGAGTTTAAGTTATACTGTTATGGAACTTATTTTGCCTTCATTAAAATTAAAAAAAAAAAAAGGCTGTGTTTTGGTAGAATTAATCCACAAAACTAATTCTTATTTTTTATTTAGAGAAACTGCCACGTGATGGTTATTTCCTAAAACTATATTTGCCCTGTTTAAAAATGTCATCCTTCCCACCATCATCACTTATCATTTCCCTGTACATTCTGAAAGGACAATTAATTCCCTCTAACATGTCATGACTTGGTTTTCCTCCACCTCAGGTCAACTTCCTCAGGGGTCCTCAGTACCCATGTGAGACCAAGTTCCCCACACTCGATTATTCTCTGTTCTTGTCTGCTATTTTGTCAAGGTACTTAACACAGGTTGCAGTTGTCTGATTGGCCAGTTTGTTTATTTTGTCTGTCTCCCCCACCGAACAATAAGCTCCTCTCCTGGTGGGGAGTGAAACAGATGATCTGTTTCAACCAACTTAGAAACCTGCATACACTGTGGCTGGCTGGCTCTCAGTGAGCAATGAGGCATTTGTCAATACATGTGATGGATAAGTAATATTGAAAGCACAGTTCATGCATGTGAACTGGCCACAGTCATAAAGCTATTAATACTGATATGATCTTTAAGTAGGCATATTAATACCTAGAAGCAGTGAATTCCAATAACATGCTATAATGCACATGCCTCAAAGTACACTGGGCAGACTCCTAAAGGCAGCCACAGAGGGGTCAACTAACCAGGGCCTCAGTGCTTTTATGCAGAATAGCGGTGAAGTACTGAAAAGATGATTTGCTTTCACCACCATCACACATGCACCTAAAGACAATTTCAGAGCATTTCATGAAATAATTTTGTTCATAAAATAGATCTATCTTCTCATGAAGTTTGGAGCACACCAGTAATTGAGGGCTCATGATCACTACCTTCCCCTGGTGGGACCCAAGTTTTAATGATAATTTCCAGAAGCTTCACTTAGATAATATATCTTTGCATGTGAGGCTGTAGTGAATGAGAACAGCTAATTTTGGCCTAAATGTCTTTATTAAAAAGCACACTGAACTATTTCTAGGGCCATTTAGCAGTTATAAAATAAAGGATTTATATTTAATAATATACATATACTATTTGAGAGGTTTATGAGTTGTGATTTGGGGGTTTCGTTTGTTATTCTGACAACAGTATGCATCAATACTTTAAACTTTAATTTGGTTTTCTTTAAATATTCCCTGATATATAAATTTCTTCATCAAAAAGCCCAACCAATTTAAGAAATACTAAGGATATTTTATGAGAGAAAAAAAAGCTGTGTTTTTAAGTCAAATTTAAATTATCAAATTTTCTAACAATCAAATTCAAAATTGACTAGCTCTGAGAACCACTACTTTCATAGCGCAGGTGACTAGGTAGACAGTAAATAACTTACAAGAAATTGACTGACTTAGATCAGTTAAAACATGGGCTAGGGTGGGCATACAGTTTGGCAAACAGTTTGGTAGTTTCTCAAAAAGCACAGAACTATCACAGAACCCAGCAATTTCATTCTTAGGTTATCTAACCAAGAAAAAGGAAATCATATGTTTACACAAACACACGTTCATAGCTGCATTATACATAATAGTCCCCCCCTCGCCAAAAAAAACCACTTGAAACAACCAGTCTATCATATCTAGACAATGAAATACTATTATATATGTCACAGATGAACCTCAAAAAATTATGCAAGTGAATAAGCTAGATGCAAGAAACCACAAAATTCCACGTATGCCAGGTGTCCACAAAAGGCAAATTTACACACAGATACAAAGTAGATTAATGGTTGCACAGGGCTGGGAACAGAAATTACCTATCAATGGGCATGAGAGATCTTAATAAGGAACAAAATGTCCTCAAACTGATTTATGGTGATGGTTGCATCACTCAGTAAAGTAAAAAAAAAAAAAAAAAATCAATGAATTGTACAATTGAAATGGGTGACTTTTTATGATATGTAAAATACACCTCAAAGTTGTAAAGGGGGAAAAGAAAACTTGGGCTAGGAAGAAACATTCATAAAATGATAAATAACATAGGAGATAACAGATCTGGGTGATAGTGAATGTACCTTGATTAAAGCTAACTATTCCCCTCTTCCTTACAAAAAAAAAAAAAAAAAAAAAAGCTACCAAAAGACCACGTAGGAATAAAGCTTCTACTACACTCTTTCAAAATAATGGATAATACCAATACTTTAGAGGCATCATCACAGAATATGGCTGACCTCAGAAAGAAATCAAGTTTTATTCTAGGCTTATAATGAGAACTGTCATGATTTTTTAAAAGCCTACATATTCCGCAGATGAAGATGCCTGTATGAATGGGCCCAGTCACAAGAGTTAAAACAAAAACCCACACTATCAACACTATAGGCAAAATGATAGGAATTATCAAATTCAATCTTTTAAAACTTCCAATCTAGGGCTTTTTGCCTTATGGGCACAGGTCCCATTTAAAAACAAAAACTAAGTTTTAATTGGTTTACTTTGAATTTCACTAAAACCAAGTAATATGACAAGCAGACAACTCTAATCTGTTTACTCTTTCCAACATTTTCAGGCAGAAAACTTCATTTTGAAACAAATGTAACAGACTGAGTTTCATATTGTTTTGAAAACTATGCTAATGTTAGGAAATGTTGCTGCCTAATGTTTTCCATGTGGTACAAAGTTTATATTTACACAGCTTTTTTAAAGTAGAGAGTTAGCAAAAGTATGGTCTAAAAGGGGACTGAGGGGGAAAGAGATGCAGACTGTGAAAGAATACCAGAACACCATAATTCCTAAAAGTGTAATCACTAGGTCAAAGTTACTAGGGAAAAAAGTGAGAACGTTAGCTATGTGTTACTGTCAGAACATTGTACCATTATTCATTTTTTGACAAATTTTAAAAACTATTGAAAACTCAGCGTATTAATTCAGTGAGAGACTGTTTTCTTCTCAATAATTTTTTTAAATAATAATATTGCAGACTCAAATTTTTATCAGCGTTTTGGTGCCTAGAGCTACCAACTCCCTAGATAGGCCATCTTACTTAGAAATGTCTAAGGTAAAATATTAATTTGTCATTCATGAGACAAAACTAATTTCTGCAAAGCGGGGTAGAAAACAGGTTTCATACTTCTGTCCAAAACAATGGGAACTGGTTAATTTTATACCACTTTCCATAAACTCACATCCAGAGTAAATCAGATACACCTGTATTTTTAAAGCACCAATGGGAGAAGGGGGAGAAGCAATTTAACAAGTTATCCAGATGCACATTATCCAGGGTAAAAGTCATGTGATAGTCTGTCTGTTACGACCACAAAAACATATGTACCAAATCAAAACTTAATCACACTGCACAACGGTTTGTGAATTGTGCTTCATATTTTTTCGACTGCTCTGCTTTTGATAGGACAGTTTCCTGAAGGACAGTTTCCTGAAGGAAAGTTCCAAGAATTGAAGTTACAACACCCACATACCAGAAAGTGTTTCCTGAATTTTGTTACAGGAATTGACATCTGCTATAATTTTAACATTTACTTCCCAGTAGGAGTCCCACTTATAATTTTGGTTGAATATTATTTGTCCAATAACAGTACACCTAGACAATGCTTTTTTTAAACTTTCATTTCAGTTTCATAAAATTTAGATATAACTGACCAATTCACAGTTGCAACTTTTCCCTGGGAACAAAACCAACTGCCACTTGATAAACTGGGGTGTGTGTGGTACAGAGCAATAATTTTGGGAGGGAGCCCAAAGTAGACAAGAAAGGGTAAATTAAATATCCACGTCCTTAAGAAGAAATAATTCTTGGGAAAGTGCGTATGATTAAACATTGGGCATTATTCTTGATATCTTTTCCTTTCATTTTCTAAATATAGGTGCATCTGGACATTTCAACTAGTAGTTTGTAATCGGTACCTAAATTTATTGTAGATATCTACCTTCTTTCTCGTATGTCTATTTTAATAGAGGAGGAAAACGTTATGTATATGAGTACATATTAAATCAAAATGTAATTGCATTGCACAGTATATATTGTAGTTTATCTCTCTCTCACACACATATCTCATTTCACAGTGTAGTAGGTAGGCCTCTGGCTTCAGAGCCAGCGGGGCTCCACCCAAGCTCCACCCTGGATCTGCCAATCAGAATGGGGGCGGGGAGAGATGTGGGCTCTGCATGTTAGCAAGCATTCATGATAATTTTTATGTCTAATCAAATTGGAAAACCTTGAACATAATATGACCAACCACACTGCCCCTAAAATGTTCTTTAACTTTTATTAAATTACAAATTTAGCAGTAAGCAATACTGAAAAAAAGGGCAAGATTCTTTTGGTTAAAATAAAAGTAAGCCAGTGACTCAAGAGTCACAGCTTTCTTTAACTCTTCCCAGCCCACCCAAGCAAAGGATTATGTGGGCTACAAAGTTCCGAGAGTTCATTATCATGAGCCATTATAGAGGAACAGTTTTTGGAACTTTTAGAATGTGGCCAAACTGTGGGTGCTCTTTGGAAATATAAGACCTAATACCAAAATAAAGACAACTTAGATGCTAATAGAAATACAATATATTTTCCCCTTTCTCTCTGTGTCAGTTTCTTTTGATAAGATTTCACTACTGGGATTTCTTCTTAATTTATTAAGGCTGATGTCAAATTGCTTTGAGTAACAGTCTTAAGAATCTGATAGTTCAATCTAGTTAAATTAAAAACAAAGCCAATAAACCAACATAAGAAAACAAAAGAGAGTAACCAGAAAAAAGGTTTTCAGGATATTAAGTCTGCTGGCTGTTCAGCCATCGGGTTAAGTTTTAACTCATTGTGGATAGATAGGAAAAGGGGAAAGTCTGCACATGGGAAAGCTTCCCAACACTGATCCCCGCCAAGACACAAAAGGTCTGCACTTGGACGGTTTTGATGTTAATTTTTACTTTTGGGTCTCTAGGGCATTAACTCCAAAAGCTATACATCTTATTTTTCCCCCAAGGTCTAAAGCTAAACTTCTGATACATTTATATTTGAGCAAGACATTACTGTGCATTCTACTTGCTGTTATTATGAATACATGTCATATTCATAATAAAATGAATTAGGAACATTGTGAAGCAGAGGTAAAATATTCCAAGTTTAGCTCTCCTCCCCCAATTTTTTTTCACACAAGTAAAAAGAATAGGTAATCATTTAAGCTGTACAAGATATGCACCCACCCTATATCAATAAAATATAACTGATCCACAACAGAGAGATGATACCCAAGCCTAGTGTTTGTAATTCTGAGCCACAAGAAACGTTGTCACAAAGGTACAGACCATATTTCCAAATGGTACAAAGAGAAAACCAGAATTCACTGTTGCTTGTAGTCCCTTTTCACTACATCTCACAAAGATTTTTCCTTTTTAGAAAACAGGAGATTTTGGAATTAAGTTTATTTGCCACTCTTGGAAAACAAATGAAATGGAGAAATTTGCTAACAGAAAACTAAGTTTATACATTTAGAAGCAATCAAATTGTATGTTGCACCTCAAAGTAGTAATGAAGTTAATCAGCTTTCTAAGTCCTCCATTTTACAACTATTAGGTAATAGATTTGGATGCTCAAATAAAAGATAATATCAAGAGGGGAGAATAGACTTCTTTCTTATCCGTGATTAAGTATATGACATTTAAATTGTTTAAATACAGCATTCACTAAATTCCATTTTCAAAAGAGTATACAATCAGCTGTCTAATACCTTTTCATGGTATAGTATAGGATCCCCTAAATCTCTCGAAGAGATCACTCATTAATTTTGCCAAAGAACATCCCCATAAACCAGCTGACTAAAAAAATGACTCAATCCTCCTTCCCATCTTGATCATGGAAGGAGCTTCAGTCTGTGAGTCAGAAAGCTCGGCTGGGCTCTCAAGATGAACTAGAAGGAATCATTTGAGAGACCTGTCTGTGTTTCTCTTCTGCCAAGGACACTGTTTACAGTGGTGTCATAAGAGGAAAAATGAAGGCATTCACTGAGTCAAAATACTGCATAAATTATTTCCCTCTTGAAATCACTTCCTTAAACTGCACTTTCCAAAATACCTTTCTTGGAAAGGTACAGCATTCTTCTTTGATATTTGCTCATATTTACTCAGAACTTCCTTGCTTTCACAAATTTTCTTCCAAAGTATCAGTAGTGCATAAATTAGGAGTAGGGGCAGAGGGTGGAGCAAAACTGGTTTGGTACCAGTTTAAGAGCACTGCCTTTTGCAATGGAAAATTTTCCCTCACCAGAGTCAAAGAGAGCCACCAAAAGCTGGCCTCATAATAATCTTGGGAACAATCTGACTTTGCTTTATTTTTTTAAAACTTCATTAACATTAACTCTAGTCATATTCAAACCAAAAAACTGTGGGAGAGTTGCTAAACTGAATTTCCTTTTGAAGTTTGCCTGAAAGTGCTTTCTCTTGAGATGTTCTCAGCCACCAGATGCTATTCTACTAAAGGAGCAAGTTCAACTCTGCCGTTCCCACTCATACACCCACCTCACCCTGGGTAGGGGAAAGCCAAGGCTTCTCAGGGAGCACAAGGTACATTTTAAAACCGGTTAATACCTGATGGTAGTTGAAGGTATGGATATATTATTTCCTAGAATTCAGGAATTGCTTCAATGAGGCAGTTAATGAAGATGGGGAAACCACACAAAGCCCTCCTTTCTATTTTATCCATCAACACACTCCTCAATATAAAGCAAGCTAATCCTCATAGAAAAAATCTAAAAATTGTTGAGATTCCATGCCCACCCTGACCCATTAATCAGAGGCTTACTAGTTCTCTAAAGAGGACATGCCAGGTTGTATATGTCTATAAAAATATAGTCCCCATGCGATCAGAATTTGAAAAACAAAAACAAAAAGCCAGAATCTGTAACTATTTCATATCAGAGAAAGCAAGTTTGTTGACAAGTCCCACAGGGAAGTGTTGTCAATATATTTGTTGTGCTTCTGAGTTCTGAAGAAAGCACACACTAATCTGAGCTGAGGCACAGCACACCTCTGCTTTAACTGACACTGCATTTCTAAGTGACTGCCTTTCTCCATAACTGATAACTAAAACCAAATATTTAATGTTTTCAAAATATTGACCCAAATTCTAATTCTTAGAACTTAGGTAATTCACCTCTCATTCAACAAATGTCTTATTTCTAGAGAAGAAATCAACCACAAAGCAAAATAATCAATTTCCCAGCTTAGGGTTTTAAAATGAGGAAGAGGGATATACAACCTCAATTTATAAAAATTTACAAACCAACAAACCAAGACATGCTTAGGTAGTCCCTCCCTCAAAGTACTTCTAGTTTATGCAGGGGATACTAAAAATGTGAGACAATATCTTGCCTTATTAAGGAGCTGACTATACAGAAGGAATATACCACATAGCTTACTCACATGAAAAAATTAGTCATATACCACCTATCAATATGAAATCAATATTACCTTATAGAAATACCAAATAAAAGTGCCACAGTCAGCTCACATATTCACTATCAGTGCTACAAACCTCAGTTTCATCTCAGTTCCCTCCTATCTCCTTTCCAAAAAAAAAGAAAGAAAAAAAGAAAGAAAAAGAAAATGAAATTTAACAGTGCACAATGAAACTACTTTGGTTTAGAACAAACTCCGCTATGAATCTTTAGGTCCAATGAGTCCAACAATCTAAATTATTTGTTTCAAGAGCAAACAGATACTGTGTGACGCATGGGTAAGATTTTACTACTCCAGATTATACATCACATATGATGGTTCCCTTTCACTTAGGACTACTGAGGACAAATAGGCCCAGCTTTGAGGTTTCTCTGAAGTCCACGAATATCTGCAATCTGCTCCATATATTCTCTTTGGAGCTCAAAGGTTACTTACTCTCCCACAAAGCACAGTGTCTAAATGAGCTTGAACCACATTCCAGATGTAACTGGAAAAAACGGACATTTACAATTTATAAGGTATACTCCCATTATGCAGGCTAAGAAAACAAAACATATCATGGCCTTGTGGCTTTGTTCCTAGTTCAAGGGCATATCTTGAAGGCCAGATAGATGAAATATACCAGTCTTCCTATTTCAATTGCTGGCAAATTGAACTACCACACTAGTAATTCAGATTACTGCATCCTAGAACAAAGCACTTTTACAGAAATCACTTCATTGTACTTTTATACTGAGGTTTTGCAGCTTCCCTTTAACACCCTCCTCGGCATTAAAGAGGCAGCCTGGAGTAAGGAAGTGCTGCAGAGCAGCTCAGGAGTCAGGCATTGCTCTGTGTGTCCTCAGGCAAGAAAGACGCTGGCTAGGCCTCAGTTTCCTTAACTAATCTAATGTGAAAATAAAAGCACTTGCCTACTTAAGTGACTGAGGAATCAAAGGGGTAATCCAATTAAAGGCACTGTGCCCGGCGTACAGCCGTGTCCAATTTAGCTATTAAATCATTTTATTCCTAATTAGTTTAAGGGTGCAGGCATTGAAATCACTTACACCTGAGCTCAAATCTCAGCTCTATATTATTGAGCTGTTAGGTAGTATTAACTAAATTTCTTAGATCAAGGTATCTTAATTTAAGGTTTTATGCCATGGATCTCTTCGGCAGTTAACTTTCAGTAGTGGTCAGCAAAAATAAAGATGTAAGTTTAATTTCTCATCCAAGTTTTTCTACTACTTGACCCCAAGAGTCCCTTTCCTAGAATAATCAAGAAAATGGGGGCAGAGATTAAACCTGAGTTGAGAGGATTAAATATACAGAGCAGGCAGCACACAGGAGGTGATCTCTGTAGAGTTCTTTTATTACTGCCTGGAAAGTTCTATGTCTTAGGGAAAAATTTCAAAGTCTCATCTAGCTAGCCCAAACATCAACATCAAAGCATCTATTTCAGTGATCCTTCTGGGTCTTCAGAAATGAAATGTGGTTAGCCCTCTAAGATATCCCCGAATCACTACACTACGGATATCAACTTGAAGAGTTCTCCTATTATGTTAAATGTGACACCAAACTGCTTTCTAGTAAAACCAAGTTTTTTTTTAAATGTATATATAACTCCTAAGTTTCTCTTAATGCTAATTGCTGTCACAACTAAAATGAAATCACACAAGAGTTTGACTCATAATAATCACAGGTGCCTTGTCATTAGTCTTTAATATTAATTACAAAATAAGAAACAAACCACGGAAAGTCAGACTGAGGTTCTTACAACAGTGCAGTGACACCAACTGCAGTTCATTATCCTCTTCCCTTCACCAACCCCGTACATTCTGGTCTCTGCCTACTCAGCAGAGTCAAGCTGTGCCGTTTTATGTGAAATCGTACATTTTAGCAGTAAAATTTTCAATCACTCACCAGGCAAACTCTCAAACACCCTCTCGAAGGTGAATTGTTTTTTGTTTTTTGTTTTTAAATATTAATTGGCTTATAAAATTTTTTTAAGACACTACACACACACACACACACACACACACACACACACACACACACCAAGAGGGCAAAAGGTGCACAAAGAAATGAAAATTTGAGCAAAGGCAGACAAGTTAAATCAACTTAATTTTTCTGAAATTATTTTTGAAAGACAGAAATTTAACTTTAATCCTAACTTTAACTCAATCTCTGCTCTACTCTGCAGAAACTGTCTGTGTGTTCGCCAAACTGTTTTTTATCTGACAGTAAATAATGAACCACAGCATCAGGAATGATGAGAAGGCAATGACAAAGCTGCTTCCTGCCCGTCTTCTTCGCAGCACCCCAACCCTCTCCCTCTACCCGCCCCCCCCCCGCAACCTTCAATTCCCCTAGCCATTAACATATTTTAAAAGTTTCCCTCCGTGCCTGGCTCACCTTGACTGGGCTGCCATAATTCAGTTTATACAGCTCAGAGTCTTCTGTCCATTAGAGCCTTCCAGCCGCGGCCCTTCTGCCAGCGTCGCGCTCACCATTTGCCGGGGCCGAGCGGGGACGGTTCCCCAGCGCGACTCCCGAAGGTTGCGGGTCTACCTGCTCCCGAGCTCGGGCGTCCTCAGCGCAGCCTCGGGCTCCGACCGTATTGGCTCCGACTAATCCTGATGGACATCCGGGCACCGGGGCCTCTGCAGGCGAACTACACTTTGGACCGGCCGGGAACCGTCGCGTCCGAATTCAGAGCGAGTGAGATCCCGCAGGGCGATTTCGGAGAAGGGAAACGAAAGGGGCCCGCGCCCAAAGCCCACCGGCGCACAGCTCCCACCAAACGGCGCCAGACCTCGGGTCAGCGTTGGAAGGGAAAGGAAATCGCGTTTTGGCTCACTTAAAGTTGTCCGTGTTCGCCCGAATACCCCCCGTCAAGAAAGTTCTGGTGGTACGGTCCGCCTCCTTAAATGGGCACGGCGCTCGGCCGGTCCGAGTCCGAGGCTGCGCCCCGCGGGCGGGGGTGCCGGGCGCGCAGCGCGGTCGACGACGCGGCCCAGCTCGGGCGTTTGCGGCCGAGCCCCGCCTGCAGGCTGCCGGCTCGTGCTCTCTTGCCAGGTTTTAGCAATGCACAAACACACCGCCGGAACACCCGGTACCCGGCCGCTCGGAACTCCGGCTCCAACGGGAATACTGTTGAATATTGGGCCCCAAGAGGCTGCAGTGAGTAACGAACAAAACCACAGCAGTGAACCCACGTTCGCTACTTTTGATCATCCCGATGCTTACAGTCAAGAAATGTACAACTAACGCACACTTGTTTTCACTTGTTCGCTTTCAGTTTTGATTTCATTTTACGGTGAGATAAATATTTACAGAACGCCCTCCTCTTTTTTGGACAACATGCAGATTACAAAGGAAACTAATTTAATTTTGTTCTTGAAGTAATTAAGGGATTGGCAAAATTCTCAAAAATCAGAATGCAAACAACAAAGTAAACAGCATAAGATGTACAAAAGAAATCGCGTCCTACTTAAGGGGACAAGAAGGCATTTAAATTTAAACTGTGCCTAAAGCTAAGCAGGAAAAAAACTTCCATGGGTAGAGATAAAGTGAGGTTGTTCTTCTGTGGGGACCAGCAGCACACTGCAGGAGCTGGAAACTCTTAAATGACTGATGAATGAATGTCTAGTCTGTGGACTCCCTACCCTACCTAGAACTGTTACAATGTTGCCCATCTCACAAATAGATACTCCAGACTGTATTACTAAGAAGCCATGTAATACAGACATGTTGACGTCTGGCACAAAAAACACAATGCTGGGAGGGTGAGGGTGGGAGGAAGGGCCAATGCATCTCTATCCTGGTTCTCTAAGTGAGATTAGTGGACTCCTGGGAGTCCCCGTGACCTTCTCAGAGGTCAAAACTATTTTTAGAATGACACAAAGACATGATTTGTTTTTTTCACTGTGCTGACATTTGCACTCGTGGTGCAAAAGCAATTGTGCTGGCGCCTCAGCACTAATAAAGGCAGTGGCAGCAAATGGAACTAGTCACTGCATTCTTCTTCTCCACACTATTAGCAATTTTTTTAAAAAGCCAGTTTCCTTTACAAAAGTTCTTAATGAAACAAGTAGAAGGAATTACTACTTTTATTAAATCTTGGCCCTTGAGTACAGGTCATTTTGATGTTCTTTATGACAAAATGGGAAGTACACATGAAGCACTCAGCTGCTGCAGAGCGAAACGGGTGTCTAGAAGAAAAGCACTTGTGTAATTGAGTTGCAGGCTCAACTAGCTGTTTTTTTCATGGATTACCATTTTTACTTGAAAGAACAATGGACAAGCTGGTTATTCTGACTTGGGTATTTGGCAGTGATTTTCTCAAAAATTAACAAAGTGGGTCTGTTTCTTCAAGGAAAACAACTGATAGTATTTATGACCAATGATAAAATTGGAGCTTTCAAGCATTTTGGAGAACTTTACATCTGACACTGTGAGTTTGACAGCTTCCCAATACTTAAATACTTTTCCGATGAGATAAGGACAGTAATGAATGTGATTTTAGAAGATCTGCATAACTTAGTGACCAATATTTTCTGAATGGTACAAAATCACCCATGGGTAAAAGATCCATTGAAAGTGCAAGACACCCTTTGCTGCATCTACTGCAAGGATGAAGGCCATTCTCAGTATACTGTTGACATTCCAAAAAAATGTGGACATCACTCTGAAGGGACAGAAAATTATTGTGAAAGGCCCCAGAGGCACCCTGAGGAAGTCACATCAATGTAGAGCTCAGTCTCCTTGAAAGAAAAAGAGGCTCCGGGTTGACAAGTGGTGGGGAAATAGAAAGGAACTGGCTACTGTTCACACTATCTGCAGTCATGTACCGAACATGATCAGGGATGTTACACTGGGCTTCCGTTACAAGATGAGGTTTGTGTATGCTCACTTCCTCATCAACATCATTATTCAGGATTTCATCATTATTTGGATATCTTGTTGAAATCCAAAATTTCTTGGGTGAAAAGTACATCCACAAGGTTTGGATGAGATCAGATGTTGCTTATTCAGTATCTCAAGCCCAGAAAGATGAGTTAATGCTTGAAGGAAATGACATTGAACTTGTATCAAATTCAGCTGCTTTGATTCAACAAGCCACAACTGTTAAAAACAAGGCTATCAGAAATTTTTTGGATAGTATATTTCTTAGACCACGGATATTTAGAAAATAATGGTAAGAGCTTTTTGATTCAGTATTGGATTATAATCCCTCAGTCATTTTAAGGATCATAGTTGGGCAGCATTTATTTTCACTGGTAAAAGATCTCTACCATACAATAAAACACTGTTGTACACATATATTCTTTTGAAATAGTAGAGTGATAAACCTTCAAGGAAATAAAGTATAAATTCAAGAAAAACTCTACTCCCCAAAATTTTTTGCTTGCCATTTTCTCCCATTTTTCTCTTGCTGTTCTAAATACCAACTATGATCATTTATGCTTTAACAAATTTATATCAGACATATAAGCTGAAACAATGTTTCATAATAGATTTACTCACAAATTGTCCATTTACCACAGGCTAGAAATGTAACTAATGTAAATAATCACTAATATTAAAATTACATTTTTCCTCTGTAAACTATGTCAGCTGTCCTAGCATTATTTAACCCATTTCCTGTTTGCCCCAACTATACTCACTAGCAGTGCTTGTGGCTGCAGAGTTTACCCCAAGATAACTTGCAGATTACATTCCAAACCTTAACCTCAAAGTTAGCCATACATCTCCCATGCTTTTTAGAGAATTAATCAAAACAGGACTGATGCAGTTGGGACAACTCGTTTGAACAGAAAACAGATGCCAAATGATCTTAAAAAAAGGATTGCAAGGCCAGATTCTGTGGTAAACTTAATGGCACTAAAATGATGTGACAAGAAAGAGGTGATAATGTTTTCAGCATTCCACAATGATACTGTGATTGAAGTAGACAACAGAAATGGAAAGAACACTAAGAAGCCATGTGTCATTGTGGATTATAATGAGAATATGGGTACAGTGGACTCCGCTGATCAGATGCTCACTTCTTATCCAAGTGAGCACTAAAGGTACAAGTTTTGGTATAAGAAATTCTTTTGCCACTTTCTAAACATTACAGTGCTTAACTCCTACATCACGTTCAAGAACGACAATCCTGAGCACACGATCAGCCATGTAAACTTCAGACTGATGCTGAATGAATGAATGCTGGAAAAGCATCACAAGCAACGTCTTTGAGATCGTCTGTGCTCTGATGTCACACCTCTTAGCCTGTCTGGAAGACATTTCCCTAAGAGCATACCACCAACATCAGGGAAACAGAATCCAACTGGTCACTGCAAAGTTTACTGCTCATACAACAATGATGGCAAGAAGATCCAGAGAGAAACATATTTTTGTGCAGAATGTGGTGTTCTGCTTTGTGTTGTTCCGTGCTTTGAAATTTATCACACACACACAAAAAAATTATTAAATACTGATCATCACATACATTTCTGTTACATTAGGATTAGAGACAGGTTCTGTTTAGAAATAATTCCAAGAACAGTTTTATATTTTATTTTCACATTGAAAACCAGTCAGATTTCTTTTAGCTTCAAAGCGTATGTTTATGTAAAATTAACACTGGCTGCACTTCTTTTTTCTAAATGGAAAATGGGTTAAATACTATAAAGAAATGAAAGAATACAGCAAATACTTACTCAAAAGAAATATGGAATCAACAGCAGGCCAGGATTACAACTGAGATTCCCTGGGTTCTCAAGACGGTTTGTAATGTAAATTAGCAAGGGTAACATGAAACAGAAGTGGAATTATACTCAATTTGTAATAGATCTAAAAATACTAGAGAAAAGTGCAGGAGAAATTCTGTAACTGAATACTGTCTGTGGCTGAAGAAAATAGTGCAATACAAACATGGGCATTATTATTTCCAAGTGTTTTGAAAACACCATTGTATCCAACCCACAGATGTGTTCGGCAGGGTAAGTGAACAAAAAGACATCTTAACCTTTTGGAGGCACAGAACTCTTTGGCTTTCTGATGAAACTTGAGGATAACGGCCCACGCATACAACATTGGGTTATACTTTGATGTGGTTCATGATCCCCCTACAGCCCACTTAGTGAGGCTCTGTAGACTTCAGGTGAAGAATTCCTGGGCCTTAGAGTATGCTCAAACTGGACCAGCTAACAAACCCAACTTGTCTGACAAATAAGGGGTAAGATCAATTATCAATCTTCACTGCCCTTTTAAAAGCTTAGGACTGTGTTAGCAATTGCCCAGTACAGTGAAGAATGTCTAATGAAAATAGTGGAAAGGTGTTACATGACAGTGAAACATCATCTATACAATAACACAAGTTTCTCTGTTCGCTTCTATATTCTTGAATTCATTAATCCTACAGTGACCACATATGCTAACACCAAAAAAGTAAGGTACACAATTTAATAAATAGGGCAAAATATATAAGGTGAGTGGGACAGACTCTTCTATCTGAAATGGGTTCTTGAATCATGAGAATACCTTTTTATTAGCTCTCTCCATTAATGAGCTTTATAGATGACTTGCACACATGTAATGTGTGCCAATCTCCTACTGCTGTCACAGCTGAACTTCCTAAATGAAGAGTAGTCTGCTTCCTTTGTGATGCCAGTGATCACCTTCCCTGAAACGCTCCTCTGTGAACTTTTAAGATACGACTCTATTTGGGAGGCAACTCATTTTATTTCATAATTCTTTCTGCTCCCACATCCAGGATCCAATAGAAAACACTAGAAAACTTTGCTTGCTTCTTAGTCTAAATGCTGTCTTGGACAAACAGTATTATCAATGACTCTCCAAAAGTGTCACTCCAGCCCAAATCTCTCTCCACAACTCTAAATCTGTTCTTTCCAGCTGCTCCCACTTTTACTTGGGAGGTTGTCTATAATGGATCATTCTTTTCATAAAAAGTGTATCACACTAGAGATGATGAGAGACACCTACCATTCAGCCTGCATTACTGCTTGGATGCACAAAGAGTGGTTTTCATATAGAAGAAGGAGAGTGGATCTTCACTAAAGACAGGATGGGAAAGAACCTGAGGGAGGGTGCACATTTAGTTGGTTCCATTCTTGGGAATAAAGGCAGAAGGCAGAATTCAAAGTTATATTCCAATTAGCAGAACAGGAGGGACTTGGGTAACATAAAACTTTAAAAATTCCTTTTCTCTATAATGTGTCTTTTAACTGTTTAATGACCAGCAATTAACCCCTTGAGATTAAATCTGCTTCCTTAAGTTTTAGACTAGCAAAACCCAGTAAGTACCACAATAATGAGTATGCAGGGAGTATGCAGTAGAGAGGCCTTTAAAAAGGAAAGGCAGGTAGGTGAGAGAAAGAGACATCATCAGCCTGAGAAATGGCCCCAGGCCAGGTGGTGACCCCCAGCAACTCAAACTCAACAGGGTCAGAATTAACCTGACTGGCCCCAAGTTTAACCCACTTCTCTCCCCTTGGTTGCCTGGTTACCCACCAATTACCCAAACTAAAGATCAGCCACTCGCTCTTTTTCCTGGCTCTCTCCACATGTAATCACTACCAAAATTCCAGAGGTCTCTTGAAATAGTAAAAGAGCAGGAGTGTGGAGAGTTTCACTTTAAATTTTTTTGAATTTATACAACTAATGTCTAATTACTTTTTCTCCCTCTGGATTGAATATGCTTTCACCCTCCTGTTTTACAAAAATATTTAATGACATGGAAAGATACAGTATAAAATAAGGCTTTTTTAAAAAGCCGTGGCAATACAATGCATTTGGTATGATTTCACTTTATCAAAATTGAATCAAATAAAAGATTAACAGAGCCTCTGTTTCAAAATGCTAGCTGTAGATATACTTGGATAGAAGGATCAGGTGACTTATCCTATTTAGGGCATTTAAAAATTTTTTAATATTATAAAATGAACACATACCTGCTTTTACAGTGACATACAAAAAGGAAAATCACAACTATTGTAAAAAATGAACTACAGTCAAGTGCTGCTTAACAACAGAGAAATATTCTGAGAAATGTCTTTAGGCAATTTCATCCTAGAACAACAAAGAATGCACTTACACAAACCTAGATGATACAGCCTACTATGCACCTTGGCCATATGGTGCAGCCTATTGCTCTTGGACTACACGCCTGTGCAGCATGTGACTGTACAGAACAATACAAGATTAAATCAAGCACAACAGAAAAAGCTGAAATCCAGAGACACAGTGAACACAAGTTGTATGAGGCTGTTCTTGGCATAACTTGGCATACAGTTTTACAGCACACTTTTTTTATAAGTAGAAAGAGTACACTCTAAAATAAAAAGTATATTACAGTAAATATATAAACCAATAACATAGTTGTTTATTATAAAGTATTCCATACTGTACATAATTGTATGTGCTATACTTTCACATGACTGGCAGCACAATAAGTTTACACCAGCACCACCACAAACACATTAGTAATGCACTGCACAACCACATTTCAATGTCTGTGTCAACAAGGTGACAGGAATTTTTCTGCTCCATTATTATTATGGGACCACTGTGGTTTGTCATTATGCAGCGCATGATTGGATAATAAAATCTTACTTCCAGAAAGAAGACAGAGGTCATCTAATCCATTTCTCCATTCAACAATGTTCTATCTCTACCTAGACTGGCCTGTTTGCCTATCTCCAGGGACATCTGTTGTCTTACAAAGCAGTCCCTTCCACTGCTGGCAAGTGATGAGCACTGGAAAGTTCTATGCTCCAGAGAGCTAAGATTGGCTTTCCTGCAGCCCTTGTCCATTGGTTTGACTTATGCTCTCTTGATTTTAATAATCATCTAGCTTTCTGATGCTTACTGTTTGATGATGTATCTTGTTCTATCCTTCTCCCTCATAACTATGTTTTTACATTTAAAATGCATGTATCGTTTAAGTTCTACCAACTATCTATTTGTATTCCACTTATCCCTTTGGGATTTTGGATTCCTGTGTTGCTCCTTTTCTGCATTCTTTGCAAATTTTCAGGCCCCACCTTAACTCACACAATCAGAAACTCTATTGGTGGGGTCCAGCAATTAGTTTCAACAAGCCTTCCAGGTAGTTCTGTTATATACTAAAGTTTAGAAACCACTGCTCTAGGGCTAACGTCCTTATTGTACCAATTCACACCCGGCACTTCTATCTTCTAATTCTTTTTTGAAATAAAAAATAATTATAAAATCTTCCATTCTTTCTAGAACCCCCTACCATTTTCTTATTTCAGGTTTTTCACGTATCATCATGCTTTTTCAATAGCTTAATAAGAATGATTTCTCTTGCTAATGCTCTCTCCCCTCGCAGGGTTCAACACTACTGCCAGAATATAGACTGTCATTTCTAAAACACACATCAGATGTTATTCTCTTACTCTTAGAAAGATACTTCTCTCCTGCCACCACCTTTGCACAGAATATCTTCTCTTTGATGGAATGTCTTTTCCCCTCTTCTCCAGCTGGAGACCCCTAACCATTATTCAAACGCCAACCAATGGCAGCTCTTCTCAGAAGCTTCAAGCTCATGGTAGTAGAGTGAAGGTTAGATGGTATTAAGGGAGTGTTTGTTTTTTTAGACAGGAAAGCAGCCAAAAGATAATGCAGCTCAAAAGATAATTACTGATACAGAGAACTGTGAAGAACTCTGCTAGAGAAGCAGTTGGCAAGATTTCATCCTACACGAGAATTCAAAAGAGAGATCTGCCCCAAACCAGCACAATCTAAGGAGTTCTCTCATTATGTAATTAATAGACTCTGACCTGAGTCCAAAAATGAAGCAAGTAGAGATCAGAGATCAGTGGACTATTTTCAACACTTCAAGAAGTCCAAAGAAATCACGGATTTGCCCAAGGAAAGTGTGTGAAGGGCTGCTTTGGGCCTCTCTGGAGCTTCTGCCAACTCGGTGTGGTAACACCAGTTAGCTCATGCTGATCAGGAAGTCTGACAACTGCCTGTGGTTTAATTGATTTTAAAATAGTAAAACAAAGTTGTTTAAATGTAGTTTGTTTAGTACAGGGATTCTTTCAAAACACGGGGTCTAAAGAAGAAGGGAAAAATAATAGAAAACAATAATAATTTAAAACATACGCACATCACTTTGAAGACAGGCACTTCCCCATGGATGTGAACTAATGGAAACAATTCAGATCCTTCCAACTGTGCAGTGGGGTTCAGAACCTTGCCTACTCAGGAGCATCACCTGGGGAGGTTTGTAATTCCTGACACTCAAGCCACATCCTGGGCCTATTAATCTCTGGGGGTGGGACTCATGCAGCAGCATTTTAAAAATGTCCTCCAATGATTTTAATGTGCAGTCAAGTTGGAGAACCTCTGTTTTCAACTACTCCACCTTGCTACTCCAAGTGAGAGCTGCAGAGCAGCAGCAGCCAGCCTCCATGGGAGACGTGTTAGAAATGCAGAATCTCAGGTTCCGCTCTAGAGCTACAACATCAGAACCAGCATTTTGACAAAATTCCTAAGTGATTCATATGCCCATTAAAGTCTGAGAAGTACTGCATTATAAAATACAGAAGACTTAAGAATTCCTTATACTCTCAAAGACAAGTGACCAATATTCTCTCCCATATTCAGTCTAAATCATTAATATCTAAACGATGTTTTGGTACAGTCCTCTATGTGTTGGGGGCTTTTTCTTTCCCTTTGAGCTATCCCCCATATCTTCCAACACATAAGAAACGGGGAAGGATTTAAGAACTGGAAGAGAGGAGATATTTCCCAGCCTTTGCAAGAATGCTTTTCCCTTTCGTGGGGGAAAAAAATTACGTATCTAGAAAGGCACAATGATCAGTAAACTACAGAATATAAGTTACACTAAGATCTTGTTTCCTCACACATAAAAGAGGTTACATCAACTATTAACAGTTTCTGTGATACCCAGTCCTATTCTAAATGTGCTGTTTTTATGTCCAGCGAATGTCTGAGTCCGAACAATTCAAAACATAAATTGGGGTATGAATTTTACATTCCATTGGAGGACTGAGGATTTCCAAAAAATCAGGAGAGTTTTATTTGAGGGTTGTCGTGAGCTCTGCTTCCTATCTAGGTCACAATGCAAAAGATTAAAATGAAATCAAATCAACGCTTGCTAAGCACCTTATATGTCAAAGCCCTGTGCAACCCTACAGAAGAAAATTTTGTCTTCTAAGCATTTACTAACTCAGAGAAAAGGCTACTCCATTTTCTAAATCTTAACTATCTTGAAAATACAACAAATTTACAGAACAAAAGATTAGTTAATGGCCAATTAATCCTTTTCATGATCAATGATCTATATGTTATTGAGCTAATTAAATAATTAGTTTTAAGCATTATGTTTAAGGATTCATTTAAGAAAATTACAGCCATTTTAGTTCACAGAATGTATTGCCCAGTTTGCAGGAAGAAGGGGACTTCCCCAGGTAATCCAATTAGTACTCATCCAATCTGAACTTGGTCAAGGTGAGAACTCTCAGCTGGGAACTCTGCTCCCAGCTGACAGACTTGTTAGTGCCCTTAACACCTCAAAGCTGGCCGGCCTCATCCCTTAAAATGCTTAACCACTGGATAGACCCCTACATTTCCACTTGGAAATTCACAGAAAGGTTACTTTTCCCCAAATATAATAATGTCCCCTCAGTATGCATGCTTGAGATGTTTAGTAACAATACCAAAGCCTAGCAAGCAAGGTGCTGGGAAAAATTTTGTGAGTGATATGAATTGCAAATGTCTACTGAGTACCCACAATATACATGGTCCCATTCTAAGCGCTTTGCTTGTGTTAAATTAATTCCCACTACAAGCCTTTAAGCCAAGTACAGTACTATTATTCCTGCTTCGTAGATAAGGAAAGAAGCCCAAGGGGTTGGATAATTTTCTTGAAATCATGCAGCTGGTAAGTGGTGGGACTGAGCTATGACCAGAGCCCACGCTCTTTATCTCTAAGCCTTGTAGCCTCTCTGGAGAAGCTGCTACAACCCTCTTGAGAAAACAATCAGAAGACTGCTTCTACAGGCTCTTAGAAAGTCATTTTTCCCACTATCTAGCTAGTTTTCATCACAGCCCTCTCAAATTTGACCCAACTTTTAAGCTTAGCTAGCTGGCTTCTGCAAAAGGCAAACAATGATTCATTATCATGGTTTGGTTTGATTTTCCTAGGCGTGTTTAGGGTTTGAAAGAAATTCAGAATTGGACCAGAGCATCTACTATATTTCAATAACTAAAAATAAGGCTGTAAGAAAAGCAATTTGAAGTAAACATGGCACTCCTGTCCTGGTTTTTTACCTGACGTTTCAGGTACCAGATGCCCACCCCTATCCTTCAGAAAAGATGGAGACAGAAAGTCTGCAGAGCTGCAAGTTCATGTTTTTGAGTCTAAGAAGTAATAGTAACAATTATTGATGGTGGTGCCATCTAGGAGAATCATTTTATGAATAAAGTGGTTTTGGAGTAAGAACTAATTTGCCTGAAACCATTTCAATAACAGCTTCTCTCTCTCTCCTTTAACGAATGTAGAGTTGCTGAGGGCTATATATGTAGGTTATACATTTCCAACGACCTCAACTAAGTGGCTCCCAGCTGAGAGAACAATATAAAATAATGAAACAAAAAGCCACTTTCCACTCAAACAGTTTTCCTAACACTTATACATTTATCCTCAGATTTGAAGCAGGTTCCTGGGAGCCACACCGTGTGGACAGGCTCACACTGCTACGTGCAATCCTTAAGCTCTTTTTGATAAACTTTGATGATGCTCATAGCCAAGACAGCGTTGGCAAATGCCTCCTGAGCCTCCTCACTGGTGGCCAGCAGTGCTGCCCATGGACGGCGTCCTCTCTGCGGACAGTCTGAAACTGTCCCCAGCGGGGCCTGCGGGTTCAAGAAGCCGTGTCATACACACCAGAGCTTGTGTACCCAGCACCCTGAAGACAGACTCCTTGGCCTCGTGTTTTCTTCATACATCTTTGATGTCATCAGTTAACCAAGGCTCTTTGGATACTACCAAAGCAGGGATGCTGGGGGCTCCCGCCGAAGTGGTCCTGTTATCTTTTGCAACTTATGCAGCGTTAAAATACTAAATCTTATTACTATTCAACAATGATGACTGTCTCTGGTTTCCACATGGGTATTAGTTACTACCTCTTGAGGAATGAGGACTGCCACACAGAGGGGCTGGCACACAGCCAAGACTGACACAGCCCAGTCTATAAGCTGTTTGTTGTTAAGCCCCTTGCAGACTCCTACTCAAGGTTTAGAACTGCTGTGTTCAGAACCTGCTCAAGAGGAGGCAAATGGCCAGAAAAAGAGCAAAAGCAGCTTCCTGGGGTTAATCAGGCCCTTTGGCCTGAGCCCGGGAGTTCCTACCCCCACAGGTAAACTGATAAAGCCTTATCCACAAGCAACACCACTGCTTGCACACAAAAAATACCAAGAGGGAGTGGTTATTACATAAGGAGCAGAGAGAAAACAGAAAAGACATCTAATCTTCTTCCATATTTTATAGGTAAGAAATTCAAGTAGCAGGGTTTCAAGTGAAGATTTTAAAAAATCATAATACTATTATCCTGCCTAAAATTTTCCCTTTAGTATTAATATAATATTAACTAATTATTAATTAATTAACTAATTAATATTAACGAAATGTTCCTTTAATAGCCTCAAATATCCAATTAGTCTTCAAATTTAATTGGTGTGCTCAGATCCAGGAGCCTTTCATTATAGGGTGGATATGTCTCCCAGGTTTTTAATAATCTATATATTTTCTTCTTGAGATTTACTAGGGGAAAAAAAGGTGATTTTTTTCACATGATATCACTTATATGTGGGATATAAGCCTAAAAGCAACAAATGAACAGGACAGAGACTCATGGACATAAACAATGGACTAGTGTTTTATCAGAGAGTAGGGGGTGTGGGAGGAAGGAAGAGGTGGACAGGGTAAAGGGGGTCAAATATAGGGGAGTAGGGGGAGGGTGAAGTGGGTAAAGGGGATCAAATATATGGTAGCTAACGGACTGGATTCTGGGTGGTAGTCACACAACAGAATATACAAATGTCAAATTATAATGTACACCCAAAAATTATAGAATTGTATTAACCAATGTTATTCCAATAAACTTAAAATAAAAAATAATAAATAAATAAATACCAATGGGAAATGATTAGCAAAAAAAAGATGATTTTCTGTAGAGTTCTATATTATGTATTTTGCTCATAACACCAAGGAAGTGTCCTTTAACATGTTCCTCAGTCCAGTGTATTTCCTATAAACTGGTTAGATCAGATTTCTCTCCAAACTTTTGGAAAGACTGTTTCATAGGTGGTTTGTCTATATCCCATTGATTCATACCAGGATGCATAATAATTATCTCTTTTTTAAAAAAAAACCTTAACATTAAGTAATGGATCATGTATTATCAGCCACCCTAAACCATCCCATTAAAGTTTCTCACCATCTTTTAACCTAATGACATTATCAGCTACTGATAATCACTGACGATTCACTTTAAGAACACAAGTATCGGAATAATATTCTGATGCTATCGCTCTTTTATTTGATAACTTTTCCCTGCAAATAACTTTTCCTCACTAATAGTATGGTTACCCAGTTTGTTCAGGAAACTAGGATAAATGCTTGATTCTTTCTCTTATTTCTATCTTCTCAAATTATGAGTCAGTTCCCTACCATTTTCTGAAGGTGACTAAATGATTTTGTTGTTTTAGTATTTTAAATCCATAGTTTAAATACATTTGATATGTTTTAATCCACTACAGTTTTTATTCTTTTATTCTTTTTATTCATTGACTGACCTTTGGCTACTAGAGTCTTTTTGCTATCTCTCCAGAAGTCTTAGACAGGCTTTGCTTTTCTGATAATAATGAGAAATTCTAGGCTCATCTTGTACATTTCCAGATCCAGACCTAGACTCAGTCTTCCCTCCAAGAGCCCTGGTTCCTTTCAGCGGGAATGTATGTACAATCCACACTGAGTGGGGGCTGGGAGCCACCCTGTTGCTAGGCTGGCCATCTTTGTGTTTTTTTTATCCAGGAGACAGAAGAGAAAATGTAATTTAAGAAAATATAATAGACATCATTAATTTCCATTGATATTTTCAATTAAATTTAGAATTCGGTGTCTTAAACTCTTTGTATCTTTTTTCTCTTACACTAAAAACCTTATTTCCCAACAAGTACAATAATATCTGTATCATTATTAAACATGTTTGCTGAGAACAGTTTAAGGTTTGCCATTAAAGTCACATAACATACAGGACCCTAAGAAGGAAACTTTACAAAATAATCTTAATAGTAGATGGGGAAATTTACAATTGTTCCATGTTTTTTAAATTTTCAAAACTCTAAAAACTTTTAAGTTATAAATCTATAGGTTTATAGGGAAATAACATATATAACTCTTACACATATACATAACACAAGTTATATATAAATAACAACAACAGTTATCTGTTTATAGGAAAACAAAAACAGTAAAACTAATATTTACTTAATATGCTGTGATTTAAAACATTAGATACATTAAGAAATAAAGTATTTATTTCGGTGTTATAAATCTTCTTAAAAGTTCTTCCAACAGTGCTTTCCTCCTTCTTGTCACATAACTTATGACACAAAGCGAACATCTTTTCAATGCCTTGGCAAACTGTCATACTCCATTCTAAGTATGGATCGCTTCAACATTTTACCCTTTCCTCTTTCAATGTGGGGAAATATCTCCTAGAGTTCCTCTGATGTGAGTGTTTCTGAGGTGCCACTTCCTCCGAGACATCTTCATCCTTTTCATCACAACCACTCTATTTACGTCAGTAAGTTCACCCCCTCTCTGTTCCTCTGGCTGCACATTCCCACAGTCAGCTGTTTCTTCTATAACTTCATTTATGCTCTATTAGAATGTCACTTCCAGCACTGTGACTTTTTGTTTCTTTCCTGCACTTTGATCTTTGTGGGCCAATTCTCTCTTTTGATTATCCATTTATGCGAAATGTCACATGGGTTCACTACTGGGAGACAAGGAGGCAACACAGCTACATGCTTTGCTGTCTTTGCTAAATGACCAACTCAGTGACCAATCATCACCAACAGGCTTTAAAGAAGTGACATGATTTGTCATTGATCATGATACCATCTGTTTTTTATATACTGATTTGTGAAGTAATGAGCTAGCAGCAAAGTTTATATCTCATGAAATTGCTGTGCTAACTGAAATTTGAACCATTGTGTTGGGGAGCTGGTGTTATTTAAACCATGATAATAACTTAAATTTGTGGGTATTGGAACTGTGCAAAGCAAGGACTGACTGTAATTCCTTTTGGTAAATATAAACCACCAACTTGAGAAACTATTAAATTCATTTGTTCACTGTTGCTTTCAATTTTTAAGGAACAGTCCCCCTGCCAATTTTGATTTAATTTTGTCTTATAATTATGTATAACATTTAGTAGTTCCAAAGTGAGCCACAAAGCAAAGTATATTCAGGAAAGTCTAGCTTCTATTTTGTCCCCCATTATTTTTTGGTTTCTCCTTCTATTACTTATTCTTTTAATATAAGTAAATACATATACATTTTTACATTCTCCTTCCTTACTAAATAAAATATAGCATAATTATACATACTATTCTGCAACTTGGTTTTTAAATTAATATGTCTTAGAAATCATGCAATAGTAGAAAAGAGTCCTCATTTCCTTTTACAGCTGTACAATGCTCTATTGTGTTGAAGTACTAGATTAAAAAAAAAAAAATTAACTCCCTATTGGTATTTGGATTATTTCCAGTTTTTTTGCTATTACATATAGTCTGTAATGAATAAACCTGTAGATAATCTTTTTCTTATTTTTGCAGTGTATCTTGGAGATAAATTCTGAGAAGTAAGCTGGCTGGATCAAAAGGTAAATGTAAATATATGTTGCTACCTACTACCAAATTTCCCTCGTAGGATAACACCATTTTGCAATCCCACCAGCTATGTATGAGAGTACAGCATTTTCCCCCTACAATCTTATCAACAAAACATGTCAAATTTTTACCACCCTGATAGACAAGATGTGATCGCTTAGTGGACTAGTTTTCATTTGTATCTCTCTTATTATGCATGATTGAGCATCTTTTCTTAGTAAAGGGACATTTAAAAATATATAACTGCTTTGACAGGTTTGATATTTTAGAATAATGTAGCTAGCAGTTTTCAGATAAACCTTTCACAAACATAAAAGAACTGTTAAACACATTCCTTAAAGGTCTGAGTAATTTAAATGCCCCCCTCCCCCGCACAGGCTTTATTCATATCAGTTCATCTAATCTACACATATTTGAGAGTTTGGGGTGCACCAGAACCTGCCCTTGATGTGCTAACAGGGGCAGGACAAAAGGGTGTGGGAATGCCAAGTGTTTAGCTGGGATCACAGTAGTTTGAAGATCACTGGAGTTGAGAGTATCTGAGGCAAATTTTCAATAAGGAACAGTTCATTGGGAAGAAAGAGAAAGGGTTTCCTGGCCTTTAGAGATGTTCTAAGCAAAGAATTAGAAATGGTACTACAGAACAGTCTGCCTTTTTGAGAAAAAGGAAGGAAGGAAGGAGGACGGGAGGGAGGGAAAGAAGGAAGGAAAGAGAAAGAAAGAAAAAGAAAGAAAGAAAAAGAAAGAAAGAAAAGAAAGAAAGAAAGAGAGAGAGAGAGAGAGAGAGAGAGAGA